>NC_138057.1:12297853-13497853 GCF_964194185.1 Rhinolophus hipposideros | reverse complement strand
GTGAGAGATCACAACCCAACAGGGTTTTCCACTGCCAGCCCTCTGGCCCCAGTCTTGCGGCCTGTCGCTTTAAATCTATTTTAAACAGCCCCTTCCATCTTCCTCTTGAGTGATTTCCGGGGGAACCTCATGTTTCTTCCTGAAGGCAGGAGAGAAAAGGGTCTCATAAGTATCCAGTTTGCATTTAAGAAATGACAAAGGTTTAGACTGATTTCCACCTTGCCTTTGGCTGTGCCTACTTCCGTCCAGATATGTGGATGCAGAGGTCAAGCCAAAGCCCTGGGAATCTGTACGGGCAATTCAAACCACACAAATGACCAAGTAAGAAAAGGTATCCCACTCCTTTTCTTTATGGCCTTGGTCAAACCTCTGGTGACTCTTCCCTGCGTGACCACAGGCTCGGTGGACCTCTCCAAGGTGTTAAGGATGAGTATAGTAGTCAATGACCCCTCCTCATCCCACATGCGCTCCTCCTGTGAGCATCTGCCCCCCTCCCCCCACCATTGCCCCTATTGAGTAAGAATGGGGCTACTGCCCCCATCCTACTGGATAAAGCTGATGGGAGCAAGGGTGATGATCACACCAAGCTAGCTAATAAGAATCCTGGGAATTTGGAATCAGGACCCAGCCTTTGTTAGGAATTATCCCTGAGAAGATACGAGAACTGGGTCTCATTGAGCCCTATTTGGACCATATACAGTGAAGTTGAGAAAGCTGGTCTGACGGGGAATGGAGGGTAAGGGGAGGAGAGAAGGAGGAAGAGAGAAGAAGCAGGAAGAGGAGATGGGAGAGGTCACGAACATACAGAGGTAAGAGCACCAGTGGCCACAAGGAGAAGAAGAAAGATAGACAATGAGAAGGAGAGAGTGGCTTCCTTACTTCTAGAAACGGGTTCAAATTCCTTTTAAAGCCTACCTGTGATTCCAGCTCTTGGACCATATGTTTTTCCTGAATTAATCAAATTAATTCCTTGTTTTACTTCAGCTAATTTGCGTGGGTTCTGTTTTTATCCCAGAATCCTTAACTAGGACAGCATCTATCATCCCTGCAGTGACTCATCCTTCATGTCCTTAATACCACACCCTACACAGCACTTCCAGGCAGAGCTGTCCAATAAGACTTTCTGCGATAATGCAAATTTCCCATAGCTTTGCTGTCTAATATGGTACCCACAAACCACATGTGGCTCTTAAGCACTTGAAATATGGCTAGTGTGAATGAGGAACTGAATTTTTCCTTTTATTTAATTTTAAGTGATTTAAATTCACATAGCTACTTGTGGCTAGTAGCTATCATATTGGACAGTACAGCTCTGATGTCTTCAATGCTCTCTTCTCCACTATCTCATTTGACCTTTATACAATTCTGGTTAGATTTATAGAATTATAGTTGGTATAGCAGATTTGTAGCAGGTATCATTATCCCTGAGTCTCCAAAAGATAAAATTACTTGCCTAACAAAGTCCCATAGTTAGTAGGGTGTATAGTTAGTATTGAAACCCAGTTTCTTGTCTTGTCAAAAAACCCAGTTCTTTGCACGTGGCCTTATACTCCAAAACATGATGCCCTTCAAGCTGTCTTTCCTGATGGATGATGAAGCCCTTTTACCCAGTGGTTCCATCTACAAACTCCCCAAAGATCACAAGTATAGATTGGCTGGACGTAAAGACTGTGTCCTGTGCCCTAGAAACGAGAGGAGATAAACTGATGCACTCCTGGGTCAATCCCTAGCAAAGTGAGACAAGAGCTGCGGCCAGATTCAGAAGGACCCCTTATGGGAGCTGGACTTGTAATTCAACAAGTTAAATCTTTCCCTACCTAGAAGGGCTTCTGCTATCATTCCACACTCAAACATGGCTTGATGAGGTATTCAAACTTTAGTTATTCAGAATAGGCCAAATAAAACAAAACCAAAGAAGAAAACAAACAAACAAAAAGCCACACTGGAGACTCCAATTCCCTCTCACAGACTCTACTCTTTGCTCAGAACTGCTGGCCATTCCGCTAAATGCCTTCTCTGGCTACTCCCTACAGCCTCTGTGTGCTCACTTCCTCCCTCTTAGTCTCATCCTCTTATTAGGTTTTCACTGAAATTCCCTGTGATGAGGAGGTGTGTTTTTTGTTTTGCTTTGTTTGTCCTCCTCATATGGCATTGAGCATACACACACCCCAACAAAGAGACCCAAGTGGAAAAGCAGGTCACGTGACACTCTCTGCCTAAGACTGAAATCACACTCCTGGTTACTTTTGTATCACCAGGAAGGATTTCACCACATAACCGCTATGACTCTAAACAAGAAACAAAACGGGGCTATCTCTCCTTCAAAACTGTATCTCCCCCAAAGGCTTAGCCTGCCTGAAAAGAGGCTTAAGAAAACTAAGAGCCTTAAAAGTGCATTTCAAAAATAAAAATATTAATTAGAGGTTGGGAAGATAGAGGATGGTGAGTACTTGGTTTTGTTATTTTTTTCTTTTTCTTTTAAAAGAGACAATAGTCTCTCTGTATCACAAATGCTTAATTACTGACAGTAAAGCAGCAATAACCCAACAGCCACCCCCTCAGGTCTCCAGCAAATAAGACTCGTGGTTCTGTTATTCTGATAATGGGGTACCATCAATTCCCAGTGTCCTCAGAGCTATCCTCTCGTTGCTGTGGATGACCCTTGATATCACTAATTGTGCTGTTTGCCCGTGGCCTAGAGTATCCGCTTGCATGTAGTCATGTGGAAACCTCCCTCTCCACCAGAGCCAGGCTCTCAGCAAGTCCTTCGGGCACTCGATGAGACATACAAAAAGAGACAAATAAATAATTGCCCTTTCTTTTTCTAGAGCATCAGTGGTTGTGTGGTGATATCCTGAACTACCCAGGAGCATAGTGTGATTTCAGTCTCAGGCAGAGAGTGTCACGAGACCTGCTTTTCCACATGGGTCTCTTTTTGTATGCTCAGGCACTTGAATGAGACAAAACAATCATAGCAAACCCTCCTCACCGCAAAGCCCCGTAGTGGCCGGAACTCACAAATATTTAAATAAATAGTAAAACCTTAATTGAGGTTTGGGGATGTTTCTTCTGGATATACTTAAGATAATCAACTTCAAGATGTCAGTCTCTTGAGCTGAATGGGGTTTCATTCAAAACTTTAACCAGCTTCCAAGTCATTCTCTTTTTGCTCCAACACAACAGCTTTTACCTGAGGGAAAAGTCGTCTTTGGAAGATTATTTCTCAACCAAGTCCCATAATGCACTGTTCTTGACTACCATTTATTAAACTCTGCTATGTACCTGATTCTTTACATATATTATTAACATTTTAATCCTACCTACAACCGTGCCGGCTGGATGTTTTCATGACCATTTTACATAAGAAGAAGTCGAGGCTCACCTAGATGAAATAATTTGGCAGAAATCACAAAAGTAGTACATGGGAAGGCCAAATTTTGAAGCCAGACCTCTCTGGCCCTGAAATAGCTATGATTTTTTTTCTTCTCACTAAAGCTGTTTTAAAATCTCATGAACATCTTTCTGTTTTCAAATCTCCTTCACATGTAGATTTCCAAGCTCCTCACAAGACTATATCGGAATCTAGAACAGGTGGTACATATTATTATCTCCATTTTACAGATAAGGAAATAGAAACTGTGATCTCCTAGTGCTTGTTCCACATGTTTTCTCATTCTGACATGCTCAGACATGAGCGTGTCAAATTCTTTGTCTAGAATGAAGTTCCCTGGAAAGGGGATGGGATGGTTGGTGGGCCAATGGCAATCCAGGATGGATAATAACAAATTCATCATACTACTGAATGACTAAAGAGAGACATCTGTTTGTGCCTTTCTCTGTGTGTCAGATGCTGTACTGGGGCAGGTACCCAAGAGTTTTGATGAAAAAGGGAACAGCAAATCTACCTGGCCTTACTTTCCAATCCAGAGCCCCATTGGGACCCCTGCCTATAATTTATACTGTAGGCTTCTTAAACGGTTAGAGCAGTGCATCTCAGATGTTAATAAGGGGATCTTGGTGTTTTATTTTTTATTTTTCAATTACAGTTGACATATAATATTGTATTAGTTTCAGGTGTACAACATAGTGATCAGACATTTATATAACTTATAAAGTGATCACCCCTTTAAGGTCAGTACCCATCTGACACGTTACTATTGACTACATTCCCTATGGTGCACTTCACAGTGTAGGAGCTTGATAAAATCCAGGTTCTGATCCAGTAGGTTTGGGGTGGCACCTAAGAGTCTGCATTTCTAACAAGCTCCCTGGTGGTGCCAAATCCACCAGTCCCTGGATGACACTTTAAGTATCAAAACCTGATCTGACTAAGAAATCTTATTAGAAATGCAGACTCTTAGGCCTCCTCCCAGACCTAGTAAATCTAAGTCTGCATTTTAATAAAATCTCGGGAGAAGTATGTGCTTTCAGGATCACTGGGTTGGAGGGCTGCCTGACTGGCTGGGTAAAGGGATGATTAAATAAATTTGCATTTGTTCTTTTGTCAGATAGTTGGCATCATAAACATATTCTTCAGTTGAGTGTGCATGTGTTTGAGAAAGAGAATGATGACAGACTCACTGTTTTGCATACAATGGCCTTGACAGATGGTGACAATGACCGGGTCTTTTGATCTGGATTGATTTGGATTGCACAGCACCCAGAACTTAGGAGGTTCCCAGAGAATACCTTTTCATAAAGGCCAGATGGAATGTGGCTGCTTACACGGCTGCTGAGGCCACAGGCAGAAAAAGCTTCTTTGGCTAAATAAAATGTAACATTAGCAACAACAGTCATTATTCTCTGTCTTCGGCCAGTCTCCAGAACAAAAAGAACAAGTCATAAGTTCTATCCCGAGTAGAAACTATAGGCAAATTCTATGTTATGAATAGCATGCACCTCAATGCTGGTCCTCAATAAATAAATTGAAACCAATTGCTCATTTAGCCAATAAGCATTTACTAAAGGCCTTTTATGTGTCTGACACGGGGCTAGGCACCAAGGATGCAGAGCTACTGAAAACTTGGTCCCTGACTTTGAAAAGTCCACGATTTGCTGTCTAGTTTTGAGGTTAGTTTATGGGCTTTTGCTTTTTAAGCTACAAAGTTAATTGTACCAATATATATAGTGATGTGAATCCTTCCCAGTTTTACTCGTCAGGATGATAAAAAGTGAGGTCCTGTGGAAAGAGAAAAATGGGAATCCAAATAAACATCATGAAATTGACAGGAGCTCCATGTGTGTTCTATGGTTTCTGCTTCATAGATCAATTATAGCAATAAAATATGGTGTGCACTATAAAAATATGCAGAGAGAATTCTGCTGGGCTGCAAGGGAATGTTGACAAGGTAGCTAAGCAATGCTGGCAAGGAAAGTTCTTATTTTTCTTTTCCTATTGATGTCTTCTGCCTACTTAAAAAAATCAAAGAGTTCTTGCCAAAGAAAAGAAGGAAATAAAACAAATCTCCCATTCACTCCTGAGATGTCCACTTTCTCTAACTGTGACCACCTCTAAAGAGACCTTGGTGGTACAGAAGGGTGGGTCGGACAGAAAGGAGAGGGACTAAAGCTGATATTAATTGGAGGGGAATAAGTTCAGTATCTCATCTTTGGGATGGAGGACTCCTCCTGGCAGGTCCAGCTGTCAGAACAATGCATTACAGGGAGGCCATAAGAGAAATGCCCCAGACGTACCCCACATGAGGAAAGTCTGTCACCATTAATGCTGGGGCCCCAGGAACTAGGATGGTTCCTGGCACAGGGCCAACTTCACAGAATGCTTGCTGAACGAATGAATAAATGGTGTGAATGAAGAACCCTTTGCATCAAAGTGAAACCAAATGGGACCTCGTGGGTTTAGTTCTTTGGGGACTCTATCTCAACCTGTAAACTCACTGCGGACTCACTGAGGTCAGATATTACCAGCTTCTGGGATGCTCTGAAGCATCCCCATCTGAAAGTTCTAGACATCTGTCCAACTTCTCTCTCAAAATACACTGCTCCTTTCCCTGGTTATCTAAAATTCCAGCTGTTCAGAATTGAAAAATGACTAGTCTGATTTCCACCTTCCTACTATATTTTTCTCTTTATGGCTCCAATAGTCCATGGAACCCTCCTCTCACATCCTAAATATTGGATAAAAGTAGATTAGGTTTTTATTTTGAAGGTGTGTGTGTGTGTGTGTGTGTGTGTGTGTGAGCACGTTGTGTATATGAATAAAACGAACATGATCTGACCTTTCAGACTCCAATAAAGGATCTACTTCCAGATGTGATTTATCAACCTTTATGTACCGCTTTATTCTTGTCTACTCATTAGCTGTTATCTCTGCTCACGAGACAATCCCCAAATTGGAGTGACCCTGACTGAGAAGTAGCGTTTCTTTTTTCCCCCTAATCTACCTCCTCAACTCTGAGCCACCATATTGTTGCAGTTTAGCATTTTAGATTAGTCGGGAGAAACACTGCATCCTCATGTTAGTCTTTAAAGACATATGATTGCAGACTTTTAAAATGCCCGTGTTATTTCTCAACACAGATGAAGTCGGTACAGCCTACAGAAGCTTGTCACGTGACTCTCACTCCCCATCATTTTCTAGCTCTTCAATGTTCATTCAAGTTGCATTCTCACTTTTTCATTTGCATATTTTAGGAGGATAGTCTAGCATTAAAAATAGGAGTAAATAGTCCAAAGATGAAGCCATCGCATGCAACCTTAGGCACTGTAGCAGTGGGAACAGGAATGGTGGATCAATACACAGGAGTTTATAGAACAGACCTATAAAGATTCCCTATTTCACAGACTCAGAAACATTGCCATTCAGAAGAGGACACTCAGTGGTGAGAAAAAGCAGAGTGACAGAAAAGGATGGGATTTATTTGGTGTTATTTAATTCACTACATATTCATGTTCTACTGAAGAAAACACAGACTTAAAAAAATAAATGTTTTCTTAAAGAACATAAAGTTCTCTTAAATAAAGACCTCCCTGAAGTCACTAGAGACAGGCTTGAATTCTCAGTGATGAGGAAGATAACAAATCTTTGGTTCAACCTTGGAGATGGTTGATTCCTCTCTTAGCAGTTTTTAAAATAGTGAAGATAAAATTATTATAAGATAAAAGCTGTTGACCCACTTATAATTTATGAAAGACATACCAATTATTTTAATAATTTTTTTAAAGAAGAAAAAAAAACTCCAAATAAGTGACCACTTACTCTATTATTTCCAGATCTTTGGACTAGCTAGAAAATACTTTTGTGGTTTTAAAAAAAGACATATGATTTGAGAACACAATACTAAGGCAGGTGAGGGTAGGAGCATGGAGGATGAGGAGGGAACTCCAAATAGAACTAATATAACAGCTACAATAAAAAAGAAAAAATTCAGGCAGGTAAAAAGTGTATTTTAGCTTTTTAAAGACAGGTGTATGCCAGCTAATGTGATGTCACTCAGAACCTCCACTGGATACAGGGATAAAGGTCACTGTCAATTCCCATTTCCTTCTTTCCCTTTGAGACAGGGTATGCCAGTTCTTTCTTGGAAAAGTCTTGCTTTAAAGGAAAAATGTTCAAATTCAAGGAAGTTGGTTCCTGCAACTGTCAACAGACTTATTTAATCTTAGCCACCCTATGCGAATTTGAGTCTCAGGGTCTGGAAAATTTTTATCCCTGGCACTATGGGAATTTATGCATGACATCTGGAACCACTGCAAGAGATCACTGAAGGGGGTAGGGGTAGAGAGCACAAAATGGGCCAGAAGACTGGAAATTAGAAAATAGCATTCTACTTTTCAAAAGGGTGCTGCTTTAAGCTGGGGGGGATGGGTAAAATTGACACCAATTGCTGGCAAGATTTAGAGGCAATACAGCCAAGTAGCTAAGAGCGCAGTCTGCAGGATTGCTGTGAAAACTCTAGAGGGTATATGTAAAATGTTCAGAACATTGCAGGCACTGCATAGTGTGGCTGCTGCTATCATCTTCATCATCATCACAATCACATTATGATGCAAGTTTTAATAGTCAGACTATGAAGAGACCAAACAGCCACCTAGAACCTCTCAGACTGTTTAAAATTCTGTTCGACTTAATGATTACATAACAGTAACAATAACTCACATTTATTTTGTTTTGTTTTTTTAATTTTCACAACAACCCTATGAATTAGGTATTATTATTTTCCCCATTTTACACTTAGGGAAACTTGAGACACATGAAGAGTAAAACTTTATCCCAGGTCACAGAACCAGTAAGTAGCCAAACTGACTCCAAAACTCTTAACCCCAATTCAAACTGCCTCTTTAGACAGCTGGGTAGTTCACAAAAATAAACAACAACAGGGGAACTTCTAGAGCATATCTAAGGGAGTGGAGAGGGGATGGGACAAGCATAGACCTAGCCCTATGTATGTAGCCACGTGTCACTCCCAAAGACATCTATTTCTTGAGCTTTTGTGGTCTGGATTCAGATGCTAGCAATGACTAACTGTCTGTCTTTGGATGAGAAACTCTTTATGAACCTCAGTTTTGATTTTTTTAAAGATAAATGGTATTTACTTCTCAAGGTTATTGTGAAAATTAAAACAGATATTGTCTGTGAAAGCACTTCATAAAGGGAAAACAATCATATAGTTATTGCCATGGTGATAGGTAAGAAAGGGAACTACAACTTTTGACATAACACCAAGATATGAGTAATAAGAAATAATTCAGTTTGATGCAAGTGTGTGTTTATAACAAAGAGATAGGGCAGGGGCAAGGGGTGACAATAGAGTTCTGCATAGGAGGAAAGAAAAGAAATCAAATGCTTCTTTCCTGCTTCATTTGGATGGACTTCTAATTCTCATGCAAAAGCAAACAATATTAATCTAAGTAATCTGATAATGAGTCAATATATTCCAAACATTGATAACCCACTAAGCTTCATACTGTGAAGGAGTTCCAGTATTTGTGCATGTAATAAAATCTATCGCAATATTATTTCATGAATTTTGATATACCAGGACAAATTACATCCCCAATAACCTCCCATTTACCCATAAAACACTGTTTAAAACAAGTATGAAAGTTTTTTATTTTAAATTTTAAAATACTTTACATTTAATACAGTGCATTAGGTTCTAACTCAGCTATGATCTCTGTGTTCTGATAACAGGAATAATTTTTTCTGATTAGTTATCTGGCTGATGGATTAAGGCTGCATTCCCAGAAAATCTCAAGAGAGAAAAGACAAACCATCTACCTGAGAGCCTTTCAATTTGCTGAGGTGAAAACAGATGGACAAAGAGGATAACAGGGAGATAAAATTAAGACAAATAATTAATGATGCTATCCTCTCTACATGCCTGAACATGTCCACACTAACTAAAAGAGAAGTCTGGACCAAAATAGAATCAAACAGTGATTGTAAATGATGAGCCACCTGGAGGACTGTAGCGAGCCCCACCTTTACAGTCGGAAAGACAGGAGCTTGAGTCCAGCCTCTACCCGTTAACTCGTTTCCCTCCTGGGCTAAACCTATCTCCTTGTGCTTTAGTTTCTGCTTTGGTTAAATGAGGGTACTACCACCAATATCACAGTGTGTTTGGGGGTAAAGTGAGATAATATAAGTAAATATGGGCAAATATCAAGAGCTATATTTATTAATCCAGATTTTTCATATTATCAGATTATTGCTCATGATCTGGCTTCATTATCAATAGAGATTCCAAACATAACTTGGTCTGTTCTTTAACTTCTTTCCCACAAAACCTGAGCACCTGACCCTGAAAATGTACAAAATCTTGGAAAATTTTAGAGCAGAGCTCCATTTCCTCACTCCTGGTTTTTATGAGGAAGAACTGTTCCTAAGTTACACAACTGGCCTTTCTCTGTGCTTTGACTCATGTTGTCCAGGGGACGTGCAGGGACTAACTCATTTAATTGGTAAATTTGAGAAGAACCAATTGGGCATGCTTAGCTTGCTCAGCCTTACCTCCTGGGAGGTGCCTGCTCTCAGGGAGTGTGCTATTTGCTGCTTCCCCAACTTTTTGAAGGGAGGAAGCCTGCTCCCTCCAGCACTACTTGGGAAAAGGTGGGTAAATCTAGGGTTCGTATTTAGCAAACTCATTTGGCTAACAGACCTCGAGCTACGTCCTCCAGCTTGGCTTCTATAGGCAATAAGGCTTATGTGTTTCTGTTGTTGTTTCAATCAATTTCCTCAGAACTCATGTAGAGAAGAGTGGTATGATTTGTTGATTGGAGGCCCTCTTAGAGACCCCAGTGCAGACTGGCTTGCCTGTGCAAAGTTAGATGGTTTTTAGAAGAGCTTCATTATGACATCAGTTCAAGGCATAACTGCCTTACAATCTGCAGAAGGGCTCTGTCTGTCTACCAGGCATGTGTAGTCTTCTCGGGAGTTTTCTCAGACAAGAGAGACAATCCAGGAACTGCCCGGTGAGAGGCACACAGGGACAGTGCTCAGAACAGAGCGCCCCCTCATCTGTGAGGTGTTCCTAAACATTCTGAGCATTAGGTTTGACAGTCCCACGCTCTGCAGGTGGCTACTGGCCAGGGCCAGTGTCCTCCATGGGGAATCTAAACACTTCCACTCAGATAAGGCCTCTCCCTTGCCCAGTCTCATTTCCTCAAACTCCTCTCTGGTCGAACTTCAAAATTCAGGTTAAAAAAAGGCGAGGGCAGGGAGGGGGGAGGAGAGAGGTAGAGGAAGAAGGGAGGAAGGAGGAGAGGTTGGCTAATCATCCCTTCCGGTGATATTTACATCTCACATGCACCTCAGTCACACTCTCACCGTGACCACTCACCCTGCTGCATTTCTGCGCTCTCATGTCTGGCCCGTCCTTCAGTCTGCGAGGGCGGGATTGCACCCTGGATTTCACTGCAGCACTAATACCTACCCCAGGGCCCAACACACAGAGGAACTCATAAATTTTGTGGTTGAACTGTGTTTCTAACTTACTGCTAATCAAATACTGCACAGATAAACGGTTCCTTCTCCCGCTGAGAGGGCCATGCTCCAGGAATCATGATGAGGCATACTCAACAAAAGAAACCTCAGAAAACAGAGATACTTCATGCAAAGATCAACAGCAGCCACTGACATGTGCTTCCCTAGGCCAATCTAAACAGCTCACACTGTTTCATTTTCCAGTATTTATTGAAAAGTCATCTCCTTTAGAAGCATGCTTTGCTTTAAAAGAATGTTGAAAAATTCGTGGTAGAGCTTTGAAACATCTTTGCACGGTGCAGCAAAGGCCTCTACCTACGTGCTTTTTTAAAGGATATGTTTTAAAAATATACCTCAAAGGAAAAATGATGGGTGAGAAAGAAGGTCGATCGGTTTGGGGAATTGTTTTTTCTCCAGTATGAGAGAAAATGTATCCTGTCAGTTTATTAAGTGCAAACTCGACTTCTGTAATTTGGTACCCGTCCATGGTCTTCTGCCTCTGCTGCATCTACCCCATTCTCTCTGTACCCCTTTACACCAGAACGAGGCATCAGGCGTCTTGGCCCCTAACCTGTGTCCCTCAGTCATCCTGTACAAAACCATAAAACTCATTCTCCACGAGCCGTGATCCTGGATGTGAGGGAAGCCTAGAGTGAGAGCATGGCTGATAGCATTTTATAGCAGGAAGAACCCTTGAAAGTCATATTATTCAATTTAGCCTCTTAAGGTACTAAATACAAAACCAGAAACAGCCACAGCAATTGCCCAGGTAAATGAGGTGAGGCCTACAGGAGAGACAGGAGCTGGTAGCAAAACCTCAGCCTCAGCGCCAGTGTTCCTTCCACGAAGCCGCGAATCTCTTACGTGCTTAAGCAAACCTGACACCCAAGTACCCTTCAGAACCGCCCCCAGCTTGACCATCGATAGCTCTTTCAATACTTCAACACAAGCCATATATAGTTTTGTTAATCCCATAGGTGGTTTTTAAGCCTTAAAAACAAAAGAAAATACACACACAAAAAATGCATAGCATTTTTCCCCAAATGAAGTCTTATGCAGGACCGAATTTTATAAAAACAGATAATAATTCTCTCCTCTGTGATTAAAGCGGGGAGAAAGACCATCATTCATAGTCTACCCTTTGCCAACACCCACGGAGAGTCCTCTGTAAACCTTCAGGTCTGGCTCCATCAATCAGACAGCTCCCTGGATTCCCAATACCCATTGCCTGTAAGCGACTAAATCTCTGCCCTGGCCCTTTCTTTTCCTTGGCCCACGTGCCTGCAATCATCCTTCAGCCTTCAGATCCTGGGCAGTTGTCACCACCTCCAAGCAGCCTCTCCTGACCTCACTGCTAGGAAGAGACTCTTGTTTCTCCTTTGTTCCAGATCTCGGAATCTGTAATCCTTCTGCTGTACCCAAACAGTCTGAATCATGTTATTCTCATGCCTTGCCCCTACCTTCTAGCCCTTCTATAATGAGGGCCACCCACCCATCTGGCCACCCCTGCCGGTCCATCAAAGCAGGCTTCATACATGAACCGCCACTCAGGAGAGGGGTCAGCCCACGCCTTTGCCTTTTTTCCTGACTCTGCCTTAATCTGGCTTTGGTTTTGCTCTTTCTTGTGCTCGTGTTGAACCCTTGCTTCTTACCAAACCCATGAAGAGGGTCTGACTTGCTTTTCTTGAGTTCTTCACTCTTCCCCCAGCACTGCCTTCCATTTGCACTTTTTCATTTTTCACCTTTTGAGCTCTGGGGACTGTGCTAGAGGTGAGTGGCTGCTGAAGGAAAAAACACAACCCCTCCTCACTCTGAACCACGCATTGGCTGACTATCAAGCTCCCCCTGGACCTGCCTCAGAAATGACAGGAAAACCAAGATTGCCTGGCGGCTTGTTTAAAATGCTGACCCTGAGGGTCCCACCCCTCACCTTTGGAGGTAGGTGATTGACTGACACATTCCAGCATTTAAGAACTCCCTGAGCTGGAGAGCTTCACACACCAGGCCTGGCTTATGCAGGGCTCCATGGCCAACAGTCATTTATGGAGGAGAATGGGCAGATGGAAATGTGGTCATCTGAAGAGCTGAATTTCCAGCAAGAAGAATGACAGAAAAGTGGTTAGGGAGGAGGAGGGCTGGTCTACGAGCCGCACCACAGGCAGGCTGCCCAGTTCAAAAAACCACTGCTGCCTTCTGTGTCTGTTGGCCCCTGTATTGTTCGGACTGGTGGTGAGGTAAGAGAGTCTGAAATCGGACTACCTGGGTTTGACTCCCAGGTCTATCATTGTCAGAGCTGCAGTCTCTTGAGCTTATTCTGCAACACTGCTAAACTTTAGTTTCCTTTTCTATAAAATGGAGATAATAAAATGATCTCTCTCGTTGTGAGAATTCAATGACATTATCCAAATAAAGCATTTGACACAACACCAGGCACAAGGTAAGTGTGTAATAAACATTAGCTTTTGTTATAGTCAGTAATATTGTAATAACTATGTATGGTGTCAGATGGGTATCGGACTTACCAGGATACTCACTTCGTAAGTTATAGAAATGTCTAATCACTATGTTGTACCCCTCGAACTAAGAAAATATGGCATGTCAACTGTCACTGGAAAATTAATTAATTAATTTAAAAAATGACAGCAGGTGAAAAGAGGTCAGCCGTGGGTCTGGCACACTGTAGGTACTCAGCACCGATCAATGAAAATCAATCGAAGAGACTGACTTTGACCACATCCAGGCTCTAGGAACCGCAGGAACTTTCCCTCAGCAGGTCTGATGTGCTGCCACCTCCCCCCAGCCAGGAGGCAAAGGAGACTGAAAGGACAGGACCCCAGTTGAAGAGGCTTCTTCAGGGACCACACGGAGCAGATGGCCAAAAAGCCTGTACTGATTGGACATTTCTACCTGTTATTTTATGATGGGAATGTGAGCATTCTCATGGCAGTGCCAGAAAAACTCATCCTGAGTCAAGGGGCATTTTTTAAATACCACATGTCTTCGTTCTGATTTTCTTATGTAACCACAACGGGTAGACTTGCCAAAAATGTTAAAAATAGAAGACAATATAAAAAAGAAAAATCAAAGAGAAAAATCTTCTCATAGTTTCTAAACCAACTTGCATGGAAACAGTTACCCCACAAAAGCACGATGGGTGTCAATGTTTTCATTCATTTAGGGGAGTGGTTTTTGTTTTTCCTGTTTTATTCTTTGGGTAGCTTTATTTACTTTTCCCGTACTATTCTTTAATGACAAGTGAGGGTGACACTACTCTTCTTAGAAAAAAACCATAAAAGCTACAAGAGAGGAAAAAAGCCCTTACAAGCCTCCAAAGGCCTGCGGAATTTTGCCCAAAGAAGTGTGCTGCTCAAGCAAAGTGTGGAAAACAAATGCCTGGGCTGGCGCTGGGCTGAGCCAAACCCCTGTGGCGAGGAGTCGCTTTATTTCTGGTCCAAGCACAGAGTCCAGGAAGCCACATCTACTGACTTCTTTTTCATTTAAGATTCTACATTCATCAATATGCCTTGTTGAGAAAGCCTCCGTTAGAGATTTCCTATATTTGTTCTAAGAAAGAAGGGGAAAAACAGAAACACCGTCTCATCATTCCTACCTTGTTTCCCCGAAAATAAGACCTAACTGGAAAATGAGCCCTAGAATGATTTGTTAGGATGACATCCCCTGAACATAAGCTTTAATGCGCCTTTTGGAGGAAAAATTAATGTAAGACCCGGTCTTATTTTCAGGGAAACACGGTAGGAAAACAGCAATCGCCCAGCAAGAGACCAAAATAGGTGTTTGCTATCTCCTACTCTCTCCTTAAATTGCGTTTTATTAAAACAAACAAATAAATAAATAAATAAAAGCAGCTCCCCAAATTTAAATAGTGTTTGATTTTTATGTAGGTGCCAGATGACTCAAACTTCTTTTAGAATAAGGAAGTGAAGGAACCTATAAAAACACTGATAAGTATATAACCACAAACATTTCTTCCACCAACTTTAGTTCATTAAAAAAAGTTCAAAGGCTAAATATAGTTAAAGATGAAAAAACAGTTCCACAAAGACAAGTAAGATTGTCATATTAAAAGAAAAAAAAGCAGAAAACCAGAGCCACTTGAGCACATCTCAAATGCAGACCTTTACAAAACTGATCAAGACACAAACCTTTGCAAATATTTATATTCTAATTACAAGATGGCTGTTCCCAGACTGTAGAGTGATTATACAATGAGCTGGTCCTAAATTGGTCTCCTCTCATTTGCCCTAACCCAGAGTGGCTTCTTGAAAAAGACAAAACCTGACAGACCAGGGCAGTATGGCCAAGGAGCCCTGATTTATTTCAGCTTTGAAAATCCACTACACTACGATCCTCATTTCTGCAGGGAATGCAATCCACCCGGCTGGGCTTGCTGTCCTGAATCAAGCACACGTTTTTCTCATCTTGCAGAGCAATCTTGTGAATATAAACACAACCTGCATAGGCCTCTGGGCGAGAAAAGGGGGGCAAGTGGGGTCGTGCTGGGACAAGGAGTCACTCCTCGTGGTCTGGAGGCACCAGCTCACAGGAGGGGCCAGACAGGAAGGAGGCAGGGCCCTGGCCTTCAAGATGTCCAGTCAGAGAAGCTTTCCAAGCTGGCATCACAAGCAGAGATGGATCTGCTGCCCAGACAGCTAGGTCCTTAAACTGGTCCAAATCAAGGAGGGACTTGTGGTTTCTGGGGGATGACACAGGGGACCTGAAAGTGGAAAGTGGGGACAGAGTGCGGTGGAATTCCAGTCCCTTCACCCGGAGGGCTACAAACAGGGGAAGTAGATGATGGACGCCATCAAGATGTTCCCTCAAGGTCATCAGACATCACGCATCCTCTTCAGCTCTGCACTCCACCTCACCTTGCTCACAGGAGTAAGAGAAGACAGCACCTTGGCTTCCATTTGGGAAGCTGCCCAGACAGGCGAAGCTTTCACCTGGGGCACCTGACCTGAGAGCAGCCATAGACATGAAGCACCAATTGTGTCATTTTTTTTTGTAATAGTCTAGGTTTAGAGTGTATTTCATTTTATAAAGCCACCACAGATGGTGTGGGAAGGAGATCAAGTAATTCTGAATTTGCATTGCCTCCAACCATATCCTAATAAACATAAGAGGACCTTTACGTACAGGTGTCTTCTGACTAATGATAAAATAAATGTACACGTCATTATTCCACAGCCTACCAGAAACTCCTGAGGATTTAGAAAAAATGATTCAAGTGGAGTTTCCCTAGTATTCATTGGCCCAACCTACCTCTCCTGCCCTGGCTACTACTTTTCCATTTCTCTCACGAAGGCTGGCTGAATAAACGTCATCCAAGCCAGCAAAGAAGTGAAGGCAATGACATTTTTCATGGCACAGCCCAGGTCAGCATACCCTAGACTATTAAACTAGTTGCCATGTTGACAGGTATGATGTGTACCTGCTGGTTAGAACCTTCCACTCATTTCTGTTATGAGACACACAGCTATTTCCTATTCTGGGAAATGCTGGAGAGGCAAGGGAAAAGGATGAAAGGAAGATATTCATGACAAAACCTGGCAAAGGCTCTTTGAGGATCTACAGCTCTTTCTCTCAGGCAATAGCCAACAGTCCCTTCAAGATGAACTTTGAAATTGGGAGCAAATTTTGAAAAGAAGTCTAGTGTTACACTTTAAGTTTTAAAATATGTATGCCTTTTCTCTTAGCAAACCCTTTAACTTATCTCTCAAAAGACAATTGTAGTGGAGTACTGCGTCTGGCTGATTTCTAAGATGGCACCCAATGACCTCTGCCTCCTGGTATCTGTGGACCTTGAATAATCCTCTCCACCTGCGTGAGGGCTGGACGTAGTGACTTACTTCTAGTGAACAGAGTACAGCAAACAGGATTAGGTTATAAAAGACTGTGATTTCTGTCTTGATCACATACTGTTTCACTCGGATATAACCGGCTGCCATGTGTGAGCTCTCCTACAGAGAGGCTCAGGTAGCAAGGGACTGAAGGGGGCTTCCAGTCAACAGCCAGGGAGGAATAAAGGAACTTAGACCAACAGGTCACTAGGAACTGAACACGCCAACACTCACTGAGTAAGCGCAGAGCCTTCCCCAGTTGATCCTAGAGATGACTGCAGCCCCAGCCTATATCTGTCTGACAGCCTTATGTAGAAGGACCCTGAACTGGAGAACCCAGCTAAGCTCTGATTCCTGACCCAGAGAAACGGTGACATAACGCATGTTGTTATTTTTAAGTCACTAAGTTCTAGGGTATTTGGTTATGAAGTGAGACATAAATAATAAAGGCTTTCAAGTATCATTGTTTATAATTACACACAAAAAAGGGACAAAGCAAAAATCCATTGGGAGGGACTTAGTTCAATCAAGTGTGGCACATTCATACAAGAAATACTGGGCAGCCCTCAAAATACAATGAGGTTGGTGTATCTGGACTGACATAGAAAGAAATCCGTGAAAATGAAAAAGTTGCGAAACAATGTGAGACTTTTAAAACATTGCACATATCTAGATTTCCATTTCTGTAACTTCCAGTGTTCCCATATCAGAAAATAACAACTGTAGTTATCTAGTTGCTATAGGTAAACAAACAAACAAACAAAAAACAAAAAAAAAAGTAGAAAGAAGAAAGAAGAGAGAGATCATTCTTGACTCTCCTCTTTCCCTCAAACTGCTCACCCAATCCATCAGTAAACTATATACTTTACCTTCAAATTGCCAACATATCCCACACTTCTCACCACCTCGACAAATACTCCTTTCGTCCAAGCCACTGTCCTCTCTTTTTTGGGCAGCTGCAATGGACCTCACTCATTGCCCTGCTTCCATCTCTACAATCTATTTCCAGACAATAGCCAGACTGGTACTTCAGGTCAGTTCCTTCTCTAAACCCTGTAAGTCGTCCCATTACCGACAGAATACAAATCAAAGTTGCTATGTTGAATCACAAATCCATGATCTATAGATCTACCCCCTGGATACCTCTTTCTCCACAATTTTCCCTCTCTCTAATCTCTATCCACATTGGCCTCCTTGATGTTTCTCGAACACACCAAGTTCACTATCATTTGAGGGGTCTACTTTGCTAGGGCTGCCATAACAAAGTACCACAAGTTGGGTGGCTTAAATAACAGAGATTAATTGTGTCATAGTTTTGAAGGTTAGAAGACAGACATCAAGGTGTTGGCGGGGCAGTCGGCTCTAGGGAAGGATCTGTCCCATGCCTCTCTCCTTACTTGGTGTTTTGCTAGCAATCTTCAGTGTTCCTTGGCTTCCAGACACTTCATCCCAAAGATTGTGTTCTTGCCATGTGTGTGTCTGTGTCCAAACTTCCTCTTTTTATGAGGATACCAGTCTGCATGGATTAGTGTGATCTCAACTAATTATAACTGCAATGACTCTATTTCCCAATTAAGTCCCATTCTGAGGTACTGGTGCTTAGGACTTCTATATATGAATTTTGGGCGGATATACTTCCACCCATAACAAGAGGCTTTGCAATCACTCTTCCTTCTTCCTGGAAAGCTCTCTACCAAGTATGGTTGCCATCAAAATATACCTTGTGGCCATCCAAGGTAGCTAGTAGCATAATTGACCAGGAGTTATACCTGCTATGCTCTGAAATCTATCTCTGCATTTATGCTGAAGCCATGCCATCTCAAACCTACTCTAGTCAGTGACTAAGAATGACAGAGATACCAAGGCAAGCCTGTTCCTGGGAGATAAAAATTTTCCCTGACAGATGTCTTTGGCTCAAGGACTCTCCAACAGCCTTGTCAAATTCTCTTAGAACAGCACAGTGCTCTAGGAAGCTTCCAGTCAACCTTCCTTCCTCCCCTCTCTTCTTCACCTGGGGTCAGACTCATGTCACAATCTGATGATTCTCCCAGGCTCCCACCAGCTCCCATCCCATTTTCCCCAGGAGTCAGAGCAGAGCACGCAAAAGGGCCCTGTACTTGGTTGAATGCTCTCCTGTGTCCATCTTGACAAAAGGGACCCACATTTTCATTTTGTACCGGACACCAGTCTTGCTTACAGGGGTTGCCTTAGACTTTTCTTACATTGCTAATCCTGTCTGGGTGTCTGCTTCTTGGAGGACCCAGACTGACCCTGGATACCAACATGACTCTTCACCACATCATGTAAGCCTCTGGTCACCTCCTCAGAGAAGCTTCCTTTGCCATCCAAAATAAGGCGCACACACACACACACACACACACACACACACACACACACACACACCAGTCTCTTTCTCTCTCTCTCTCTCTCTCTCCCATTATCCTGCTTTAATGTTCTTCATAGCTCCATCTGATTTTACTGTATATTTTTATTTATTGTTTGTATTGTCTTCCCCTTGAGAATATAAACTATATAGAAACAAAGACTTTGTCTATTGTTGAACCCTAGCACCTATAACAAAGCCAGGTACACGACAGGTAGCCAATAAATACTTTGAGAACAAATTATTTTTAAAAAATTATATATATATTAAACTTACCCAGATCCTCCTTCAGTTCCAAACACATATAAAACATAATTCAATGTGACCGTCTTGAGAATGTACTTCACAGACCTATAAAATACAATCTTTGAAAAGTACAGGCCAGAAATGAATGGAGAATCCAAAGCCAAAGTAGTAGGCATGAGAAAATGCTGCATCACCAGAGGTGGTTGCATCTGAGGACAGCTGCTTAGGAGCCTAGGGCTGGGATCTTAATGACCAGGTGAGGACAGGTGACGTGGCCCTGGGCCCATGCAAGAAAGGAGATTGGAAATGATATAACTACATACAATTAGACTTCTTGAAAACCTCCCTCTACACGTAAATACAGTAGAAAAACTACCACTATTCCCCAGTAGCTCAGGAAGGAGACAAGTAAGTCTGTATTCTGACCCAGTTTCAGGGTGAAAAAAAAATGCATATAGTGAAAAAAACGAAACACCAAGCCTGTGCTATGCACAAGCATGTTGCCCAAATTCTCATTGTTTAGATTGTGAAAGAATCCTGAATTAATAAATCACCATAAAAAATGTTCCTTGGATCAGAGAAATCTCTGTAGAAGCAAACTCAAATTGCTCTGTAAAAATATTTTCATAACTCAGGACTCACAAGGCTCCCTCAGAATAAACAATTCCTGCTGAACAAATCAGACCTTTGTTAAATCAGACCAGTCAGAAGGTAATGGTTATTTATACACAGCAAGCAGGATTAGTACCCCAAGATCTAAGGGTAATAGAATATTCTGATAGCTCTAAAAACTAACTATGTTTAAAAGTATTTTTAAAATGAAATAACCAGCTTGTAAGACAAAAAATTGTCAGATTTGAAACAAAGAAGTAAATAGAATTCTAAAAAGTAAAACTACAATGTTAAGTTGTATTTTAGATACCGTTGAAAAGAGAATTAGTATCATGAAAGATGTGTCTGAAGAAATTACTCATACTGTAGCAGAGAGAGAAAAAAAACAGACAGAAAAATGGGAAAGAGAGGTTTTAAGATGCAGAAAGTAGATTGAGAAAATAAAATATATACTTAATTGGAGTTCCAGGAGTCGCAGATTGTGAAAGAGGCAATATTGAAATGACCATGGCTGAGAATTTAATAGAATTATAGTAATACCTGTGTTCTTCATTTGAAACATCACAAATCCCAAGCAAAAGAAACACATACGTACACACTCACACACACACGCGCACACACGCACGGACACATTGTGGTAAACTGCAGAACACCAGAGCCAAAGAGAAAGTCGTGAAAGCAACTAGAGAGAAAAAAATAGGTTACCCACCTAATAATGGCAATCTGATTAGCAGCAGACTTTTTTTTATCAATGACATGGAGGCCAGAAGACAATGGGATAACATGTTCAAAGGGGTAAAAAAAAAAGAACTATCAAACTAATATTCTATACCTAACTAAGTTACTG
Organism: Rhinolophus hipposideros; assembly: GCF_964194185.1. Lineage (NCBI taxonomy): Eukaryota > Metazoa > Chordata > Mammalia > Chiroptera > Rhinolophidae > Rhinolophus > Rhinolophus hipposideros. Next base: position 13,476,962 of record NC_138057.1, on the reverse strand, counting down.
CTCAGAAAATGAATGTGAAATAAAGACACATTCATACAAAAAAAGAAGAGAATATCCAATTCATAAACACTCTTAGAAAAAAAATTTAGAAAAAAATAGTAAACAGTAATCATATATTTCAATATGAAGTAAATTAAACTAAAAAAAGTAAGATAAACAATGAAGAGCAAAGAAGGTAATAAACATGATAGCAAAACACCCTACGGTTTAAAAAAAAATTTTAAGATTAATGGTGGGAGGAGTTATAAACAACTTGGAACTAAACTATTAGAAATAATGTAGAATGGCAATTACCTTACAATATTCTAAGGTCCTTGTATTGTTTGGTAGAAGAATAGCAATTGTGAATATAAAACAAAATTTTAAAGCTAAGCATCCATATTGTAGTTTTAGGAGAAATAAGGAAGAAATAAAATATATAACTTCCAAAGTAGTAGTAGAAGAGGAAAAGGGAAAAAAGAACACTCAAAGGAGACATGCACAGACAAATAAATCCAGAAAGAACGTGTCACTAGCAGATTCTCACTAAAGGACATACTAAAGAATAGAGTTCAAGCAAAAGGAAATGGATCACAGATGTAAGACATATATGAGGAGATATAAGAAGGAATGCAAGGATATAAGACATGACAGTCTGAAATACAGGAAAAAATTAAGAGGACAGAAAGTGGTACATATTATATATAGGTAAATCAATGCAAGCATTGACTCTATAAAACAATAAAAGGAACAATGCCTTGTGGGATTTTAAAAAGAAAGAAATACATAGACTTAAAATACACAAAAAGACTAGATTTGGGGGGACATAAGCGGGAAGGGTGTTCAGAGGAAGGTGAAAATATTGATTACTTTAGAATTGGGTAAGTTAAAGATACATGCTGTGATTACTAGTTAACCACTCAAAGAATAAAACCAGGCAGTATAATTTTTGGAGTGGTACAGAAGAAAATGTGGAGTGAGACAAAACAAAACAAAACAAACAAACAAAAATACCATAAAACAATCAATCCAAAAGAATACAGGACTAGAAAGAATAAAACACAGAAATTGTGGGACAATGAGAAAGCACAAAAGATTCTGGCAGACAAGAATTAAAACCCATCAGTAATGACAAGTAAATCCACTGAATGCTCCAGCTAATAATAAAAGACGGTAACACACTCAATGCCTCCTGGACAGGCTAGGTCACATAAATGAGTAAACATCAAGTATCCGAAAGCAACAGCTCAAATGAAATGGTAACTGATGTTTCCTCAGAGTCAGGAGGACCAAAGAGTGGAGTGGGGCCTGGAGTGGGGTACGCTATGTCAAGAAAGCTGGAAATTCAGTGCTTTGTGGGAAATCTGATTTTTACACATAGGCTACTAATTTTTTAAAGAACACACACTGAAAAAATGCTATGAATCCAGTAGAGAGGAGGGAAAAAGAGAAAATGAAACAAAGAAGCAAAGAGCATGGTAAATAAAAGAAAAAAAGAACATCCCTTGCAAACCCTTGCAACATGAATGGAAGAGATGGCTTATACTAAAACACCAATGTGGTCCATACCCTATAATTTCCACCCTGTTCAAACCTTATCATTTGGCTGAAGAGACCTAACATTAAAGGATGGGGAAAACACTGAATAATCCAGACATAAAGTACATGGAACACCAGTGGTCACTCAAAACTCCAAATAATGTTTGGATGTTTGTTCCATCAGTTCTGCTTACACCAACCAAGTCTCTTCTGGGGCTTATCGGACACCTGGGTTTATCTAGCTGTTAATAAAAATAGTGACGTTACAAATGCCTGAAAGGAGGGAGCAAAGAAGGGAAAAGAAGAATCAATGTTTATTCACCTTCTGCTACTCTGAGTCTGTCATTTGAGCCAGTCTAGAATATCTTCCCCGTGGCCTATGAGGTAAGGTCCCACATGTGCATCGTGGCTTCTACGGTCTTTCAGACCTGGCCAAGCCCAGCCCCTGCCTCCACACCTCTTCCCAGGCTCGTGCCCCAGCCAGAATGCCTTCATCTTCCTTTCCACACTTTAAACCAAATCCACTCCCCAGTGAAGCATTCTCTAAAGGTTGCTTGAGGTTTCTGACGAAACCCCTGTATACGGAATGCACCAGATGGCTATTTTAGAACTCAGCTGGGCTCTGCAAAAATGTATATAATGAGACAAAGAAAATTGTGTGTATCATAATCCCAGAAGGCACAAGGAGTAAACAGATAGGCCGAATGGGGCCGCTCCTGGCTAGGAATGCAGCCATGGTGGGACTGACCCTTCCTACAAGGTCTTGCCTGCGGACAGGCCTCCTGCCTAAGCTGTCTCATCTACTGGAAAGCACAGCTACCATGCCTACGGTCAAATCTGTTTATGGGCTGCACATAAATCTTTGAAGGCTCATGATAGATAGTTGTTTCCAGAATACAAAGAGAAAAACAACAACAAAAAACACCAAATGTTTAAGTACACGTCTACAAGTACACGATGTTTCCTTCTTAATTGTTAAACCTAATATTCAACAATATGTTATTCTATAGGAACACAATTGGTAGGTTAAATTTTCTCACTTTATAAGAACTCACAACTATATAACGCCTTAGAAATCTGAGCCAATCAAAACTGAATGAGTTACTTATAGTCAATTTCAAAGGCCAAACTATAGAAATGCTTTTCATTTCCCGCAGCAAAAACTTAGATTTAACGTGGGGTGTGGGTGCGTGTTGACACGATCGATATAAGTGTGGGCAGAAGATCCGGGGCCTCAAAGTCATGAAGACCGGTCCCGTGTGCAGCTGGAGGAAAGAGACAGCTGGTAGAACATAAAGCAATGCAGGCGGATATGGTAGAGCTCAGTCACGGCTGATATGGTTCCTCCGCTGCTCCCACCTCTCATGAAATCATTAATGAACTACAGACCCAGGAAAATGCTGATTTCCACAGAATTTCTTGTAGAAAGGATAAGGCTAGGAATCCAGATTGGATTCTGAGTAGAAATAAATAAGGAGGGTGCACAATTCAGGAGCAGGGACAGAAAAGCAAAAGAAGGGGTGGGGGAAGGCAGGGGTGAAGGGGACAGAGAGCAAAAGAAGGGTCAGAGAAGCGGTGAGGGGCCATGATGAATTCACAGTACCAGGAATTAGGGTTCAGGCCAAGTTCTGTCTAAGTCTTTGGGGGGAAAGGCTGTCCCAAGTAAGAGATGTTACCTGCACTTCATAATGAATACTCTTCTGAAAACACACAACCTATCAAGATAATCTGGGTCTAAAGACAGGCTGCAAAGAGAAGTGATGGGGGGTCCTTCATAAGGGCTCCCCTTCAGAGAGTCCCACTCATTGGGAGAGAAGGGGGAAGGAAGGGCTAGTCAAAGCCTGCACAGACTCCTTGATCCAAAAGGTCTCCCCGGGTTGCAAAGGCAGTCTTCCGCTTACCAGGTGGGGGCTGAGAAGGTAGTCTCTGTACTTCCAGTTATAATGGACCACTATTAAAAACAAAATGAAGCAAAACAAAAACGCGGGTGGAGCAGGAAACCATAGGAAGTGCACATTTCTCCCTGAGCGAAGCTCATGGGTGGGGAGCGGTAGGCAGAGAACACACTGATGTCCATTATTTTGAGCTTATTTCTATTTTAAATAAAAACCGTAAAGAACTTGACAAATATTTGCTGTTAGCCTCAACGTTGGAGTCACTTCATCCATGTTAAAGGGCCACCATATAAGCTCCATGGGCAGCGGTGCCAGGACGATTCCCTTGTTTGTTCCAGACATTGTTCCTGCTGCATTTCAGGTCAGCTCACCTGGCTCACCTCCGGAGCCATGCACCTGCCCTGCATAAATCAACCCCTCAGCTCGCTCTCTCTCTCTCTTTCTCCCTCCCTCCCTCTCCCTCTCTCTCTGATCTAAGGATCCCATGCATCCTGGGCTTTTTCTGCAGGCACTCATATCCAGGCATCAGGCTCACCAGGGTACCAGCCAATAAACTATCTCCACACAGCCAGGTCCAAGTACCCACCTTGGATGGGCTAGCCTAGGACTCTGAGCCATAGTGACAGGAACCATGACACCTCAGTTAATGGAAACTTGACTCCTGGCCTTTAACTCTGACGACACATAAACCACCCTGGAAAACTGCACTTGCCACTACTATTTTTAAACAGACCACTCACCCAAGCTCTAGACCAGCTTTTTCCATTGCTAGGTGGACAGTTTCAGCAGCTATCTCTTTGGCATCCAGTCCACATATTGATAAAACATTAATAACAATAAAAGTCATATCAAATACCTCTACACAGATTTGTCACTTGCTTATTACTATTAACTATTGCTAACCATATAAGTGCAAATGCTCTGAGGTGATATTCAAGCCGCTACAATTAAAGCATCAAAACCTACATTTAATTTGTCCAACCACTATTTCTTGAGCACCTGCTATGTCAGGCTGGGTTTGCTGTGGTGAACAAAACATTCATGATTCTTATCTTAATGAGCTTAGAGTCTGGTGGGGGAGAAGCCATTCAACACACACACGATATACAGGAACAAATTGTGCTGTGTGCTAAGAATGAAAAGAACACTGCTACAAGAGAAGACAAGGGGGCAAGGGCTAGTTTAGATGGTGGCCCAGGAATGCTTCTTTGAGGAAGATACCTGTGCACAGAGACCAGAGGGACGCAGCACACCTTGCCAGAGCGGGAGGAGCTTCCAATGCATAAAGACGGGCAAGTGAGAACTGGAAAGTGAGAAAGCCTGAGCAGGGCACACCGAATTCATCTGTGACCCCTCACAACACAGCTGAAGCTTGCAGTTCCTAGGTCTTTCCTTCACCATCACTCTAGTTTTTTCAGATCCTTTTTTACATCATCTCAGGTCCCAGGAAGTATGCCGTATTCCACAGAACTATCTGCTGTCTCTGAGCCTCACACCTGCCCTCCTAGGCTCAGCTCTGTATTGTCCCTGAGACTGGAAGTCTATAAAGGATTTTCCCAAATTCCCTTACCAAGGGGTTTCCTATCATGCTGTAACCGTGAGAGGCAGAGAAGGGAGAGCAAGAGGCAGAATAAACACAAAATCGTCCTGCATTTAGCTCTTCCAGTGTGACAGTTGCTGTAGTAGCAGCCAGAGTACGTGACTCAGAACTCTTACCATACCACCTAACTCAGCTGGATATTCAGACCAGCAAATATCATAGTGAACTAACAATTTCTTACACAGAGATTCAGGATTGGCATCACATCTATGGAGGGTTCATGACACAACACTGAGTAGCACTGACTCAGTCACAGGGAAGATTTCTTTGCATAGCCAGCAGCACACAGCGACAGAGGTCCACACTTGGGGGAAGTGAGGCTTATTTACCTAATGTACATTTCCAGGCTGTCTGTGCCCACTTATCTCATGCCACGGCTGAAGGAAGGACTGGTATAAGGTTATAACCATCCCATGGCAGGGGCTCAGAATTGTTCCTACTTATTCTGGAAGGACGGGTAACTTGCACAGACTGAAAAAGCCAGACGTGATTTCAAATGATGCTGTCTGGTGTGTGGGGGGGGGGAGGGTTAGATAACTATGGTTCTCAGTCTCGTTTTGGAAAATTTCGATGTTGCCACCAGGTTTTCTATCCAGCCATTTTAGACTTGTTTTCCAGCTTTTCACCAGTGTTTCATATTCATACATACTCTTTGCCATAGCACAGCTTTTTGTTAAGAGTATTCCCTTTTACTTCTCCTGGTTCATCCTCCTCTTTCACTTTTGGTTTTCTTCCCTTGTCATTTAAGCTTTCTCAGCTAGAAATCCAACAGAAGCCTTTTGTGTGGGAATTCCCTCACTCCCAGGCAGTTCTGAAAGCAGCAGGTGCCTCTGCAAAGGCTTAGGTTGGACCTTAGACCGATACCCAGCAGCTGCTAATCCTGGGCGCTCACTCTTAAAAGCAGTAAAATGGACTTAAATCAAAAACAAGTGCAATGGGGATTAACTCCCTCATCTTGAACTCAAGCCACTCTTGCCTTGACAGTTTTCAAAATCACTAAGCTCATTTCTCTCGGCATGCGAAGAGAGAATTGGTGGTGTAGAGTGTGGTTTAAATAATTGGTGGTGTAGAGTGTGGTGTAGAGTGTGGAGGTGGGGAGGCATGGATTTCCCTAAGTGGGAGATGAATGCAAACTGTGGGTGGGAGTGAGGTGGAGATGAGGGTTGGAGGGTAGCTTGCAGGGTGCCAGAGCTGCAAGGAAAAGCACACAGAGGCCGCCAGGGAGTGAACCATCACATCAGATAAGAAAAAAATCTATTTCCTTTTTTGGAAACTGAGGAGTGAGTAACAGGGATAGAAAACCTACTTTGCATCAGGCAAGTTCTATGCCCTGCAGGGACAAAGATGACCGAGACACCAGTCCCTGCCACCAAGGTGCTCACGGTTTAGTGAGGGAGGTTTATAGACACACACACACACACACACACACACACACACACAAAACCACAATAATATATTAAAAGTATTATCTTGAGTGTTAGCAGAATTATGAGTCTGCTTAAAGAGGAAGAAGTAATTAATAATATTTAAGAGAGAGACTCCAGAAAAGCTTCCGATAGGAGATGAGATTTGAAGGTGGTCATTTAAAGATGAGCAGGAGTTTGTCTGGTGGGAGACACGAAAAGGCAGAAAGCACTTTATCTGTTGGGGAAGAAGCTGCTGTGGTTCAGGAATGAGAGGGAGGGGTGGGAAAGGACGTATACAGAGCTTACTTGACTTGCGCTAAGGTTCCCAAGTGAAATAGCTCCAAGGCCACCTAACCAGGTTTCTTGAGTGTCCTTCCAGTGCTTTTTGCACTAGACCACGATGCCTTTATTTCCAATGAAATAGAGCCACGTGAAACTAGAATCACTTTAAATAAATGCCATCAGATGCTGTGGGCACCATGGGAAGCTCAAGGTGATGCCAGATGGAAGAACAGAAAAGTGAAGGAGAAGGTAGATTGTAACAACAATGACAACAACCGGAACAAAAAGATTGTTTATCAAAGCCCCAAATAATACACCATAGAGCCTTTTTTTTGTCAATTTAGAAAAAAACGTATATCAAGGCAAAGGAAGACAATAATAATAGCGATAATAATTGCAACAAACGTTCCTAGTACTTTACACTTTTAAACTCCTCATATATATATACATATAATTTCATCACATGAATAAGATAATTCTATAGTATGGACAAAATTAACATGCAGTCCGTAACTAAAAAGTATGAGATATGTTATTTATACCTGTTCATTTGAGGCTACCTCTGCTGTCAAAATACAAAACTGACGCCTTCATGCTGAGGAATTTGGTGCCAATTCCATGTAAAGCAGAAAGTTAGAAAATGAGAAAACAGAAGTGTATTCATGCTGTTTATTAAGGAAGAAAATGTTTTTCTTTCAAATAATGGCATGGCTTTGAAATTATGCAAGAGAGTACAGCAACACCCATGGAGAAAACAGTGCAGCAAACTTTTAGGATATTTTAGGCCCCACGATAATTTTGCCAGAATAAGGCTTATTTTCTTCCCCAAAATAGTTGCTGTCAATCAGCTGCTTAGTTGTTGAGAGTGGGAAAAAAAAGATATATCAGAATCAACCATTCTTTTTCTATATTCCATATTGATAGATGATTCCTTAAAGGTCAATATACACATTTTAATATTTTATGAGCACCTTTTATTTGGCATCACCACCTGTATAAGTATATCTCAAACTCCAGTCTGAGATGCCTACATTGAAAACAGTCTTCTCATTCCCTCCCACAAGTCAAATTGAGAACCCTTTTAGTGAAGAAAAAAGAATTCTGTAAATGAGATTTGAGAGTAGAGGGAGGCATGTCCATGGCACATTAAAAGCAAATTGCAGAGTATTTTTTGTAAAACTGAAAACCCTGTATATGCACGTATCTATTTGTGTGTGTTTGCATGAGGAAGGAGAAAGGTGTGGAACAATAGAAGCCAGTCTGTGGAGGAAGTGGGAGGAAGGAAATGAGAAGGAAAATGAGGGCAGAGATTAACTTTTTCTCATATATCTTCATAATGTTCACACTTGTTACAACAATCATAAAATGTCACACTTTTCCCTTAATTGAACAGAAAAAAAACTGAAAAGAAAAACAGTTAAAAAAAAAAAAAAAACTTTAAAAAACTGATTCAAAAAGCATTCCCTGAGTTAAATATATCCAATAGCAAAGAAATGGTCTCTTAAGGCACAGGTATCTGGCACATAGTCTGCCAGCCAAATGCTGCCTAAATGACCCCTAAGGTGGGAGCTACCTGGACGATTTTCAGAAAAGTAATTCATCTCGTATCTAGCACTACAAATAAACAAACCAATGGCATTCAACCACTAACCAAAACGGTATCTGGAACTGACAGCTCCCAGGCATCATGCTAGCAAGTTTAGAGCAATTATGAATTTTCTCTGTGGCAGAAGAGAATTAACTCCAGTTTTAGACTGTTTGGGTTTAGTGTACTCAATTTCTAATACGAAATTGACAAACAAAGGGAACTAAGTATAAAGCAAGCTCTGAGGATGTGTCCCAGGACTGGGCGTCTGTGTGAATCCTGCAGTGGAAAGAGCGAGGCTCTGGAAAGGAGCAGTCCTGGGTTTACATTCTGGCTCAGCAATCCCTTGGCTACATAGCCTTGGATGAATCCGCCAGTCTCTGTGAGCCTCTGCTTTCTAACGTGCAAAACGGGGATAAGCGTTCCTTTCTTGCAGGTTGTAGAGAGAAATGAGTACGATCATATATTTAAGTCACTTAGCAGCCACACTGGCAGGCAACAGACACCCACGAAAGGGAGCTATTATTACTAAATTCTTCCAACGCCCATTGATCAAGAGTGGGCCCTCTCTGCTCATTCTCAAAGAATAGGCACTTGTAATGGTGCCCCTCCCCCACCCACATCTGAGGAATTTGAATCACAAAAGTTGGATCCTATGAAAAGGCAAGTTATGATTCTCCAGGCAGGTCTGGATGGGGTCTGAGACGCTGCATTTCTAACAAACTGCTAGTGATGCAGATTCTGCTGTCCTTCGTGCCTTAATAGGAGTAGCAAGGCTCTAGGGCAAAACAGTCATAAATTCAAATAAAATAAAGGAAGCTGAAGGAGACGGGATAGACTCTGAGGCAGCCTTACCGACTCCATCCCCATGCCTGAACACAGGGGGTGCGCTTCCACTGTAGCTCTCACCACACTCCCAGGATTCTCCTGTCTGCTCCACTGGGCTGCGGGCTCCCTGAGGAAGGAGCCCATCATCAGGGCCCCAAGACGCTGCTGCACGCAATTCAGTTATGAGTCAGTAAGTGGATCCTTCAATTCAACCATGAATGTGGTGAATAAATGACATTCAGGGAAATTGCTATTGGTTAATACGTCAACGTCCAAAGGGGTCTGAACTTCATATTTAACGACTAGGTGAACCTCACATATTATGAGTGTTGTTGGGATTGAGTACGTTATTGAGTTTGACATTCAGGCAAAAGAACCATCAAGAAAGATCAATCCTGGACATTCACTCTAAAAATATAAAGTTTCAAGAATTCCCTTTACTCTAACATGAAAAAGAAAGATCCAGAACTCCCTTTTCTCAAGTGAAGACTTCTGTCCTTGGGAATAGTAAGTATAGTTCCCAATATCTCAAAGGGACAACATCTCTTACAAAACAATCATGCTGGCAATATATTATTATAGTTAGCACAGATTCTCTTCTAAGGCCTGTAACAGCTTTAATCCTCAATGCTACTCCAGTTTATAGGTTTTCTGAGTAATTAAGAGTTGACAAACAAACAAACAAACAAAATACATTCATTGCTTTCATGACAAAATAGAGCAAGTTTTCCAGCTGGGCCTTCATGTCAGCATCAGCTTGTACCACTAAGTCATACAGTCTTTACATGGTTCAACTTACCACATGGACAAGTGGAGATTATGTTTGCCAGGTAAACTACAATAGCAAAATCTGGTTGTATTACTAGGAGTTAGAAACCTCGTTAAACTCAGGACCACTGAAAAGTTAACACCAGGAAGCTCTTGCTCAAATTAGACAACACCAGGAAGCCCTTGCTCAAATTCGATCTATTTATAACATGATTCCTTTCATCACAACCTCAAGTTCTTTTTCAGTTGGTCAGTGCAGGGCCAATCTTTGTGGATCCTTTGTTGCCAACTGGCACACTGTGTACATGGACAGTACAGTATCTATTTCTAAACCTTTCCAGATATGTTCAAAATGTTAGTTCTGAAGCCTAAATGTTCAAAAACATGGGTGTGGTTGGTTGTGGTTCATCTTCGCAGTGGAATAATAGGACTCTGATAAACATGGTGCATTACATTTATAATAGGGGACACTGTAATGAGGTGTTTTAAAATTCAGCTCTGATTTAATCAAGTCACCCCAGGTAATCACACATACTAACCTCTGTCAGCAAAGGAATCCACCTTTCTGAACTGAATCCTTCTCCTGAATAGCACAGAATCTCCCTTGGCTTCTGATGACTTTTAAAGCCATTCTTTAATTAATGCTTTCAGCACCCCTGTGGCCTCATTATGCTGCAGTTATTAAGCATTTTATTTCCTTAGTCCCAAAGGTTCTCAAAGCAAATACATGTTCCCCAGCAGACATTTATGTTTTCTTACAGAGAGATTGGTTTTCCATTCATGATATAAAACAAATGTTAATTAGAATGATGGTTAAGATGGCCCAGACTTTTTTCCAAACATTTTCATAGTTGGCAGCACTCCACTTTCTTCTCCCTATAAGCTAAGAAACTTAAATGGTTAGTCTTCTTCATGGGGTAAAAATATCTAGGCAAAAGCAGTCGAAGAATATTCAGAGCAGCTTCCCACAAAGACATTCTTTAAAAAGCTCCCTATTTGGGGCTCTCCTAAACATGTCATTGGGGGGGGCCAATTCCTACACCCTTTCTGAAAGTCACCATGAAGCTCAACTATACCTTTTAACTCACAGGTCACTTCTGGGAATTTTCCCAAATGAAAAATAATAGATGTGCACAAAGCTTAGATGTGCCAGCTTACGAATGTCTGTAGTACCACACTGTTTCTTGTTCAAAAAGATAGGAAAAACCTATCTTTCCAAAAATATATCAATAATGCAGTATCCATATAATGTAATTCTATAGAGACCTTTGAAAAGCTTTAATACAATATGTAAAGATATGAAAATCTTTATGATTTATTATTGCACATTGTGGGGACAAAGCCCCAAAAAGCAGTTTCCAGGCTCTCGGCCCCATGTGGAAAGGTGCTGGCTTGGGTAGTCGATGGCCGTCGGCTGTAGCCGGTTAGCCATTGGCCACTGATATAACTGCCATGGCTGCACTGGGGAGTAGGAGTCGGTCGGTTGGCAGAAAAGCGGACAGCAGGTCGCATGTCGTGTGAATCCAGCCTCCAGTGAGACTGTAGTGGTATGACTCCCCTACCTATGGCTCCATGGGTGTTCCTTTTTGCCCTCACCATGTCCTGTATGGGGAGCGGGAGCTGAGACACCGCAGGCTGCCCTGCACGACACACATAAACAAGTAAATAATGAAATAGCATGTCTAGAATTATCTCACTTTCCTAAAAAAAAAAAAAAAAAAAAAAAAAAAATTGACTGAAAAGAATTGAACTCAAAAGTGAACCATAATTATCTCTAGATGGTAGGATAGAGTGATTTTAAATGTACTTTCCTGGATTTTTGTATAATAGTTTTATATTTTGTATGCTAAATACGTTATTACTTTTGTAATCAGAATATAAAATGTTTTCCTCATATTTTCTCTTACCAGCATGATATAGTCTTCATATATGTAGAACTAATTACTTGATTAGTAGGAAATAAAATAAAAAAAGACTAGTGAACACAAAGTTAACTTACCATATAGATTCAGCATTAACTTCTTTAAACAAATTCCTCCTCCTAGTAGGAATTTCTCTACCAACTAGCACCAATTTCTACTAGCAGATCTTTTTTTCTGAAGCAGTTCAATGATTCTTAGAAAATTCACCTGAAAATCCAAGGAAGGCAAGGAAATACAACCTGCAAAGGAAGCTGGCCTTGGCGGTACAGAGAGGTGGAAACTATGAATATGAATGGATAGAGCTTCTGGACCACAGGATCAGGGAAGAGGGAAATGCTATTCAAAAGACAACTGCCAGCCCCATCCCCCAGGCTGTCACTCCCTGCGGCCCCTCCTCTTTCTTGGCCTTGACTGGCGGCCACAGGAACGCTGTGGTGCACGCATGTGGCCTTCGTGGAGTTCTCACACTCGAAAAGCACTGAGGATAAAAGGCCACTGTGTGGAAAGTGTGTGACTCAGAATAACCACAGGGCTCGGAGTGCTTAGGAATACGTTGCTCCTTTTCATATCAATCACAGCGTTTGCCAAGCTACTCCCCCATCTCCTGGGAGGTACAAGGGTGAACACTGTTTAATTGGCTTTGGGAATCTTAAGAGCTGTACTAGACCATTAATTAGAGGAGTTGTTGGAATTAAGTGTGTGATGTGTGTGTTGGGGAGGGGAAGGCTGGTTATGCCATGGTCTTGGTAAACCATTCGCAAATGCCCCTTTGCACAAACGTAAGAGAGAGTAGAAGCAAGTGAGGAGAGCTCATTTCTGACTAAAAGAGAGTTGCCCTAACAGCAGTTACTAATGTGGAGATAAAAACCCAGAATTGCTGGGTCTTCTGACTTTTCTAGAGTAATTAGTAGTCCAGATTTTTATGTAAAATCTGTGTGTTTTTACAGGTGGATAATAAAAAGGAAAATCAATGCTTTCTATGAACAAACAAAATATTTCTGAGGGTCAAAATGGACTGCCGGTTTGCAACTCCCAATTCAAAACAGGATCTTAACATAGGATTTTCAACGTGCATGTTACTCAATTTACTTGTATAAGTATATATTACCATCCAATATATGACTAGAAAAGAATCATAAATTTAAATTCTAAACTGCTTCACCCATTTATCCTAATCAAGTTCCTAAATTAATTTCAGTTCTCCTTTTATTAAAATAGGAATCATATACTAGGGTTTTGCAATTTAAATATTTCTCTAAGGACTTAAAAGAGCAACTGCATTTATTAGGTTGGTGCAAAAGTAATGACGGTTTAGAAGGTTAAAAACAACGGCAAAAACCACCATTACTTTGCACCAACCTAATATTTATTCCACGTCAGAGCTACTGCTGATGACTTATTTCTTTAATGTATGAAAATACTGAGGAACAAAGAAAAAAATCACATAGAAGCCAGAGGTGGAGGCTGGAAGCCAAGAATCCTGTCTCCTTCTGACTCAACAATCAAATAAAAACCTTCTCTAAAAACTAAGAAAACAAGCCTATTATCTCTTTAGACTCATGAAGCAAGTTATCATGTAAACAAATTACTATTGTAAAAGTCCCAGCAAGACAACTCAGGTCCTCATTTTAAAACACATGGAAATGAAATGTGTCAGGTTGAGACATCTGTTTTTAATGACTGGAATATTAATCACATCTAATCTAATGTACATTTTAAAATAAGTAACTCAAATATTCAACAGGGCTGTCCAATTTAATAAACATTCTCAGTCTCCGAGGACACTTTATTTATTATTTACCAATTTGCTCTCCACACATGCCATTTCTCCTTAGAATGGCTACATTGGTTTGTGAGGGAAATGAGTCATACTATGCCACACTATCCCACCTTCTTAGGGACAAGTTAAAGTAGGAAATGTGTGTTTGGCTGTCCTTTTGTGTGTGTGTGTGTGTGTATGTGTGTGTGTCTGTGTGTGTGTGAATACAGGAAAGCAGTGTATTCTAATACTGAAGGATCTCAACTTTGGGGCATCATTTTTTTCTAAATATTGTTTGTGACTTTCAGAACATCTTATATTGGGTATAAGAATTATAATTTTGCCATTAAGTTTTATGTTGAAATGATTTATAATCTATGGCTATCACTCAACGTTTATGAATTTTTAATTTAAAATCAACCTTTCAATTACAGTAGTCTTATACAAAGACACTCTCGAGTTCAATTACACCTAACTTAACTGCATCTTGTTCTTAAATGCTGTGGCATACTTGAGAACTTCTAAAAATGGTTGAAAAATCACCATTAAAGGGAGTATACCAGAACCCAGAAACCTAGAACTGAGGCATCCCATTTCCTTTGAGTTTGATACTTTCTTTAGTTTCCTTCTTTCTATGTCTCAAATTCCCTGTACTGGAACAAAACTGCAACTTTCTACCTGTAAGGTATCTTGTGAGGAATGCAAAGTTCCTTTGCAAAGCTGTCTTATTACACAATCCAAATGACAGAAAATTGAAACAGGTGTTCTTAAGAGATGAAAAAAGTCCTCATTTAAAACCCCAGTTACAGCAATACAACCTTTATTTTTGAGGTGAGGAAATGTTTGCAGCAAAGTAATACACTTCCAGCAAGAGAAAGTGTCAGAGAATTGATAGGGCAGCCTTCTGGTTTTGGGCCTGACAAAAAGAGAAGTTGCCAGGCAAAGGTAATTTAAAAATTACAGTTTTACCTGTGGTCCTTGAAGCTTGTTCACAGAAAGCATACCCTTAACAGAAAGGTCAAAGACTGGAGTGGAACCCTGTCCTTTACTCTTCTTCCACTGGTTCAACTTTTTTATTTCTTCCAAACACACACCACCCCTCTTCCTACCAATCTGGTGAATCTCCAGTTTCCAATCATGATTTGCTAGTCATGGTGCTGCACCTTCTACCTACATGCTTCACTGCCTGCTATCAGATCAAATGTGATAATGAGAGAATTCTCCATTTCAAACCCAAAACAACCTTTAAATCTGCAAGTCCAGCCACATACCATAGGACCTAGAACTCTCTTGGTGAAGTCATTGATCTGTGTCTCCTACATAAAATTAAAATCAAATAATACTTATCCTAATTCCACTCTCCCTTCCCCATGCAAATGCTCATTTGGGTATTGCATTACCCTTCACCTTTTCTCTTAAGTCTAGGGACTAGCAATTATCTTTTTAACTTATCCTACATTCAGCATTTTACCGAAGAGTAACACAAAAACTACACTATATCCCACACTGGATTAAGAGTAAGCATGGGATATCATTTTTAAAAAACAAAAAACAAAAAACACCCGTCAGCCAACTGGGGACTGTTGGTGAAAAACTCTAGCCCAGAAAGAGCCAAAGAGACAGCAGGTGTCGCAGGCAGGGCAGCCATCAGCCAATCAGACAGAGGCTCTTCCTGCCTTCAGAACCCTTCTTAACTCAGCCTCTCCAGGGAGGCACTCCCAGTGGGTCAGACTTGGTTCTCCAGATGAAAACTTTTGTCAGGTGGCCTCCAAACCCTGAGTTCACCAGAATGCTAAAACTAACTTCTTACAGGCAGGAGTATCTTCAGTCTTTTGAAAGAGAGTATCACAAGGAAGCATGCAGGACTCTTTTTTCATCCAGTGTTGAACCTAAGCCTCGAGATCAGCAATTCTAAAGCATGTTATCAGCCCTTTGTGACAAAGTGCCCTATTATCTTGTTCATCTCCCTGATGATTTCTTAGCAACCTCCCTCAGAGATCTGCGGACCCCTACCCCCTTTTATGGAGGGGTAAGGAAAGGTTCTCAAAGCCATAAGTGTGAGCTGATCAGTCACTTCAGAGAACGAAAGGTGCTGCCTCCATGGTTTCCCAATTCGGGGAAGTGAAAGCCAGACTCCAGCCATCTAATCCTTTATCAAAAAAGAGCTGGTGGCATATGTTATGGGGGACAGTGACAGCCAGCTAGCTCAGTTGGTTAGAGCGCGGTGCTCTTAACCACAAGAGCACCGCATTAGCCACTGTGAGCTGCGCCCTCCACAACTAGATTGAAACAACTACTTGACTTGGAGCTGATGGCTCCTGGAAAAACACACTTAAAATAAATAAAAGTTTAAAAAATAAATAAAGAGTTTGGGGTGACTAAACTGCAGGGGGAACCTGACATGCGTGGAGTCTAAGAACCAAAAGGAAAAAAGGAGGGCAGGGGAGAGCAGGGTGTTGAAAAATTTAGTATTTTCTTTACAAGATGCCTATAATTTACTGGAGGAAAAATCGACCACAAATGCCAAACCTCGTAACTTTTTATCTCAAGTTTTTTGTCATTTTTATCCATCTGTTCCAATTCAGGGCCCAAGTGCCCTACAAGGCCAAGACAAGACAAGTAACAAGACCTTCAACTTCTCTCAAATTAACAAGTTATCTGGAGTGAAAATGAAAGTGAAGGCGATCCTTCACTTTCAGCAGGCAGCTGTTCTTTATTCTGGGCAGGGGGGTCGACCTATAAAGTTCCCCAGCCTTCTCCCTCAGGTAGCTCAGCAACCTGTCAGCTCTCTTACGCTCTCTGGCTCTGCCTGCTTACTTGGCCCAGTAAGCCATTCGTAACCTTGAACCTTGCTAGAAATAGTGACCAAGCTCCTCTGCAGTTTGCTGTCTAGTGGCACCAGAATAATAGGACCATCGGGATACTGGACCCTGTAATGCACTGCCCAGATCCCTTTAGGACTGGAGTATTTATTCCCCCAGTTGCTGGGAGTTTTGGAGGCTGCCATCTCACAGCTGAGTGCCTCTCCAAGAATCACACTGAGTTAGAGAGACACCTGGCTGGCAGGCATTATCTGCCAGGGTTTGGACAGCTCACATCCATGACTGGCTGATGGAGGAACATGAAGGGCCAGCCCCCTTCCCTTAGGTCCATCCCAGTTCCAGAGCCCTTCCCCAACCCCCAAGCATCTCAGTGAATTTCTCCCGCTGCCCAATTCTACGGCTCTCATTTCCCTGACAGGCATTGTTGTCATCCTCAGTCCCCAATAAACCTCCTACATGCAAATCTCAGCATCTCCGAATCTGTTTTCTGGAGGACTGGCCTGTGATCGTCAGCAACAAGGTACAAATAGTGCTTCACTCTCCTTTGCTGCACTTTAAATTCATACATTGTTTTCTTACCTCCTTAACCCTTGCATCAGCCACATTCAGATTTGGGGACGCAGTGGATAGATGCAGGAAGGCCTGGACAGGGTGCCCACCAGTCCAGCTACAAGTACACTACACGATTTGTGCCACCATTTTAATACATGCAATTCTCCCTCACTTTTGCATAGTTCTAATATGCATGCATTTCACTGAGGGTGGTTTAGTTAAATAACACCAGTCCCACAACAGCCTGGTTTAGATTTCAGTTACCATAGTATATTATATTAGTAACTGCATCAAGAGCAATCTCGGCAGGTAGCTCTTCGGTTCACAAATCACTGTGTAGATAACAAGTGTGCATCACAACCATTAACCAATCACATTGCTTCTTTCAAAGCCTGTCAGTGGTCAGTTACTGCACTTCCGAGCAGTACAACAAGCAAGAGCTGGAATGATCTTTGGGGCCTGGGGGTTGGGGAGGTTGAGGAAAGACAGCTGGAAAGCAGGACCCACGTGGCTAGATAGTGGTTACTGGCAGGCCTCCCTCTCAGGTGTCGGTGTATTGTAAGGGTTCTAGGTATGTTAATCAATCCACTTTCAGGCACAGGAAAGGTGGGGCACACAGCAAACCCCTGTATTAGTTTCCTATGGTTATTGTAACGACTTACCATAAACTTAGTGGCTTAAAACAACACATTTATATTCTTACAGTTTGCACGTCAGAAGTCTAAAATGGGTGGCAGTGTTCCTTCCAGAGGCTCCAGGGGAGAGTCCCCTTCCAGCTTCTAGAGGCTGCCCCCATTCCCTGACTCATGGACCCTCATCACTCTGACCTCTGCTTCTGTTCTTGCATCTGCTCAGGCTCTCACCCACCTGCCCCCTTCTTATAAAGCCCCCTGTGATCACACTGGGCCCACCCTGATAATCCAGGATAATCACCCATCTCAATATCTTTCACTTAATCACAAAGGCAGTGTCTGTTGATATGTAAGGCAACATATTCACAGGTTGTAGAGATCATAATGTGGAACTCTTTGAGGGCCCATTATTTTGCCTGCTACACCCCTGCTACATCAGGTTTTTCCAAATGACAGTGCTCTCCTGGACAGTGACCCCCAATTTGGCAGCTGGAAACGCAAAGCTGCCTGCAAACATCTGTGTCTGTATTTGAACCCTCTGGAAGAGGACAAGAATGAAGAAATGATTTCAACTGGTGCTCCTGACCCTGAGTCAGCTTTGCCCAAATGGCTGCTCAAGCTTCTCATTCCAAGATACATTCCATATCCAGAAGGACCCCTTTCTAGTAAGTTTGGGAAGTACACTCATCATTTCCCTCACCAGACACTCACAGTTCATACTAGCATATCCCGGGTCTTGACAAGTCCTGCAATAAAGAAACCTCTTTAACTTCTTTAACCCTGAGTTTCAGCAATTTACTTTTCACGTAACATTTCACGGGACACTGTGGGAACACCACACTAAGCTGTCCTCCAGCTCTGGTCAGTGCCATGGAAACAGCTCTGCAGGAAGTCCACTCACATCTTGAGCTCCCCCTAAGAGCCTAACAGGTGAAGCTGAGGTGCTCCTGCCACGAGGGAGTGGGTCTTCTCCTGGACCCACTCACAGGTGCACTTGGGCAAACCCAAAACCTGCCTATTGACTCACACGCACAAAGTACATGAAGTGACATACTCTTCAGGTGTCTCCGTCCTACCTGGAGACTCATTTCCTGAAGAGCTGGGGTTTTTCTCTTTCCCTGTGCCTTGACTCTGGCTTTCAAATTAAAGGGGAAAAATTTTAAAAATGACCAGGAAAGAATGTGTCACCAAGTACACTCATGGGCTCTGCTTTCCTCTCTTACCTGTCAACTATAATACTTGGGCACATTGCCCCATGAAAACTAAAATATTTTCTTCTTTCAGGAAATGGGTTGTTATTATCAAAACAGAGAAGACTGCACTCATTGCCTCATCACTGGTGTGTTCCCTGCATAGCCTGGAAGCTAGCTCTCTATTGCGTGGAATATTTAATGCACTGTGGTTTTCCTCAGGAATCACTAACAGTGTCAGAGTCAGAAAGAATCCTAGAGATCACTCATTTGCCTTTCTTCAGGAATCCTGGAATCTTCCATTAATATCTCTAATTAAGAGGCTCTTCATGTATGTTTCACACATTTTACAACCACCATCTACCTTTCAATTACTACTCAACTGAACAAACCCTGTGTCTAAGAGGCCTGGGGAACTCGCCAAGCCCAGGGCAGGCTTTGTGCCTCCTCCCTGTGTTTGAGATCCCTTCTTTCATCTACCGCATTTCTCCTAATAACAATAGCAAACACTACGGCATGCCTACTATACGGGACACACCATGCCAGGCCTTTTAATTATGTCATCTTATTTCATCTTGACCACAGCCCTGTGATGGAATATTGCTACCTGACAGACAAACACACAAAACTGTTTACCGCATGTTTTATTGTATTTACTGATATTATTTAGTGAGTGTTTTCCCCATTTCAGTGCTAAGCACTTTACATGTTTATCATCACGTCTATGGCTAGATACTCTGGTTCCTCTTTTGCAGATGAAGAAATGGAGAATTCCACGTGGTAAGAAATGCACCCAGTCACACAGCTAGTAAGAGGCAGGGCTGGGATCCAAACCAACGAGAATCTTCTACTCATCCTTCACTCCTTCCTTCTCCCTGTTGTCTTTCCAGCCAGAGGGGTCCTCAGTGTATCTCTGAATTCACAGAGCATTTATTCATCATCGCACTCTTGTTACTTGTCACATTCTGCATAGGCCTTAATTCCTCCTCACTGAGCAGGAAATATGCTAAATATGCTACTTTGCATATTTTAGTGTGCTGCTCATAACACATGCTCTATAAACATAAAATGGTTTAGAACAAATCTTATAGCAACCAGGACTGGCAAGAAAACCTGCTGCTGAGGAAGGATTGCCTGGTATCAGTTGATTTCTTGCTTGTCACACAATGTCATTTAGTACAGGGCATTAAACTGAATAGTTTGTCCTTGGTGGTTGTTTTGGTAGCTACCATCGGAGCGAGTGACAGATTGAATCCCCTCAGACCTACCAGAGAGGCCAAGGTTGAAAGAGTCTCTGAGTCGGAGTTGACTCTCCAACATCTAGCCAAGTGCCTGGCATGTAGTAGTTGCTGGACAAATATAAATAATGACTAATTATTTAAAAACAAAGTCACATTCTACAGATTCAGCATTTAGAAACTATAATCTCTTTTACCTCTGAAGTAATTTTTACGAACAATCCATCTAGGAGTAGTTTCAAGTTCTTCTAGTAGTCATAGTTGATAATGCAAATAATGGTACTTTTTCTTTTGGGATGGATTTGGCAAGCTTACGAGTTTTGCTCTTTCTTACTTTCTTTTTTTTTTTTTTTAAATAATTCCAAGTTACCTGTTAGGAGGTTAAGAAGAGAGTACCAATAGAGAATTATGAAGTAGCTCCAACCAAGAGCCCTGCACCATTTTGGGGGAACAAAGGAATACATTTGCGTGAATATAACTCTTTATAATATGTGCCCGGACCCTTCGAATCCTGTGAACCATTTCTGAAGAAACTATTTCACCTATATCATAATAAATACCTTTCAGCTAAAGC
Organism: Rhinolophus hipposideros; assembly: GCF_964194185.1. NCBI lineage: Eukaryota > Metazoa > Chordata > Mammalia > Chiroptera > Rhinolophidae > Rhinolophus > Rhinolophus hipposideros. The sequence continues at coordinate 13,456,391 of NC_138057.1, read as the reverse complement.
ATACTGTTTCTGGACCGAATCTCTTGAGCTCTCAATACCAAATGTTGATGTTCTACAAACAACCAATCATAACAAGATCGGAACTGAAAATATTTTTTTAAAGTATCACATTAAAAAACACAAGGCTCATTTACAGTATTTTCATCTATTAAGCTCCCAGGGGCTGAGAAACGCATGTGAAGGGACTGCCCAAAGAGCCCCGACTGGTAAGATGGTGGGGTGGGGTGCGGTGGAGAATGAAGGGGTGGATTCCCTGGGAATATGGCCTAGGTACATCTAGAAAACTAAACTCTTAGACAAATAAACTGTTTCGTACGCTGCATCACCAAGCGTACGAAATTAAAACTTTTATTCTTTCATCTGAAGGCCGTTTTTCTAACCGGCCTTTATGTATAAATAAATAAAATACATAAAGGCATATTAAAATATCGACCCATAGAGAAAACAATGGAGAGTGATAAGGCATCAGATGTTCCAAGTAAATCCAAAGAGAAAACCAAATGAAGGCTCAGCTCGACAGTCTGAAAACTGTGCTGAGTTTAATTAAATTTGCCACCAAGGCAGTTCTTTGTAGACAGAGGAACAACATTCATGTGGATGCTTAAAATAACATAGTACATCACCTGGTCTAAATCCATGAAGAAAATGAAAATGAGGCCCACCAAGAAGGCTATTTTCAACGGTTAAACAACTCATTAAAGAACAGAACCAAGGTCTCCTAAAACTCGAATCCTTCCACCACTGCAGGGAAAGCAAATGGCTGCAGCTCCAGTTTCTCGTAGTGGCTGCCTGTCTATTACGTGGAGAAACTCGGGTCTGGGCTGAGCAGTCATCAGTGCTCTGATCAGCCAGAGATGTCTGCTGTGGCATTATGATAAGAGTGCCGGTACACGTGCTACTCACCTGCGGCTCTTCAGTGTACCATGCCCTCCAACTCTACATAATCAAAATTGCCGAGTGACTGATAACAAAGGTTTTCCGTTGTCTTAATGTTCATTATTCACATAACATAAATTTATTCATCCAGGAAAAATATATAACTATACATACACTTTAAGAGAGATTGAGTTTTATAGTTCTAATGCCAGGCCTTAGTATCAACATATATGAGGTGTGATCAAAAAGTAGTGAATGTTTAAATTTTAAAAAATAATTACAGTAAAAGACACATTGCCACTAATCCCCCTCAAAATACTCCCCCTAGCTTCGAACACACCTACTGCATCATTCTTGACATTTTCTGAAGCAGTTCTGGAAGTCCTCTTTTATGAGTGTCTTTACAAGCATTTAAAAAAAGATGTGCGTAGAAAACGTCTTGAGAAATGGGCAAATGGTTTCATCCTCCATCATGACAATGCTCCGTGTCACATATCACTTCTGGTAGGGCAATTTCTGTCAAATGAAAACATTGCAGTGTGTCCTCATCCACCTTATTCACCACATCTGGCACCGTGTGAGTTCTGGCTCTTCCCCCAAAGTCAAAATGACCCTGAAAGGTAAACATTTCAAATCCAGTCAGGACATCGAGGCAGCCACTGCAGCACAACTAAAGACACTCATGAAACAGGACTTCCAGAATTGCTTCAGAAAGTGGCAAGAGTGATTGGATGAGTGTGTTTGAAGTGAGGGGGGGTATTTTGAGGGGGATTAATGGCAATGTGTCTTTTACTGTAATAATTTTTTAAATTTAAACATTCATCACGGTTTTTGATCACACGTTGTATTTGCCATAGGACAAGGAGAGAGGGCGGGAGGGAGGGAGGATAGTTCTCCAAATTTAAAGAAACATCAAATAAAATTATCAGCTCAGTAAATTTACGTAACACCTTTAAGTGACAATATGCACTTTACTAATACCTTTATTTTCCCTTCAATGGGATTTTATTTCAAGTGACTCATTTGATGGTAGGAAGAAGTTTAGTGTTTCATTGGAATCAACTTTGGCAAAACTGATCTGAGTAGTTCTGCACCTGAAGATGCAGTGCTGAAATAGCTCTATCCCCTCTTCTTTCTGCACGATGCTCTGATCCTACCCACAGGCTGCCCTGCGGCACAATGGCCCAAGTCGACAGGAACTAGGAGCGAAGCCCACTGTGCAGCCCCTGGGATGCTCACAGTCCCCTGCTGGGTGGAGACCTTGGCAGGCCTGGCTCTCAGCCCTTCTCACAGGGGCAGCTGTGCTGTTTCCTCCCTCTGTTACAGAGGCCAGAAATGAATTCCAGCCACACCCTGGAATTCTCTGTGCCCCATCCCATGGTCACGCTGCAGGGACTCATAAAAGCTTGCAGCATCTAACCTGACTGCATGGAGAGGGGAAGGGTCTTGCTTTCCAGAGGCAGAATAAAAAAAAAGAGATCTGAGTGTGTTTAACTTGTTTTGTCAGAAGCCAGTGTCTTCAAAAGCCTTTCTCGAGAAGGCTATTTGTGTGAGGTTATGGTTGTGAGGTTCTTAGGTAACAAATTTTCTTCTCTATTAAAAAAAAACATGACATACTCAAGACACTTATTTTGTACTTCAATAAGAGTATTAACAGAAAATCACACAAACCTTAGTTTTGTGTGGCCTTTGCCAAATTATGTAACTTTTTGTAGCTTTAGTTCCTCAAAACTATAAAATGGGATCTTGCAGGATTCTTCTGGTGATAAAGCGAAATAATGTATGCAAACTTAGTCACACTGTGCTTGATACAGGGTTAATGCCCAGAGCCCAGAGCCATATTAGCTCTGGATGTTACTGAAGATCTTCTTCTACAGGCTGGTCCCCATGGGAGATAAATTCCATGGGCTCCATTTTATAAAGAAAGCAAATGACAGCGTCATTCTACCAAAATAGATTTCTTAAAAGGAAAGCATGTTTGTTTGTTTGTTTCAAAGACACCAAATTAATTACTTCTCCTATTTGTATAGTCTTGAAAAGGAAACTGAAAATCTTTTATTTCAACAGTACCTCTTCTCCTCTTCTGAAGGAAGGAAAGAAGGAAGAGAGCGAGGAAGGAAAGAAGGGAGGGAGGGAGGGAGAGGCAGGGAAGGAAGGAAAGAAGGAAATAACCCCACTGGAAAGCTGACTATGGCAGACAACTCCAATTCTCTTCAAATAGATTTTTAGCAATCTTTATTGGCTATTTACACTGTATCCATCCCATCATGCCAGCCCAAAGCCCAAGCCAACTCATACCAGTGCCAACACATTTTGATTGCTAAACTTTTTCCAAATGGGCCAGGACCATGGCAGAGATGGGCTAGCTGTTCATCAGTCTCTTCTCTCTTCTTTTTGGGCACATGGCTGGACTAAATCTCCTGGCATCCCTTGCACTTAGCTATGAGTATATGACTAAATTTCTGTCAGTGGGATGTGAGTGGAAGTGATTTGTGCACCTCCAAACCAAGCCCAGATACCACTCCCACATGTACTCCTCCAGCTCTTGCCATTTTGCTCCAGCTTGATAAAGATAAAACCCTGAAACCTTGGAAGCCACATGCAAGATGGCAGAGCCACGAGATGGAAGACATCTGTGTCCCCGATCACAGCTTGGAAGAAAGCCAACAGCACCTCAAGTCCCTCTGTTCCACACTTTACATGCTTTCATCATGTTTGAGCCATTCTAATTGTTTGGATGTGTTTGTTCCAGTAGCTGGTACCTGAAGCATCTGGAAGTCCTGGGATTTTTGCAAAATTATGAAGTACTGATTATTAGTAAAATAATGAATCTTAATCATTGTGTGCCTAATCAGACACTGGCTCATAAAATAACCAAATAATCTAGAACTAAGAAGATATCTTCTACACTAGGTAAACAAGCAGAGGTGCCAAAAGTTTAAGAAAAATGTTGTTGAAAACCTTGAAATATAGAATCTTCATTTCATTTATTGAATTGTTCTATGACACAAGAAGTTTGCTATTGCTCGACTTCAGTGACAAAACAACTTGATTCAGTCTTTTAAACACCAGCATTTCATGGGAGTATAATCTGTGTCAGAGCATTAGTACAGATAGACATTTCTGACAACAGGACATTTCTGAGATTTTTTTTTTTTTTAGAAGATCAAATTGGAGAGAATTGGTGTTGTTAGCTCTAAGCTGTCATCTATATTTAGTAAATAACAGATAGATTAACATCACTTTCTTAGAATCACTTATGAAATGACTACAGATAGTAATCCATGTTTTAAATTGATCCTAAAACACATTACTTTATTTAATTGTTAAAATGTGCAGAGATATGCATTTGTTGTGTATACACCCAGGAAACATATCAGGGAACATTCTCAGAAATTTAATTCTCAGGCTAACCCTGGGAAATTCAAGCCTCAAACCCAACTTACATTCAATTAAGTAAATTATTTATTTTGTATAAAAATTTTAAAAAGTCCAAAGTATAAGAGACCTAACTTAGTTTAAGGCCATATAGTTTAAGATCTAATGCCAAATGAGATTACTTACTGGTTATCAAAAAAAAAAAAATCAGGTTATACAGTAAAGACCTTATAATCAAACGGATTATCAATGGCACTTTTGGAAAACTGCCTTTGGTCATCACAGATGTGAGCCTGAACACAAATGCATCATAAGTAACTTACTAGAACATCTCTCAAATCAGTCTATTCTCTTCATCTCTACCACTCCTAGTTTTACCTAGGACACCACAACTCACCCGGCCTACTCTCGACCTGGGCTCCTTGCTTCCGCTCTTGCCCCTTCTCCAAACTGTTCCCATGCAAGGGGTCCCCAGAGTGATCTCTTTGAAGCACATGCCATATCACACCACTCTCCTGCTTAAAATTCCTTCAGGTGTCTTCATTGGTGTTAGAATAGAATTGGAACTCCATCATGACCTGGCATGCCCTAACCAATCCCAACCTATCCTAGTACTAACCTCCCCATTCCCTTCACTCCAACCCAGCTAATCTCCTTTAGGTTCCTTGAATATCCCAAGCTCTTTTCCATCAGGGCTTTTGGACTTCCAGTATTCTCTGCCTGAAATGCTCTCCCTCCAGCTCTTTACATTGACTTTTCTTTATCCTTCAGGTAAACCTCAATTCAGCCATCACCTTCCCTAATTATCCTCTTGCTCTGTTTATTGCCTTCATACACTTATAACACCCTGTAATTTTGTTCTTCATTGTCTGAAAATCTGGACACTTTATGAGGACATGAACTTTTTTTTTTTTTTTAACTACCTTGTTTTAGGCATCAGAGACCAATGGATGGATGGATGGATGGATGGATGGATGGATGGATGGATGGATGGACTGGTGGAATATATAGGCAATAGATAATTTCAGCATTCCTTGTCTCATCTCCATCCATAAAAAACTGTTATCACAATTGGCAATGAGTGTCACTGCCCTGTCCCAGTGGGGATGGTTATAAGGCAATCCCAATTTCTGTTCTTTTAACTCATCTCTTCTGAAAATACAAAGGGATGGCCCCTTTCACACAGTGTATTCTACTCTTAAAGGGGAAAAAAAACAAGTCTGAAAAATTGATAATCCAAAGAGGATGTGTCTTAATATCTTAGTATCTATAATATTTTGGGACACAAATCCATCCTGGCTTTGAATTGTAAGCTATCCAACTTATGAAGAAGCTCTTTAAGGAAAATAAAAAAGGAAAACAGATATCTCAATGTACAGTAAAACTACATGCTGCTTCCTTGGGTTTCCATATGTAAGACTGTGATCCTTAGAGAAGGACAGCAAATCAAACCTACGACTGCATGCAAGTCTAGCACATATTTCACATTTGCTTATGGCACTGGGTCAATCTGACAGAACAGTTAGTTTTCCCAAAAAGTTCCTCTGACTAAATGGAGGAAGGTGGTACCTACAGATAGTTTTCCCAAAAGTTCCTCTCTACAAATCCTAGGAATTGCAGGATTGGATCTGGGCAGGGGCTCTGGAAATGTCAGGGCAGTCTCTCCACACTGAACACCCCTGAGAATGTTAACATGTGTGACCACACTTTCCCTCACTTTGAGCCATGATGAAGAAATGCTGTCCCCATTCAGCTGAACTGATGCACTCCATTCTGTAGATCAACATGAGAAAACTCAACAAGCCCCTGCAAAAAAAAACAACAACAAAAAAAAACAAGCCCCTGCAGAATGCCTGCCAAGGATCTGCATGGTGGCAGTGTGACATCTGCCTACACGGAGGGAGGTTAAAAGAGGCAGCCCACCCACACATGTGGTGGCGGTGGTAGGGTTACCTCTGTATGGAAGTTGCTGCAGTCTTTGCCCAGGAAATACCACAGCGCTCTCTTCCTGAAGGCCCACACGAGAAATTCCTCCCAGGACTTGGCACCAGAAAAAGCTTTGCTTCTACTGAGACCTTAGCTTTGGTGCCGGTTTGGTTTACTTCTGGATACTGAGGTTACTTTAACGGATCATATTTTCTCTTTGCTTCTAGAAGGACCAGAGAGACATTTGCACCCTTGTGCCTTAAGGACACTGGACATTATGACACACTTTCTTAGGTTCTAACTGTATCCCTGACTTCATCTTGTTTTTTGGGGACTTGTTTTCCTTCAACTCTGATTGAACTACTTTTTACTATCTTGTGTTGTATATATTTTACAAGCTGCTTCAAATCCTTTTGGAAATAAAATAGGCTATTACTGCATAGATACACACAGTGGATTTGAAAACAAACCTTTTACAACGCGAGATCCTGTAAAAATACAATGTGGCCTCCGACAGACCTGATTCTGTGGAACTCTGGCTATGTGATCTTGGGCAAGTCACTTAATATTTCCAAGCTTCCATTTCCTCCTTTTTTAAATTGAAGATGATGACATCTACATTGTATACTGGCTGTGAGAATTAAAGATAATTTATATAAAGAGTTGGTACTTGTAACTACTAAATAATACCCTCTATTATTATTAATAACTGTGCAGATTGTTACCAAAGAGTACCTGAAGGCAATGTCTGGAAGACGCAGTCATGTGGAGAACATCACATGACTATGGAGGCAGAGATTGGAGGGAAGCAATGACAAGACAAGGAACACAAAGCACTGTTACTGATCACCAGAAGCAAGAAGAGGCAAGGAGTCTTCCCTGATGACTTTCATTTCATTTCAGACTTCTAGACTCTAGGACTATGGGAAAATACATTTCTGTTGTTTTCAGCCACTTGGTTTGTGGAAATTTGTTACAGCAGTTCTAGGAAACTAATACATCCCCCAACTCCTTTTCCTGGACACCACCCCCAAAATCAGGCATTGCTCAAACACTGAAAAAAAAAAATTCTAAAATTTGGAGCATGTGAGTCTTCTATCAGTCTAAAAACAGCTCACTTAAATATTTCCATAATAATGCCTTTCTTTGTTCTTCATAAATGCCAGGAAACCTTATGAACACATATAAGCTGATAATAATTAAAAGAAGACACTGTCCTCATCTGTGGAATGGCAACTCTTTTTAAAATATTTATCCTAGTCAAGAGGACATCTTTGTCCATCACCTACTCCACTCTTGTCATTTCTTCCTAAACTATGGGCACTCTCAGATGTGGTCTGGGAAGAAAGCCTCAGCTACTCCGTGGGTAAAGGGGAGGATTATTCTGGTAGGTGACATCTTTCATTGCCACCATCTGAAACACTATCATCTCAGAAGTGAAAGCTGCATTAGGGTTCAAACAGACCAAAAGAAACAACAAGGATAGGAATGGAAGCTGTTCTGGGAATCCCAAAACTGAGGGTAGGTTTTACTAACCGTGCATATTTATTTTTTAAATACTGATTCCACTATGTTAAATTTCTTTTTATCAGGGATCATTTTCTAAGAGCTCGAATTATTCCTGTGCAGGAAGTTACTATGTGTATAACCTGAAGCTGGGCTATAAAAGAGACCAACGGTAAGTTTGTCAAAAGAGCCTCCCTAAGGGTGACATGATCAAATGACAGCTATTAGGAGCGACTCATACAAAGAAATGGCAATGTTGGGGTCAGGGGGGATGATGGTCTTGGAACCTCTCAGTAGTTTTGCCTCACAGGTTAATACCCAAATTTTAAAACCATAAGAAATCACATGTTGTTTTTTATTCCATGAGCAACTAGTGTCTTTATGTAAGAGATGCCATAAAAACAAAACTGAGTAAGACATGCATTTCTTGTCTGGAGGGAAAGATATATGTCAACCCCAAAATACAAACTATGTGCTACCAATATAGTAGAAGTATGACAGTTCTCATGACATAACCAACCTCAGGGAATCCCAAAGAAAAGCAATGGAAGAAGGAGGGGACACTGAATGGACCGTTGAGCTGCCATCTACAATTCTGTGAACTTCTCAACTATCCCTAATACCTGACTTTGTCCTCCTCATATCCCCACACCAAAATAACTCAACCACGAAATATTGGCACATGGCTTCCTTATCTTCTTTCAGTCATCCAACCAATAATTACTGAGTACCTACTATGTGCCAGGTGCTGAGATAGGTCCGCGGATCCTTCTGATTTAAGTCTGCTGACCCAGTTATCCTGGGGCTCATGTTCATGAAGGGTTTACAACGCAGATTTTTTATATTATCTCCAAATGATATCATATATACAGTCACAGAGATATGCTTATAGGATTAAACTTCAAAGAATGTCACAACTTTTATAATCCTGCTTGAGCAATTTTTAAAAATGTATATGTGTATATATTTCTTCTATAGATTTGAAGCAAGTCAGTAGGTTCAGCACACACACAGGGAGGATGGTAGCTTACACAAACGCATGACTATCAGGACAGCGAGAACTCTCAAACACCACTGATGGGAGTATAAACTGTTACAACCATCTCAGAAAATATTTTGGTAGTATTTATTAAAGTTGAATACCTACATAACATCTGACGCTCCAATTCTACTTGTTTGTAAGATGACCAAACAAAATGTATTCATGTGTTCATTCAAAACAATGTATAAAAAGTTCATATCAACACTGTCCATGATAGCTAAGCCAATGTAAATGTCAATTATTAATAAAATGCATAAATAAATTGTCATGTATACAATGAAAAAAAAATATATATATGTATACATACAATAAGTCTCCCAACTCCCAAGCCACATATCACCCATGGCAGTGATCCAGGTCTCTTCTGATCTCTTTGGGTTCTGCTGGGCATTCAAGAGGGAGCAGGAAAGAAGCCAGTTGTTGTACTTGCACTCACGGAATTTAGTGTTTAATGCGGAGACAGATATCAAATAAGAACACATACCAAACTGATAAGTAGTTACTGCACGGCAGGACAGTGGCATGACGTGAGGCTGAGCTGGCAAGAAAAGCTTTCATTTTATCTGCAGTGTTTAAATTTTTACAATATCGACATCTCCATGTATTATTTGTGTAGTCATTATACATTTCCATATCAGATACAGCATTGAGAGAAGAGCTAAGAAAGGGACTAGAGGACCATGGGACAGGTTGATCCCAATATGGGAGCCACTGAGAATGAGTAAAAAGCCAAGTTGATGGAGCTTCAGTGTCGGCCTGGAGCTAACATACAGTAGCTGCACACCACTTTGTGGTGACTGACGTCTCCAGGTCCTGTGGGAAGCACTGCCACACACAGACACAAGGCTTCCCCTCTGAGCTCTGTACGGGCTCACCCTCCTTCTAACCCCACAAATGGAATGACTTACTTTCAGGCACTGAGTAATGTGGATGATCAGCATGCTATTCTCAAATGCTGGTTTGAAACTTGCCTTCCCATGGAGAATAATAAATCTTACCAGAAGATGCCAAATGCCCGGAGCTGAATCATAGCTATCTTGTCTAGACCAAAATGTCTCATCTCTAGTTTGTTAAACAAATTGTGTCGTGCCCATTACTGCTAACCTTGGAATCCACATGGAATTCCCACAGTTTCATAGACAACAGAGCAGTCCCTGCGCATCAGCTTTCCTTCTGTGGAAAGCCCGACCACATGTAAGTGGTCCCAAGACATGCGAGAGGAATAAGAACGGATATCATGGAAACGTTAGCCATGGCCACACATAACCCACTAATGACAGACTGAGCAGTTGTGACAGGCAAATTTTGGGACAAAAGCATTGCCTTACACTGTCATTCTTTTCAATTTTCTGATTATATTTTGAAATGTATTCAGATGGTATGGCTTTTACAGAACAGAGGCACGACCAATGACTGGTCACCCAATAATGCTTCTGATCAGAACAATTACGTACGAGTGAGTGTGTGTGTGTGTATACTCTTTTGTTTTAATATGGCAGGGGCTCTGTTTGGAGTATGCATGGTTGTCAGGGATATGTGCACAAGTAAAGCCAATGCAGAGAAATGTAACTGAATGTACCTCTGCACGTGGCAGACAGCTAATAGAGGAAAAAGCTTCCTGTACAGAGCTCCATGTCTGAGTTCTGCTCTAAGAGGTCAATGGGAGCTTGCACGGTGGACAGGGTTGCCAGATAAAATATGGGACACCCAATTAAATCTGAATTTCGAATAAACAATGAATGATTTTTATAGGTACATCCTATATATTGCATGGGTGTTCTGTATTTTTATTTACTGAATCAGGCAATCCTAACCTAAATGGTGGAAGGGGGGAAGACATGTCAATCATCTTCCCTTCTTTGTTGAATAGTGTCAACATCACATTTATTTATAGGACATGGGGAATGAGGTCATGCTGTAGGGAAGACCTATGCATTATTCCTGCTATCCGAAACACTCAAGAGCATGTCTGCTTCTCTGATCATGGACTCCTCGAGATCCTGGACTGTACCTTATTCCTCCTTCTTCAAGACCTCGCCCAGTAATTGGTATGTGCTAAATGCTAAAAATACAGTTTTGAATAAATGAGAATATGATGTGGAATGACTGTAAAAGGAGTTTATGACTATAAATGACCATAAAAGTGTGGGATGAGGGAAATTTCTGGCAGAAATTTCTGGCAGAAAACATAGGGAACTTCAAGATGGTTGCAAGCGCCATATCTCCAGCCATCTCCATCACTTATGAGCAGAACCTCTTAGCACAGGAGTTCAACTGAGCAATCTCTCAGCTTGGTTAGTGTGGTTGAACTGTCTCAAGTGCAAAGTATGCTAAGCACCCTGAGTGGGTGGGGAAGGGAGAGTAGACAAAATTGAGAGATCAACACTTACACAATTATCTACTTCTTAAAGCAATAATTAAAGAGGACAAAGCATTGTAAAAGCCCCAAAGAGGGACGAGAAGTTATGACTGGGACAATTCACTATGTTTTATGGAAAAGAAGTTACGTGAGGTACATGAGAAGGTATGGCCCTCAGAGGTGCTTTGCACTTTATAGACTCTATGTGTGTGTAATCATAAATATACATGTATATTTATATAAACACATACATTTTTAAATGAAATGTTGCAAGAATACTACAGTGAACTTCCCACATATTCTATGTTATTCTTATCAACTGTATTGGAACTGAGTCTTGGAGAAAATTCACATTTCCTTTGGAAGTACTTAGAATGGAACTGTTTAAATAAATAAAGTAGTACTGGTCCCACTAAAGATATGTAATAATTTTTCTTTTTAAATGTATCTTATTTTTAAAACAGTTTTGTCTTATTAAATAAGAAATATTTGCTGATTACAGAAAAATTTATAAACCTAGGTAAATAAAAATCACCTATTATTTTTAGAGTCAGAGATAAAGACTCAATATTTGTAGTATATGTACTTCTAGATTTTTCTGTATATATATGCATATTTGTTAATACGTAACAATATATAACATTTACTATCAAATATATAACAAATATGGTATTAGACCCTATATACTACCACGAAAACTTGTTTTTAAGCTACAAAGTGAATCTATTCAAGTGGCCAAATATATTCCCACAACATAATTTTTTATGCTTGTACATAAATTTTAACTGATGAATTACTTAACCAAGCACCTATTGCTAAACATTTAAATTGATTTCAGTTTTTTGCTGTGATAAACTTCCTAACAGCTAAGTCTTTAAAGACATTCATCATTATTTCTTGAGCACAAATTCCTAGAGGGAGAATTACTGAGTCAAAGAGTATGTACCTTTTTTTAAGGCTTTTGACACATATTACCATTTTGCTCCCTAGGAAGGTTGTGCCAACTTATATTAAAGTTCCTTTTTTGCCAATTATTTTCCCAAGTTAGTCACCCCACAAAATCTGTGAAATCAGAATATAGTTAGAGAGAGAGCCTATAGAGTAATATACGTAATATGTTTTCTTTTCATCCGAAATGAGTCCAAAAAGCAGGATTTTAAGAAATCTCACTTGTCCACAATTAGCCTCTGGGGCAGCCAACTGATTTAGATAAGAACATTTTAAGCCAAATTTCCAATCAAAATTTGCCATATTTGTGGAACTGTGACTGCTTACCATTTTAAAATAGTTTTATGGAAAATTAATATATTTCTTTTTTTAAGATTATTAAGCTTGTCCTCCTAAATGAGATCCCACTTCACGCTTCTGGAGACAGGAATCCATTTGCCTTGACTATACCCAGAAGAAGGTATTTGGTCAAACAAAGTGGAAACCGTAAATGGTGAATAGCTATCATTACCACAGGTATAAAGAAGTTTGGCTAAAATGGGCAATCACCTACTCATACACCTCCTCAATGAAAAACAAACAGGAACAAACAAAAACTTTTACAGTGTCCAGAACCTCCAAAGAAGGAAAGATAACCAAGCAAAAGTTTTAAAATGCTAAACCATATCTAAAATTTAAAAAAAAAAAAAAAGTGCAAAACAGGGGTTAATGAAGCAGAAAAATATTCCACAATATACAGCCCCCTAGAGGACTTCTATGAAAGATATGAGAGGCCCGCAAAATGCTAGGCAGAGATGGGAAGCACTGATTCAGTTTTAACTAAAAGAAAGGATGGCTGGAGAGTATCAACATTTTCTAATGGCAGCAGGAAACCTAGCTGGCTTAGACTTCTATTTGATAAGCATCATGCTCAATTGACCAACTCTGTTTGTCCTCTTTTATGAGACTCAGAAAAATCAAATACAAAGAGATAATATCCAACTCAAGAAGCTTAATGTAACAAGATTAGCCTTACAATCAAATAATCATAGTCATTTGATCAATGGCTATGATTAACTCACTGAGGAAAGATGTCTGGCTATAGAGCCAGGTACCAAAAAAAATAGTTCTTGGATGATTGCTTTCTCTTATAAAATAGTATTGGGTGAATGAGCGTATGGAGTCATACACCTTTCAGTTTCTTCTGACATACTCTGCACCCATCAGTTTTGTTATGATGATTCTAAAGTCCTGGATTGATCATCCAGGCATCTAAGGTAATGCAATGGTAATGCTTTGCTCACTTCCTTCAAATAAATAAATAAATAAATAAATAAATAAATAAGTAGTATTTCCAAACTCAGTGTAGTCACCCAAAGGGGGAAAAAGCCTCAGAGACAAAGGAAAGGGGCTGAAACCTTGAGAACCAAATGAGAAAACTCCTCCCCATGAAGATATATTCAGATGTATAAAAGACCAGCAAAGGTATACGTAAGACCTAGAACATCACTGTCAACCTTGAGTGTTGTGGATTTTTTAGCTCAGAAAAAAAAATGAGCACCAAGGCTGGCGTGATTCAGAAATGTCTGTGGCTTGCATGCCTTGTGGGTCTGTTCATCCCTCACATCCTCTCTCTGGACTGTAACTTGCTGGATTTTCACCTGCATAGACTCACATGGCAAAACCTGAGATTTCTGAATAGTATGGGCGATTCATTTCCTGTGGAGTGTCTAAGAGAAAACAAAGCATTTGAGTTGCCCAAAGAGATCCTGTCATACACCCAGCCTCTAAAAAGAGACATCAGGGAGACCTTCTATGAAATATCCAAACAGGCCTTCAACATCTTCAGTCAATATGCCTTCCAATCCATTTGGGAAGAGAAACACCTGAGACAAATCCAAATCGGACTTGATCAGCAATTGCAGTACCTGGAACAATGCTTGAAAGAGGAGAAGGAAAATGAAGACACGAAAGAGATGGAAAAGGCTGAGGGGAAACATCCAGGAGCTATGGTCTCCCAGCTGAGCAACCTAAATCTAAAGAGATACTTCCGTAGGATAGGCAATTTCCTGAAAGACAAGAAATTCAGTCACTGTGCTGGGGAGATCGTCCGATTGGAAATCATAAGATGTTTGTACTACTTTCTGAGATTCACAGCACCCCCCAGGAGAAAATAAGGTATATTTTTAAAACCAAAATTCCATTTCTCTCCAAAATCTCGTTCTCCTCTATCTTCTCTTTAAGAATTACTGTGATATCCTTTAAGCCTGCTCTCAGCTGGATTGACGGTGGTTTACGTAATGTTTACTGTCTCTAAAGTTTGGCCTTGTAATAGCCACATTCACCTTTCTAAGTGAGATAATGCCAACCATCCCCTGGGTGACCAAGAGTCTTGAAAGAGAGTCCTGAAGACATTTTTAAAGGAACAAAATTTTCTCTCCATCTTCTACCCTCTGTTCCTCTTTCCTTTTGCTATTCTACTTCGTACTTTCTTTGCTATATTACCTTTGAACTTCACCAAGCCAATGGCTAGAAAATATGGATCAGAGAATGTTGGAAAATGTAACACCTCAATGACTTTAATGCTCTTGCTGCCAAGGTTGTTAATTCTATGAAAGTTCAGTACCTTAAAAGAACTTATACAAACTTCCATAAAATTAATGACCTCTCTCCTTGAGCTCTCCAAAAAGTGAGGGGGAGGGGGGGCTCTGTTTCTCAGCTTGGTTTGTTTGAAATGATACAAAGTTTGTAGGATGGTATTTTATTATTTTAAGAAAATGAAGGTTCACTCTCTGATATTAGATGGTTTAATTAGATGGTTTAGTTAGATGGCCATTAAGCTTTTGTTCAACCTTTGAGAGCCTACGATTCTAATGCAGAGAGCACTGTTCATTCCTAACGGCATGAAAAATGCTGCAGGAAAGAATCATATCTACCTTCACTGTTTTGTGTGCATGGAATGAAATGCCTTGTTTACAATCATACTATGGAAAAATTTCATATTGGACTTTCCCAATTAGAAGACCACTTTCTGTCTGTTAAGTAAATTAGTCGCTCTAATGCCACTTTTATATATTTTATCTTTTTAAAAGTTAGGTTGTACCCAGATTACCTAGATTATTTACTTAAATTTTCTCATGTGGTCCCTCGTTATTCATCATCTGGCTGAAATGAGTTTTCTCTTCCTTTTTCACCTCCACCCCATTTCAGAATCATCTACCTCCAATCAAGAACTATCATAGAGGGCCATCCCAGTGGCTCAGGTGGTTGGAGCACCGTGCTCCCAACGCCGAGGTCGCCAGTTTGATTCCCACATGGGCCAGTGAGCTCTGCGCCCTCTGCACCCTGTACAGCTAAGATTGTGAACAAAGGCTCCAGAGTGTGGGCTGCTGTGTGCTGCTATCAGCTACCACATGCTGTCATGAGCAGCCCGCTCATAATACCACCAATATGGGCCAGGGAGCTGTATCCTACACAACTAGACTGAGAAACAACATAGAGACGGTGGCTACACAAATGCACAAAAGAAAGAGTGTGAAATGTACCTGGATCAGTCCTTGAGAGACCTCTCCTGCTACTGTTTGAATAGTGTGCTGCTAAACTGTTTAGATTCAAGAGTATAGGACTCAAATGGTATAGCCAAAAAGAGAAAGACAGGCAAATTTCAGACCAAAGGTTAGAAGAAATATTTAAAGAACTAGAGCAAGTAGTGACCACAAAATGAGATAGTATCATCCATTTAGTAAAAATAACTCATCAACAGAGTTGCTCTAAATGGAAACAAATGAACACAAAACAAGCAAAAAGAAAAAAACAGTATTGCAAACTGTAAAGGAGTTGGGGCATGCAAGCCACTAAGCAGAAAGTATACACTTGGTATTTTCCATGAATTTCTCTAATAGTGCCTTTGCATGGCCTCCCTAATAACTCCATTGGGATCATGTCAGTTACTTTAGTAATTTATCGTTGTAGTCTTGCCAAATGTTTGCTATACAAAACGGAAGAGAATTGGCACTTTAAGTCAATAAAGACTGTCTGATTATAAGGGCAGGGGCGGAAGTTAGAACAGAATGCTTTTACTAACAGCACCTCTAGGCAGAGAAAAGGAGAACATGACCACTGAAAAATAGATAAGAGCACAAACTGGCATCATCCCTAAGGAAGAAATACTGATAGACAATATGTGTTTCATCTCATTTATGATTAAAGAAATGCAAAAGAAGACAATAAGATACTCCCCATCAGTCTGGCAGAGATGAAAAAAATGACAATATAGAGTGTGAGTAGAATATAGGGGGGAAAGTCCTCTTGTCAACTGTTGTCAAACTGGCACACGTTTCCTATAGGACAATACGGCAATCTTAAATATCCTACAAAGGGCATCAACACCTTTGACAAAGCTAGCCTACGTCCAGAAATTTATTCCAAGGAAATAACTGGATAAGATGTTCACAGGAGCCTTGTTTATAATATTCCTCCTCTCTTCATTTTCATGTTCACCTCTGTGTATTTTCTGTTTTCTACAATAATTGGGGGTGGGGGAGTTTGTTTTTGTTTTTTTTTTTAAATAAAATTAAAGAAACTGTAGGAGCTTATCTCCCACTGTTTTCCTTCCTGGGGTAGCTGGGAGAGAGAGCATGGCTCTTTCACTTTCTTAGATAAGGGCATAAACTGGCATCGTCCCTAAGGAAAAAATACTGACAGACAATATTTGAGCCTTCGAGCAGCTACTAAATTTCAAAGGAATCCTTCCGTGGGGGTCATTTTCATAACGAAGTATATCTAAAGTGGCTTCAGGGGCTTCAAAGACTTTACTTCTTTTTTTTTTTTTTTTGGTTGTTAGTCCCACTGGTCATATCCAAAAATCACTGGAAAAAGTGCTCCATATATCCACCTTCCTGACTTAGCAGTGCCTCATTTTTCTTCTTCATTAAATGGAAGAGCAAAAGTTCTGTTAAGTCAGGTAAAGGGAAAACTCCTAGAGCTGTGCAGAGCCAGGTGCAGTTTCCACTTAAAATGCCTCCATGGGTACATAGGTCACAAGTGTTGAGATGGGACCTTCCTCCCTACTCTGGCTTGGGGGAGGGATCAAAAAGTGGGGGATAAAAAGAGTACAACTGAGTCTTCTTGGAAGAGGGGCTGACTGGGCGTCCTGCAGAAAAAGCTGGCGACGCCGGGTGTGTAAGGGTAAGTACAGGTACAGGTTCCAGCAGGTGCACTGACTGGGCCTTCCCTCACAGGCAAAGCAACTCTCCGGGGGTACCATTCGGGGATTGCCTTCTCAGAGTGGCTACTTAGCTTTTGTTCCTTAATACACAATCCACGTTCACTAAGAGCAAGTACGATATGTAAGCATCTAGCTTGGGAAGGAAGGCAGGGCAGTAGGGCCACCTGTAATCTCACAAGCGCACCCACAGGGGAACTCGGGGCCAGTCCCAAGCCACGGCTTCGCAGCGACTTCCAAGCAAGAACACTCTTGGCGGCGTCTGCGCTGTGTCCTTCGGGTCTGTCTTTTCTAAACACCGAGAGGGGGCCTGGGATTTAAACTTGGAGCCCTAGGCGAAGTCAGAACTCCACGTTCATTCTGGAGGCAGCCACTTCACCATTAGTTTAGCGTCCTAGGTTTGAGGCTTCCTAGGTTCTTTCCGCCCTCATTCTCTTTAAGGCGAGGGACTCGCCTGCCCTCCAGCCCTTGGAACCTCGCAGACCTCAGAACCTCGGCTTTCTGCCTGCCAGAAGTGCCCTGGTCCCGTCCCGCTGCAGCCACAGCGGAGACCGAAGTCCGCGGGAACCCACCAACAGACACCCTGCAATACGGTGGAACCGCGCTTCCACGCTCTCGAAACGAGCGCCCCTTTCGGATCTGCGCCTGTTGCAGTGCGTGTGGCAGAGGATCTGAGAACTGCGCCCTGGGCCCCAGGCAGCCGAGGAGGCGGGGAAGAAGCAACATTCCCTCCGCCCTCTAACCGCCCTCTAACCGCAAGGCCCGGGTGGGGCAGGCGGCCTCGCTGGGGTCGAGATCCCCGGCCGGAGCGGGTCCGGTGGCCGGCGTGGGGGGCTGGGGAGGACGGCGCTCGGGGCTTCCTTCTCTCTCTGAGCCCCGCCAGATGTTGGAAAGGCACACAATAGGGGAAACGCGAAGAAGCAAAAAGCCAGGATCTTAGCAGGCTCTGTCGCGTGGTCTCTACGGGGAGGACGTCGGGGAGGGGGTCAGGAAGGTGGGTGAGAAAGGACCCTGGGGAGTTTGGGATATCTGATACTTAATTGCCCGGCACCAGGGTCAGCCCTTTACCCTTACGAGAGGGGTCCAAAGGCAGGGAGGAGCAATCAAAGGGAAGTTAAAGGGTTTGCACCATCTTCCTCAGTAGAGGGAAGGGAGGGGCTGGGATGTTTGACAGTTGTTGGCCTGGGGTTCAGCAGAATACGTGCGTCCTTTACACACCCTATCCCTCCACGAAGCAGCGACAGTTCAGGGGGTGACTTGGCCCACGTAGCGGAGGGGACTTCACAATCCCAAACCGAACTTTCTCCTTCAAGATCAATACGCCCTCCACGTCGTCCCCCTGCCCAGGCGCACTTTTGTAAAAGTTTGCTTTCCCGCCACCCACAGCCCAACACGCACCCTGCAGTCATCTGCGATTCCGGATGGGTCCGGGGACAGACTTGTGCCCCGAAGGAAGACGGATTTTATTGATATGTTTTAAAATCAGGGCCCGCAGCCGGGAGGCGGCCGGGGGAGACCGGACTCTCGTTCCTGCCCGGGAAGGTTGCGCGGTGAGCCGGCCAGAGCCAAGCCCCGGGCAGGGGTCTGAGGCCGATCCCTGCCCCGGAAGCACGTGGAGGGCGGGCGGGGAGCGGGGTCCGCCACCCAGGCCCTCTGTGCATCTGCCCCCAGGTGCACCCAGCACCTCTGCCCGCCTGGGCACGACCCGGAGCGAGCAGCTGCCAGGCTGCGCCACCTCCCTCGCTCGGAGCGGGAGCTCCCTCCCCGTGGGGTTTTACCTCCAGCCTGGGGCCCTGCTGGCTTCCTGCGCCGGGTCCGCTGCAGCGAGCGCGAGAGGAAGAGGGTGAGCTCGGGTAGGAGGAGCGACGCCTAGGGATCCACGCGAGGGGCTCCGGGCCCAACGAACGCGCGGGCGGGCGAGCGCGGGGCTCCAGCTGCAGCCGCCGCGGCTCCGAAGTAGCCCCCACGAGCACTCAACGCGCGGCAGCTGCGCGGGGTGCGGAGCCGGGACCTCCTGGCGGCCGCTCACGGAATGGCAGTTCCGTGGAGAAGACAAGGCCGGTCGCCTTTGGGTCACCTTTCCTTGGGAAAGAGGTGTAGAAGGGGCAGTCTACTGGGGCTCCCAACCATAAGGAAAAGACCTTGACCCTCTGGCCAGGGCGGCAAGGAAGATATCGGACCAGAAAGGGTGCGTTCTGGGTCCACAAGCAGCCACATCCAAGGGACCTAGAGAGGGGGAAATCCCGTATCTTCTCCAAGATTTTCTGACGTTGAAAAATGCCATGGACTGCCTGATGGAGGAGGAACATTAATCACTAGAAAATAACTTTGAGATTCTGCCAGGTTTGTTATAATGAGCTAGGAGTGATGAAATGAGCACGGACTTTGAAGCCCAACCTACAGCCTGCCACTTTCTACTTGTGTGCTCTTGGTCTGTACGCCTCAGTATTCGCCTCTTAAATTTGAGAGAACAATATCTACCTTGCAGGGTGGTTGTAAGGGGTGAACTAAACATAGAAAGTGTCCGTAGTTCACAGTGGAAGTTATTACATATTAAGCTTTCTGAAGAAAAGAACGAGTCTTCCATATCTTTTTATTCCCCATCTGATTGTATATTGATTGTATATTGATTCCCCATCTGAATGTATATTGATTGAGGAGTACCAAATAACGAAGGATTTCATTTTGTAATTCTTCTTACACATTTTAAAGAGGCATGGAAGTATATTAAGTAGAAACTAGGATATATGGAGAAAACACGCTCCCCCAAAAGTGGTTTCCACAGCTAGTAGAAGGGAACCTTTAAAACCACCTATATCTTTTGCAATATCAAGGTATTTCTGATATTGCAAGAAATATGCAATAAATAGTCATGGTCTAATGCTGTCAACCCTGGAGTAAATGATTCGATTTAATTCTGTATACTTAGGCAACACAAAGATACTGGAGATTGTGAATATGAAATTCAAACATGAGGGGAAAAAAACAAATACAAAAATGTAGCCACGAAGCAATGTCTCTGCTCATCACTGAGTAATGCAATCGCATTTCCAAACTGCCTCAAGTCTCAGCCGCTGCTTTTAAAGCTCCTTGTGATCTTTTGGCCTCGTGGCAACCAGACAGCTCTTCATCATCCAGAACAATTAGGATGGCAGGGTCTCTTTTTTACTTTTTTTTAACAAGGCATTTACTGCATTTATTATTTCTTTTGGCTAGAGCTATAATAAATAGAATAAAATTTATTTATGAAGCTGTTATCTACTACAAATGCATTTGCCAGGTCTTAAACTTTCTTCAAGCCTTCATATTCATATTCTATTGCTGTTGTGTTTTCCTAATTCTGAGATACAAGTTTTCTCTGTCCCAGGTAGCTTCATGTATAACAATACTTATCTTACAAGACCATTTTAGATTAAAGGAGATAATACATGGGAAATTGATGCAAATACATACAAGAATTTAGCAATGGGGAAAAAGAAATGATTTAACAGATGGTGTTGAAACAATTTTATAGTATTCTGGAAAAAAATTAAATATAATCTTAAACTTACATAAATTTCAGATGGTTTAAATATTTAATTATATATGTACATATATGTGTGTGTGTGCGTGTATACATGTATATAAAATAAAACCATAAAATACTAGAAGAAAACATGGGTGCCATCTTGCAAAGGAAGTGTCTCTAAATCGCTCTAGCTTAATAGTACGTCTCTCTCACTTACTGGTCCCTAACTGTATGGAGGCTGTTTGTTGCCTGCCCAAGAATTCTCATTACATGATCTTTTTGGTCCCATCAAGAAGAGAGGGAAAAAAATAAGGTTTCTTGTCTCAGAAACTAAGGCAGAGCATTGAGATCTAACTTCTGTCTTGGAGACAGGGCACACCCCGCAGGGTGCAGATGAGCAGGGCTTGCACAGGGTGAAGAGGGCAGTTGAGTCTAATCAAGAAACATTAATGGAACTGTCACACCCTCTCTACTCGGTTTCAGCCTTGCCTGTAGGGAAAGAGGACTTTCAACACACTGCCATGCCTGTAGCGGCTCCTTCCCTGGGGAGGAATGGTAAATCTGGCAATTGGGAGGGATTTCAGTGTTTCCCAGATAACTTTCACCATCAATGAGTGGGGTACAAGATTAAAGCTACCCCAGCTCTCACCCAGCTTTTCTCCCTGTGACTGGTGGCTGAGGAGGATGGCTCAACGTTCAGAATCTGCTAGGAAGAGCCAGCATTCAAGAATCAAGCTCTCCGTTGTTCTCCTGTGTCATAGCCAGCTCAGACTACTATAACAAAATACCATAGATTGAGTGGCTTGTAAACAGAAATTTATTTCTCACAGTTCTGGAGGCTGAGATGTCCAAGATCAAGGCACCAGCAGATTCAGTGTTTGGCGAGGGCCCATTTCCTCATAAACCTCTTTTTGCTGTGTTCTCATATAGCAGAAGGGGGCAAGGAAGTTTTCTCAGGCTCATTTATACAGGCCCTAATCCCATTCATAAGGGCTCTACCCTCAGGACCTCTGAATACCACCACCCTGGGAGTTAGGATTCAATAAACGAATTTTGGGAGGACACAAACATTCTACCTGTAGCATGCTGGGCTACATCTCATTCTGAAATGCAGCTTTTATCAGAGCCCTGCAAGGGTATTGTATGGCAAACTGACTTCATCATGGATTGAATAAGATACTGTTTCCCACTGGCTATTACTCCTTATGTATATGCTTCTTTGCTTCTGTGGAAAAAAAAATCTGAAGGGAAAGAATGGGAGGATTCAGGTACCCAAGTTCACTCAAACTGACCTGACCTCCCACCTCAGACGTGTGCCGGCTGCTGTCTTCCCCCTCTCCAACCTTTTAGTTATTTAAGGCCCCAAATCATGGAATCATTTTTTACTTTTCTCCTTTTCTACTCCACCTCTTATTTATCAGCAAATCTTGTTGTTTTTGCCTTTCAAAAGCTATCCAAGAGCAGACCTCTTTTCCACCACCTCCACAGTTGCATACTGGTCCAAGCCACAAATTCCTGCAGCCTGGGTTATTGCAATAGCCTCCTAACTGGTCCCGCTGCTTCCCCGCCCCCCCGCCCCCCATGTGTTCTAGTCTCAATACAGTAGCCAGGGCAATTCCGTTGAAATGTATGCCACATTATATCACTTGGCTACTCAAAATCCTCCTTGGGCTTCCTGTTTTACTCAGAGTAAAACCAACACAAACAGCACCTCCTTTATCTCTGACCTTGTCTCCTACTACTTTCGTCATTACGAATTCCACTGCATCCACACTGCCCTCTGTGGTTTCCAGAAATGCCAGTTAAGCTCCTACCGCTGGGCCTTCATCCTTTTTGTGCTTTCTGCCAGGAACACTCTTTCCTCGGATACTTCATAACTTTCTAGCTCACCTCCTTCAGTTCTTTGCTCAAAAGTCACCAGAGGCCTCCCCTTTCAACTCTATATAAAATAGAGTTGCACCCTTAGCACTTACCACCCCCTTCCACCACTCCCTATCCACATTCCCTGCTGCAGTTTTCTCCATAGAATGTACTGCCATCTGATATCCAATATATATACTGCCTTTCTATGGCTGCTGTAACACATGACCACAAACTTAGTGGCTTAAAACAATTCAAATTTATTATTTTATAGTGCTGAAGATTAAAAGTCTCAGGTCTTGGGCAGCCAGATGGCTCAGTTGGTTAGAGCGCGAGCTCTCAACAAGGTGCCAGTTTGATTCCCACATGGGATGGTGGGCTGCGCCCCCTGCAACTAAGATTGAAAACAGCAACTGGACTTGGAGCTGAGCTGCGCCCTCCACAACTAGATTGAAGGACGACGACTTGGAGCTGATGAGCCCTGGAAAAAACACACCGTTCCCCAATATTCCCCAATGAAATTAAAAAAAAAAGTCTCAGGTCTCATTGGGCTAAAATCAAGGTGTCCCCACGATTGAATTCCTTTTGAAGTCTATAGGAGAGAATCAGTTTCCTTGTTTTAATCAGCGTCTAGAGGCCACCTGCATTCCTTAGCTCATGGTCCCCTTTCTCCATCTTCAAAACCAGCAACAGCAGGTTGAGTCTTTCTCATATTGCATTACTCTGGCCTTTCTACTTCCTTTTGTACTAATAAGGGCCCTTGTGATTATATTGAGGCTATCAAAATAATCCAGGATTATCTCCCTATGTTAAGGTTAGCTGATTAGCAACCTTAAATTCCACCTACCACCCAATCCCCCTTTGCCACTTAACATTCATAGGTCATGGGGATAAGACACGGACATCTTTGGGGGGGCATTATTCTGTCTACCACACCACCTTACTCTTTCCATTAGAATGTAAATTCCATGAGACAGGGATTTTTGTCTGTTTGGCTTATTACTTTATCCCTTGACTATCTCAATAAATGTACAGGCACGTGCTATGGCCTGAAGTGTGTCTCCCCTCCTCCAAATTCATATGATGAAGCCCTAACCCTCAATGTGATGGTATTTGGGGAGGCAATTTGCGTTAAATGGGCTGATTGGGGGGGTGCCCTCGTGATGAGATTAGTGGGTTTACAAGAGGAAAAAAGAAAACAGAGAGTTCTCTCTTTGCTTCCATGTGTGGACATAGCAAGAAGGTGGCTGTCTACAAGTCAAGAAGAGAATCCTCAAAAGGAACCAAACCGATAGCCACAGTGACCTTAGACTTCCCAGCCTCCAGAACCGTGAAAAGTAAACGTTATTGATTAAGCCACCCATTCTATGTTTTGTTTTTTTTATAACAGCCTGTGCAGACTAATATAGCACTCAATAAATATTTATTGATTAATTAATGAAGAGACCTCACCATAGATATTGTAAATACTGAACTGATCTATTGTGTACCTACAGTGTGCTTCCTAAGCACTTTACAGGGAATATCTCATTGCATTCTTACAAGATCTTTCTGTGGTTGGTACAGGTGAGAAAATCATAGACTAGAAAGTTGAAGTAACTTGCTCACAGTCATGCACCTGACACATTGTGTAAGCAGGTTTGAGACTTGGCAGTGATGAAAGCTCGTGGTTGTATCCCTCACCTTCCCCTTCCACTAGCATGTGGCAATGGGCAACCCGGGATTTTGCCCTCAAGATGCTTACAATCTAACCAGAATGACAAATACACAAATAACAATAATATAAACAAGACTATGGGAGGCAGCGTATAAAAAGCCAACACATTGCTGTGGAGCGTAGATATGGGCAAGGTTAAGTTTGGATGAAGTTGATTATGGGGAGCTCCAGGGGAGACTGTAGCATTTGAGCTGGAGTGAAAGATGGTGGACATTGGTGGAGTTTGAAAGATTGTTTCAGATAGAACACAGGAGTAAAGATACAGGAAGGTAGACAAGTGCGAGATGTGTCCTGGGAATCAAGATTAATATAGCTGGTATGAGGACTAGGCATGCAGTTAGATGGCTGGGATCCCAAATGCTAGGCTAGAGATCAAAGGAAATTTAATTATTTTTGTTAACAGTTATTAATGGAGGAAAATTACCTGAGGAGGTTGTCAAAGTAATGTCTGAAGCTGTAACTCAAAAGGCAACAAGTAGTAGAGAAACATGAACTTCTTGCCAGATAAACTGTTTTCCAAGACTGCTGTTTGCCACATTGTACACGGACAATCATGGACCTGTAATTCTGGGTCCAGGGCTCAGTCTCAAATATCTTAGGCTCAAAAGGTCTAAAAGAGAACAAAAGTGGATAATGAGACAACTGGGCCATTTCCGACCTTTGGACAAGTATGATTTTGACCATCTTCATTTCACAGATGAAGTAACTAAAGCTGGAAGGATTAAGTGACTCTCTCAAGATTACACAACTACTGAGATTGGGACACTGATTCTGGATCTCATGACCATCAGTGCTCTGTGTGCCCTGACACACAAGTGGAAAAGGCCACCAGGGTGCATTTGTCCAAAGGGAAGTTGTCAGCTTTTAGGCTGCTTCAGATAATCCTTTCCAGGTTCCTATGGAATAAGTCAGAGGACTTTCGATGGGAGCACTCATGAATCTCCCTTCCGAGCTCTTCTACTGAAAAGAGAGGAGCCAGAATCGCCTGGAAGGCGCATGACAGGGAGACAATGTGCATGGTGATGAAGAGAACGGGCTTCAGAGTCTCTTTGGGTCTCAGCTACCTCATCTTATGAAACAGGGATAATAATATAGGCAGTTGTATGGATTCAATGAAGGTATGTATGTAGGGCACTTAGCACAGTGCCTGTCACGTGGTTAGTGCTCAGGAAACACCACCTCTTTTCTCTTTGCTGCTCATCGTTCTCACACCACCCTCATATCGCCACATCCCCATGTACATAAGAAACCCCAGCACCCAGCACGTGTTAATTTGCACACTGAATCCAGAAGCCTCAATGTCCCTTAGGATGTCATTTCCTGGAATTGGGAACAAGGAGAGTAGATCTCTGGGTAGTTTGATATAGAATGAATAACATTCACATTCTTTGCCCAAGTCAGTGCAAATTACTTTTCATCAATTTCAATCCATGCTTTATACATTTCCTGTATGAGGAAAGTCATGTTGGTCTTCTGGCATAGAAGAAAAATCCCAGAAATTGTCTATTGCTAAACCTCCTCATTACAGCTTCCTCTGAGAGGGTATCAAAGAGCAAAGGGATATCAAAAGGGTGTCACCATGGCAACATCATAACAGATCACAAATACAGTAAAGGTGGAAAAGAATGTTTGCATAGTCATTGACTGAGTCTGCCAATGTCATAGTGCACTAATTGTGATTGTTATAGGCAATTTACTAGCAAACAGCAGATATTATCAGAGCCCCGCCTTTCATCCCAAGCAATGAGAGTTCACAAATCTAAGTGTCTAACTAACCAATATTCAACAGTAAGGCATATTGTGCCCTTACTTTGATTTTGTTTTCAAAACCCTAACTAGTCAGAAGGCTGGAGAGATTGCCACAGTGCTTTATGGGACATCTCTGGATCCTGGAAAGGAATGTACATGGCTCTCTCTAAGCACTGAAACAATGGCAATTCAAACAAACAAAGAAAAACAAATCAAACAAATATATATATATATATATATATATATATATATATATATACATATACATATACAGATATATAAAATAGATAACTATAAAAGATACATATATATCTTTATATATGTATTTTACAAATATATAACATATATACATACATATATGTATACATATATGTATATATTATATATAACTTTTTAAGCTATTTCAAACCATGACAAAAATCCATGTTATGTTAAAGCATGTTTTCTGCTAGCATAATTATTAACATATTTTATAATGACACTTGATGCCTATAATCATTTTCTCTGAAATCCACATCACATCAACCCCATCTTGAGGAAGTGGAACTGAGGTATATGAGTCTCAGGGCTGGGAAGCTCCCATGACACTGTTCCAAGTTGTATCAGTGCAGCTGAACAAGATGGTGCCATCTGGAATCATAATGGACATTTATGTACTTCAACTCTGTAGAAATAGAGTGAATGTTCTTTCCCAAGTTATTTTTCAGTCAATTTTATTGAAACGTGATTGTGATCTTACCTCATGCTCTTAGGATCTGTTTGTATTTTTCATAGAGACCCAAAGTCCCTTCAAATCTTGCTACTAGATGGTGGGGTTTTGTTTGTGTTTTATTAGTTTGATTAATGAGTGACTCTTCTCAGATGAACCTGATGTGTTTACTCTGGCCTTACACAAGCCAGGCATAGTACACTTGTGGTCCGCCTCAGTACTTTGAATAATGGAGAGGAATTGTCTCACCGTAAAACAGGTCAGCTTCGATATGATTCCAGGAGAGTTACTTGCCAGGAGAATGACAGTCTAAGGTAGTCTCATCTAAAGACATCATAGCCTGGGATGGCCGGTTAGCTCAGTTGGGAGAAAATCAGACCACTGTGTGCATACTGGGTTTGGAAAGTTGTGCTCTCAAAGTAATTACATACAGGAGGTGTAGGAAGATAGATAAGAGAGAGGGACGGTGTGTCATGGCAGCTTCCAACTGGATCCCAGCCCCCTCCTTCTTCCAAATAGGAAAATAATGAGTGATCAATCCCACCACCAAGGCCAATAAGTCAGGCGAATAAGTCAGTCGTTAACTTCCACCTGCCCTGTATGCAAACCAAGGAAAGTCTTGCGCCTTCTCAGCAATCCTTAGATGTCTGTGGAAAGAAAGGAAAGAAATAAACTTCTACTGTCACACTGACCTTCACAAACACGGAGCCACTCCAAACCACCCCCTGCCTTCCTGGCATAAAAAAATAAACAACAGTTTCCTTTTCCCATCATAATTAAGGCAAGACACAAAAGTGAGAGTATCACTCATCCCGACCTACTTTAGCCTCCAGCTGTTTTACCTACTCAGGACCCTGTTTCCTCAAGATTCCAATTAGATTTGATACACTGCTCAATATTAATTTCCTCTTAAGAAGCTGCTTCACCATTTGGAAAGCCCCTTAAGGGGAATAATTATTGAATTTCTAAATGGCCTCTGGCCAGTCTCAAAGGTGATAGTGTTTCATGTCCAGTAATATGAAAGAGACTTGCCTTAGGTACTGAACAGCCTTGATGATGCTTTTCTGAGGAAAAATATCTCCCTGAAGTCTTTTAGAAAAGTTACAGTTAAAAATTTCTCCAAGTCTTACTACCTAATGCTCAACAGTTTCTGTAGAGATGAATGTGTAATTTCCTTTCTTCCTTCCTTCCTTCCTTCCTTCCTTCCTTCCTTCCTTCCTTCCTTCCTTCCTTCCTTCCTTCCTTCCTTTTTTCCTTCCTTCCTTCCTTCCTTCCTTCCTTCCTTCCTTCCTTCCTTCCTTCCTTCATTTATTCTCTCCTTCCTCCCTCCCTATATCCCTCCCTTTTCCTTTCCTCCTTTCTTTCCCTTCCTTCGTTACTTTGTGCCAAAGGGGATTTATGACAGCTACTTGTCAAGATTTCTACCTGATGTTCCAGGAGAACAATTCTCCTTCTTTATAAACTTGAATTATACTTTCCTTGTCTTTCTGCTTCCCTGTGTTTTTTTTCTGTTTATCTCAGCAGATGCTAAACCAGGTTTTCATTTGAAGGTGCCCCTCATTGCTGCTCAAATTGCGGGCAGTGAGCCCCAGAAGCAAAAGGAGAGCTCAGGGGAAGAGCTGGAAGGTCGCTTAAGGTCATTTGCCTCCGTGTTTGGTACAGCTCTAGAATGTTTACAGGAGATGGCGGCCAGAGAACTCACAGTTACTGAATGCCCATTACGTGCTAGGAGCTGTGCTGGGCATTCGCTCATCAAATCCTTACAATGATGACGGATAGGAGGTATAATTACTTCTTTGAGAGATTGGAAAACTGGCCCAGGGCTCAAACAGGCTTTCTTTGGTGCTCTTCAGTTCCAACTTTGTATCACCTTGCATCCATCAGTCCCGTAAGAACTGAGATTAGAGTTTAGGGGTACAGTTTGGCGTGGTAGACATACTTGGTGTCCCTGTCACATCACTGGGCACATCTCTGATTCCAATGCATTTATGGTGGCTGGTTTCCCAGATCTCTAGCAAGCATACACCAGGCATCATTTCACTGTCAGCCTCAAGACTCTTTCCCACAGCTGCAAGAGCCTGCTTGACCTAAGAGTGAACACAGTATCTGTACTAGATGAAGGGCTAGTTGAAGCCCCTAGGAACAACCAGTGGGAACGAGAGCCAATGGCTAAAAGCTCTATTCTCGGGTCCTTCAGGTGGACACTTACAGGACGCATTCTTGACATGTGTCACAGAGCCAAGCCTGAGGTGACTGGTTGTCAGTTCATCCTTATGGTAGCTTTTCCTCCTCATTGTTCTAGTCAGGCTGCTGTCTCACTCTTGCTTCCTGGAATCACCTCCCAAATAAACGAACCGCGTTCAAATCCTTGTCTCAGGCTATCATTTTGGGGGGAATCCAAACCAAGATCCCTGAGTTCCCGGTAGGCAAGAAATAAAGACCATTTTGTGTGCTGACTAGTAGAGGAGAGGCCTGTGTTGTGAGGCCTGTAGGAAAATAAGCTGACTAAATCAGACAGAGATCTTGAAACAGACAAAACAATTCCAAGCCAGGAACTCGTCTATTAAGAAATTTCCCCTTAGGTTGGAACTCTCTTTGAGGAAATGTACGCAAAGTATTCAGTAAACGTGCCTGAAAGGAAATGTATCAAAACATTAACTATATTTTCGTCTGAGTAAATCTTCAGTGGAAGTTCCCTTGATCTTCCTCTCTTCTCTTTATCTATCCGTCTTGACTGCCCACTGGGGAATCTCAATTTCTATCCCTGGAGATAATACCTTTTTTCCCTGCTCCTCAAACTAGGTAGAAGATACTTAGACATCATTCTCCACTTGGAAGGCAGCACAGCATGTTGGTTAAGTTGTGGGCAATAGAGATAGGTCAAGTTCAAGTCAGCTGGGTGACTCGGTCTATCAGTGAGGTTTTGCTACAGAAACAATCTCCCAAATTCATTGGTTTAAAACTGAGTTTTAAAACTTAACCCCAAAGCTTAAAACTTAAAACAAAGGTTATGTCTTGCTCATGCAACATGCTCCTCTTAAGTTGCTGGGGGTGGGGAAAGGGGCTCTGCTCCTGTGGCTCCCACGGCAGGACCGCAGCCACCTCCCGAAGGTTAATGATCGCTGTGGTAGAGTGAAAAGGAGGCAAAGCTCAAACTAATTCTCTAACCTGCCTTTCATATATTTTTAAATTAAAGTGTATTGGGGTGACAATAGTCAAGTTACATAAGTTTCAAGCATACAATTCTGTAATACATCATCAATGTATCCCATTGTGTGTTCATCACCCAGAGTCAGTTCTCCTTCCATCACCATATATTTGACCCCCTTTACCCTCTTTTACTTCCCCCCTTCCCTCTTACCCTCTGGTGACTACTAAACTATTGCGTATGTCTATCTGTTTTTATTTCTAAGTTTGTTTGTCTTGTTCCCTTGTTGTTTCCAGTTTTATATTCCACATATCAGCGAAATCATATGGTTCTTGACTTTTTCTGACTTATTTCATTTAGTATAATATCATCATCCATCCATATTGTCTCAAATGACACTATTTCTTCTTTTCTTATGGCAGAATAGTATTCCATTTGTACATGTACTACATCTTCTTTATCCGTTTATGGTGGCCAAGACATGGAAACAACCAAAGTCGTTCTCCTAACCTTCCTTTTGAAAGTGACCTGTCACTTGGTCAAATTTCATTGGCCACAGAAATTCATGTGGTCATGTCTGAGTTCCCGTGAAAGGGAAAAAGTACAATCCAACTTCTAGGCAAGAAAAGAGAGAGAGAAAAAGCAACAGAATGTTTGTGAAAAGTGTCCATCACATGTGGACAACCATTAAGCCTCTGCTTCGGTGTCCTGTTCGTGTACCACAGGATGTTCACTTTATAAGGCTGTTGTGAGGGTCAAACGAGAAATTGCTCATAAAGCCCCTGGCACATACTCGTCGTAGCCATTACTCAAATGCTGCTATTCTAACCAGGATCCTTTGTATACCTGAAATATTAAGATTTAGACCAATATTTCCTAGATCTCTGGCATACATAATAGCAAGTTCTTTAACCCTTTTCCATAAGTTGCCTTTTCTAGTTCTAAAAAACAGCTTCTGTGCTCTTTCTCTAAATTTCTCCAAGTTCTGTCCGTTCTAAAATATGATTCCATTGTCACCCCAATAAACTTTAAAATAAATAAATAAAAAGATAAAAGTAAAATAAAATATGATTCCAGCACAGTGATCCTCACATAGAAAGAACCTGATTACTACTAAGGGATGAGCAAGGACTTTGTTCCGAAGGAGAGCATATACAGAGATAAAATGATCATCTCCGTGTTTCTTAGTTATAGCAAGTATTATTCTAGTACACAGATAAACCCAGTGTAAGTTCATTAGAAGAGCACAGGCCTCATTAGAAAGAACATTATTATTATTATTATTATTATTATTATTAAAAAACTAGGGCTGGGTATGAAGTTATTATAATCGTGTGGGTTCCTTTGGCCAAGTATAAATATGTTATTACAGTTTCAATGGAACCATTATATTGTCAACAGAACACAGGGAGAAACTGTAGGGGCTTCCTGACTTGAGAGTGGACTCTGGCTTTCCCTAGGGAAAGTGGGGGCCTTGGTAAGGTCTGAGCAAGGGCCTGAGGCAGAGGCGGTAGCCCCCCTGCTTCACTTTGCCCCATCCCTCACCATCCTAACTTTTGGTTTGGAAAGCCAGCATTCTGAGTATCTAGTCATGGTACTTTCTCACTGTCCTTGGGTTGGGATGACCCGCCCCCCTATCTTGTTCTCACATATGATGGTCATTGACTCCTAGTTTTGTAAGGTGTTCTTTATTCAGGCAGAATTTGGGCCAGAGACTCTTTCTGTTCAGCCAAATGGCTCAGCTTATGTGGACCTTGGGGCTGTTTACATTTTCAGGACCTGCTATTGCGAAACTCTAAAAAAGTTTATTTTACATAGCTGGCTTTCTTTTGCCAGAATGAATTCATTTGCTTAAGTTATTTTTAAAATGTGTTTTTTTAAGCTTCTTAGAGAATCTCTAGTCTCCTCTTGTTTGTGTGGGTCTAGGCCAGAAAACAATGCCGAGTGTATTGATGGAAGCCAGAGAAAATGTCTAGCCAAAGTGGATCAAAGAAGGTCTCAAGTTGAACAGAAAAGCCCCTACTCCCTAAATGCTGGTTAAAATGCTGTGTAGTACTGGCCCCAGGGGCTGAAACCCTTGAAGCTTCTAGAACCAGGAAAGCCATGCAAATGAGTCTCCAACTGCTCCTACAGGCATGTGTGGAGAGGGCAGCATAGACGGATACGCACCCAGGAGAAACACCCACTGCAGCCAATGGGATTCGCCTGTGAGACTGCTGGAGGTTGAAGAGACATGAACCCGCTACCTCATCCGAGTCAAATGGGCTGATTCTCTAACTACCTTGCAAACATTTTACTTCACAACAATTTTGTAAAAATAACTCTTTAGGACATAGTTTCTTACCTGTGGGGGAATCAGAAATCCCTTTGACAATCTGAAGGTAGCTATGGGCCCACCACTCAGAAATACGTACATACATGCAAACTTTTGCTTAAAAATATCTTTGGGGTAACATCCAAGAACTTGCAGGGGGGCCCATAAATCCCCTTGCTTCAGAATCTGAGATTAATGGTATATAGGCACTATTCCTTCTTTCGGAAGTCACCATTCCTGTTGCATGGCAGGCGCCACGCTGCAAGCTGGACATATGATGGTGGTAAGACAAGGGCCAGCCTTGTGGAGCTCACAGTGTAATGAGAGACAAGTAAACCCCAAATGAGAGGCAAATAAACAAGTGCATAAAGAGTGAACTACTATGTAGGACGATAGCAGAAACCTCTAAGAGCCCTGAATAGAGGGTAATTAATTCAACACCATTTTAATCAACGTATTATGTGCTAGGCAATTAGGGATAAGATATTGCACAAACATGGGCCTTGCCTCATGGAGCTTATATTCTGGAATGCTTTAAATCTGCAGCTGAGGGAAGGGCTTGGATGAACAGGACACCAACCTAAGGTGACTC
This sequence comes from Rhinolophus hipposideros, assembly GCF_964194185.1. Lineage (NCBI taxonomy): Eukaryota > Metazoa > Chordata > Mammalia > Chiroptera > Rhinolophidae > Rhinolophus > Rhinolophus hipposideros. The sequence goes on along the minus strand of NC_138057.1, from coordinate 13,423,556 downwards.
CCTATTGACAGGTGTCCAAGTTCACCCAGGTGAAGGAAGTGAGTGTTTCAGGCAGTGGGAACAGCATGTGTATAATCCAGTGATGAGCAAGGTGTATAGGGAAACAGGTAGTTAGTTCATTAGGTAGTTAATTCATCAGGGCTCCCCGTGAGGGGTGAGTGGAGACAGAAAAGGGTAGAGAGGTTTGCTGGGATCAGATCTCTAAAGCCCTGTGTCTCCCCATGGATTGTGGGCTTTATACTGTGTCAAAGGTTGTCACTGAGGGTTTTTTACAGCAAAAGAGTGAGGAGATCAAAATAGAAAGATCACTCTGCCTTCCGTGGAGAAAAGGGATAGGGCAGCACAATGAGGATGGTTAGTGGGTGAAATTACCGAGAGCAGGCAGGGAAAAGCTACTCAGTTAGTCAGGATGAGTAATGATGAGGTCCTAGCAGCGGCAGCGGAAATGCAGTGAAGGGGACAGATTTGGGAAACAGGATGAGACCTCTGGACAATACCTCGCAAGTATTCTCGCTCAGAAGGGCCTCCTCCTAAGGCAATGCTCTCTGGTAAGAGCAACAAGGGAGGGATGCGTTTAAACTAATAAAATAATCTTGCTACTGAGGATCATCTAGAATCATGACTGAAGAACTGTTGTGGTTTAATAATCAGATATGGGAACTCTACCCTCATTTGCTTAATGATAACAACAAAATGTTAACGGCCGCAATTAAATTTTATTGTTCGCTGGCTCTGTGAGTTACCCTTCCAAGCATGCTGCATGTATTAACCCACTTATTCTTCACACACCCTCTGACATATGTCTATTCTATTTCTGTTTGATAGATGAGGCTATTGAGACAGCAGAGAGGTTGAATACCTTGTCCAAGGTCACACAGCTGAGAAGTAAAAAACTGGGATTTGCCTTGGAAATCTGACTCCAGGACCCTTAGTCCTATCTCTCTGCTTATAATGACAGAAATATGCTCCTTCTCCACAGAAATCAATAGAAGCATTAAACACGGACTTTGTCAATTTGTTCTGAACAATCATAAAAAAAAAAGTTTTCCATGCCACTCACATCTTCAGAAATGTATTAGGAGAGGTACATGAAGCAAAATCCTGGGTGTGAATGTTTTTGCAGATTCGGGCTCCAAAGAACAGAAAAGCAGAAAAAAACAAACAATGGTGTTTTGAAACAATGAATGCTGTTTTCCTTTAGCCATAAGGGTATTTCAAAACTTGACAAATCCATTCAGCTTTCAAAGCATTCCACATTCCACACCCACGAGCAAGTGCCAGGAAGTTGCCAGTTGGAACCAACTCTGGGCTCAGGAATGGTTTTGTACATACAGGATCGGATTTCTTAAATATCCACACTCCACAGATGGATACTTAACATTGTTCTAATTGGTCTGATGAAAACTGCTTAGCTATTTTATCAAGCTATTAATTTAAAAAGAACATTTCAGCAAGACATGATAGTGAGGCACAAATGCAGAAACAGAAAACGATAGGATATTACTATTTGGAAGATTGAAACTCACTGCCCTAAGGTCTTTGAAATTTTAGAACTGGGTTTTGCAGAAGCTCAATTTTAATGAAGAACTTTCTGGGAGGTTCCTGATTACATAAAGAAAGCAATTCCCTTAATTTGCAGGAACTGATTCTTTTTGGAGAGGATAAAGAAAATAACATTTAATATACTCATTATATTCATTTGATTTTTGCCCTTGTGCCTGTCATCATGCTCGGCAGGGAGACACAAAAATGAAAAAGACACGGATCTTGTTCTATAACCTAGTGGTGGAGACATAGACAAGCAAAGGAACAGCGTTATAGATGCAACAAAGAATGTACGAGGAAGTGAGAAGTGAGGAAGTGAGAAGTGAGGTTAGACACATGAACAGAAACTGTGCTGCAGATTTATTTAATTTTGTAAATGATATAGAGACATGGAACTGAAGTGATCATTTTAATCATTAATTTTAGAAAGACCATGGTGTTATCCATGTGGAGAATGGGTTGTGGGGCGGGAGGAGACATCAAAGGCAGGGTGAGTTCCTCTCCTCATAAAAATCATTCCGAAATACTGATACCCCCTCTTTCTGTTCTCTAATCCATTTCCTCAACCCCAAACACACACAATTTAGACATTATCTAATCTTTTAAAAGTGCTAGTTTTCAACTATTTGAGGTTTCCCGAGATACCTGGTATTGGTTTCTAATTTAGTTCCATCTGATCAGAGTATGCTTTGTATGACTTGAATCCTTTTGTTTATCAAGACGCTTTATGGTTCAGAATATGGTCTATCTTGGAACACGTTCCTTGTGCTCTTGAAAAGAACGTGTAATCTATTGTTGTTGGGTACTGCTGTGTTCTATAAACGTCACTTACATCAAGTTGGTTGATAGTCTTGTTCAAGTCTTCTGTGTCCTGATTTTATGTTTTCTTGTTCTATCAAACACTGACAGAGGGGTATTCAAATCTCTAACTATAATGGTAAATTGGTCTATTCTCCTTACAGTTCTATCAGTTTTTGCTTTGTGTATTTTTGAACATATGATTAGGTGGACACTTAGGTCTATTATGTCCTCCTGCTGAACTGATCCCTTTGTCATTATGAAACTATCTTTATCCCTGGTAACATTCTTTGCTCTGAAATATACTTTGTCTGATATTAATAATACAGCCACTCCAGCTTTCTTTTGATTAGCATTAGTACGGTGTATCTTTTTCCATCCTTTTACTTTTTAATCTGTTTGTCCTTAATTTTTATGATGAGTTCCTTGTTCGCAGCATGTAGTTGGGTGTTGTTTTTTTTAAATCCAATCTGACAATCTGCTCATTAATTAGAATGTGTTGGATATTTATATTTAAATCCCTTTAAAAGATAATTGACTGTTTAGGCAAAAATAATAGCTTATGATACACGTAGAAGTAAAATGTGAGGCCACAACAGCATAAATGTGAGAAGTGAGAAATGTAAGTCTAGTATTACAAGGTTCTTAACTACATATTTATACTTTATGTCAAGTGGTAGTATCTCACTTGCTATAATCCCAAAGCAATCACTAAAATGAAACAAACAGTTACAGTTAATGAGCCAACAAAGGAGATATAAAATGAAATCATAAAGAGTTTTGGTTTCTTCTCTGAAAATCTTAGCAATGCAATAAATCAGTCTTCTATTAAGGAAACCTTTTAACTCCCCTGTTATATCTATAAATTAATTTTCTTCCTGGTGTAAAAATGTCAAATCTTATATGTTTCTCAGTTTAAAGGGTTTAAAAGCCTTCCACTTTCATTTTGGCCACCTATATTGGATACCTGGAAATATAACTTTAGTTTAGGTTATATTAATATTATTATAATAGGAATTTTTAAAAAAGAACTTACCCAATTATCTTGCATTTGAAATATTAATATATAAATTTTAAAAATCAAAATACAATCCAGGCAGTAAAGCACAAAGCCTTTTTAAAACAACAACAACATAAGGTTCCAGTGTGGACACAGAAAAAAATAATTTTCCTTCTACCTTCTAAATTCTTATGGCCAGACTAATAATCAAATTAACATGAGACAAATTAACAGGAAAAAATAACCAAATTTATTTTGTATGTACCTACGGGGATTCCATAAAAATATGTTGAGACCCCAGGACATATAAGGTGGTTAAGGCTTATATGTCATTTTGAGCTAAGAAGAAAGGGTGGTGTGGGAGGGAGAGGTTGTGACTTGGGACCTCAAAGGGCAGGAAAGCAATTCACATGGAGATGGAAAAACAAATGTTTGGTCAATAAATGTTTGCTGGGGCATCTTTAACTAAGGGATACAGACTTTAATCTAAAGGGCTTTACTAGGTTCCTCCTCACTTAGTTCATATTAAAATCATATTAAATAGTTACCTATGATATCGCCTTTCCTGGAGCCTGCTATCTAAATATTTTTAGGCAGTTAGGGGGAAGGTCAAAGGTTCTTTTTGAGTCTTTTGTTTCTTTAAAATAACCAGCTTATAATAATCAATATCCCAAAAGGCCTATTTTGGGGTGGTAAACTCAGGTCACCCTCACCAGAATCACACAGAACCTTTAAATGTATTTTCTTTCAAAAGAAAAAAAAATTAAAATAGTTTAGGTTCCATATGACTGTCAACTGAACAGGAAACCAATCAACCTTTCAGCATCACAGCATTGTGTTTCTGAACGAATAACTGTAAGAGACATGATTTCAAAGATATTTTATTCAAAATTCTCCTTCTAGGAGAAAATATATGTAGCAATGTTTACACATGCTTTAATAACTTATTCCACTGTACAACTTGCATTCTCTGTAACAATACAATAAACCAGCAAAACAAAAATCAGTCAGCACTTAAATAATCTATTATATAAAAAAAACATTGAGTAAGGGGTACAAAATGGTGGAATCTACATTTTTTCATGACTGAGCTACAGAGCATCAGTCATCTGGTTCGGTGGGTGTCTAAGAGTCAAGATGCCTACACCTTTCTAGTAGTGATGTGAAAGGCCGTTAGGACCTTTCACGACAGAACATGTTTTTGGTGCAATCTGGTGTATGGGTAAGGGCACAGGGGCTCTTATCACTTTTATCCCTTTCTCATAAATATTTTTCCCTTTTGTGTTACTTCCACAGTTTTGAATAAAAAAAAAGTTTTATGCTTATATATACTGCTACTATGTCAACAATGTTCTAGCACAGAATTATGTTAATCACTTATTTCATAGCTGGCAAAATGGTCTAAAGACACTAAGGAAACAAAAGAAATAGACCACTTAGTTCTGCTAAAGTAGCACCTAGTAAAACGGCATGTCAGTGAAGTTTCTCCTGCTATTTGTCATATATGATGCAGGCAGAGACACGGCAACAACTTCAAAAATATGCACAGAGATATAAATAGAAGACAAGATACTATTCTCTATTCCTGAAAACAGACATTACTAGTTAGTACATTCTTTATTGCATTTAACAATCTCGAAGTTATTAATACAGTGATTGCCAAGTCAGCGTAAGACTATCCAAGTGGAAAACGATAAAAATGACTGACTATGAAATCTGAACTTCTTCCAAGTAATTATATTTTCCAAGGAAAAAAAAGGCACAAAGGTACACATTTTCATTTGGCTCAAAAATAATGAAAATTAATTTTAAAAGTTGATGACTGCTACTAAAACATAAAATCCAATTTGTTATATTTTCTGCAGTTTAACAGACAAATAAACAGACAACCACCATTCTGATTGTAGTTTATCATAATGAGGACAATACACACTGCTTGACATTTTTAAACAGACTGAATCTGAAGGACTAAGTCTACATACAAAGTAGATCTAATAATTTCAATCCAACATCTGCTTGATCAGTAATTTCTTTCTAAAATTTACCCAAAGGTGCAAGTTAACTTCCTGTCTATGGAACTAAAATGATTTAAATGCTCTAATTTTTAGCCAATTACTACAGTATTACAGTAATTCCATAAACCAAAAAATACCAAAAGATGAAAAGTCAGCTGGTATTACGTATGTGAAAGCCAACTCACATTTCACTTTGATACAAGTAAACCATGAATCCTAAGTTTCAAAACACGGTAGTCGTGATCAAGCATATATCCTATCATTATATCTTTAAAAGATAGCAATACCATTTATCACCATTGTAAACATAAGTCTGTATCCCAAGACAGCACATCTAGGACAAGATGAATCCTTTGTTGACAACATACCTGACATCCCCTTGCAGACTTCTTGTGACAACTGTAGTGTAACTAAGTTTAACTGCCATTGCTGAGTAGGACTCTGGGGTATGACCCAAGGGATTGATGTGTTCCACACCACTGAGCTATTATAGCAGCAATTGGGATTATAACAAAATATACTTAACAAGTTACACATTTAAAAAGTCATTAGGACATCTCGTTCCTGTACACTAGTGTAGAAAGGTCTTCCAAAGATAAAGGAGTGGAGGCCTGGTTTAATTTTCTCAGCTAGAGCCATTATTATGTTAAGATCGCCCTCTGCTGTTAAATCAAGATCTATCTTCAGGTTCCGAAGAGATTTAAAGAGCTTTTTCCCTTTCTGCCTATAAATAATGAAAAAAATGTATGTAATATAGAAAATGACCAAAGGGAACAAAGCAAAAAACAATGCACAAAGGCTTTTCTTCCATATAGTTTTACTTACGTATCATCTTCTATATATTTTATTAGCGTCAAGGCTTTTCTGTGAAGGACGAGTAGAAATTGTGCAAGGAAAGTACTCCTGAGAGATAAACCGGGTTTCAAATGAAAGATCTACAGGAAAATGAAGCATTTTAATAAGTATTTTGCTCTTGTTCTACTAATACAGCATGTTTCTATCACAGCGTTGACAGCACCTGGCAGATAACACACATTCAAACAATTCCCTCAATCATTTCTACTGACGTCCCCCAAACAGGCAGGAGTATAGTGGAAATACTGAGTCTGGAAGCAATCTGATAGATCTAGTTTATTTTCCAAATTTTGCATTCTACCTCAGAATATACGCATATTTATTTTATTAGCAGGTGTAGTGGCAGAAGGATGTTATTTCAGCTTGAAAAGCATGGAATTAGATTAGTACCAATCGTCCTTGAACTTTGAAATATGTAACAGACCACATAGACCTGGATCAAAAATTTCTAGTTAACCTAAGCATCTCATTATTTCAAAGCTACATCTACGACACTGTTTCCTTGCCTTATCCCCAGAAGGATATCAAAACAAAGCTGTTATATATTAAGAAGTCCCATATAATCTATAATTGCATCAAATGTATAAGTAAGCAGATTTTTCCCCAAAGAATGATACAATAAAGATGTTATCATTTAAACAGAAGTATATAAGTTTTAAAGACATTTTTGGCTCAATTGAGGCAAATAAGAAACATTTACATACCCTCTCTCCCACCCTAAGAAAGAAAACAGCCTGAGTTATAGGTTAGTGCTTAGAATTAAACATTTATTATTTGAACTGGGGAACGATGCATCTTTGTCAATATTCAGGCTACTCATCATTAATAACTCAAAAGAAAAATCATTTAGACACTTTAAGAAAGGCCAGAGACACTACAGAAAGATAGACTTAATTCTATGACGTTATGAGGTGTGATCACACAATACAGTGAATGTTTAAATTAAACAATTTATTGCTGTAAAAAACACATTGCCATTAATTACCCTCAAAACACTCCCCCTCGCTTGGAACACACTTATCCCATCATTCTTGCCACTTTCTGAAGCAGCTCTGGAAGTCCTCTTTTGTGAGTATCTTGCATTGCCCTGGCTGCCTCGATGTCCTGAATCATTTTGACTTGGGGAAGAGCCAGAGGTTGCACGGTGCCAGATTTATGGATAAAGTGGATGAGGACACACCGTAATGTTTTTATTTGACAGGAATTGCCATGTACCAGAAGCGATGTGTGACATGGAGGGTTGTCATGGTGGAGGATGATTTACAGCACACTTTATAACACACCTTATCTCCACCGTATGTAGTCACACCTGACTAACTGCGCCAAACAAGCTGAAACTTGTCACACACTGTTACTAAGGTTCGACGCACTACTCCCCGTATTGAAGATCCCTGCCTTTCTGTGGGATGGCGCTCAGCAGCAGTATTCACTGTATTGTTTGATTACAATGGAAAGGCTCCACGTCACACATCACTTCTGGCATATGGCAATTTCTGTCAAATAAAAACATCACGGTGTGTCCTCATCTAACTTATTCACCGGATCTGGCACCAAGTGACTTCTGGCTCTTCCCCAAAGTCAAAATGACCATGAAAGGTAAACATTTTGAATTGATTCAGGACAGCCAGGCAGCCATGACAACACAACTAAAGATACTCAAGGAAGAGGACTTCCAAGAACTTCTTCAGAAAGTGGCAAGAATGGGGGGATAAGTGTGTTCGAAGCAAGGGAGAGTATTTTGAGGGGGATTAATGGCAATATGTCTTTTACTGTGATAATTTTTTAAAAAAATTTAAACATTCATTGTGTTTTTTGAGCACACTTCATATATAGTACAGGCATTATAAGATATATTAAAAAGAAACACCGTATCATATCATTCACTCTCACAATTTCTGGTTTAACATTTACCTGATCTAGGAAGGCTTTTACTAGAGTGTCTCTGTGTAAGACATCTTGAAAAACGTTCCTATGAAGAAAAGAAAAAAGTCCAAATGCTGAAATGGCTATGTAATGCTACTTTCTGTAACCCTACACTCTAGCCAATAAATTAAATTATTATATATGGGATATTATCTATAAACATATTTATTAAATTAGATGTATATATTTGAAGATATAAAACATATACTTATTTTAACTCAGGGATACATTTGTATATTACTGGACTTTGTTAGCCACTATGTAATTGTTTCTCTTAAAGATATAAAGAGTCTCAAGACCGATAACGTAATATATATCAACCTATTCTAGTACCTCCACCATGTAAAAAAATGTTGAGAGCCTTAGGCAATTAATAATATAATTACCATCCCCACCATCTCAAAAATAAAACAGCAATAAAAATAAACACATACCGCTACCACCAAAAACCAAAACAAAAGGTTAACCGTGTGTACTAAGAACTTCTAATCAGCATTTTAAGATGAAAACAGGTAAAAGGACGAATGCTAAGACTCACTCAAGGGGAATGAAGGAACAGCTCTAGACGACTATGCAATGTCCTGACCACTGAGTTGGCACCAAGCCCGTCAGCTGGCAAGTAACAGGGACGAGCTAGTGTTCTAGGCAAGTGTCACCCACCTTGTGTCACCCAGCTCGGCGGGGATGACAGACAGAAGACTTACTGCACATTTGGGAGAATGCTGACCTAACACAGCACAGAGGGTGCTTAAAAAACAATAGGTTGCTCCTTTTCCAGGTCTGAGCTCTCTTTAATCTTCTCTTCTCTTCCCCCACCCCCCTCATTTTCTACTTCCCTGAGGAATTCACTGAGAAGCTATGCTCTACTCAAGTCAGAGGAGGTAATATAATATTTAATAAGGTTAAGTGGTTTTTAACTGAAAAGACTGAAAACGGTAGGGATCATCATATAACTGACAGTCGTGGCAGGAAAGGAGATGGGTGTACAGAGGTAAATAGTAAAGTACCTAAGACTTTGTAGCTTTAGGAGGAAGAAGGGAATATAGAAGGGGAAAAGAAATCAGCATTTCACAATTACGGGCTGTCCAACTGGTGGCCAATGTGGACACTGATGGCACCCCTTCTCTGGCTTGGAGAGAGAATAGGCTATTTAAGTCCAATGTTCTGAATCTGCCTGTCTCACTGAATGAATGTCTTGGTCACAGTGAATTAGATGAAGCAAAGTGTTAAAAGATATTTCCAGTGACTGATTTTTCATATATTGGCAGTTAAAAGTTAAAATTAAAAATATCTTTAAAAATGTAGTATTGTTTAAAATAAGCTAAAATGAAATATGTCTAAATACATAAAATTTAACAATATACAATCTAGTTGTTGAAAATATCTTTCGACAATTCTATGTTCAGAAAATTTACTTAGAGCTGGAAAGAAATTTTAAAATTCTTAACATTACTTTGTTATGATCAGCAAAACAATAGCTGGCTGATCAGTTTGTCAAATCAGTGAAGCAAACATAACAGCCTAAAATGAGTAAGAAATGCTAAAGTATATATCAGCTCTGAAAAAAAAAATTAGGTGGTTTTAAAGTTCACCAAATTCCCCCAAAATGAGCTCTGAAGCAACCAATCAAGAAAGAGAAAAAAAAACACTAAACACTTTAGGAAAGAAGAAAATGCTTAAAGGAACAAATTATTTCAGAGAATTTCTACATATGTACCAAAATTACCAATACTGTATGTGAATATTTAGTGATGTGGAATTCCGATTTTAACCAATCATTTCCTAAACCAATTCCCCTAAAACTTTGTTAGGAACTGTCAAGAACACTGGAGAGGGGGGAAAAGATGGGCCCTAGTGAAATCATGTTTCTGCACCTCATGACGCAGCAGGCCGGGTCGCCCTTGGAGACGGTCTTCCTGTTCTGATTCTGGTCAACACCTTGTGTGTGAATCCTGCTGCTCCACATGTCTGCTGCCTCAGCTCAGTTTTCTTACAAACACAGGATGGGGTTGCTTGCTCCCATTTTACTGCTCCCTTATATACTGAAAGCTGTATTATTCTAGCCAACATTTACTGAGCATATTCTATGTGTCAGGCACTTTGAATTGATTAAAGAGAGCCATAATAGTACACTGCAATTCTTTTCCTGATTTCGGAATATCATTTAAATGTTTTCTTGGGGTTTAATAATTCAGATTTATCATCACCTTTTTTTTCCTAATTGTATCTATAATTTTTATCGTCTTAATTTGCTGATCAGACTTTATAAGAAATGAATACCACAATATAAAATGCAAAGTAAAAGAATGCTCTATTAATATTTTCTGACAGTGTTGTTGTATTTTGTATTCATGTATCAAGAAAGAAAAGACTCAGAATTACTTCTCTGGTTTACTTAATAAGCTTTTTAGTGATTCTTATACATTAAACTATAAGCAATGTTCAAACTGGGGCTATCTGTTGGGTCACTAATACCCTTAACACCTAATATTGTGTGTAGGGGATCAATATATATATACATACATATATATACACATAAACTTATATATATATGTTAAACATTTAAATATTTGTTTTTAAGAAATAATTAATCTATTTCATAGAAATTATAAGATATTAAGAAAAACACATTTAAGAAAAAAATGCTTGATTAACCAAATATTTCTTCTAGTGTAATTCTCCTTTTAAATGCTTTTGTTTAAATTTGCTTTGTTCTTGCTCATAAAAGATATAATTTCATATTATTGCTCAATGCCAGTATCAAAGGGCAGGGTGTTACATACAAGTCAGGAGTGAAGCTTTCGTCTGTGTAGATGATAGTATCCTGAGCCATGTCTTCTTCTGAAGTGGCTCTCCAGAATGCTGTCAGCTCTGACCTCATGTATCTACGCTGATTATAAATATGTTCGTGGCAGGGTGGCATTTGCTTGACAGTGTTGACGTCCACATCTATGTGTGTGGTGGGATAGGGGGCATACATAACTTGCCGGAAGGGTAGCACAAAGCTTCCAGTTGAATCCTGTAATAATGAAAGGAAGATTTACCGTTTTGCATGCCAAATTACATGAATAATTATTTGTTAAATTAAAAAAAATACCTGGCTTGGATTTAGCAGATGCATCTCTAGAAATTTATACTCAGGTATTAATCATGATTATATACAAAGTTACAGTTCATCCAAATAACCTCAGCATCCAAAAAGAGAGGTGATTAAATTAAGCAGCTGAAGTTTGTGCTGATAATCAAAGATATTCACAATATATTGTGAAAAAAGCAGGTTAGAGCATATAGAGTATCATCAATTTTTTTGAGGGGGGAGATATGTGAAAAAAATACATATAGAAGGAAAAAAGAAAGATTCATGCCAAATATTAACAGTGGTTATTCACTGGATTATGAGATTACAAGTGACTTTTTCTTCTTCTTGACTACTCATATGCTCTTTTAAGCCTCAATAATATATGTATTTTTACAGTAAGTGAAAAATGTACTTCTTTCTAGGCATAGTCAGTTGGTTTGCCACAGGACAGGATATACTATGTATAAGAAACTGTGCTATGTGTTATGAAGAGAGCAGAAGACTACTTTTAATTTTTTAGTTTTATAATGCTGTGATAATCTTTACAAGTAAATCTTTCTCCATATACAATTGTTTCCTTAGGATAGATTTCCATAGATAAAAATAGTAGGTTAAGTCTTTAAACACCTGTAAGGCTCCTGATATATAATGTCAAAGCATTTTCTAAAAGGCTTTATATGCAATTTATAGTTACATTGAAAATACTTAAATATTTTTTCATTAAATTATAATATCAAGTTTTCTATGCATCTGGTAGAGAACCTTTCAGGCATAAAATTATATAATTAAATGAGTAGGTGACAAGGATATAAAGGTACTAAATTCCTTATGCCTTTCATAGGAAGAAGTTCTAATTTTCAGATTTGTACAATTCAAATCAGAAGAGTTTCTCTTAAGTAGTAGTTTCTATATTTAAAATTTTTGAGCACATGGCACGCATATTATTGAAAATGCAAAAGCTGAATATAATTTGTATTTGAAAAATTTTTAATATTTTTTATATATACGCTATGCTCAGACCTGTGTAAAGGAAGTCAGCCCCTTGGCATATAAACATGAAATGCATTAAATATTAATGTTCAAAATACACTTCTAAAGAGTCTCAAAAACTTGTCACTTGTGACAAGTAGAAACTACACCTTTAGCAGGCCTTGGACAAAGAGCCCTGACTCGTATTTAAATGTTGATTCTGGTTCACATAACCTGGAGCATTTTCTCTCTGGTGGAGTCAGAAACAGGCATAATGTTCTTACAATCTGTAAAAGAAAACATCTTAGCATTAAAAAATGTAAAAAAAAGAAACCCCCGGCATTGGTTTGCTTATGAAAAAATTAGAACAGAAATTTAAATTGTTTTTGCCAATAAATATATCTTGAGGAATAAGTATTCCTTAGTCACCCAGAACAGTCCTTGGGCTGTAACAGTTGTTGCTTAAAATAGGGATTCTGTGGTCAATGGTCAAGTAAGTTTGGGAAATGCTGGTACATTGACTGTATGACATCTCAAAACCTTTGACATTTGAATACATATTGTGACTCTCCAGAGCACATGATATCGTATGCAGACTTTCTCAAACTTATTTGACCCTGGAACCCTTATTTCAGTAGGAAGCAATGACCAAGTATAATCATTATTGACTGTATCTTCACCCAGCACTAAGTACTTTTCAAACAAGCAAACAATTTGGGACAAGAAAACTAAATACAGTTAAATTAGGCAGAATTGTGGGTTTCGTTTAATAGTTCTGCATGTGAAATCCCATTATAATGAATCAAAGCGAATCAAAATCCTTTAATAGAATGATAATGAATTCTATCAAATTTGATTTAAAATAATCCAAATTGGTCGGGGTTTAGAAACCTATGATTCTAACAGGATTTGATCTATAGATCTGTAAGAGAAAGTAAAAAATCATTGAAGGGGAGCAGAATTTGCCACCTCCAAACATGCTTCTTGGGCATAAGGATTATTTTGGCTGATTATTTTTAAGAAACAGCAGACACAGGAGAAACCCTGAGAATTACCCTTTTGTAACAGACATTTAAATTTATGAGGGAAATCTCCACTTGTGCGGGTCTGGTCTGTACCAGGAAGAGCAGGATGCCTAAATTTCTAGAAACTCTTTATCACTGGAGAAGATGAGGACTTAGACACATAACCATATCCTCATTACTGTGTTTTTCCTGCTTATCTCCCATCAACAGGCTGTCCCCCAGCCCCATCCCCCAACATCTTTTGTGGTTAGCTAAATATGGTATTTAAGGTGAAGGCTTGGGCCATTTGGGGAGTTACTCAGTTTTCCTGCATGTCTCCCATGAATAGAGGAGGTATACATGTTATTAAACTACTGTTTGTTTTTCTCCTTTTATTTATTTTATTTATTTGTGTTTTTTTTTAACTGGGGAATAGTGTGCCAGGGCCTGTCAGCTCCAAGTTATTGTCCTTCAATCTAGTTGTGGAGGGTACAGCTCAGCTCAGTCGCTGTTTTTTCAATCTTTAGTTGTAGGGGGTGCAGCCCACCATCCCATGTGGGAATAGAACTGGCAACCTTGTTGTTCAGAGCCCATGCTATAACCAACTGAGCCATCTGGCCACCCTGTTTTTCTCCTTTTAATCTGTCTTATTATAAAGGGGCCTCAGACAAGAACCAAGGGTATTGGAACATTATTTTTCCTCCCCTATACCATGCAACTATGTTGGAATTCAGACTATGTTGAGTTGATCTACTAAAGCAGTGGTTTACAATCTAGAACACTGGGAACTTTTTTCTCAAATGAAAAAGATAAAAGGGAAGCAATTAAGCCAGAAGACAATATGGGATGAGAAAAATGTTTAAAAAACACACAGCCCGTCCCATAGAGCCTTTTTCCCTCTAAGAAGTGACTGGGAAGTCCTCTGTGGAACCTGAAGGCTTTGGGGGATACAGATGGAAAGCTACCTTCTTGGGGCACCAGAAACAATATCACTAGTCACGAGATGCAGCATACTAATAGAGGTAAACTGACCTCTCATAAATGGTTGTATGGGAAATGTAATTTTGGTAAATTAAGGGTCACATAAGTATACAGAGTAGCCTAATACAGGAAAAAAATACAAATATATTTGTCAAGTAAATAATCACTCCTAACATGTTTCCTGTGTAAAACTTAAAAAAAAAAAAATAGGTTTCCTTAAATTTATAGCTATGTATACTTATCTCTTTCTAATTAATGGTCAGTGAAGAAAAGCACAAGATCCCTTAGTTAATTGCCTAATGCTTGGAAAGGTAATTGTTCATTAATTCTTCATTAATTCATGTAGCAATGAAGGAAGTGGTCACAGACATTACTGAATAAAGTATAATCTCCATCTACCACTTAATAGCAATAGGTCCCTAAAAGGGATAAATTTAGGGGGAAAAGAAAGATTATGAAATTAAAGTGATCAGATAACATTTCTTTGGAATTACTACCCAAACTATATGGCTATCTTCATATTTATTAAAGATAACATCAGGAAAAGGAAGACAAATATTTTTAAACTATCTGATTTTAAAATATTCTCAAAACCATTTATACAATACTGAGACTAGTATTTATGAGTTATCAAAATTAAACTAAGAAATGACTTCCTATTCAAACAATTTACTTTAAACTCATTTTTGCCACAGGGTGTCATAGTAATTTGGTCGCATTATATTTCCTCCTTATACTATTAGATCATTTGGACTACGACATAACCTTTAGTTATAACCCATGATATGTTAGCAGTATTAAAGTCAGGTTATTTGAAGAATTATACAATAAATTACCTTATTTACTTTCTCTGCACTGCTCCCTACCACGACAGAACAGCCACAGGTTTGCAAGTGTGAGCTAATGGCACTGTAAATTGAAGAGATTAAAAACGTTGGCTGTAAAACAATTTCACAAACTAAAATAAATGTATAAATGAATAAAGGCAAGTGAGCTTCAAAACTTTGAAAAGCTTTACGTGAGGAACACCAAAGCTACAAGTATAATGCCATCTTATTTCTATAGCATTATACTTTACATTTCCCACATGCCTTTCACAGAGATTCTCTCATTTGAACCCTCTAACAACCCAGTTAGTAAAACAACAACATTTTATAGAGGAAGAAACTGAGGCGTAGAGAGGTCAAATGATGTTAGGAATGGCTGACACTGAACAGAATCAGGAATGATGCACTTCTGATTCAAGCCATTTAAAATCTGAGGTTAAATACACTCAAGCCTCTAAGATTCCATCATGAACCTAAAGGAAAAGACTGTGGAGCATAAAAGCAAATACTATATCCTTGTATTCATCATTTAAAAAAATAAAGTTTCATGATAATCTGTAATTGTAAAGAAACACTAAAGTAGAAGATGAGATTATACATGTAGAAAAAGCACTTAGCACAGGGATTAACATGGACGTACTCAATAAATATTGGCTATTATTACTGTCATTTCCCTTAGAAGAAATATAGGTACAAAATGTTAGCTATTATTATGTGCTTTTATGGGCCCCAGGCAGTGTTATAAATGCTGAGCATGATTTATATCTCACTCGATGCTTATATCAATCCCATGAAGTAGATACTATTACCATTTTACAGATGGAGGCACAGAGAGTTTAGGTAGCTCACCCAGGGTTACACAGCAGTAACCCAGGGAATCTTATTTTAGAGCCCACACTCTTAAGTACTAAAATCTACTGTGAGACAGAAAGGATGAATATAAATATAAGTAATTTTCTTTTCTAGGACCAATAACTCAAGTCCATTCACAATGCAACTTAATTTGAAAGTTTTGTTAGTTTCAGCTTTAATGAGAAGTAAAACAAGAAACTGAACCAAATAAGGGAACAAGATTTGTCTGGGCAATGAGTAAACTCAGCTTTTTAAAATATTAAAATGAGTAACATCAAATATATCGCAGACATATAATAAATCAAATATGCTGTCCCTAGAATAATCTGGAGTAGGCATTCTGTTATTTACTTCCTTCCAAATCCTTTCACAGTTGAGCATAAGATTTGTATCTGCTTCATCCAGTGAAAAGAAACAAAATTCTTACTTGAGAAGAAAGCCTTCATGACAACTGTCACCAATATCATCATCGTTGAGAATTGTATCAGCTATCTAAAATGCACCAAAAAAAAAAAAAAAAAAATTACTCTGGTATAACACAGTGTTGAAATAATACTTTAATACACAAGATTTCTGAAGTCCAATATAACACATTGCCCTCATTTCTGAACATCAAGAATCCCCATAAAACAATCTCTGAGCACTACCATAAACTTTCAGAAGAACAAATGTGAAAGCTGGTGAGGCAGGTTAAGCAACAAGTTTTACAAGAACAACCTCCTCTTTGAGCTGTCAAAATCAGGAGACATATCCTAATGACAAAAATGTCAGAAAGCAACAAGAACTGTTCCTAAAGACTTCCCTATACATTCAAAATGTCCTCAACATATGATTAAGGAAACTAGATTAGTGAATATGAGTAAACTTCCATTAAGGGCCACTGATATATACAGTTTTGTTACCAAATGTACTGCATTAAATACTGATTGCTTCTATAAGGTCCAAAATTCTCCTGTTTCTAGGAAATACAAAAGTGGTCAAATAAATAAATTTAATGTTATAACTATTACTGACCAAAGAGCCTTTGAATTCAGGATGCTAAGTGTGTTTGTTCAAGTGGCTAATACTTCATATGAATAGCATGTATGACAAAAATGCATACTAAAATTAGAATATTACTAATATACATAATAGCAATGTAACTCAAAGAAATTGATAAAGAATATCATTGCTCCTATTTAATAAAATAAGTAAGAACTTACATCTATTTCTTCAGGAACACTGTGTGATTTCATAGATGAAAGCAGTTCCATTACAGGAATTACTTCTCCAGTAAGCATTGGAATAATACTCTGACCCTGCCCAAAAAGTAAAATGAGGTAAAGAAAATCACACAATATAGGACAATAAAAAAAATAAATACTGAAAGCAAAGAATAACGACCTTAGATAGGAATATTTGATGCCTTATTCAAACATAGCTCCAAACAAGTCTACTACTCCAAAATATTTCCAAAGGATTTACATGCTATTTAAAACTAATTTTCATTCTTCTGGAAATAATCTTCTTTAGTCAGAAGAGAATAATTGGTTTATCATTTACTGTTAGATTTAATAATTAAATCACCACGTCAAATTTAGAAAGGATCTCCTTTGAAATGTGAGATATAAAAACCCTTGTTAATTAAAGGTCATTGAAGTATTTTACATTTAAAAATAAGGAAAGCCAAGGGAAAAGGGCTGAAATCCTCAGCAATAGTTCAGTTGTAAAGCCTGAATCAACACTGAACCTCCACATTAATAATAAGGTACAATGCACTTAGATGCAAATCAAAATCATCACATATGTCCATTTTAAGAATCAATAAAACACGTTTCATTTAGAGTTCTTTTGAGATAATACTACTACTTCTTACATCTCAAAAATGTAATTTTGAAATCTGTAGTTTCTACAATGACATCGAATGAAAAGAACATAGAACACCACAAATGTAAAGTGTTTCAAATTCGGGTGATCCTCATTTATTTACTATGACCACCACTTTCCCAAGGGTTTTGACAATCTTGAACAGAGAATTTACACGTGATGCTGTCTCTGGAAATTTTATTCTAAGCCATATGCCCTCTTGTGTCAAAGTTTTATTATTAAAAAAAATTCATTCTGTAGTAACCTCCACAAAATAACTACTCATTGCTTCTGCTCTTTAATTTTTAAATGCTTGTTTACAATAAATTCAGTAATGATAATAAAAAAAATCATGTGAGATTTGCAAGAACTCAATTATCAGGCAATTCCTTTTCAGAAAGGGTAATTGTAGGAAAACACCGTCCCTGAGGCTTAGCATATGTATTAATAGTAGTTCCTATGTGCAATATCGGACATTTATCATCATAAGCAAACAGATATCCTCACTGAAGCTTAACAAAAAAAATCGTACAGGCTGAACACAGAGGATCTGAAAGATAATCCCTCAAGTTACTTTTCCTCCTTGAACTTCTGTAACTTGAACTTCTCAGCAAGAGAATGTTCCCCTCTAAAAACTCCCTTTGTCCCAAGTATACTTTCCTTCTGACATAGAAGGGGTAGGATAACATCTTCAACAAGAGCGCTTAAAAGAGAGTCAGAATTAACAGTGGTTAATTTTATAAGTACAGGCTTCTGGTTTGAAAAAAAGTCCCAGTAAAAGCAGATTTTACTGGGTCCTAAATTTCCTTATGTTGAGATAACTCTAACAAATTATTCCATAACTACCGTGTTTCCCAGAAAATAAGACTTAGCTAGACAATCAGCTCTAATGCGTCTTTTGGAGCAAAAATTAATATAAGACCAGTCTTATTTTACTATAAGACTGAGTATAATATAATATAACATAATATAATATAGTATCGCATCGCATCGCATCACATCTCAACATAACATAATATAATACCGGGTATTATATTAATTTTTGCTCCAAAAGACACGTTAGAGCTGATTGTCTGGCTAGGTCTTATTTTCGGTAGCGGTTGGTTAACCATTCCTTGAGACCCTGCTCATTGACTGGCAAACAAAGGCTGGGCTTCTCTGGGTGAAGGGAAACATTTTCCTATAAATCTCAGACCTTTCACCAGAATTACATCCTCTGGCCCGGAAAGTTATTTACAAAAGTACAGACATAACAATTTTATAACAGAGGTCCTTTTAAAGGGGAGGGAGTTGTATTTTCTGTGTTTAATATGTTCCTGCATTTTTACAGATTTTTAGAAAACTTTTTGTTTACAGCGACATTCTATCTCAGGTATGCTAAGGAGAACCAGAGAAAAGGCAATCCAGCCATGATGTTTATCCTGGAGTTTCAACAGGAGCCATGAGGGTGGCCAGAGGCAACAGGAGGAAAAGCAAAGAACCTTTCTCCATTGGAGAGTCCCCTTTAGAACTTCCCTGTCCTACACAGATACGGTTTGCACTTCATTTCCACAAGGAAAGCCGTATCTTTGCAATTACTTCTCAAACTCTGGTTCCTGCTCCCCAAGGGTATTCAAAGTCATGGGACAAATACGGCACATTTTCCTAGAGACTTGATATGACTGGAAGCCTGATCAGTATTAAGGTGAGGAATATCACTGGCAAAGCATAATACTAAAACAGACATATCATAGAATAAAATGTAAATTGCATGTGTTTTAAACATATAACTTCAAAGAAAAATGCTTAGAGCTGTGCCTACACCCACAGATACACCCACAGAGATCTCACTTTTCTCCTGTTACAACCACTTCTGTGGAAATGTTTGAGAAGCAACACCTTAAAGAAAATCTCATATACAATTTTTAATCAAGACTATAAACAAGTTATTCAAAATTTACTCTGTGCATACCAAAAAAAGGTAACAAAATATTATTTGTAGATGTAATTGCTACTAATATTATCCTTTACATTTAACTACGCAGGTCTAAGATATGGAAGTTTTTATCCAGTTTATTCCATACATCTCCATAAAGACTCTGCTCCCTTTCAGGCTCACTCGGTCAAACTAATATGGCTTCAAGACCTTAACAAAAGTAGCCCTCAGCCTTATACAAACATATGCCGTGTGTGTGGTGGAGTTTAAGAGTATGCAATCTGCACCTTACCTGATCTTCCATTCTCTCTGTGCCTTCTAAGACTATCTTCTGGACATGTTCTTGTCTTTCCTAAGCAAGGGAAAAATTCATTAAGATAATTAAAAAAACCATTTTGCTGTTTTTTAATTTTTTTTTACAATACAGTTAAGTAGCAGACATGTTCCCGTGTAATTTAGTTCACAGGAAAAATACTTTCTAATTTAGGGCATAAAAGGGAGGAGGGGAGGAAAGAAATTAACGAAACAAATCCATGCTCTCCTAGATAATACAAAATAAAATAAAAGTGTGTTTTCTTTGCAGCTAAAAATAAATAATTTTGCAGAAACCAGTCACTGTAACACCTGTATAGTTTCACACGTAACGATTTGCACTTTTCAAATTAAATAAGATTAAGTTGAGTGTAGGGAATATAGAGCTTCCTGATTTTAAATGATTTTCATATGTATGTCAAAAATAAGGAGGCAAGCCTGAAATATGGTAAGAAATTACTCTTTTAAAAGATACCATTTTTCCTTACTCTCTGATAAAAACCTCGTCAAGTCAATAATGCTTTAATGGATTTCCATGTTAGCATCAAACCGCAAAGTAGAAAGGAGAATAAAATTTGTACTTCAGATCTGCCAAAAGTATATGTAAATATAGATATTACTATATATTAAGCTATAGGATTTAGGGGATAACAATAATTTCCTCTAGTTCAATATGCAAAAGGAATGAAATAAATAGGAATATCATTTACGATATGAAAATGAAATGAATATTTTGTGCAATCTCCTCATTTTACAAATATGGAAACTTGGCAAAGTTAAAGGGACCAAAGGTTCTATGGCCAACTGCTTATGAAACAACTGTGTTGAAATGCTTGTACCCACACCCGGTACTAAGTGAAAGGTAGTCATGCAATTCCAAAAGAAAAAAAAAACTTTGAGTCAAAGGATCTCAAGACAAATACAGACTCTGAAACGTATTCTGTTCCCTAATTTCTCTAAGCGTTAGCTTTCTATTTGTAATGTGAAGCTGTCATCTATCATCTCCTACGTTCCAGGGTTATTATGAATATCATAGACATCAGGCTACATCTATCTGTATTTAACAGGGTAGAGGCAAATAACAGCTACTGTTTGAGGCTAATTGCATATAATTTCTAAAAATTAGGTATAAACGTATCAGAAGATACACTTTCAATGGCTAAGTCATCGTGATTAATAAACTCAAAAACCACTCACCTTGTGCATCCATATCCTTCCTTTCCGGATAATGTGTGTTAATCTATCAACACACACTCTGTGAAGCGGGAGGTAGAAGCTGAGTTCTGTCTGCGGAAGTATAATTGATAGTCCGTATGTGCTCCTATCCCCATTCCAGTTGCCGTCGAAGATTAATGAAACAATAATTACTCCCTTTTCAGACAACACAAAGAACTTCACATCTATCGCCCCACTCTCTGCATTTCGAAGAATTTCTCCATTTAGGGTGTGGTTGGCAAGAAAAGTTATCTCTCCATCGCTGAGCAGTACCTGGTCTGTCTTTGGAGCCCAAATGTGTCTTACTCGAGGACCAAGAATGTTGTCCCAGTAGGCAAAAGTGGCTGCTAATAAAGGAGATTCACCGCGTAAAGCAATCTCTGTCTTGGCAACAGCTGGCGAAGTTGGCGGACAGAGAGTCGACATCACTGCATCGCAACTGTCACATTATCCGAATGCTCCAGGGATAGCTAAACAAGGGCATACAAAACCAACGCTTAGATTCAGCAATTTTAAAGCCATCCATCTAAAACCCAAATGTGGTTTTCCTCTCTTGCGTCAAAAAAGATCTGGAAGCACGTGTCCTATCAGGATAGACATCCAGCTAGCATGGCAGGTGCACACTGTCTGCTAATACAATTTTACAATACATAGTAACTTGTCACTTATATTCAGAAACATACTTAGAAATCCAAAGTAATAATGAACTGAAACAAAGGCCTCTGAACATTCATTTGAATTATAAACTAAAGCTCATAAAATAGATCCTCACTCTTCCCAAATATCCAGTCAATGTGTAATTCTACTATAATTGGGTATTTGGTTCCTAAACTGTATCAACTAGAGGAGCAAATGAGGAAGGGAGGGCGCAGTTACAGACACTGATGTTTGCTGTGGGTTGAACTGTCTCCCCCAGGTATGTTCAAGCCCTAACCCACCAGTATCTGTGAATGTGACCTATGAGGAAACAGATGTAATCAATTTAAATTGGGGTCATACTAGAATAGGGTGAGTCCTAATCCTGTGCCTCATGTCCTTATAAGAGAAAGATTTGGAGACACAGACACGGAGGGAACAGGGCCATGCAAAGATGGAGGCAGAAATTAGAGAGATGCAGCTACAAGCCAAGAAAGGCCAAGGATTGCTGGTAGCCCTGATGAGAAAAGCTAAGAAGAGGTGAGGAGGGAGTCTTCCTTCAAGCCTTCAGAGGAGCATGTCCCTGCTAATACCTTCTTTCAGACTTCTAGCTTCCAGAACTGTGAGAGAATAAATTTTTGTTGTTTTACATTACGCAGTTTGTGGTACTTTGTTATGCTAGTCTTAGGAAACTAGTAAAACACCTGATGGTAGAAACACCTTAAAAGCTGCTAAAAGGGAGTGGGGGGGGGGAACAAAAAATTGCAAAAACTCAACTGTGTGTAACAATAACAAAACATGAACAAACAATCCTGTTATTCTCAATGAACTCCCTGCGTATCAGGGTACGAAAGCCCATTACTGGTGTTTAAAGTAACACTGAAACACCAAGACAAAAATAAAACATTTAATATGCATTTCAAGAAAGCAGTGTAGCATTTTATCATTAAAAAGACAGTCCTATGCAAATGGTTAAAATAAAAAAGCTTCAGTTATTGAAAACTTGTAGAGAACAACACGACTGGATGGGCTTTGTTCAAGCCTTTCAATCTACAGAGAAAATAGAAGAACGAACTGTGCTCTCCTGTATATCTTGACCTACTTACATACATCACTCTGAGTGTACGTTCTATGTGATATTTGTGTAAAATGAATCATTTTTGCTTAATATTAAAATTGAATATTGTATTCAAAGACTGACAATGAAAAACAATGACAATTTCATTTAAACAAGTCTAAAATTGTACAATCTATTCATCAAAATTGTAAAAGGATAGCAGCTATTACCTGAAGGATGATAAACATATCTTTGCATATGTGACTGCTTTCAGAGAACACATTTGATCTATAACTAAATTCTTGTCAAAGTAAATCCTTTTACTTAAAGGATTTTATCTACATCTTGTCAAGAGTTCAGAGACTGATGAAAAGCAGAGACTTCTATTTTTAGGGTATGAGATGCGCACTCTTATCATGACGTCAATAGGTACACACAGCTTGGCAAAACGCTTTCACAGTAAGTATGTGCAGAAATGGTTTAACACAAAGACAGGTCTTATGTGTGTAACTTTTATTTCAGAAATTCATTTAGGGAATGTTTGTTTACTTTTTAATGTGTTACATCATATTATAAGTGGATATAAGCTGTATAGCTTGTTTAAAACATCCACTGTTTTACATACAATTTAAGCAGTGAGTTTACAATGACAGAATACAGGAATACAATTTGAATTCAAATTGTAATGATGTTATTGTCATGATTAACAACGGTAAACTGGAAGCCAAGAAAATGAATTAAGCACACAGCCATAAAATAATACTGTCATGTATTTTTCTCTTGTTCTTTCTTTTTGGGTAAAACAGGTGAACAACCATAAAAGCAATATTGCAGCTCAAGCATTTCATCATTATACTGAATATAAAAAGCATTTCTTAAAGCTGAGTTGAGCCCTAGAGCAAAATCTGGTTGGATTATGGGAAAACTTTCACCTGATGGTGAAAATTAAACTATTCTAGACCACTAATTACATTCAGTCTTAGTATCATTAGAGAGAAATCAGGACAAGCATCATGTTGAATTGTTTAGCTTTAAGTCTTGACAAAAGAAGTAACTTGAGAAATGAAATGTCATGGAGAAGTATAATTAGGAGAGTTGTAAAAATGATTTTACTAACACTTAAAGTCATCATTTGGGTGAAGAAAATTCATATATATAAATGTGACTGAAAAAAAATCAGTTCAAAACTAGTAGCCTTTTAAAAAAATCTGCGTATCTTATTTACATGTAGTGTTGGCTTCTCCACAGGGTTATCAAACATTAGCCTTAAGAGTCTTTTGAGGGAAGCCAGGATCCAAATTGGGTGACACAGTGGCCTGCCACTCCTGTAAACAAAGAACAAGATTCATGAGATGTAACCAATATATTTTCTGAAAATAATCCAACATATGCAGATATTAATTATCATCTGTTAAAACTGTTAGCGGAGTGGTGGGTCTGAAGCTTTGCCTTTTCTCAAACCTTTGCTAAAAATCAGCCATCTCTTCTCTGACTGATATTTAGAAAGTGGGTTGGTCCACTGCTGTTGTGAATCAGAGTTGAACCATCACAAGGCCCACACTTCTTGTAACCGTGCTGTGTATTTTTCTCCCAGCCCTAAGGTGGGTCCTAAATCAGCCCACCTTACGACACAGAAGCTTCCTAGACCAAGTTTGAGAGTGAACTGCTTGTAACACCAGACAGTTTGCAACACTTTCTCAATTTTCATCAGGCAAGACTCAGAGATGTGCAGGATACCACTATCAGGGCCTCTCTCCCAGCTTCAAATGTCTCAGATTAGGCAGGCCAACTTACCTACCACTCCTCTGCAACACTTAACATGGAACCCGAGGCCTGGCCTGAAAGACAGGAGTCTTTGTAGGTTTTCTACTTCTTTCTCTGGAAGGAGAATTTGGGGCAGCTAACAGAGCCCAGTGGACTATTTTATCAACTTTATAAGGAAAAAAAACTCTTTAGCCCCTATGTAATTGTTTCCTGGAGGTTAGTGCTACCTTACTGCACAATCTGCAATGTGGTCTATAATTTCTCTTATTTTTGTTGTCTATCTGTCTGTCTGTCTGTCTGTCTGTCTGTCTGTCTGTCTATCTATCTATCTATCTATCTATCTATCTATAATACACAAAGAGCACAGTTATCATGAGGGAAATCCAACTGGTTTCCTTTACTAGCGTGGCACGGTGCTGGCAGCAGCATCTATGACACACACCACCACCGTATTTCAAATATTCTGACTCCATATTATTAATCTCCCTTGTATTATATTCTTGCGTCTGTGATGTTCCCATTGTATTAAAAGTTTTCCAAAGTCTGTGCAGCAGCGCATCTAACAGTATTGTTCAGAGGCTTCTGCACAAATGACAAGTAACACCAGCGGTGGCGTGTCCCCTCGCGCTGCCTCACAGGTGAGGGATGGCACCAGTCTGAACTGGAATCCCTCCACCGGCCACGAGCGGACCCCAGCATCCCCACCGCTTCGGAACGGGCCACCTCTCTCGGGCACGTGCACGACCTCCCCGTCTCCTAAATACACGCGCCTGCAAGAGTCCCCGGGGCCCGGGCGACCCGGGCGGACACGGCAGACCCGCAATCAGTGCACTGCTTTCTGCAACGATACCATCAGTCTAGCGATGCCCCAGTCCCCGTGGTCACTTCCTTTGAGGAAGCCGAGTAACCGCGGAGCTGTGAAGCAAGGAGCTCGCGCCTCTCAGAACGGGAGCGCTGCCCAACGCAGACCTGCGGCCCGGATTTACGAGACATCAGCGATCCTTAGGAACTCCGATTCTGCAACGCGTGGTGTGTGCACAGCGCCACCGCCACCGGCATCAGTCATCCCTGACCCCAAGCGGGGCCGCAGCAGCCGCGCGCCGCGCCCTCCGGCCTCCCCCGGGGCCAGGCCTCTCGGTGCCCAACGCTCTTTTCCGTGGAGCCAGCGGCACAGCGGGTCCCACGGGTCCCCCTGGCTCTCACGCCGGGTCCCCGGTAAAGAGCGGGCTCGGGGGCTGCGGGAGAAAAAGCGGCTAAGAAGCCCGATCCCCATCCCCTGGTCTCGGCGCCACCGCTGCTGAGCCCAGGGCCCCGGATGCGGGCAACTCCACTCGTCCGCGGGCTGGGAAACCCCACGCCGGCTTTTGGTCGGAGGAGAAGGGAAAAGAGCGCACGACGCGAACCCCGGGGAACACCCCCGCCGCCGCCCCCACACAGTACAGTACCAGGACCCCAAACAGCCGCGCGTCCGCGGGCTGCTCACTCACCGCGTCGCCTCTGCAGGCGCCCCCGCCGCCGCCGCAGGCGCAGGGACCGCAACCGCAGTCCCGCCCCCGCCCCGCCTCCGGCCACGCCCCCGGCCCCGCCCCTCGCGGCTGTCCGGACCCCGAATCCTCTTCACGCGGCAACTGTTTCCCGCCTCGTGTTCTTCTGGGTAAATTTTGTGGAATCTTTCCTCGTTCACCCTCAGTAAATATTCTGAGAGCAAGGGGCGGGAAGAAAGGGAGGGAAAAACAAAACACACACCTCCGAAGCGCACACCTCCGGCTCTCTCTAGACTCCGCCCCCGAGGGGAAGGAGCTGGGCAGCAGGGATGAGTGACGCGGCGAGCGCCATCTTTTAAGTGGGCGGAAGAAGTCGTTGCACGAGCAACCTCCGCTTCCTCGTGGGACACCGTAGGTACCTGCTTGGCGTTTTCGATTTGCGGTGACGTACGTACACGTGGCCTGTGGAAGGGCAGGGCCCATTTGCTCTGTCTCTCTGCCCAGTGACGCGCTCCGAACCATGTTGGCTTAAGGTGTTAACCGAGATAGACAGTGCTGTTCGTTCTGGGGAAGGCTGCTGGGACCCGAGCCCTTGGTGGTGTGAGTGGTTTTGTTTGTGCTTGGCAGGCAGTGGGCGCTCAACAAATATTTGGTGAATGAATGTATTTATTTTTTTTCTTATGACACAATTAAGTACCCTGTAACTTCATCCCAAGTCCGGTTGGGTCATTTCCTTTTCCCACAGAACGTCGTCTTCTTCACTTTACATGTAAACATTTTTCTCAAGCAGGATTTTCACATCTTTAAACGTCCTTTTTGCTAGTTGCCCAAAGTGAATTTTTTTAAAAAACATTTTTTAATGTGCTCTACCGTCCTGTTTGATGTGCTGTACGATGTTTTCAAACCTGGAATTAAATCAGCCTTTGGTCTGCGACTGTGTATTCAGGTGATTCACTATGGATGAGTGGCACTTAATAGTTTTCGTTTTTAGAAATCATGAAGCACATCTTAATCATTCACAGAGAAAGGGAGGAATAAATACACAAATGACTCCCTCAAACCTATACCCTCTGCAGAAATAGACCCATCACTCATTGTTCTTTGCTTATATCCTAACACCAAATAGGTGCTATTTGTTTCTGTGTTTGGTGCCCTGCTCCTCAGTCTACATAAAGAATCATGCTTTATCCTAACCTCTAGGATATACATAGTGTCATCTCTATTTCACAAAGGCTATAACTGGGGTTCAGAGAGATTAAATTATTTACCCCAGGATTCAGGCCAGTTTTGTGCATTTTCAGACCCCCCTGAGTCCTGAGGACACCAGGCTGGTAGAGAGTTAATGACAGCCTTTCTCAGGTAACACCCTGCAGTTCAGAGTAAGATTGCGACTCGGATGACGTGCCTTGGAGTGGGCTACAGCACTAAGAATAGTTTTTTCTACTTCAAAGTTTTGCCTAGAGGCAAAATAATTTTCTTTTGTCTCCAACAGCTTTCTGGTTTTGTGCAATATCAACCCAGAAGAACTATGCTTCCTAAGAGAGAAACAACCAAACGCTAAGGTCCAAATTCTGCATGACCATGAGAAATGAGATATGTGAAGTGGCTCTGTATGCATGATGCTTTGTAGCTAGTGAATGTGAATGTTTTTCCCCACATCTAATCGAACAATTATCTAGGCATTGTGTAGCAGTAGCTTGGATGTCTTTCACCAAAAAATAAGAAGGGAAAAAAGTAATTATGACTTAATACTGTGGTCCATAGTACATGTAAGCTCAAAGGTGTAAAGGAAGAGGACAAATCCTAGCATACATCCCTTCTTCAGGAACCAAAGAGAAAATGACATTCAGTATGTAGTGATGTGATCCATATTAGCAGTACCAAAGGGTGGCTTGTGAAGGGTTTAACCGTTCTCTCCTCCAAATTCTATTAAATCAGCCCAAATAAACCACCGCAAATAACTGTACCTTCTAAGTAAAAAATAAGTTCCATCAAATATATGGTGATGGAAGGAGAACTGACTCTGGGTGGTGAACACACAATGGGATTTATAGATGATGTAATACAGAATTGTACACCTGAAATCTATGTAATTTTACTGACAATTGTCACCCCAATAAATTTTAAAAAAAATTACCCCCCCCCACTCTTGAAATATACCTTTAAGCAAGAGCCCTAGTCCCCCATTTCCAGCCAGAATGATAACCCTAAGACCTGATTTAGAAATTTTTGAGCTATCCACATATAATTAACGAGCAATCATAACAAAAAGTCTCTACAACTAGGGGAGCAGTGAAATAGTTGGTTAAGAGCTTGGGGTCTGGAATCAGAGCTGGTATAAGTACTCTTTTTGCCTATGAGACTTTGGGCAGTACTTCTCCATGCGTCAGTTTCCTCAACTGCAAAATGGCAAGCAGGGTAATATCTCAGTGTTATGAAGCTCACCTGAGATCAAGCAAACTAAGACTTTAGAACAGCACATTCAAGTGACGGTGGCCCTAATCTCAATTTTAGTAACTGCACAGGGATAACAGAAGCAATAACAAATGACTTACAAACCTTTTACACTATGTATCTAGTTATAATTCCAATAAATATATCAAAACTCAGGGAACCTTCTTGCTGCATGTGTCAGTTATTGTCAGGAAGCGGTTTCCCCATTTTCTTTTTATTACTGTATTTCAGAAATGTATTACGTGCTGCTTTGGAGCTGGAGCTGAAGACTTGTTGATTACCTCCCATTTACCAAGATTACAGCAAATTATATTTAACTGACCGTCATGTGAACAATGTGATGTTGTACATGGATGAGGGATGTTGCTATACAAACCACAGTGAGTTTAATTTCTTTCAAGTAATGAGATTTTATGTGGTTGTCTTAACCATTACAGACTTACCAATATGTACCTTATGGTACATTACCTTTTAGTTGAAATATGGATGAGCCAACACCCAACTAAGGTACTTCGGGTTGTAATCTTGGTTCCCGGACATATAAAGTTAGCTCTGTGAGCTAGTGTGAAATAAATGATTTAGAAAGCTCTAGTGGGGTCCATGTCTGGAGCTAAAAGTCCATAGTCCTAATGATGCACAGTGTAGGCAATTGCCCTGCAAGAGAACATCATTAGGATACAATATACAGAGGGTGCCAAAAAAATGTATACACATTTTAAGAAAGGAACAAAATATTAAAATTGTAATACTTAATATATATCAATAACAAAAGATGAATACAAGTCACATTTGACTTCTGCAATGACAAGAGGTGCTCAAAGTAGTTACCATCAGCGTCCAGATTCTTTTGATTACGGCGAACTACTGCTTGAGCAACGCTGACCAAAGTGTCCACTTGTATACATTTTTTGGCACCCCCAGTATATCCTTTCAGGTTCTCCTGGGAGGAATGATTGTATAAACAGTAAATCAATAAGCTTCTCAAGGAGAGGAATCACATCCTCCACAGGTATTAACCTGTGTTCCTTCCATGCTGGTGCTCTGTACCTGGAAAGCAACAGTTGTGTGTGATCTAAGGCCCCAAATAAAGAGTCCCCAGGAGAAGAAATTAGCTCATTGCAGTGTCATAAGACACAACAAGGAAGACAACAAGAAGCAGGAAGACAAGCCTATCATTTTCTTAAATCTCATACAGGATCATTAGCTAATTTCTTACAGAGGAAGACAGATTTTGAAGTTGTATCTTGATAAGTCGGTCATAATTTGATGGAATTTAAGCGCAGTCAGCAGTGCACATTGACGGTTTTGGTGCTGCCCTACTATATGCCTGAATCACGGTGGACCCACAGCAGATGAGCGGCAGTGCTCTCAATGACAATGACTCCCTCTCCAGCCATGTACTTCCAGACCCACCTCAGAATATCTCCCTGAGCACATCTGCCTATAGTCACCTCTACTTGCAACTCTCATGTTTATTGCATTTATTCTTATACTTTATTCTACTCACTAGTGTGTTACTTTGTAAGTAGATTCTTTAGTTATTTTATGTGTGACTTCTGCTTCTCAATTTTGTCATAGGCTATTTGAGACCCAGGACGATGTGCTTGCAATTTCATCATCTGCTTCCTTTGTGTTTAGCACCTATCAAATGATTG
Organism: Rhinolophus hipposideros; assembly: GCF_964194185.1. NCBI lineage: Eukaryota > Metazoa > Chordata > Mammalia > Chiroptera > Rhinolophidae > Rhinolophus > Rhinolophus hipposideros. The sequence goes on along the minus strand of NC_138057.1, from coordinate 13,393,371 downwards.
ACAAATGCCAGGTGCCTGATTGAAACTTTACTCCAACTACTAAGAATTATTATCCTTAGGTCAGACTTCTGTGATGCAAGTACTTCTTCTGCAAATAGCTTCTGTCTTTATTTAAAAGATCCAGTCACTCTGTTTAAGGATCAGGGTCACTCTGATTTAAAGTGGGTAAGGTTCTGTGGAGGGGCTTGTCTCTCTCTTGTCATTGGTATCATTCCTATGTCTCTTATCCGTACTATTTCTTTAACCCAGCTAAGAAATATAAAACCACAACTAATGTCTCTGGACCTATCTCTGGCCACTTAGTTTTAAAATATTTTGACACCTGGGAGGTTTTATCTACTCTTTCTGTTCTTCAAAATTTTCTTGACAAACTTGACCCTTTCTCTTCATATGAGAGGCCTGTAAAATTCCACAAATAAACTTTGTGAGATTTTCATTGGAATTGCATTGAATTTATAGATAAATTTATTGTCTTAACATTTTTGAGCATGGTATGTCTTTCTACTTACAACTTTTCTCATGTTTGTTGATTAGGTTTTGTAAGTTTCTCAGAAGAGACACTTTGCATCTTTTGTGAGATTTTGCCAAGTTATCTTTTAATTGTGTTGCTATTGAAAATTGTTTCATCTAAAAATGAGATTTTAAATTACTTGTTGTTAGTGTTTAGTCATACTAGTGTTGTATTTTCATCTTGTATTTGGCAATCTTGCTAAATGTTCTTGTTGCTTGTAAATAATTAAAAACAACAACAACAGAAAACCTCCATCCAAACAAAGAAATAAGCCCAGAGCAAAAGGGGACTAATCATTTCACAGTCATGTTCTCCAGCTTTCAGTAGCTGCCCATTTCCTGTAGTGTCGAGTGTCAGAGCATGACTCTGAAGGCTTCACAGTCTGGTTGCAGCCGACTTTTCAAGGCTTCATTCTCACTGCCCTTTCCCCTTATTCCTTGCAGATCCATGAGTGTTTACTACTCTGTAACCACTCACATAGTTCTCTTAGCCTGGAATATCCTTACCCTTCCAGTTCTGTGTGAGGAAATGTTCGGTGACATGTGGCCTCCCTAGGAAGTTTTCCTAGATTTCCCCAGTTGGAATCAATGTGTCATTCTATTATGTTCCCTTAATCTCCACTATTAATGTAAAAACCAAACTCTTTGTATGTGTACTTTTCATTTTTAGGGCAAACAGTGGTCATATAATACGGAAGTTAGAAGCTATTAGAGATGGTTGCAGCAACACAATGTAGGATTTAAAGGCGTCAGCTTTTAGGCTTGAATCATCCTAGGCTTGAATCCTGCCTTGACCACTTTATAACGTTGGGTGAGTTACTCAACATCCTCAATTTCCTCCTCTTGAAAATGGGATTGCTCTGAGCATCAAAGGAGACAATCAACCTAAAATCTTTACCTTGATACCTTCCACATGGTCATTGCTCGTTAAGGTTGGCTACTATTGTCAGATGGTAGATGCTCAGTTTGTGTTTGTTGAATAAATCTAGTCCCAATTCCTAGTTTACAGATAAAGATACTGAGAGGAGAAAGAAAAGAGATTTCTTCAAGGTCACACCTTTAGTTTGGGACAGATCTGTAACACCTTTGTGTGTGAGCAACCAGGTGGGAGCTCTTTCTGCTTTACTAACACAGGGGGAATATAAGTCTGTCCCCTCACTAGACTGCTTCCTGAAGACAAGGACCTTGTCTGAGGAACCTTTGTCTGCCCTTGGGTTGTAAGCAAAGTGCCTTGCTTATGTTAGATTCTCCATCAATGTTGGATGCAATTTAATTTAAGCAAGTTCCCATCAGAAACAAGAACAAATTGAAAAAGAGTGCATAAGTTTGGCTTTTCAGAATTTTATTAAGCTCCAAATGACACACGATCAAGTGACATTAATAAGGAAAAACTTAATTTGAATGTTACTGTATTTTCAGGTAACACAAACAGCAGGCCACTTAAGCTTCAAGATTTCTAGGTATTAATAGTAAATATTTGATATACTGCCAAGAGATAAAGGATGAGAAATTCAGATACATTGTTTTTAACCTGTAATTGTACCCATGGCCTTAATCATCAGTTTAAAGTTTGATTATGACAAATAAGAAAGCATTGCCTTTATAGAAGCAATGGCATTTGATGATGTGTTGTCATGAAAGTCAATTAGGACTCTGTGAGAGCAAGTAATTGAGTCACAGACTGTAAGTCTGTTTTCAAAAATGTAAAAATAGATGAATTGTCATGTCATTGTTTTTCATCTTAAAATAGGTAGAGAGCTATTCATCTTCTTAGTAGCTTGCTTGGAAAATTACAGGATGTCTTTTTTGCCATAATTAAGATTTTGCAAATTTACATGTAAGTTATAAATATAGAAACATGCATACATAAGTTAGTATAGAACAATAAACTTGATGGATAAATGCGAGATAACTTATTGCTCTCAAACTATGGTATTGTCTCAAAATGCATTTGCCTGCTAGAAATGACTCATTATTTGCTTGCCCATATTCCATGTATAGGGGTAGAAAAGAGAACCAGTGCTTCAACATTGCTGAGCACATCTCAAGACTATCACTTGCTTTTACGAAAGAATGCTTTAAGAATGAAAACGCTGCCTGGGAAATGATATAAGTATCTAGTGCTACAGCCCTTTTCCCAGTAATGAACTCGACATTATAAATCAGGAGATGTGCACATTTCTTTTCTGAACACCGGGGGTGAAAGAAAATAAAAACATGTCCCCTTGATGAATAGCAAATACCTGATACCCTTCCAGTTTTGCTACACCAAGATACAATTATCTCTTGCATTTCTTAACAGTTTTTATAGGCTGCTTGTGTATTCAAATGGAATTAAAAGAAAAAAATCCAAATGAATAATAAAAAGAAAAAAAAGTAAAGTTGCAGACCAGATGCTTTTTAAATGCCTAAACAATGTTGTTATGGGGAAAAACAAACAAACAAACAAAAACACCATGAAAAGTGCAGTTCAAATTTATACTTGGTCTAGGGCAGCTCGTATACTGTCCAGCTCAGTCTGCCAAATGCTTGTTAAAATTAATTACCACACAGCAGCTTTTGCTTTTTAAGTAGAACTCGCAGAAAATGCTCTTGGAGTAAAGAAATGCAAATTGGGTTATGAGGTAATTGTATACTCTAGGGACAGATTTTTTTTTCATTTTACATTACTTCATGTTGGAAAAGGTTTATTATTATGTACAAAGCAAAATAAACCCCAAAGCCAATCCATTTCCAACCTCATTGTCACTTTCTGCATTCCAAAACCCTCTGAATTCCCAAATGAGTAGGCTAATTCTTTCCTTACAGAGCCATAAAACTTGCTTGGGGTATTGCTAACTTAGGTGGCAGCACTTTATTCAAAACAATTTTTATTCTCCAAGAAAAGTGTTCAAACACCTTATTTCTGTGTGAGCATAATTCTGGTGGAAGAGAATTAGGCTTATCTCTTACTACTACAGTTCTAAATCTTGTTTATTTGAACATCTTGGTCCTACAATAATAGGGCTACTGAAATACTTCAGTGCATGTTTAGAAGACAGTTACTAGTCTGCCTATCATTTTACGTGTTTAAGATGCACTCTTGAAAATGTTACTTTTCAAGTTTATTTGGTCAACTAGATTAAATAGTATATTTAATATATAATACCATATTTTGCAATTAATCTAAATATTGTTACCTTTTAACAGACGTTATAGAGGTTTGTTTAGAACCAAACTAACAACAGCAAGAAAACATTATTCACTCCCCTTTCCCACCCGACCCCCACATCCTAACTCCAAACTAATATAAAGCAGAATGATTCTTTAACTCTCTGAGTTTAACTCTCCTGAGATGAGTTTGTCTTCTCTGCAGGGTTCTGAGGCTAACAGTAGAACCAGTGGGTTGAAGATACGAGATTTTCCATCTCAACATAAGAACTTCTTGGTGGTTATAGCTGCATCAAGATGACAGTGATAGTGAGTTCCTCTGGGTAAGCTTTCAGGGGTGGGCCAGCTGTGCCAGAGGCCATTCAGCCAATAGAGAGGCGGTTCCAAGCCTGAGCGTTGTGACAGGTGACTCCTTTTCACCACTAGGGCCCACAGAGCCAAGTGAAACCTCTCTGTAAGTGTAGGACAGGAACAGAAACTTGCAGTTCCTCTGCTGATTCTGGCCAACCCATGGAGAGAAACTGTCTGTGAAAGCTGTTAAAGACAAAAGCTTCCTGAGATGATTTAAAATTGTAAATTCGAAAGGAATAAAATAAAGAAGTGAGACTTTTTCAAATTGTGAGTTGCAATCCAGCTCATTTCCGTGTGCTGCTTTTGTTTTACGGAAGGACTAAGATGACCAGGGTAAACTAAGTTTGCAAGGCTACTTCCTTTTTGATAATTTAGTGGAATTAAATTACCACCACCTCTGCTTTAGAAAATCAGTGCCGTCGGGCAGGTTGTAAAAAAAAAAGAAAAACTTCTGTAGAAAAAGTTCTAGTAGAAGAACTTTTTGTGGAAAAGGTTTAATTTATATGATTCCTGAGACCCATTTTAAGTTTTACTTTCTCTGAAGCCTTTCTGGATGTTTTCCTCTTCTAATGTAGAGTATTACTCCTTCAGTATTTATTCAGCACTGTTCTGCACTATTGAAATTTATCTTTTTATTCAAATGTGTTCCATCTTCCCTAAGATCATATTCATGCTAGGCCCTGAGGGAAGGAGGTACAGAGTCAAAGATGGGACTTTTAATATAATTTATTAATTTATAAACCACGAATTCCCTTCCTCCTCCACCCTGACCAACCACAGCAGAACACCATGTCCAGCACACAGATGCTCACAAATACTCATTGAGGCTGGTTTAAAGTGTTACTACAGTACTGACCACAGGGCTTTCTACATAGCAGGCAACCAATAAATAATCTTAAGTTTAATTTAGTTTTATGCATGAATAATAAATTCACGTGTGAAAAAATCAAAATGATATTCAAATGAACGCACTGGGAAGTCCAGCTCCCACCCCAGTCTTCACCCATCCTATACCTTCTACCATTTGTAGGAAACCACTTTCTTCTATTGAATTTTTGTGTCTCTCTAGTATCTCTTTATGTAAATGCAAGAAAATGTAAATTCATGGCACCTTCCTTTCTTAGACAAAAAGTCTCATACTCTGCAGCCAGTTTTATCTTTTTTTCACTCAACCATCTGTCTTTTTTCTATGCCAGTACATAGAGAGCTTCCTCATTCTTTTTAAGGGCTGCAGAATATTCCTTTCTGTGGCTGAACCAAAGTTGTAGAACCAGTCCCCTTTAGATGGACGTGCGAGTTGCTTCTAGTTTGTTGCTGTTACAAACAATTCTGTAATATATAACTTGATACATAAAACAAAAAAAGGTCAACCAATTCAACTAACACCTTTGTGTGCGAGCAACCAGGTGAGAGCTCTTTCTACTTTATCAATCCAGGGGGAATATAAGTCTGTCCCCTCACTGAACTGCTTCCTGAAGACAAGGCACCTTGGCCTCTAAGCATAGTGCCTTGCTTATGTTAGATTCTCCATAAATGTTGAATGCAATTTAAGTTAAGTTCCCATCAGAAACAAGAACAAATTAAGAAAATTCCTTTAAAGAGTGCATAGGTTTGGCTGTGGTATTATTTTTGCGTTGCTTATATTGTGACTACAATTGAATATTTTCATATGTTTAAGGATCATTTGCATTTTCTTTTTTTCCCATTTTTTATTTTGCCCATTTTTTTCCTATTACACAGTGTTTTCATTCTTTTCATTTCCAGCAACTTACTACATATTATAAGGAGATTCACCCCTTGTGTGTAGATGAACAATAATTTTCCAGTGTTTTATTTATTTGTCTTTTGATTTTACTACCTCACCCTGTACCACTGGTCTCTCACCCTGTCTTCTCCTCTTTTATCTTTTATAAGGACATTTGTCATTGAATCTAGGGCCCACCTCTGTAGTCCATCATCTCTCATCTCAAGGTCTTTAACTTACTCCTATCTGCAAAGAACCCCCAACCTCTTCCCCCCCAAATAAACATTCATAGTTTCCAGGGATTCGGACATGGATGTATCTTTGCGGGGGGTTTGGGGGTAGGCATGATTCAGCAGGAATACAAAGCCTTCTTGGGGATCACCATCCCCCACTCACTGCCATGAATCTGTTCACTCTGGGAGTTGGGGGATGATACGGGGTTTTGTTCTCATCTTGAACAGACACCACCCAGTCAGTGGTGAAGCAAACAAATCTGATACTTGAGTCAATTTAATGTCCCCACACACGTTGATGGGTGCCAGAATTTCAAACAGATGTTTTTGGTGCTCCCATTTTGACTGGTTCCCAGGGACAAAAGTCCTCTTCTGCTCCATCTTTTTCTTATCACCCCTGCTCAAAGTCCCACTCACTGAATCCTGCCTGTTCTGTCGGGGCAGGAAGAGGGTAGTACTTATTGAGCTCCTCTGTCCTCAGGAATCTGGGGAACCTGAGACAGAGGAATCCAGCAGCCATACCCCTGAAGTGTCCTGTTGGAACCTGCTTACTGAAGAAAGTCATTTCCAGTTATGGGTGTCTTCCCAACAGTGCGATTCCAGAACCAGTGACGTTTGTTGAGACAGCAAGTCTACAATTTTATAGGAACTACTTCACATCAATAGAAACATCATTACACAGCACAAGATCAATATTTCAGATTTTCATGCTTAGTGTTATTCTCCGAGAATGACCAGAAATTGTCATTTATATGGAGTTATGTTCTATTCTGAAATGCTAGAGAGCAGATAATGATTTGGGAGAACATTAAGATTAATGTTCTAGGGTGAGCGCTTACCCCGTAGGTAATGTAATAGTAAAGCTGCAGTACAGTGTACCTGAAGGGAGAGGAAATACCCCCTTTTTGTCAACAAATAATACAAGGAGTCCGATATCTGTTGCATTTATTTTGTAAAACTCTTTTTAAATTGAAGAATAGAGCACACATACAGAAGGCGGCGCAATTCATAGGTACACAGCACAGTGAATTATCACAAAGTAAACACACCTGTGTAATCACCAGCCAGGTCAAGGAAAAAGAACATTGCCAACTGGCCCTTCCCCAGGAGGCACCTTGGCGGTATCACGACCCCTCCCTTCTCACCACTATTTTTCTTGACCGCTCACAGGGTTAGTTTTACCTGCTTTGAAATTTTATGTTGCATATATTCTTTAATCTTTTTTTAATCAAAACGTCTGGAAACCATTCGTTTCATGAGTGATGTCACATCTCAAGTCAAATAATTGTTTTTTTTGTGGGTGACTCTCTGTTGGGAATATAAATAGCTAACCCCATAAATCATTATCATAAAAACTCATTTGTGATTTACTTGAGAAGTCAGCACAAAGAGTGACATCACAACCTTGTGATCTAACGCATGCAAATGGAATTCTTAAAAATAAAGATAAATGAGCCCTGGAATATTCAATTTCTGAATTATCTGTTTCTCCGTGCTCTAGCCTTTCTTGATAGTAAGGTGACTCTAACCTTTGGGGCACAGTAACAGTCTTTTGATTAGTGTTTCTGTTCTTTCTACCAGCTTGGTCTTTTGTTCAAATGCATTTTCCCTAACAAAACTGTTGTAGTATTTAATAGTTTAAAAAAGAAAGGACTTCAAAGCCACATATACGAAGAGAGGCTTCTATTTGGTGACATACTACTAAAATTGGGACTCATCCTAATTCCCATAAACACATGTGAGGAATATATTCACTCAATTCTAAGAGATGCGATGAAGAAGAATAAAGACCACAATGAATGTACAGTTGGGTTTTTTTTTTTCTTTCTTTCTCCCTCTTCCCCTCTCTCCCTCCCTCTCTTCATCCCCTCCCACTGCTTCCCCTTTCCCCTCTGGATAAATTAAGCTACAAAGCAAAATGGACAGTTAGGTGTAAAGTATAGTCCAGTTTCAGAAATATGGGAGAAAAATGCATCTTAGAATTCAAGAATCACATTAGTGTCATTTGTTGATGATATCAGCAGATGATATTGGCTAGAGGTAAGTTGATAAGAGTTTTCTCTAAAAATGAAAAATAAGTTAAAAAAATATATCAGGAAGTCATTGTAGAAATTTACATTGCTGTCCATCAGTGTTACTGGACGTAGGAACTGGCTACCCTCTAGAGGTAATGGGGACATTTGTGCATCATGTCATTTCAGGAGTTCTACAAAAACTCCACTTGCCCTCAAACATTTGTCCCAGTATCTCTCTTTCCTTCCTACCAGCATAACAACTCCACCATTGTTCCTGGAAGATATCTGGGAAAGGAAACTGGCTCCTGGATGTCTCCTCTAACTTTCGCTCAGTTCATCTGCATGGCCTAATTGTATATGTTAGCTAATTGTCACTATGAGAAGTGCAGATCCTGACCTTGAGATAATAAAGTACAAGACAGATCCTTCTTAGTTTCCCAACCTCAGTCTCAGTTTACAGAGAATAGAAACCTCCCTCCAAGGCTTCTGAGGGCTTGATTAACACAGAGGGAGTTTCCTAAGAGTGGACGAGAAGCCGATGGCTGGGCTAGGAAGCTGTTTCTTCACCTTGTATGTCTAAATTTGAGTACTACCTCTTTTGTGTGAGATTTAGGGAGTGGTCAGTAAAAATCACTTACTTCAAGCTGTTTCACTTTGACTTACGGTAAATGGATGTACTATTTCATGCAGTGTCACTTGCCATACATATTCTTGCAAATATCTGAGCTATTTCTTAAAATCACGGTTAATTTTTGAAATGTAATTTACTTTAAAGGAAGATTTTATATCACTTCTGTAAATAGAAAATGACAATCACTTCGCATAAATAAAAGATAAATAAATGCATACCTTTAAAACCATCTCCCACTCTGGTAATGGATTAGAAGAGCGAATTTGGGTGTTGGAATCAGAGAACCAGAGTTCTCATCTCTGCTACTTACAAGTTCTCTGGTTTGGGGAAAATCACTTAGCTTCTCTGAGTCCCAGTCTCCTCAACAACAAAAAGGGAAATAATAATGCCCACTACAAAGGGTTATCCTGTGGGGGTTAGACCTGGCACTTATAACACCTGGCACATTTCAAGTGTAGGGAGTCAGGTTGACAACTATTTTTATAGTTTATAGTTATGTATCCTTAGTGTATCAACTTGTTCATCTTTGCTTCTCCTTTGAAGCTTTGCCTTTTTCTTCTTCCTCTCCCTCTCCCCTTCCATTTTCTTTCCTTCCCCAACCCCGTCCGCCTCCCACTCTCATCACTGGATAAATCAAGCTGCAAAGGAAAATTGATGGTTCCTTTTAAGCCTGAAGAATGGCAAATGTGGTTCACTCAAATGCAAGTGCCCGTTCATGGCAGTTGTGCCAGGATCCCTCTACTGCAAAGGGCTGTGGGAACAAAACTGGGATTGAGTAAACTGTCTGCCGGCTCCAAGCCGGCAGGGAAGAAGGCTGGAGCTGTGTGTTTGACCACACTTAGCTCCTGCCTCCTTCACCAAGCCCTCTTCACTTGCCAGAATCTCCCTCTTGCAAGGTACCTCCAGTTCCACATGGACTTCTTCCTCAAAAGAGCTCCCCCAAGTCACTTCATGTAAATCAGACTCATTAAGTTTATTTTCTATCCTGTCACAGTCTCCTAAAAGGAAGCCCTCTCAGGCTTTTCTGATTCTGTCACCGCTTCCTCACTCCTCCAAAAGAAACCACCTTCCAGTCTAACTAATTCATCTTGTTTAGACAAAGAAGCACTGCCTGTGTAGTTAGAGCTGCTGTTCTGTCTTTCCTCACTCTGTGACATGTTATAAAGGTTTAGTGGATACACACCCAAGAAGGCTGGGGCGAGGCTGAAATGTGTGAGGCCTGTGCTTTAGTTGGTGCCGCTTGCAGAATGCTCATTTACTAGGTTCTGCAAATCGTTCCGGCAATGGGAAGTGCTACCAGTAATGACACAGTGGGGCATCGGGAGACACAAAGCTCTATTTATGACACTTCTCTTTTTTCCAGCTCACACTCTGGGATGAACCCAGTACACAAACAATTAAAACCAGAGCAAAACTATTCTGGGATTTACGGTTCTCTCCTCGTATGAAGAGAATACTGTAGCAAGAAACCTGACAAAGAATACTAGGGAGAACTTAACTTTTAAATGACATTTTGATGCCAACAGTGTCTAAGAGCTGACATCGGCCTTCCTAATATTTGTCCATTACCGTTTAATACCATAGGTTAAGTGTTGCTTCAGGCAGCTCAGATTTGTTCACTTCCAAGAAGTGAGGAGGGCGCTCATTATTTCTCTTTCTACTTCTCTTTAGAATTTCTATTGCTCTTATCATCCACAAACTGCTCCTTGGTAATTTTATTACTAACAAACCCATAACCTGATTGGCTTCTCTTAAAATAGAGGGTATTGTGAAGGATATAAGATGTGGCGCTGATGGGATCAATTAAAAGGAAACGTAGCCCAGGGAAAGGTGCTTTGTGGAACATTACAATGTGACAAAGCCGAGTTTAGAAATAATCACTTATTTTACGACCACATTTCACAATCTTGTTCACCCAGATATTTGTGACAATCACTTTCTGGACCAACATAAAGGGCGAGATAGAGGAAGACAAACTGGTTTTAAAAGGAATTGATGTGTATCAATGAGTATTTCATTGCAGAGAGCTTTCAAGAAAAGGCATATTCTTGTATAGATAAGAAAGGGAAATGTTAATTCAGATAGCATCATCTGAAAGCTTTTTCAAATATTCATGCTTTGCATTCTTTTATTCCCCTCCCTATTAAGATTTGCAGCATCTCTGTATGATAGCATTTGGAAATAACAGCCACAACAACAAAACTTGAACTAACGGCCAAGGTTAATTGGATGTGTGAGAATGTGCTGTTACTTCTTACTGAATTGGGTGCCTGAGCTGTACAATTTCTTTGTGGTTGGAAATCTGAATTTAATGCTTATATAAGAACTTTCTAATGTGATGAGAGGTTTAAATAACCCAGTACTAGAATTTTCTTCCTTCAGCTTTCATCTGAAATCTCCCTAACTCAGACCCTGTCAAGGGCTGCCTTCTCAGGAACCCCCAAACCTGTGCCTGGCTTCAAAGACTCTTATCTCCTTGCATCCCCTGTCTTTTTCTCCGTCCTTATCAGGCTGTTCTCTGTAATCCACCCAGAGTGCACCTTCTCCCTCTGCCCCTTTTCTTATCTTTCCCAACTTTCGTTCCCTTAGTGCATTTCCCAGATTTGACTTTCCTTTTTCTCTCTCTGTCTCTCCAAGTTCGTAAGACCTATTCAAGGTCTGTTTCCTCCGGGGGACCCAGATTACTCCATTCTCTTCTGAGCTCCCATTCCTCTGAAATATAGTTTTTGAAAGCCATGTTATCTAACAGAAATAAAATGCAAACCATATATATAATTTTATATTTTCTAGAAACAGGTAAAATGAATTTTAACAACATATGAGGTGTGATCGAACAATGTGGTGAATGTTTAAATAAAAAAAACTTTATTACAGTAAAAGACACATTGCCATTCATCCCCCTGAAAATAGTCTCCCTTGCTTTGGGCACACTTATCCCGCCGTTCCTGCCACTTTCTGAAACAGTTCTGGAAGTCCTTTTTTGTGAGTGTCTTTAGTTGTGCTGTCCTGGCTGCCTCTATGTCCTGTATCATTTTGACTTTGGGGAAGAACCAGAAGTCAGATGGTGCCAGATCCAGTGAATAAGGTGGATGAGGACACATCGAAATGTTTTTATTTCATAGAAATTGCCATATATCGAAAGCGATGTGTGACGCAGAGCATTGTTACGATGGAGGATGATTTACAGCACACTTTAAAACACACCTTCTCTCAACCCTAGCTCACACCTGACTGACTGCACCCAACAAGTTGAAACTTGTCACACACTGTCACTAAGGTTCGATATGCCTCTTCCCATATTAAAGATCCCTGCCTTTCTGCTGGATGGCACTTGGCAGCAGCATTCACCATAATTTTTGATCATACCTCGTATTTTACTTGTTCTAATATTTCCAAATATTTTTATTTCTACATATAATTAATTTAAAATTATTAATGAAATATCTTCATTTTTTTCTAAGCCTTAGAAACCTGGTTTATAGTTTATTCTCACAGCACATCCTAATTTGGACCAGCCACGTTTCAAGTGCTCAACATTACTAGTGAACACTGTATTGAACAGTGCAGGTTTAGAGTCTGTACCACATTCATTAGCTCTCAAACATGTACTTTCTTATTTCATATCTTTCCACCTGGACCAAATTGCAAACAACTTCCTGGAGTTGGAAGTTTCATACGTCCTCTGTGTTTACACTTTATTCCCGAGTATATAGTAAGCTGTCAGTAATTGCCTATTAATGGATTGCTAACATTATCAGTGACCCTTGTTTAAATATGATATTACTTAAGCAAACTTACTCTTACCCTAATGCATGGAGATTTCCTTCCCTTTCTCCATACTTACATTATGATTCAATTAGTGTATGGCGTTTTTTTTTTTTTTTTTTTTTGGTTAGATTTGAACTCTTGGGGCTGTGTTATACGAAATAGGTGCACATTGTTTGTAATTCTTTTGCCCTTGAGAGGAGCATTTTCGCAGAATACTCATCATTCAGGCTACTCAGGCAAACTAGGATTTATAGCTGAAATAAATGGAATAATTGCCTTCATTGTTCTTTTTTATTTTCCTAGCAGAGACTGGCCAAAGTCTTAGCAAAGTCTCCTGGTCATGGGACCCAACTGTGATGCCTACTCTCTCCAGGGTGATTTCCTAACTGCAAAGACACAGTTGTACAAGCTGAAACCAAACCACTGGGATAGAAATAACTAGTAAAATCGAAGAGAGGGAAGGTTGTGGGGTGGGGACAGAAACCCAGGAGAGTACAGCGCAGAAGGACCTGAAGTATATAGGGAAATATGAGGGGGGTTCTAGTCTGTCAGGGTGCTAAAATGGGGGGAGGCAGGAGGAGAATACAAACCTTACCTATTCTACAAACTTATGAGCAGTGTACTGATGTGTACTATTTCTGGCCTTCTCAATTTAATTCAAGGTGAAGGTCTCAGAGTCAGAATGCTGGATTGATGTCTAAAACTGTGCCAATAAACAACACGTCAAAGTCCAAGATTTTTCTCATCACATAAAATTGTCACATTAAAGTTACAAATGTTATCTCCATACAGGGTGATGGTTAACACATCTTACAATGTTTATTAAGAATCTCTCAATTGGTCCCTAAATGACCTATTTAGTTAATTTTAAAGTCTTGTTTCTGTTTCTTATTGGTGATGTTAATCTTTGTTCTCTGTTAACTTTCTCACTATATGAAAGCAAGACCCCCGCTACTGAACAGAATGGCTTAACTTGGCTTAATTTTACCTTTAAAAATTACCACATTTTTAACCTTTGTGACTTTGACATGTTAATAGCATTTTGACAGCAGCATCTTTTTATTCTTATTAAATTTATTGAGGTGACCTTGGCTAATAACATTATATAGGTTTCAAGTGTACAATTCTGTAACACGTCATCTATATCACACTGTGTGCTCACCCAGAGTCAGTTCTCTTTCCATCACCATACATTTGACCCCCTTTGCCCTCTTCCTCCTGTCCCCAAACCCCCTTCCCCTCTGGTAACCACGCTTCTGTTGTCCATTGACTATGAGTTTGGTTTGTTTGTTCATTTATTGCTTTCTGGTTTTTATCTTACAGATGAGTGAAATCATGTGGTTCTTGTCCTTTTCCATCTAAGATATTTCACTGGTGGGAATATAAATTGGACAACAGGGTCTTAACGTCACAGCTAGTTCAATGAAAGCAAAAGTACAAATCAGCACCCACCTTGCTTTAAATGGGGGGCTTGGGAGTTTATTGTGTTTGAAGTGTGAAAATTCTGTCAAGCTTCTGCTGCTGACGTTTTTCTCTCTGGACCTATGCCTGCTGCCCATGCCCTGGCCAGCTCCTATCCTCAGCACAGGCGTGGACGTGGACTTCTGGGGCCTGGGGAGTGCCATTGTCTCAACATGTCCTTGCTGTTAGCTAGCCAGTGACTGGCATTCTAATTCAAAGGCAGCTCTCCTTTTGCTTACATATTTTGTCAGTGGAAATGGAAATGCCCACAGGGGAAGATTTTGTTTCTTAGTTATTTATGCCAGTGTTTGGCAAAGTGTAGTCTGCAGATTGGGCCAGTCTGGGATGCTTATTTTTTCCCTATGTTATGTTTGCTGTGATTTTTTCTTTTGGAATGCAATTTTAAGTCTCTTAAAGCTAATAATAAGAAATTTAGGACTTGTATTTTGTACATCTTTGATTTTTAAATTTCATTTTTTTAGTAATTTGTTTGTATTACATTTTGCAAAAGCACTGGTCTTCAATGGGTCCTTTGTCATAGATAGGTTGAGAAACACGAATTTTATTCCTGAGTGTATAGAGTAGGAAAGACATTTTTTCCCCTTGAGGGTAGATTTTCATAGGGGATAGAAAAAAGGAAACACAGAGCCCTGGGCACCAGAGGGAATAAGACAGGGCCCTCGTTAGTTTGCCTGAGGCTAACTCTGGCATCTATTAATGAATTTACCATTCTGCAAATTTTTATTGAATGTAAAGTATATTTTGTGTTTAAGGCATTGTCCTTGGTGCTGAAAGGGATGGGAGTAATCCTTCTTTTCCAGGAAGAAAAGGGAATGGTTTGGTCAATACATAGTATTGTCTCTGCCCCAGAATTGTAATGTGTATAGTCTCTGTTAATCTTTTAAGCAGTTTATTTCCTCCAAGGTAGTAGGAAATAAGACCACTGAAAAGACACAGTTTAAGCAAGCACAAGCTTATTTCAGTAGATTCTGTGAAGGGATTTATAAAGAGTGTTCTGCCCCTAATTTGCCATTCTGAGGAATAAATGGTAACAGAGGCCATTTAATTTTGTATTATATCCTCAGTACTTCAAATTATAGGTATACATTTGCCACTTCTTATGGGGACTCCAAATGCTGCTATGGCTGTTCGACATTCCAGATATTTTGAAATCAAGTTCTCTTCTGATCTACCTCCTACTGTCTTTTATAGAAAAAGAATTCTTAATATACAAAAGGACAAACAATATTGTTAGAGAAATCAGGGAGTCTACCTCTCTAAAATCTGACTAAACTCTATAAATTAATCCCCAAACCTGAAGTCATGAATTTTGCAGTGTCTTTAGGACACTGCAAATATAATACTAATATTAAGAGTATAGTATTATATATGACAAAATAGTAGTATGAAAGGTGGAAGAGCTTAGGATCCCAGGATAACATAAGAAGACAGAGGTCTTTCTGGCTTGAAGAATCTTTGAAGGTTTTATCGACCTTATGCCTGGTGACAAGGCAGGACTATGTTAGACTTTTATCTTAAACCTGAACCAAAGTAACTTATGCAAACCTTTTCCAGGTATTGCACACATTGTCTTTCTCAATCTCCTCAAAGTTCTGTCATTTCTCATTAATGTTATATTCCATTGCCTAGAATAAGGTCTTCAAGAAAGTTTGGCTGGAGGAGGTCAGGGATCTTTGTTTCTATGTTATATTTCATGATATATACTACTACCAGTATATTTATTAGAGTTTGAATATCTTCAACTGTCCCAATTTTCCAGGTGCCCATATTTTAAGATTAACATTGAACCTGAAGCCCCAAGAACTAAAAAAATAGGAAGAAGGGAGAGGCCAGGACCAGAGTGTTTTGCCTTATAATATGATGCTCTTGAATTGGGTATATGAATACTGACAATTAAGTTTGCGAACTTGCTGCAATGCTGTTGCTAACCTTTTTTGATATCAGAGGGATTATTCATTATGAATTTGTACCAACTGGTGGACAAACAGTTCACCAAGCTTACTCTTTGGGAGTGCTGAAAAGGCTGCATGAAAAAGTTAGACGAAAATGACCTGAACTTCTCGCCAACAATTCATGGCTCTTGCATCACGACAATGCACCAGCTCACACGGCACTGTCTGTGAGGGAGTTTTTAGCCAGTAAACAAATAGCTGTATTGGAACACCCTCCCTACTCACCTGATCTGGCCCCCACTGACTTCTTTCCTTACCTGAAGAGAAAGGAAATACTGAAAGGAAGACATTTTGATGACATTCAGGATATGAAGGGTAGTATGATGACAGCTCTGATGGCCATTCCAGAAAGAGTTCCAAAATTGCTTTGAAGGGTGGACTAGGTGTTGGCATCGGTGCATAGCTTCCCCAGGGGAGTACTTCAGGTGTGACCGTAGTGATATTCAGCAATGAGGTATGTAGCACTTTTTCTAGGATGAATTTGTGAACTTAATTGTCTGACCTTGTAAATATTAGTTTTCCATAAGGCTTCTTTAATATTAATTTTTTTCAGACTTATATTAATTCTCACTAATACTCCCTCATTTTTAGTCTTAGTTATTCCTGTGAATTATTTACTTTTGGCCCCAAAATCTGAATCATAGCTGCATCCCACTGCAAGGTTCTTTCTTGAGCCCATTTGCTTCCAGTTAAGAGGTCCAGTAGGTTAGCCCCTCCCAAGGCCATCATCTCTTTTACAAATCTTGACTGCTGATTCCTTGTTTGAGCAAACACCAGGTAATTGGGTGTTTCAATATGCTCTGTCAGTAAACTTTTTTCCATTAATACTCTTATCCAGAGGCAGATGATCCTGATAGTTCAGTGGTACTTCCAGCATATATTGTACTTCTTCAATCAATGAATCAAGGTTGGTCTCTGGTCATTGTATACACGAGGTCACCTGAGGGGGGTTGACCTTCCAGACATAATAATAATAGGCCTCTTATGAATTCACTTTTATAGTTTGTTGATTTGTATCTAAGTCTGAAGAGCTGGAACACTGGAATACACAATGCAGTCTTGTCCAATGCAAAGGAATTTAAAACTCAGTGAGATTAAATGATTTAAACAGTCACTTAGCTCGTTAAAAATAGGCTGTATAAAAATTTGGTGAAGATGTAACCACCAAATGGTCTCTAAATCCAAATGTAAATACAAACTTTTTTTGGGTTAAGATTGGCCACTTATTTTGTTTTGTCTTATTAGGATTATGTGCTGAATTATTTCCCTTCGGAGTGATTACCCTTATAAATAATTACATTCCTGAGATGTATCCCTAGGAAATAACAGAAAATGTTGTATATATGAAATTGTTCATTGAACCATTATCCAAATAGCAACAATTTTTAAATGACCCTATGTCCAATAAGAGATGGTTAAATAACTGATGATGTACCCAAATGATAAATTATAATGTAATTATTAAAGTCGATATTGATGACTGTATAGCAACTTGAATTAAAATCTATGACATAAGTGAAATTAAAATACCAGGATACAAAGATGTGGCTTTTTCCTCAAGTAAACAGAGATTCACTAGGCAAAGGAAGAAGCAAAGGAAGCAATCAGGACAGTGAGGTAAAGCATAAAATCTGTCATTCTGGTGAAGTTTCATATATGGAGAGATGAAAGGAAGAAAGGCTGGAAAAGTTGCATTGTGATCCATTCATCAGCTTTAATGCACTAACATTGTTGTAGATCCCATGAGGAAATAAAAAAGAGATGGTTTTAAAATTGTTCCTCCACGGGTGCTTGTCTGTACAAGGTCGTGATTTCATTGAGAACTCTTTGTAAACTTGGGAGCATTTCAGTTATTAATATATTCAAATGGTATTTGAAATTCCTCAACAAGGTACAATTTATCATTTAAAGTAATAGCCTTTTCTGGAATGCACACACCGTTACCAAATATTTGACTTTTAACAGTTTTTAAAGGATTGCTTTCTGCCCTTGATTCTGAATCTATCTGCTCTAACAGCAAAGAAGGGGATAAGAATAAACCAAGGACTCATCATTTTGCCACTAAACAAGTTGCAAAAATAATATTTATTAAACTCCTGGGAACATGTGTTTAGAACAGCACAAGTTACTCAAAAGACCTTGTGGTTTTGTGAGAAGCATATGTTGACTTGGAAATGCACTGGCAAGGTTGTAGCACAGAATCCAAGGTTAACGGGGCCTTGAGAAATCGTACTTCCCATTACCCCCTTTCATGCTGAACTTTAGCTAACCCACTCTAAAAATAAGACCCTGGTTTTTAATGACATCCAGGAAGCCATATTGTAATTATATTGACGAACAGCTTTGTGAGTGGACAATAAATATGTCTGCATATCACTGTTACTACATTTGAAAAAGCATTGCTTAGTTATTGAAAAACCTCGAGGATTAAAAATACCCATGTTAGATACTAGCTTTGGGGTGGCAGTTTGTTTCTCAGGATTCCTGTGGTCCATGTGCAGGGAAGCAAAACAGACGCATATCGCAAATTGTGCATACTGATAACACGTATGTGCTTATTCTTATTAATAAAAATAACAAAAGGACAACTGTTTCTATCCAGGACTCCATAGTTAAGTGTAGTTTTATTTTCAATGTGTTAAATATCTTCAGAACAGCTGTAACATCTTAGAATACCTAGTAATCTCACTGATTTGTTTAATATTTGTTGAGGCTCTGTTATCTGCAGAGGATCATCTTAGGTATTTCAAAGCTTATACATGCCCATAAAAATAAAGAGGCCTGGGCGGTGGCCTGTTAGCTCAGTTGGTTAGAGCGTGGTGCTGATAACACCAAGGTTGCTGGTTCGATCCCCGCATGGACCACTGTGAACTGCGCCCTCCTTAAAAATAAAAATCCTGCCCTCAAACAAACCTAGGGGTAGGGAGGAGGCATAAATAACAGGCCAAGGAAATGTATAATAGAGGACCAAAAGGAGAAGGAGCCCTTGCATGATGCTATTAGGAACCTTGAACTTGGACTTAGAGGTCAGATGTTCTGGTAAGTAAGTACGTCGTGCTCTCAACAAACATTTATGGGATGACCATGTGCCAGGCACCGTGTTGGTAATGAGTACACAATGGTGAGTACAGAGCTGGTCCAGTTGTCTTCAAACGTACAGTCTGAACAGTCTGATGGCGGGATAGGCACGAAACAAATAATCACCAGGTAAAGCCAAAATAAAATTATCTCACGAATGCTCAGCTGGTTCTAAGAGTGACAAATTCACTTATTGTTGCCATTGGAGTAGGGGCTGACTCAACTGTTCTCCCTAAAGGCTGGCAAGGATGTAGGTCTTTTGTGAAATACATTTTAATTGGAAAATGATACCTTAAGAAAACCTCATAAGCATTACCCTTCTGCCAACTCACTGTTTAGGCTGTTGTACTGCAGAAAAAGAGAAGGCGGAGAAACTTCCAGGTTCACCTTTGCAGTTCCTGTACTTTGATCATTTTACTATTAGAACCTTTTTTTTTTGACATTGTGGCTGCTTATGTAGATGAGTCTGGAAAACATTCAGTCATTCTTGTTGGCCTAGTATTTTATGCCATGCATTCTTGGCCTTTTCCCATGAACAATAAGATGTGAAAGTCCATATCATTTCCTGTAGTTTCTCACTCCCATTATGTTTTGTGTTTCATTCTTACTATTGAAACTCTTCGGACTCCTGGACGCTGATTTGTGGATGCTCTGCAATGAAATTGCGTTTAACAAGAACAGTCAAAGCCAGGAGCGTTACACTTGAATGCTCAACCTCTCAGACTGCCTGAGGCTCTTCCCCTTCAAGATGCTTTATTAGTGTGTATATATTATTCTTATTACGCTGCTCTCAGCGTTTGTGTATTAGTTTTTGAGCCAAGTAATTTGCAGCCCAAGTTTACCTTATAAAGTAATTTGAAAACATCCCTTCTATAAACAAAGATAGTTAATTCTGTATTATCTGTATTTATGGGTGATGGTATAGTGTGAATAAGTCACATCCAAAGATAATACACAAAAATTTAACTCTGAATCAGTGATTCCCAAACACTGCATTGACCCTGGAGACTGTTCGTTAAACCTGATGTTGTTCATTATTCTGATGCACATGGAGTGGCTTTCATTAAAACAAGGGTTGGAACCTGGAAATTCACTTCTCTAGGCCACAAGGAACCTCCAACGAGCCTCAAGACATCTCAGAGCAAAGTTCTGAAGCCTTGACTTCAGATCCTCAGAGCCTGTGACCCATGTCTTCTTCCTGACGGGCCATGAGGTGATCGTTTTCATAAGAAAATAATGCAAATTTATGTAGATTGTAATCTTCCCTCTATGTTATGGAAAGCAACTTAATCATGATTGACTTGCGTATTTTATAGGATACAAAAATTTGGTACATGTACCGTCTTCAGTATGTTTGCCTTTCTTTTCTCTTTTTTAAAATTTCATTTTGTTTTAAAGCACAGTTCTTTCTCTTTTGAAAAGTGAGAGCTCCTATTGTAGGTGGGTCTTAGGTCTTTCAGTTTACCTAAATGAGCCACAAGGAAAAGAAGTTTGAAAATCGTTCCCATAAAAATACTTTCAATTTCTTCCCTGTCCAGTGTTGGCAACAAGTAGACGAATGAGCATGTTTTCATTCTAGTACATTTTATTTCCTCTGGCCACCTACTGATGAAGGTGTGAAAAGCTGAAATGAGGATAGCTGGAGGGAAAAGCAGAAATAGCCACTCAGGGCCCCATTAATGGAAGTAGCAATATGTGTAAAGGCTCCGCGATGCTGAGATCTCGGATGTTGTAGAGCAGTTTACTGCTTTATGTGCAAATTCAAAAGCAGTCAATGCCACAGTCCCTGCTGATTATCTCCCAGTCTCTGCCGTCCTGTTCTTTCCATGGCCTAAGCCCATGGGCCCCCATACATAGGATCAGCCCTACCCTCGTTTTAGGAAGCCATCCTGAATATAGCTCAGAGGAACGGTGGCTGCCCCATACTCTGACAACTGTATTACATTACTTTTCAAATTCTTATCCTGTTTGCTACTGATCTGAAAAGTGGGCCTTCTCTGTGCCCATTGACACAAGTTCTCTAGAACCCTGCGCCTCAAACCGTGGTTCAGGGACCAGCAAGTGTCAGCATCACCTGGGATCCTTTTGGAAAATGTAGAATCTTCAGCCCCATCCCAGAACCGCTTAATCAGAATCTGGATTTTGACAAGATTCCCAGGTGATCCGTATGCACGTTCATGTTTGAGAAGCGCTGGTACAGAACATAGTTCCCGCCCATTCCACCCTAGTGACTACCTGTAGCCTTGAACCTGTCCCTGGGGTACACACCTCTCCGATGGTGGATGCCACTCCACCTGCTTGTCTGGTCCTGTCAGTACTGCCTTGGCATTCACCATATTGAACTCATTTTATTTTTTTTTGTACTTTGTCATCTCATCTTAGATGGCCCCAAGCCCATGTTTCCTCTGGTCTGCCTTGATGACCATCAGGAACTATTAACATATCTAACTGGAGTCTCTCCCAGTACCCATAGCTCTGCGTCCATCCAGTCCATTGCTCCTGAGTATGTTATCCAACACATGCTCTGAGCTAAGAAACATCTTGATGCCAGTTATTAACATGAAGAATTTTTTAAAGAAGATTTTGTGAAATTCTCCAATGATTATCACCTAAAAAGTTTTAGAGTCTTTTTTAAAAATGTATTTATTTCCCAGGGAATACAAATGAAATAATGTGTATGTAGAACTTGGCTTTAAGGATATTAAGTAACTTAGATGTGATTAAGATGTACGTAAAGAGTGAAGCAACCTAAAGATAAACTATTCAGAGGATGAAAGATACCATAAACAAAGATAAAGCATTAGTCCAGGAGAAAATATTTGCCATATACATATATATATATATATATATATATATATATATATATATATATATGATAAATAATGTCCCGAATAAATAAAGAGTTCACATAAATAAATAAAAAAAGATAACAGCTCAAGGCCGGTGAGCTCGGAAGCCAAGAGAGGCAAAGGCGAGCGGGAGGCAGAAGAAAGGAAGAACCTTCCTGAAGAACAGCTAAGAGACTCGTGGAAGGATTACTTGAAGGTGCGCAAATTGGGCGAGCAGGGGAAGAGGAAAGTGTGTGGAGTGGAAACGCGCGGACCCGTGGTGGAATAGCGGAGGCGGTGGAAATGTGGCCGGCACCCGCAGCTCCAGAGGCACACGGGACCCCAGGGTGGAACAGAGAACACAAAAGCCAGGAGGTGGGCTCTTTTCCTGCATCCCACAGCTGATCTCTACTGCCGAGGGAGCAGCTAGGTGGGTCCTAGGGCGGACAAAGAACACAGACTCCATACCTGGGCCCTTCCCCCCGCTCTTCCAGTCCTACTCCCGCACTTCCAGAAACTTAAACTGGCCCCTGAACTGAGGAGTAGTGTCAGATTACAGAGGAGCCATAGTGCTCAGGCTCTGGCAAGACTGACAGGCAGCTCTGACCCAGGGAAGAGGCTGAGAAGAGTGTGATTTTGGCTGGGCTAGGAGAGAAGAGACTCCTCCACCCCCAGTTACCACCTTTTATGGCCTGCAGGAAGAGTGTGACACGGCTGGCCTGGGAGAGAGAAGACCCCTCCATCCCCAGTGCCCACCCTTTCTGGCTGCCTAGGGCGGGGCAACTGCAACTGCAGAGGCACTCCCAGAGATCAGCAGTAAGCGGCAGATGCAGCTCCTGGCTTTCAGCAGGTTGGAAATCTCCCACCCGCCCCCTCTCCACATACACGGAAGAAGTGCCCTAAGACTCAGGAGTACTGGACACAGGGCTGATGTTGCTACTCTCAGTGTGCATATGTACAGGCAAGGGCAGAAACTGCACTGACTTTGTAAAAACTATCATCCAGACCCCCCAGCCCCACGCATTTAAATCTACAGTCCCAAATACACTCTGGGCACCAGGTGACCGGTTCTGCCTGCGTAATAGGCAGCGGACTCTTTGGTACAGCAGAGGACAACCTGGAGATTACTTGGTGGGCTTAAGCCAAGACTGGGGCTGCTTTCTGTTTTGCTTTGTTTTGTTTTGTCATTATATCTTTGATATCTTTGTCTGTATTGAGTGGGGGTTATCGGGTGTTTTTACATGTGAATGTATTTGATTTTCTTCTTTGTTGTTGTGCTTGGTTATTTGCTTTGTTCTGAAATTGCCCTACCAGGGCCCAGCATAACAGGCACAAAATTCAACATATCCAGAGGCTAATTCCAGACCAAACCAGAGTACTACCATGTCTGACCTACAAGTCACACACCCAGAGGGAATTCTCTGCAGGCACAAGAGTCCATAGAGGCCAAACCACATTTAAGTGGTCAATCCTCATGCAGCAGAACACCCTGCGGTGGGCAGAGCCAAGTCTCACAACTAGTCAGCCTAGGAGTTAACCCCACCTACTGACAAGCTAAAAGCAATTATTGTTCTTTAACAAGACAATATACACAACACAAGAGTCACCTTTGGAGCACATGCAGAGGAGAAGAATGAAGTAGTGCAGGTCAAATATAAAGGACACATACTACATAAGATAACCCAGCAAGAACTAAGAACTCTAGGGGATCTACCTAATACATCAAAGCAAACACAGAGAGTCAGCCAGAATGGGGAAACAAAGAAACATGTCCCAAATAAAAGAACAGAAGAAACCTCCACAACTGGAACCAAATGAAGCAGAGGTAACCAACCTATCAGAGACAGAGTTCAGAACACTGGAGATAAGAATGTTTAAGGAGCTTAGAGAAGACATAAAGAAGGATGTAGAAATCATAACGAACAACCAGTTAAAAATAAAGAACACAATTACCGAAATTAAGAACTTATTTGAAGGAATTAACAGCAGGTTAGATGAAGCAGAGGATCGAATCAGCGACTTAGAAGACAAGTTAGCAGAGATCACCCAAACAGAACAACAGAAAGAAAAAAGAATAAAAAAAAAAATGAAGATGGTTTAAGAGACCTCTGGGATAACATGAAGCGCAACAACATGCACATCATAGGAATACCAGAAGGGGAAGAGAGGAAGCAAGGGATTGAGAACATATTTGAAGTAATAATGTCCGAAAACTTCCCTAACCTGATGAAGGAAACCAACATACAAGCCCAGGAAGTGCAGAGAGTTCCAACCAGGATAAACCCAAACAGATCCACACCAAGACACATTATAGTTAAAGTGGCAAAGCTTAAAAGAGAATCCTAAAAGCAGCAAGAGAAAGACAGAGGTTTACATACAAGGGAACTCCCATAAGACTATCAAATGACTTTTCTACAGAAACATTGAAGGCCAGGAGGGAGTGGCAAGAGATACTCAAGGAGATGCAAAACAAAGGCCTACAACCTAGATTGCTTTATCCAGCAACGCTATCTTTTAAAGTTGATGGAGAGATAATCAGCTTCCCAGAAAAAAATCAGCTAAAGGAATTTACTACCACCAAGCCAGCATTGCAAGAAATACTAAAAGGACTTCTGTAAATAGTAGAAAGATGAAAACAATCTAACTACAAATTTAAAAAATGGCAATAACTATGTACCTATCAATAATCACTTTAAATGTAAACGGATTAAATGCTCCAATCAAAAGACATAGGGTGGCTGAGTGGATAAGAAACCCTTGTATATGCTGAATACAAGAGACTCACCTCAGATCAAAAGACACACACAGGCTGAAAGTGAAGGGTTGGAGTAGGATATTTCATGCAAACGGAAAAAAGAAAAACTGGAGTTGCTATACTTATATCTGACGAAATAGACTTTAAAATGAAGAACCTATTAAAAGATAAAGATGGGCATTATATAATAATAAAGGGATCGATCCAACAAGAGGACATAACCCTAGTAAACATCTATGCACCCAACATAGGAGCACCTAAATATATAAAACAGGTACTGACTGACATAAAGACAGAGATCAACAGTAACACTATCATAGTAGGGGAATACAGCACACCTCTGACAACAAGTGACAGGTCTTCCAGACAGAAAATCAATATGGAAACAACAGCCTTAAATGATACATTGGACCACTTGGATTTAGTCGATATTTTCAGAGCATTTCACCCCAATGCTGCAAAATACACGTTTTTCTCAAGCGCACATGGAGCATTTTCCAAGATAGACCATATGGTAGGCCACAAAATAAGTCTTGATAAATTTAAGAAAATTGAAATCATACCAATAGTTTTCTATGATCACACTGCTATGAAATTAGAAATGAACTACTTGGAAAAAAATGGAAGAAACACCAATTCATGGAGGCTGAATAACTTATTACTAAATAATGAATGGGTCAAGTAGGAGATAAAGGAAGAAATCAAAAGATATCTCGAGACAAACAAAAAAGAAAACACGACGACTCAAAATCTGTGGGATGCCGCAAACGCAGTCCTAAGAGGGAAATTCATAGCATTCCAGGCCTACCTAAAAAACAAGAAACATCACTAATCAACTGTTTATCTTCACACTTAAGGGATCTGGAAAAAAAATAGCAAAATAAGCCCAAAGAGAGCACAAGGAAGGAGATAATAAAGATCAAAGCAGAAATAAATGAAAGAGAAACCAGAAAAACAATACAAAAGAATCAATGAATCCAAGAGTTAGTTCTTATAGAAGATAAACAAAATTGACAAACCTTTAGCCAGACTCATTAAAACAAAGAGAGGACACAAATTAATAAAATCAGAATGAAAGAGGAGAAGTGACAACAGACACCACAGAAATACAAAAAAAAAAAAAAAATTAAGAAATTACTATGAGCAACTATATGCCAACAAATTTGAGAATCTGGAAGAAATGGACAATTTTCTAGAGGCGTACAACTTTCCAACGCTAACTCAAGAAAAACAGAAGACCTGAATAGACTGATTACCACCAGGGAAATTGAATCAGTAATCAACAGTCTCCCAACAAACAAAAGGCCTGGACCAGTTGGCTTCACAGGTGAATTTTACAAAACGTTCAAAAAAGAATTATCACCTATTCTCCTCAAGCTCTTCCAAAAAATCCAGAAGAATGGAAGACTCCCAAACACTTTTTACGAAGCCACTATCACCCTGATCCCAAAAGCAGACAAAGACACCACAAAAAAAGAAAACTACAGGCTGATATCTCTAATGAACATAGATGCAAAAATCCTCAACAAAATATTAGCGAACAGAATTCAGCAATACATTAAAAAGATCATACACCATGATCAAGTGGGATTCATCCCTGGTATGCAGGGGTGGTTCAACATCCACAAATCAATTAATGTGATACACCACATTAACAAAATGAAAAATAAAAATCACATGATCATATCAATAGATGCAGAAAGAGCGTTTGATAAAATCCAGCAGCGATTTATGATAAAAACCCTTAAGAAAGTGGCAATAGAGGGATCATATCTCAACATAATAAAGGCCATATATGACAAACCCACAGCTATCATCATACTCAATGGGGAAAAGCTAAAACCATCCCCCCTAAGATCAGGAACAAGGCAAGGTTGCCCACTATCTCCACTTCTATTCAACATAGTGCTGGAAGTTCTAGCCACAGCAGTCAGACAAGAAAAAGAAATAAAAGGCATCCAAATTGGCAAGGAGGAATTAAAATTATAATTATATGCAGATGATATGATACTATGTATAGAGAACCCTAAAGCCTCCACCAAGAAACTATTAGAGCTGATAGATGAATTTAGTAAAGTAGCAGGACACAAAATTAATATTCAAAAATCAGTTGCATTTGTATATACCAATAATAAAACATCAGAAGGAGAAATTTAAAAAACAATCCCATTTACAATTGCTCCAAAGAGTATAAAATATCTGGGAATAAATTTAACCAAAGAAGTAAAAGATCTGTACTCAGAAAATTATAAGATAGTGAAGAAAGAAATGAAAGCAGATGTAAATAGATGGAAACACGTATCATGTTCATGGATAGGAAGAATTAATCTAGTTAAAACGTCCATACTGCCTAAGGCAATATACATATTCAACACAATTCCTATCAAACTACCAATGACGGTTTTCACAGTAATAGAACATATAATCCTAAAATTTATATGGGACCATAAAAGACCCCGGATAGCCTTAGCAATCTTGAGATATAAGAAAAAAAGTGGGAGGTATAACAATACCTGACTTCAAACTATACTACAAGGCTACAGTAATCAAAACAGCATGGTACTGGCATAAAAACAGACACATAGATCAATGGAACAGAATAGAGAGTCCAGACGTAAATCCATGCCTATATGCCCATCTAATCTACGACAATGGAAGCAAGAATGTACGATGGGGTAAAGACAGTCTGTTCAATAAGTGGTGCTGGGAAACCTGGACAGACACATGCAAGAAAATGAAGCTGGACCACCTCCTTACACCATATACAAAAATAAATTCAAAATGGCTTATATGTAAGATCTGAAAACATAAAATACCTAGAAGAAAATATAGGAAGAAACTTCACAGACATTACCCGGAGTAAGATTTTTAATGATATGTCCCTCGCTTGAGGGAATTAAGAGAAAAAATAAACATGTGGGATTATATCAAACTAAAAAGTTTTTTCACAGCAAGGAAACCATCAATGAAACAAAAAGGGATCCTACTGAATGGGAAAAGATATTTGCCAATGAGATATCTGATAAGGGGTTAATTAGACATATCCTACACAAAGGGTGAACGAACTTTGTCATTCACTGCTTGACAAGGAATTAGCAAACATTCTGTGGACAGGAATGATCAGGTAAAAGTCTTGGCTCTTTGCTTAGCTTTTTACTTCCCATATTTAATAAGGTAGGAAATTTACCATATAAACCGATCATTTCCCCCTTCGTTTTAGAACTGGGGGTGGTACAGTCTAAAACAAAAAGGCATTACCATGTTTCCCCGAAAATAATAGCAGGTCTTTTATTAATTTTTGCTCCAAAAGACGCATTAGGGTGTATTTTCAGTGGATGTCTTATTTTTTCATGTACAACAATCTACATTTATGCAAATACAGTTATGTCATCTTCTGGAACATCGTCGTAACGTACTAAATGCGTCTGTCTGGCTGATGATCTTAACTGGGGCTTATTTTGGGGGTAGGTCTTATTTTCGGTGAAACACAGTACCATTCACTGGTCAAGCACCTACATGGAATCGAGGACAATGTTCGTTGTAGAGGAACTTTCGGCGGGAAATATTTCTTAACCCACATAGAATCCACAGAGTGACATCAATTGAGTGTGGCGTCTCTGGTGTCTTTAGCTTGCTCCTGGTGTTCAGATATCCTGTGGCCACTCTTCCAAGGGCAGAGTTATCTTTGAGACCCTCTTTCTTACACCCCCCTCCCCCATTCCTCCAACCTACTTCTTTTTTCAACTCTTTACTCCCTTGTCTCCAATAGGGAAAGAGGCTCTCATGGTCAGCCTCTGGTGAAACCAACCTACTCTTATTTTTTTCAGATTCCCAGCAAGAGTGCAAATGGAGACTCTTGCTGTCTCATGTTTTGGATTAATAATTAGCCCTCATTTAGTTAAGAATGTGAGGTTGTTGGAATTTTGTCTGACCTTTTCATATTATAGATTTGATGACAATAATTTTCTTGCTTATTTTTTTTTAAAAGATTTTATTAGGGAAGGGGAACAGGGCTTTATTGGGGAACAGTGTGTACTTCCAGGATTTTTTCCAAGTCAAGTTGTTGTCCTTTAAATAGTAGTTGTGGAGGGTGCAGCTCAGCTCCAGGTCCAGTTGCTGTTGTCAGTTGCAGGGGGCGCAGCCCGCCATTTTTTGTGGGAGTCGAGGAGTTGAAATGGCAGCCTTGTGGTTGAGAGCCGACTGGCCCATGTGGGAATCGAACCGGCAGTTTTTGGCGTTAGGAGCATGGAGCTCCAACCGTCTGAGCCACCGGAATGGCCTCTTGCTTATATTTTTTGATCAGTAATTAAATTTCCATTATATAAAGAATTTATAATGCCCTCTTCACAAATTTTCAGTGTGTCATGCTCAACAAATGTCTCTTCATTCCCATTATTTTCAGTTTTTTAACACTTAAGCAGTCTGTTGTCTCTTTAAAGATTTTCAGTTTCTTTTTTTTCCTCTTTTCTTTCTTTTTGAGCTTCATATTCATATAATATTTTATTGCTATTATAATCTTGATTTGTATTAATTCTCAGTGACTGTGGTAGGTACAATAATTACCTCTTAAAGATCTCCTTGGACTAAACCTTGGACCCTTTTACATGGCAAAGGGGATTTTGCATAGGTGATTAAGGTTAAGGACCTTCAGGTGGGTGATTATCCCATATTATCCAGGTGGGTGCAATCTAATCATGAATTCTTAAAAGTGGAGAACCTTTTTCTGCTGCAGAGAGAGAGAGAGAGAGAGAATGAGAGAGAGAGAGAGAGAAAGAGAGAGAGAGAGAGAGAGAGAGAGAGAGAGAGAGAGAGAGAGAGAGAGAGATGAGGCCAGGAATAAGTGTCAGAAAGATGTGATGCCCAAAATCAAACTGCTAGTGCTGGCCTTGAAGGCAGAGAGGACACCAGGAGCCAAGGAATGCAGGCAGCCTCTAGAAGCTGGAAAAGAGAAGGGATGGATTCTCCCCTAGAGCCTCCAGAAAGAATCCAGTCTTTGAATCTAGCCATGTTGGATTTCTGGCCTACTGGATGGTAAGATAATGAATTTGTATTGTTTTAAGCCACTGAGTTGTGGTAATTTGTTACAGTAGCAATAGAAAATGAATACTAAGGACCAAACACAGTTACATGTAAAGGGTACAAAATTTAGACACATTTTAATCTGAAATTTAAATTAAAAGAAATGTAAAAATTTTAAAATAAAGTTAGTTTTCATGTATCTTTTAAAAATTAACAAGATGTTTATTAAACATTTAATATTATAAAATTTATCTAACAATGAAAAGGAAACATGCAAATTACAATAAATGTAAAATTTTTTAAATTACAGTTTTGAATTATTTTATTTTTTATACATTTAATAGAACCTTAAGTATTTTCATAAGTTTTTGCACTTCTTACGTTCACCTTTCATCTAAGTGCCAGAAGGCCAATCACAATCAATATACACAAATTTAAGGCTAATATGAAATGTGCAATATTGCAAAATGTTCTTAAAAACTATGTTGAATTTAAAAAACTGATCTAATTCATTAGTACCTCTGGAACTGAGATTTGGAATATGAAGAGAAGCAGGAAAATAGATGCATGGCACTCCTGGGAAGCTATATTTCATTATGCAAGTATCTATTGCATTTCTTTATCTGAGAGGAAGGATTTGACAAGTTAATTAATTTGTCTTTTTTCTAACCTAAGCACTTCTGCCATTCATACACTCCCCACCTTAATCAGTGTTTGTCTCTGATTTCAACAGTGGTACTATCCACAAACTTGCACAGAATTCAGTGTGTTTCTCTTTTGTTTTGAAGTCATAAAGCAAGAGATACGGAGAGGCATTTTGGGGGGCCCAAATGATGTGAATAGTGAAATCAGATGTTTATGGTTGTGGGTGCGTGGTGCTGCTCCTGAGCTTTGGACAGAGGCCCCTGTGTGTTCTTGGATAAATGCATTTGTGTAGGTCTGTGATATGCCAGGCCCTCTAGGGCACAGGGCACAGAGGAGTGACGCCTTCTGTCTGGGCTTAAGGGCACTATTGAAACACCTAATACGCCATCAGATCTTTCAGTCCACGAAGAGTAGTCTCCAGCTTAGTGTGCTGAAAGAGTGTTTTCTTCAGGGTTGAGTTGTGTTACAAACGGCCCCCGTTTAATTACCTTCGGATCAGAGATGGCAGGCTCCAGAAAGAGTGAGAGGCAGCATGTAAGAAAACTCATTTCCTTGTACCAGCGAGCGTGACTCTCTTTGCTGATAGTCTCCGGTATTGCATTACTTGGGCTTTGCCCTATTGGCTCCAGATCCTTATGATTGAATATTCTTCCTCCCCTGACTTTCACAATACAGTCATTCTTTAATTTCTCCCTCCAATGCTGCACATTGGGCCTTTGCAGAGCTCTGCTGCATGGCTGCTGCCTTGGCTTTCCCAGACATGTCCCTGTGCCCCAGGCTGCCCTCACTCCTTGACAGCTGGCCCACACCTCACTGGATTTACTTCCTTATTATGTTGCGCTTGTTTTCTCTGATTTGAGAAGCAAGGGAGTCCCAAGAAGATCTTTGAGAGCTAAATTTTAGTTCTAGATTTCTCACCCCATCATGGATACAAAAGTGGATATTAAAGGTTTCTATAGCAAAAGGGAAAGGAAAGTACCGTCCATAAGCAAGACCCCACCTGGGAGTTTTAGAGGAAACAATCAAGCGTAATCACTAACCCTGCTCCTTGAAGATCAGTGATCTTATTACCACTTATAATGAAGTCATATTTTATTATCTAGCAGTGATTTCAACAGGACTTGGTGATATTATAAGAATGAAATAGGAGGATTATTCAGATATCATAGGATCTGCAGCAGTGTGACTGCAGATCAACCATTAGTAAGTGCCTCTTATTTTGAAGGCCCTGTTGGTGCCACCGGTCTCTGCACTAAATTTGCATACTCTAACCACACCTCACCTTTGCACAGTAAGAGGGACACTTTGTGCCTTGCAGAACGTTTCTAGGAAGATCCCTCTCAGTAAGCAAAGGAAACGCTTCCTCTAGACTGCTTCTCTGTTGATTCCCTCAGAAGAGGCCTGCAGAGCGAAGGCTGACCTGCCCTGGGCCTCCAAAGCTGGGCTGCAGGCGGGCCTTCAGCTCCGTGCTCTCACCCTCTGAGGGGTTTAGGAAAGGAGGCATGACACTCTCAGACCCTGGAAGAGCACCGCAGAGGGCTCCTAATAACTATTCATATTCCCAAGCAGTAACTGACAATCGCACAAAATAAGTGGAGTAGAAGGCTTCCCAAAAGTGAAAAAGGAACCAGTGAACGAGAACTTCCTCTTTAAAAAAAAAAAAAAAAAAAAAAAAATTATTTTAATAAAATCAGAGTTCTGCAATTTCTCATTTCTTTTTTTTTTGGTTCCTTTTCCTGTCTTACAACCTTATTAATATAACCATAGCCTGAAATTCTAAGATTGTTTTTAAAATGCACTTAAAACATGTTGAACTGGGGTAAGTGGATACTATCTGCCAAGCCTTGTTTCCTTGGCTCTTCAACAGCTGAGGCCCTTTGATCCACGTCTGTGGACTCAGCCCTGGGCCCTGCCCCCAGTTTCCAAGAGTAGTGACCTTTTTGAAGACAGGATTATTGTTTTTTCCATGTTTAAAAAATAAAGTCTAGCACAGTGGTTCTCAGCCCTAGTTGAATGTGAAATACAGTAAGGAGCTTTTACTAAATATCAGTGCCTTAGATCCATCCAGACCAATTAAATGAGAAGCTTTGGGGTTGGGACCAGGGAGTCTGTGGAGTTGTATTTTTTGGGGGAATACTTTTTTTGTTTTTTTATTATAGTACACATACAATATTATATTAGATTCAGATGTACAACATAATGATTAGACATTTATATGACTTATGAGGTGATCCCCCCGATAAATCTAGTACCTGTCTGACACCATATATAGTTATTACCATATTATTGACTATATTCCCTATGCTGTACTTTACATCCCCATGACTGTTTTATAACTACCAATTTGTACTTCTTAATCCCTTCACCTTTTTTACCCATTCCCCCAAACTCCCTTCCTTTTTGCCAACCATCAAAATGTTCTCTATATCTATGAGTTTGTTTCTGTTTTGTTTGTTCATTTATTTTGTTCTTTAGATTCCACATATAAGTGAAATTATATGGCATTTATCTTTTTCTGTCTGACTTATTCCACTTAGCACAATACCCTCCAGGTTCATCCATGTTGTTGCAGATGACAAGATTTAATTCTTTTTTATGGCTGAGTAATTTCCATTACATATTATGTACTGCTTTTTTTTTTTATCTGTTCATACATTGATGGACACCCAAGTTGCCTCCATATCTTGGCTATTATAAATAATGTTGCAATGAACATATGAATGCACATATCTCTTTGAAGTAGTGTTTTGGGTTTCTTTGAATAAATACCCAGAAGTGGGATTTCAGGGGTCTTCTTTGTCTCTTGTTGTAGTTTTTGTTTTAAAGTTTATTTTGTTTGGTATAAATATTGCTATCCCATCTTTTGGTTTGTTTTCATTTTCATGAAATATAATTTTCCCTCCCTTTACTTTCAGTCTGTGTGTCTTTCAATCTGAAGTGAGTCTCTTGTAGGCAGCGTATGTAAAAGTCTTGTTTTTTCATCCATTCAGCCACTCCGTCTTTTGATTGGAGCATTTAATACATTTACATTTAAAGTAATTGTTGATAAGTATGTAGTTAACGTCATTTTATTATTCATACACATATATATATATTTTTTGTTGTTTTGTTTTGTTGTTGATGTTGTTGTTTTCATCTTTAAAAAGTCCCCCTAACATTTCTTGTAATACTGGTTTGGTGGTGATGAACTCCTTTAGATTTTTCTTGTCTGGGAAGCTCTTTATCTGTCCTTCGATTCTGACCGATAGCTTTGCTGGGTACAGTAATCGAGGTTGTAGGTCCTGCTTTTCATCACTTTGAATATTCCATGCCAATCCCTTCTGGCCTGCAAAGTTTCTGTTGAGAAATCACCTGACAGTTTTATGGGAGCTCCCTTGTGGGTAACTAACTGCCTTTCTCTTGCTGCTTTTAGGATTCTCTCTTTGTCTAACCTTTGCCATTTTAATTATGACGTGTGGGCTTCTTTGGATTCAACTAGTTTGGGATTCTCTGCACTTCTTGGGCTTGTATATCTATTTCCTTCCTCAGGTTAGGTAAGTTTTTAATCATTATTTCCTGAAATATGAGTAGGTTCAGGAAATAATGATTACAATCTTCCATAACCTGATGAAGGAAATAGATATACAAGCCCAAGAAGTGCAGAGAATCCCAAACTAGTTGAATCTCTTGCTCTCTCTCTTCTCCTTCTGGTACCCCTATGATGTGGATGTTGGTATGCTTGATGTTGTCCCAGAGGCCCCTTAAACTATCCTCATTATTTTTTAAAATTATTTTTTTCTTTTTGCTGTTCTGATTGGGTGTTTTGTGCTACTTTATCTTTTATTTTCATTTATTTATTTATTTATTTATTTATTTATTTATTTATTTATTTATTTATTTATTTATTTCAGGGTGCCCTTTCTTTCTTTCTTTCTTTCTTTCTTTCTTTCTTTCTTTCTTTCTTTCTTTCTTTCTTTCTTTTTTAATTAGTTTCATGTGTACACCACAAAGTAATAGTTAGACATTCATCATTTATATCCCTCACACAGTGATTACCCCCTGCCCCCTATCTACTATCCCTCTGACCGCGCACACAACCATTACATTTCCACTGTCTCTATTCCTAATGCTGTACTCTGCTTCTTGTAACTATATATAAAATTGTAGTTGACATTCATTATTGTTCAGCTTCAGCTTCAGGTGTACACTGCAGTGATCAGGCATCTACATCATCACTGAGGTGGTCTCCCTAATGAGACACGTGTCCATCGGATACCCTACAAAATCTTTGCAACATTATTGATTACATTCCCCAAATTGACTTTCGTATCCCTGTGGCAATCTTGTGGTTACCAATTGTGCTTTCTAATCCTCTCACCTTCCCCCTTATCCTCACTCCTCCCATCTAGCAAACCTCAACTTTTCCTCTATGTCTCTGAGATTGTTTCTGGTTAGTTCATTCATTTATTCTTTTCTTTAGATTCCACATATAAGTGAGATCATATGGTATTTGTCTTTCTCTGTCTGACTCTTTTCACTTAACATGTTCTCTAGGTCCATCCATATTGTTGCAAATGGTAAGATTTCATTCTTCTTTATGGCTGCGTAATACTGCATTGTATAAATGTACCAGAATTTCTTAATCCAGTTGTCTATCAATGGGCATTTCAGTTGTTTCCATGTCTTGGCTATTGTGTATAGTGCTGCAATAAACATAGGGGCATTTTTTTTTTAATTAGAGTTTTGGATTTCTCCATAGAGATACCTAGGAGTGGAATTGCTGGGTCATAAAGTAGTTCCATTTTCAAGTTTTTGAGATACTTCCATACTATTTTCCATAGTATGCACCAATCTGCAATCCCACCAACAGTGCACAAGGGTTGCCTTTTCTCCACATCCTCACCAGCACTTGTTGTTTGTTGATTTATTGATGATAATCATTTTGACTGGGGTGAGGTGGTGTCTCATTGTGGTTTTTATTTGCATTTCTCTAATGATTAGTGAGGTTGAACATTTTTTCATATCTCTGCTTGCCATCTGTATGTTCTCTAGAAAAATGTCTCTTCATGTCCTCTGCCCATTTTTCAATTGGGTTGTTTGTTTTTTGGGAGTTGATTTGACTAAGTTTCTAATAAATTTTGGATATTGACCCCTTATCAGATATATCATTGGAAAATATCTTCTCCCATTCAGTAGGATTCCTTTTTATTGATGGTTTCCTTTGCTGTGAAAAAACTTTTTAGTTTTATGTAATCCCACATGTTTTTCTCTTCCCTTGCCCGAGGGGATATATCAGTAAAAATCTTACTCTGGGTAATGTCTGTAAAATTTCTTCCTATATTTTCTTCTAGGTATTTTATGGTTTCAGATCTTACATTTAAGTCTTTAATCCATTTTGAATTTATTTTTGTATATGGTGTAAGGAGGTGGTCCAGCTTCATTTTCTTGCATGTGTCTCTCCAGATTTCCCAGCACCATTTATTGAATAGACTGTCTTTACCCCATCGTACATTCTTGCTTCCATTGTCATAGATTAAATGACCATATAGGCATGGATTTACTTCTGGACTCTCTATTCTGTTCCATTGATGTATGTGTCTGTTTTTATGCCAGTACCATGCTGTTTTGATTACTGTATGTGCTACTTTATCTTTTAAATCACTGATTTGATTCTCTGCTTTATCTAATCTACTGTTGATTCCCTCTAATATATTCTTTATTTCAGTTACTGTATCCTTCATTTCCAACTGGTTCTTTTTTATGTTTTCTATCTCCATTTTTATGTTTCATATCTCTGTTCTCACAGAGATCATTGAGCATCCTTATCACTAGTGTTTTATGCTCTGCGTCTGGTAGATTGCTTGTCTCTATTTTGTTCTTTTTCTGGAATTCTGTTCTTTTGGGGCATGTTTCTTTGTCTCCCCATTTTGCCTCTTTGTGTTTGTTTATGTACTAGGTAGCTCTGCTATGTTTCCCAATAGAATGGCCTTATATAGTAGCTGTCCTGTGGGGCCCAGTGGCACAGTCTCCCTGGTTACTTGAGCCAGGTGCTGCGGTGTGTCCCTTGTTTCGGTTGTGTTTGCCCTCCCGTTGTTCTTGAGCCTTGATTGCTGTTTGCATGTCATTGAGAGGAATTGACCTTTGGACTGATTGGTTATGAGGACTGGCTGTGACTGCAGTGCATGAGCTGCTGTGCAGGAGCTGCTCCTATGGGACAGGATTTGCTTTAGCAGGGCTCTGGTGCCTGCCCAGACCTCCCAGGGTATGTGATCTGTGAAGATGGCTTGGTAGTGTGCCAGCACAGTCTGACCACTAAGCCTGCTGGCCTTGAGGCCTCCTGGGAGGGGCTCTGGTACAGGCCAAGTTCAGCCACAGCCTGTGCCCTGCCTGGAGCCATGTGGCATGAGCCACAAAGCAATCCACAGAGAGCCACCACCTATGCTGGGCTTGGAGAGAGGCCAAGCCAAACTAAGGCTGGCTGCTGCTAATTCCAGGCTTAGGGTTGCTCAACAAGAGGTACAGGGCACACCAGGCTGTCTGTTGGGGTTTGTGAACCTTTGAAAGATTTTAGGAAAGTCTGTAGCATGAGCCAAGAAAGGCCATTTGTATGAAAAAGCCACTGGAAGCGGCTTGTGTGGGCCCACAAGTTGGTAGGACAGGGTTTCAGAGAACCACCAGGGCAGGTGAAGTGTGTTAGCCGGGTTGATGGAGACTCAGCTATGGTATCTGCCTGTGTCTGAATGCTGGGAGATGGGAGGGCTCAACAAAGGAACAGTGGTTTCTGCAAGCAATTCTGTTTGGGAGAAAGTTGCCCCTCCAGCTTTTGTTCTGAAGCCATACAATTCAGTTTCTCCATGTATGAGCATATGTTCCCAGCACCTTTCAGGTTGCTACCCCAGTGCTGGAGCTCAGAGCAATGAGTCCATCAGCAAAAGTCTGTGCACAGCCCTTTTGAGAGGAATGCCTGGGATTCCAGCCTCCTTCTGTCTCACTCAGTCGCAATCTTCTCTGGTTTTCACAGCCAGAAGTTGTGGGGACTTCTCTTCCCGGCGCTGGAACCCTGGCCTCAAGAGCCTGATGTGGGGCTGGGACCCCTTGTTCCTCAGTGGGGACTTCTTCAGCCAAGATATATCTCCCTATTTTTAACTGCCACATGTGGGTATGGGGACAACCGGTTCTGCATCTCTGTCCCTCCTACCAGTCTCGACATGGCTTCTAATGCATATCCTTAGTTATAGGACTTTTGTTCAGCTGGACTTCAGGCAATTCTCAGTGATGGTTATTGTTCTATAGTTTAGTTGTATGGTTGTCATATTTCTTTTGTCCCCTTTTGTCAGGAAGAGTTTCTTGTCTTTCCTTGACTTTAATGATGGCATTACTTTTCTATGCTACATAAAATATTTCCACACATTTAGCAGCTTGAAACAACACATATTTATTATGTCAGTTTCTGGAGGTCAGGTGTCCAGACATGGCTTAGCCGGATTCTCTGCTTCCGGTCTGACTAGGCTTTAATCCACGTGTCAGCCAGTGCTTTTGCCTCATCATAGGCTTGACTGGGCCGTGATTTGCTTCTTAGCTCCCACAGATTGTTGGCAAAATTCATTTTCTTGATGCTGCAGAACCGAGGACTCAGTTTATTGCTGGAAACCACCCTTAGCTCCTGCATTTCATTGCCATGTGGGCTTCTCCAACAGGACCACTTATTTCATGGAAGCTTACTTCTTCAAGGACAGTGAGGCTAAGTCTAACACCTCTGCTAGCAAGATGGAGTCTTACATATATCATAAAGTAATTATGGGAGTGATATAATTGGCAAAGGGAGTGATCTTTGCCATACCCTTTTGGTCCTGCCCAAGCTCAAGGGATAGGATTACACAAAGGCATAAATACCAAGGAACATGGGTTATTGGTATTTACCTTAGGGTTTGTCTGCCACAATGACCTTGATGCTTTTGAAGGTTACCTTGTAGACTCTTCCTCATTTGGGTTTATATAGAATGTTCCTCAATTTGGGGTTGTCTGATATTTCCTATGGTTATAGTCAAGTTAAGAATATTTTCCCAGAATATTACAGACATTGAATTGTTCTCATTACATCATATCTGGTGGCTCATTATTTTAGTTTGCCCCATTCTTTATGTTTACTTTGATCATTGGAATTAAATGATATCTGCTAGGACTTCTCCAGTGTAACATTATTCTTTTCCCTTTTGTAATTAATAGGTGTTTCATGGAGAGGTACTTAAAAACTATGTAAATATCCCATTCCTCATCACAATTTTAATCAATTTATGTATTCAATGTGAACTTATGGTTTCCTATTTCATTCAATGGGTTATAATCCATTACTATAATTATTTATTTCAATGCTCAAATTATCCCATATCTATCCATTGGAAACCACTTCAAAATGGCTTCTGTGTTCTTTTGACATATCCCTACTATTCTTCCCCCCCCCGCCCCCCGCACTATTCTTTAAGCACTTCCCTACTTGAGCAATAAGATCCTCTAGGCTCATGTACTTTCCTTGTGCTGAAATCACCCATTATTCCAAGGAACCCTGGACCAGTGGAGAAAGGTATCTAAAAGTCAAGATCTGGAGACTAGTTGTTTTTTTTTTTTTTTTTTTTTATGAGAAAAAAATTTATTTATGAAAATCTTAAGCAGTACAAAACTCAGAAGCTCCACTTAGGTGCAACAAACATGGAAATGATACTAAGCAATGCTAGTCTTTCCCATAAATTGAATAAGATTTAAGTTTGACAGAGCATAGTAATCCTTAAAGCAGCACTCCTCAAATTGCAGTATAGCCCTGTGTATTTTTAAATAAGCAAGGATGGAATGAGCTATGGTTTTTAAGAATCTATTGAGTGACGGATGGCAATTACATGAAGTGATCTGAACAAAGGTGCACATAAGCTTGAGCACAACACTTCACTTAAGTGAAATACTGATGCCATAATCGACCCATATGGCCCACAGATTCACTAAGACTACTAGATTCTCTAGAGGATGAAGTGACGGTTTTTCCCAGCTTACCGTGTTCATAATACGTTATTGTTCAATTTCTACTAAAGCCTGTGATACAACTAGCTACCATCAGGCTTTTGCCTAGAAGAGAACTGCAGTTTTGTTCATGTTAGCGCCAGCAGAGGAAATTTGACATTAAAAATTTGGTCCAAAATCTATAGAAAACTGAATTGTACAGGGACTTAGGTTAAAAATGTTTTGCAGAATTTGTGAGCTTTAAGGTAATAACATCTTTTCAGAGTAGCATGTGAAGAACCTACCAACACTATACATTATAAACAAAGTTAAGAGCAGAAAAAGATCTCGACTAAAGTGGGGAGGACAGTGTGAAAATATTTACAAAATAAAAGGTTCAGAATAAAGGAATATTTACAGAATGCTAAAAAGCTATTAATCTGCAGTCATAACGAGGCCCCTCTGAGCTCCCAAAACCTTTGCTTTCTTCTCCTTTTGTGCTTGCTCATGTTTCTTCCGTTGCTCCTCCCTGGTCTGGCGATAAGGCTGTTTGTAAGTTTTCTTACGGAAGCTAACTCTGTTTACATGCTCGTTATTTTCTTTAGATGATCCCCATGGTTTCAGTTTTCCTTTGTGTGGCTCATAGCTGAGGGGACGAGACAGACTTACTTTGAGATCAAACACTGGTTTCCTATGGGAGACTGGAGTCTTTGCTTCTTCAGCCGTCAACTTGAAAGGGGTAGCAACTGCAACAGAATCTCCCTTTGTGGTCTTTAACTTGTGTGTCCCAAGAACAGCCTAGTCTTTTGGGGTACTTCCAGGTACGGTCACATGTGGACTTTCTGGCCGGAGTCTTGGTTAGTGAACGCTTATGCTCATTATCTTTAGTAGTGGCTGAAAATCTGACATTCATTTTAGTTGCCGAGAGAGTGGAGCGCTTGACCGCCCCCTTCACACACGAGGTTCTCCGACCTGCAGCGCCCCGCGACTGGCCTTGAGAGCACCGCTGGCTTGTGGGGGTACAAGCCACAGAGAGTCTTCCTTGGACACCAACTGGAGTTGCCACCATTCCCTTCCTGACGGACTGCTTCTTCAGTTCATTAAGTAAATTGTGTTGTTCAAAATGTTTCTTTTTTTCTCTCAATATATTGAACAATGGACTCCATGTCCTTAAAACGAGCCTCATGCAGCTTCTTAAAGTTTGGAGTAGTGCTTGCAGTTCTTTTAATTTTTCTAGATTTGGAATATCCATCTGTGTAGAGAAACTTCTTTCTTTCTGAAGGTACCTTTGAATCTTCATTACCTCCTTGGCTCTCATCTGGTGGGGAAGGAACTTCTGCAGCAGTTTTGAGGCCCTGGTTTTCCCACATTTCTTGATTCTGGAACTCAGCTGGATCCCTTGTTTGTACTTCTGAATGTTCCTGCAATTTTGACACAGGTGGTGGCTTGTTTTCAGTTTGCACACTTCCATTCATCTGAGAGTCAGGATTCCTGTGGACGGTCTTGCGCCTTCTCATTTTGGTGATGTGGCCGGCCGGCTCCCCCTCAGCTTGTTCCTGGATGCTAACATGCATCTCAGTCTCATCACAAGAGGATGCAGAAGTTTGACTTTCATCCTGATTCTCGTTTTCTTTTCTTGCTTCCTGTTTAAGATGGGCTTTCAAGGCTTTTAACAACTTGTCTGCCCTCAGGTTAGCCCGTATGCCTAGACTCTTGGCTAAGCTCTGCAGGTCACTGTACTGGAAGGAGTCCAGCTCCTCCAGGGAGGGGACGGTCATCGCGATCCGCAATCCAGGCAACCCACGCAGATGGTATAGATCCTGCAACCTCAGCAGGGCAGTTCAAAACTCTGAAGCTAGTTGTTCTTTTTGATATTGGGGTATTGCTGTTCTGAGGTCCTCTCAGTGGACAGAGCTAGGGAATATTTGTCTGTTTGTCTGTCTATCCTCACATTTACATCTATATTTCCATATCTGTCTATATTAAAAATCTTGAGTTCACACCTTTACCTTCAATTTCAACCCAATACTACAAAGTTTATTCAATTTTTTTTTCCCTTTTGTGTATTTGTAACTCCCTTTTCCAACAGTGAAAAACCTGGCTCCCATTTTATTAGATTAGTTGCCCTATATGTAACCCTTCTTCCACTGCTGCTGCAGTCTCCCATGAGACTATTCTGCTTACACTACCCAGACTCTGACGTCCCTTGCTGTTTTGCCATTAACCATCAACAAACCCCTTAAACCTCTAGCTATGGGCACCCGCCTCAACTTCCCTGGGCTTCAACAATCTGGTATGAGCCTCATCACTGTGCCAATCTTCCTTGCTTTT
Source organism: Rhinolophus hipposideros (assembly GCF_964194185.1). Classification (NCBI taxonomy): domain Eukaryota; kingdom Metazoa; phylum Chordata; class Mammalia; order Chiroptera; family Rhinolophidae; genus Rhinolophus; species Rhinolophus hipposideros. The sequence goes on along the minus strand of NC_138057.1, from coordinate 13,351,912 downwards.
CTTAGACTCTGACACCTCAAATTATGTGTGTTTTTGTTTTTGTTATCAGGCTTTTATTTCTATTGTTACATTTCTTTAACACTCACAAAGTGACAGATTTTTTCCTTTGTGAAACAGCCACCAATTTTATTATAACATCTCTTGAATATTAAGGATATGATATATTTGATGATTAATGATGTAAATAAAATAAATGCAACAAGAGAAATCATGATACACAACTATTCCATGACTCTAATAAGTTGTCACTTCATGGTTCAGATTTGCTTCTTGATACCATTCTAATCACTCTTGAAAATATCTGGAGAAGAAAAATTACAAAAGATAATAAGTCTTTTTGTTATAGCAGCTGCCTTCCAAAGGAAAGGATGCAAGAAATGATACACTGACATGAAGTTTGGATTGACATTCTATGTAAAGTGGTAAGGTGCTTTTTAGTAGGAAACAATGAAGGTCTTTAAGAAAATTAGTAATTGGGGATCTTAAGTATCCAGAAATGTGAGGACAGTGATACTTGATGGTGATGAATCCTGTAGAATGCCCTTTGGGTTATAAAACCAATTTCTTCAAGAGACACTGTAGCTGAATAAGATAATTTTAAACCAAGTAGCCCAGGGGGCTATTTGCCCGGAAGCCTTAAATGACTTACTAGACCAGATGGAATTGTTTTAGAGCATTTCACTCCAAAGCAGCAGAATATACATTCTTTTCAAGTGCACATGGAACATTTTCCAAGATAGACCACATATTAGGCCACAAAACAACTCGCAATAAATTTAAGGAGATGGAAATCATATCAAGCATCTTCTCTGACCACAATGGTATGAAACTAGAAATCAATTAGAATAAACAAACAAACCTGAAGACCACACAGACACATGGAGGCTAAATAACACGCTACTAAACGATGAATGGGTTAACAATGAGATCAAGGAAGAAATCGAAAGTTACCTTGAGACAAATGAAAATGAAAATACAATGACCCAAAATTTGTGGGACACAGCAAAAGCAGTCATTGAAGGAAATTCATAGCAATGCAAGCCTACCTCAAGAAACAAGAAAAATTTCAAACAGTCTAATTTTACACTTAAGGGAACTAGAAAAAGAACAGAACACAAAGTCCAAAGTGAGTAAAAAGAAGGAAGTAATAAAGATCAGTGTGGAAATAAATGAAATAGAGGCAAAAAAAAAAAAAAAAAAAAAGAGGCGGTGAAACCAAGAGCTAAGAGCTAGTTCTCTGAAAAGGTAAACAAAATTGATAAACTTTTAACCAGACTCATCAAGAAAAAAGACAGAGGATACAAATAAAATTAGAAATGAAAGAGAAGTGACAATAGATACCACAGAAACACAAATAATTTTAAGAAAATACTATGAGCAATTATATGCCAATAAATGGGCCAATCTGGATGAAGTGAATAAATTCATAGAAGCATACAATCTTCCAAGACTGAATAAAGAAGAAACAGAACATCTGAACCAACCAGTTACTCCTAATGAAATCTAATCAGTAATCAACAAGCCCCCGACAAACAAAAATCTTGGACCAGATGGCTTCATAGGTGAATTTTACCAAACGTTCAAAGGAAAATTAATACCTATTCTTCTCAAACTATTCCAAAAAAATTCAAGAGGAGGGAAGGCTCTCAACCTCATTCTACAAGGCCATCATTACCCTGATTCCAAAACCAAAGACATTACAAAAAAAATAAAACTATAACCCTGGTGAACATAGATGCAAAAATCCTCAACAAAATTTAGCAAACTGAATTCAGCAATGCATTAAAAATATTATACACCATATGAAGTGGAATTTATTTCTGGTATTCAAGTTTGGTTCAATATCTGCAAATTAATTAACAAACAAAGCATAAACAAAGTGAAAAATAAAATCATATGATCATATCAGTAGATATGAAAAGTTTTGTCAAACTTTGTTAAAGTTTGACAAAATCCAGCATCCATTTATGATAAAAACTCTCAACAAGTGGGAATAGAGGGAACGTAATCTCGACGTAATAAAGGCCGTATATGACAAACCCACAGCTAACATCATACCAATGGGGAAAAGCTAAAAGCATTGCTCTTAAGATCAGAAATAAGATAAGGATGTCCACTTTCACCACTTTTATTCAATATAGTATTGGAAGTCCTAGCCACAGCATTCAGACATGAAAAAGAAATAAAAAGCATCCAAATTAGAAAAGAAGAAATAAAACTGTCATTATTTGCAGATGCCATGATAATATATAAACAGAACCCCAAAGATTCCACCAAAAAACTATTAGAACTGATAAATGAATTCAGTAAAGTAGCAGGATACAAAATTAATATTCAGAAATAAGTTGCATTTTTATACACCAATAACAAACTATCAGAGAATTTAAGAAAACAATCCCATTTACAATTGCATCAGAAAAATACATAGGAATAAATTTAACCAAAGGAGTAAAGGACCTGTATTCAGAAAATTATAAGACATTGAAGAGCAAAATTAAAGATGATACAAATAAATGGAAGCATATATGATACTCATGGTTAGGAAGAATTAATATAGTTAAAATGTCCATACTCTCCAAAGCAATGTATAGATTCAATGCAATCCCTGTTAAAATACCAATGGCATTATTCATATAACTAGAACAAATAATCCTAAAATTTATATGGAACCATAAACAACCCCAATTAGCCACAGCAATCCTGAGAAAGAACAAAGCTGGAGGTATCATGCTGCCTGATACCAAACTATGCTACAAGGCCATAGTAATCAAAACAGCATGGTACTGGCATAAAAACAGACACATAGATCGATGGAACAGAATAGAGATCCCCGAAATAAACCCATGCTTATATGGTCATGTAATCTATGACAAAGAAAGCAAGAATTTACATTTGGGTAAAGACAGTGTATTCAATAAATGGTGCTGGGAAAACTGAAGAGATACATTCAAGAAAATGAAGCTGGATCACCTTCTTATTCCATATACAAGAATAAACTCAAACTGCATTAAAGACTTAAATGTAAGATCTGAAACCATGAAAGTTCTATAAGAAAACAGGCAGTAAATTCAGACATTACCCTTAATAATATTTTTAATTATATGTCTCTTCAGCCTGGGAAACAAAAGAAAAAATAAATGGGATTACATCAAACTAAAAAGATTTTTCACAGCAAAGAGAACCGTCAACAAAACAAAAAGCATTCTATTCAATGGAAGAAGGTATTCACCAATGATATCTTATAAGAGGTGAATATCCAAAATTCATAAAAGACTCATACAACTCAACACCAAAAAACCCCAAACAATTTAATTAACAAATGGGCAGAGGACCTGACCAGGCATTTCTCCAAAGAGGACATACAGATGACCAACCAATAGACATATGAAAAGATGATCAACGTCACTAATCATCAGAAAAATGCAAATTGAAACCACGATGAGATAACACCTCATACATGTCAGAATGGTCATCAACAAATCAACAAACAAATGTTGGTGAGGGTGTGGAGAAAAGGGAACCCTTGTGCACTGTTGGTGGGATTGCAAATTGGTGCAGCCACTATGGAATTTCCTTAAAAAATTAAAAATAGAACTACCTTACGACCCAGCAATTCTACTCCTGGGTATTTATCGAAAGAAATCCAAAACACGAACTCAAAAAAATATATGCACCCCTGTTTACTGCAGCACTATTCACAATAACCAAGATATGGAAACAACTGAAATGCCCATGAATAGACAACTGGATAAAGAAATTGTGGTGCATACAATAGAGTACTACTCTGCCATAAAAAAGAATGAAATCTTACCATTTGCAACAACATGGATGGATCTAGAGGGTATTATGCTAAGTGAAATTAGTCAAACTGAAAAAGACAAATACCATAGGATTTCACTTATATGTGAAATCTAAAGGACAGAAGAAAATGAGCAAAGAAAACAGAAATAGACTCATAGATTCAGAGAACAAACTGATAGTTACTAGATGGGAAGGGGTTGGGGGGCTGGGTGAGAAAGGTGAAGGGATTAGATGTGCAAATTGATAGTTACAGGAGGGTCACGGGGATGTAAAGTACAGTATGGCGGGTATAATCACTAATGTGAAAACTATATATAGTGTCAGATGGGTACTAGACTAATCGGGGGATATGTTCATAAATTATATGAATGTCTAACCATTATGCTGTACACCTGAAATGAATATAAAGTAATATTGAATATCAACTATAATTAAAAAAAATAGTCCCTGGGATGTAAAGTACACCATAGGGAACATAGTCAATAATATTGTAATAATTATCTACAGTGTCAGATGGGTAATAGACTTGTTGGGGTTATCACTTTATGAGGTATATAAATGTCTGATCACTATGTTGTTTTGTACACCTGAAACTAATAAAACAAGAGGAAAAAAATTCAAAATTGTTCAAGACTTAAACAAAAGATACTGAAACTGTAAAAGTACAAAAAAAATAAAATGTGTTGGGTGAAATGTAAAGAAAAGGCAAAGAGGTAAGTCAGCTTAAGGGATAGTGTTTCACGCTCTGCAACCGTATTGAAGAAAATATCTAAATTTGGCTATCTCTGCTGAGCTGCCGTCACCCTATCTGACATTTTGGGATCCAAGCCATGAATCTGAAGCCTTTATTTTGACCAGTCTAATGTGTCACAATACTCGGATTTAATGGAAGCTTGCTATCAGTTTTGAGTTACTTTGTCTTTAACTTATCAGGGTGTAAATGGACTTCAAGGTGATTTTTAATATATATGTAAATTAGCTACTTCTATAGCAACTGTAGTATGAACTTGAGTGTGCAGAAAAGAAGGATTGGAGGCAAGCAATATTTTGAAAATAATGTCAGGAAAGAGGCTGTACAAGTGATACATGACATTCGATGATTTGAATACAGGTTATATTAAGACACTTTCAATGAAATTATTGTCATTGTAAATTTTCTGGGGCTGATAGGCATGAAGATAACAGACAATGAAAATAAGATTTTATTGTAGGTTGTTAAACTATGCTAACGGTCACATAATTTTCCATTTAGAGAGCTTAGAGTTTATATAGAAGTTGATTGTATTTTTTACTGAATTCATTTTTTACTCAGATGGTGAAGTGGCTTAAATTCAAAATGATTAAGACTCTTGTTTTTTGATACAAAAAAATAACATGATTTACTCACTATTTAAATTTAGGTTTATTAAGTATGTATGCTGTCTTATATATTTACATCTGTAGTGTGACATGCTAAAAATCACAAAAACCGTAATTTTTCTAATATTAATCATAGTGAAACTATTAATATTTGATTTCCTAAATCTTCTAATTATTTCTTTTTTAAGGAACAATGCAGGACAGGGAAATGTTCTGAAGGATATTAATAAAAACTACAGACATTCAAAATTCATTCTAAACTTTAGTGAGTATTAGTTTCCAAAAGCAATTGTCAATCAGAAGGAATAGAATAGGAAAACATGGAAAGATACAGACGGGGTTATTATGGCTACCATTTTTTATTCTCTAATAGTTTAGTTAAAAGGAAGGTGAAAAATTATAATGGGGATTATGTCTATACCAAAACTAAGTGGTAACTTGAAAGTAAAACCTAGGCCACACGACTAGAGCTCTTTTATTAGTTATAACTGGTGTTAATTCAGTATGCTTCAAATTTATTTCCAGAAGGGAATAGATACATTTGTTAATGATTAAAATCATTATCATTAGGATTGACCTAGATCTAAAATATAAATCACTGTCATCAAAATCAATGTTAAATACCCTTAGGAATAAAGAACATCTATACTTACCAGGTTATTATTTAATTGTCCAGAGATGTTAAATACCCTGATTCTTTAAATATCAACTCAAAAATTTTTCAAAATTTTGACTTTATTTGTATTGGTATAACCCCCTGAAGTTTAACTACTGTGCTGGATGGTTCTCACTGTAAAGTAACTCTGATGCAATTGTATTCTTGCTGGGAAATGATTTTATTGCATAAGAAAATGAATGAGCAGAGACCAGTGAGCTGTGTCTGCTGATGGACTGCAATTTGCAGACTGTAATGTCGAAGCAGATTTGAGATTCATGACAACAGTTGGTGATTGCACTGCTCAACAATTCTGTGGCAGCAATGAACCATGCCATTCACAATCTCATTGCACGTTTTGCACATATAAGTTCAGTTTACATAGTCATATATGAAAATCTTTCATGGGCACAGGAAATATTGTCTGGAATTATTGTGTTGTTATTACATGTTTCATTGCAGTACTGATGGCATTGAAATATATTTCTCCATTGTCCAGAAGGAACAATTCTATCCCATTCGATCAAAGAATTGATAGAAAGGGAATATGCACACTGCCTATTTTAAAGGCTATGTAACACCTGACACAAAGTAAGAAAATGATAGCTATTATTGTTACTAAACTACCATTAATGTTTTCTGATGACATTGCCTTAAAAATATGACAGATGTGTTTTCTGTTAACTTGTACACTACTTTTAAGTACAGCATCTTTCAGGGCTCAAAACACTTTGGTAGAAACTAAGTTGATTTGGTTATTACCTTCTAAAGAAAGGCATTTCTACATAAGGTTCTCAGACTCACAAAATTTGGAACATAGAACTGGTGTTTTCCGCAGCCCCACTCTTTTATGGAGTATTTGTGAGTCAGATCCCCCAGGAAACATTAGTGCGCCATGGAGCTTTGCCCACTGATGATGGCATGCTGTGATGATGTTATCTTAAGTGGGAAAGGGACTTTGCAGATGGAGTAAAGGTGAGTATCTTATAATAGGGAGGTTATCCTGATTACCCAGGTGACCTTGATCTAATCTCATGAGCCCTGAAAAGTAGAAAACTTGCTGGAGGCATCGAGAGATGGCAGAAGAAGTCAGATACATTTTCTTTCCTTTTTTTTTTTTTTTTTTTTTAAGAAGGGCGCTGCTCAAAGTAGCCCATGTGGGGATTGAACTGGCAACCTTGGTGTTAATAGCAAGCACGCTAACCAACTGAGCTAACCGGCCACCCAAAGTCAGCCAAATTTAAAGCATGACAGGGACTCAACTGCCATTGCTGGAGGAGGCCATATGGAAAGCATAAGAAAGAATGTGGGCAGCTGTTAGGAGCAATAACACCAACCCCCACCCCCAGGCTTAACAGCAGCAAAGAAATGGAGACCTCAGTCCTACAGCCTAGAGGAACTGAATTTAGCCAACAAACTGAATTAGGGAGCAGATTCTTCTCTAGCTCCTTGAGTAAGGAATGCAGCCATACCAACGCTTAGAATTTGGTGTTGTGAGACCCTACGGAGAGGACCCAACCCAGACTTTGACCTTTAGAAACTGTGAAATAATACATTTGCATTGTTTTAAGCCACGAAGTTTGTGATGATTTGTTATAGCATCAATAGGAAACTAGTACAATGTCCATCCCTGAGAGATCCCCAGATGTAACTCCGGTATTTTCACTGGCCAGAGTCCGTCTACTTCCCTAGTCTTATATGTTTCTTACCATTTAAATTCAGTTATCCTAACTCCTGGCTTATCCTGCAATTTCATATACCACTCTGTAACTCATTATAGCATCTGTTTGTATTCTGTAACTTCTATGATACATATACGATTCCTACAACATCCTATAATAGCCTGGAACTTCTCTGCTATACACAGAATGCGTCTACAGAGGCAGGACGCAGGGCTGGGGAAATCAGTCATCTGATCCAAGTAAACTGTACGTCTGGAAATGATTGAATTACATGAAAATCTATCTTAAAAATATGCCGTCTCCTTCCCATCTTCATACTTTCTCCTGACAGCCTCTTTCCCTCTAAGCAACTGATTTTTAGTAGTCTGCAATTTAGATTTAGAAAACTAAAATTCATCATATGACACCATGCATGGTAGGCTACTTCAAGGTTGTCATTAACAAACTCCAACACTACGGACTCAGTAGAGAATTGCCTCTCCTCCGTCCACTTTAGCTCAGAGAGCAAATTAACCCATTTGTTTACTCAGAAATTTGCTTCTGCAGTTAGATGGGAAGAGTATGTGCTAACAGCTGAGTTAACTGTGGCCACGAGAGCCCTTTCCATTAATTGCTGGCCATTGCAATAAGCATGTTATATCCATTACTTCTGTTTCCTTTGCCAATTTGTGTGAATACCTGGAGGTTTAATAAGTGGATGTTCTTTTGCATTTTCAAATAAAGAAGCAAGACAGTCAATTAAGGATACATGTATATAAATCAAAATTATTTTCTGCATTTGTGCTTGCAGAAGGAAAAAAAAAAGAAGGAAGAACTAGAGGGCATTTGTAAAATTCCACCCCTTCCCCAATGGTTAGTGTTGGGAGGTTTACTGGAATTAGGACTGGCTACACATTTCCTTGGCTTCAGAGTCACTGAGCTGCGTTTGAATCCCAATTCCGTTACTTACAGGCAGTGTGATATTGAGTGAGTCACTGAGCCTCTCTAACTTTCAGTTTTCTCATCTTTACCTTAGTGATAATGACATATGTCTTGCATCTTTAAAGAACTTGGAACTGTTCTCACATGTGACCATCAATGGTGGTACTTTCACCAAGACATTTTCGAGGTCTTAACTCCTTTTCATTGACAGTTCTCTACACACAGCGCATTCTGTGTAAAACAATCTAATATAATCTAAGACCATTTCTCCCCCTAAGCATGGTCAAAGTTTTTCTACATGTTTCAAACAGAATAAGAATGGCAAAATGAAATGGGCAAGAGAGAGGAGACATGGGGAAAGAAATTAAAATGAGGGCAGGACATATGGAAGCTATCCTATATAAACTCTGGAATAATTAATGTAGAAATGTTGCTCTATTTGTCCCCAAGAGCCAAATTAGTTTCAAAAGTCTTTAAATATAATTTTTAAATGTTTTGTTTCTCAGGCACTATCTATGATATATGAATACCATATCTTTCAAGTCAAATCTCAGACTTGAATCTGAACTTATTTTGTGAGCATCTGAGCATAGAAATTGAACTTCTATGTGCTGTGTTTATGATGGTAGCGAGGCATGTCAAAACAAGTCTGCACATAAAGGAGATTATTAGTTCACATTTTCTGAGGATCCCAGAGAATGAACTACCTTCTTAAATAGAATACTAATATTTTTCTTTGATAGAAACTTAGATTGCGAAAGAAATTTTGTTCATCAAAACCTACTTTCTTTTTCTGCTTAGATATCAATCCTGCCAGTTGCAATGCGGGAATTTTTTCTTTATCTCAGTAGAGGTCATTATGCTATCACTTTAGGTTAAAAAATAAAAAAGAATTGCATTGTCTTCTAAACAATAGTTTGTCAGGAAAAAAGCATATTATTTTCTCTTTAAAAATAACTTAAAATATGAATAATTTCAGGTGAGTTCTTCTTAGCTGGCAGAGAAGATGTTAAACTGTTTGCAACAAATAAAAGACATTCCTTTACATACGGTGGAAAACGTTTTTATCTCAAAAGTATTGAACTTAGAGTCTGAAAACCCAGAATTCACCCTAATCCCCTGTCTCCTTCACCCCAAACACTCAGTGTCATAAGTTCTGCACCTTCTTCCTTCTTACTATCTGTTCAATCTTTTCTCATGTCTCCAACCCACTCCTGTAGTCTTCTGGCCTCCATTTCATCTCACCTAGACCTTGGATGTCTTTTAACTGGTCTCCCTGTTCCTATATTGCCTGCCTGCACCCTCCCCCAAGTGACCTCTGCAGTTCTGTTGATGGGATTTATCAGGAAAAAAACCCTTACTTGAAAACTGTTTGGCTTCCATTGCTCAGAGAATGAGGTCAGGGCTTCTTACGTTGCCATTCCAGGGACTCATGATCTGGCCTTTGTCCGTTTCTGTTTTTTCAACCCTACCCTCAAGCCCCTCACCCTCACCCTGTGCCGGAAACAGCTTCTATTTCCAGCATCTACCAGGATGTGTAAGTCTCTGTATTTTTGCTCAGTCTGCTTTGATTATCCTCCTCAACCCCATTTTCCTTATAAACAGTTATTTTCTAGGCTGAGCTCAATGCTAACTCTCTGACTCTCCCTGTTCCACCCACATGAAACCAACTTCTTCCCTGTTCAACTCTCCTCTATATCCTCTAGAGACTTCTGGACACAGTGCCTGTGGTATTTTGTTGCATTTGCTCACATGGCCAGTTCTCACTTCCAGACTTAATCTAATTGCGATTAAGACTATCTTATCTAGCAAGTAGTACTGTGCTTGGCATCCAGCATGCATTTACCACATACTTGTGGAAAGGGGAAAGGAAAGATCTGGGATGGAGCTTATGTTTGCCATGTGTAAGAGCTCTGAAAAGACATGTAACCTCTTTGAGCTAAATTTTACTCACCTGGAAAATGCTAGTGACATTATCAGCTCTTTCCATTGCATTTAGAATAAAACCCTTTATTTCATACATAACCTGTTAGCACCAGCCCTGGACAGCACGGGCTTTCTGCTTTCCTCTGTGACCTCATTTCAGGCCCCACCCCCTCCTCCTTAATTTTCCACAGGAATTTGTCCTCTGATAGTTTCCAGGGTGTGCCAAGCAGTTTTGACACCCCTCCCAGCCCCCTCACACACACCACCTCTACACTTTCTGATCCATCTGAGTGAGAGGTGCTATCCCAAATGTTGCTGCCTGTTTCTCATCAAAGGTCACCTCTGCAGAGAGGTTTTGACTAATCCCCTCTCTATGTCTCTGCATGTATGTCTCTGCATGTTTGCCTGGTTATTTTCACTTTATAGTATTCTTTTCTTTATCACTCCAGACTTTCCACTTATTTTATGTGTATGGTTCACCCCCATCCCCACCACTGTACTGTCAACTCCAGGTGGGTGGACAAAGATCAAATGGGTCTTGTTCACTGTTTAGTTCCTAGGGCCCGACACATAGCAGGCTCTTAATAGGTATTTGTTGACTGATACATGAGCTGATATCAAAGGTGGTTTGAAGATCAGGTACAGGATGTGAGTGAAGTTTATAAACCAAAAGTACTTTATGGACGTGAAGCATTGGTATTATCACTGGAATAGACATAGGGGAACCTGGGAAAATATGTGCCGACTTCCGTTTCCTCAGGAAATGAATATATAGCTTAACAACAAGTAATTACTTATTTTCCGAGTGTGGAGTCTCTGTCTGGGTGACTAGTTCAGCAGGACCTCCATGCTGAAGGGGGAATATTATTTCTAAACACGTCTTCCGCCATAGGCTGACTAGAATGCTGGTGGTGGGGATGGTGATGCCAGCTCTTTCAATGAAGGAGGCAAGTGGTTTGGGCTCTGGGACCCAGGGTCCGGCCAGAGGAAGTGTCTCCTCATACCTGGCTCTTCCCTCTACTTGCTCTGGTCTCAGTGTGAAGTGAATGTTCAGTCTGGACAATTAATTAAAATAGGATATGTGTGGGTTAGGCAAGTAAAACACACCCGCACAGAATTAGTAAATCGATGATCAGAGGGGAGAGATAGGACATGATTTTCTTCATAATTTTTCTAACAACATACCTTTTCTGTGCCTCATTTCCCCTCTCTACACCCCAGTTTTCTTATCTGTAGAATGGGGATAATGATATTTACTTAATAGTGTTATTGTGAGAGATGAGTCAATACATGTAAAGAGTTTAGAACAGTGCCTGGCCTGTGGTAAGCTTGTAATAAGTGCTATTTTTATTATCACCAGCCCCTCATTTCTTATAAAATTGGGTCATGTTTCATGTTCACAGGTCCCATTTTTTTCCCATGTAAGGAGAAAAGGAGAAGTAAGGTAGAGTCTCAGGATGTCACCTAAATGCCAACACATTAGCATATGAGCTATGACCAGGACTCAGACTTTTTAGGGTACATCTACCTGTCAACTTTCCAGAGTCCTTTCCCTCATGGCTGTTGAATCAGAAGCAGGAAGATGGCGTATCTTTGGATTATTTTCCCTAAGACCTAAAGTCCTCTAATGATAAGTAGTTCACTATTTTATATGACAAGGAACTGAAGTGGAATAAATCACACTCTTCTTCTGAATAGATTGTGTTGATTGGTTTACAGTTATTTTTAATTTTAGGCTTCTGAAAAGTTGCAAAAATAGTATAGATAATGTCTTGTATACTCTTCAGCTGGTTTCCCATAAGGTGATTGAAACTAAGAAATCAACATCGGCACAATAGTATTAACCAAAGTACAGACTTTATTTTGATTTTACCAATTTTTCCACTAATATCCTTTTTCTGTTCAGGATCCTATCCAAAGGTCCCACATTGCATTTAGTTGTCATATCTCCATAGTCTCCTCTGATCTGCAACCGTGTTTCAGTCTTTTCTTTTATGACCTTGATACTTCTGAAAGTGCTGGTCTGTTGTTTTGAAGACTTTCTCTCAATTTGGTTTTATCTGATGTTTTCCCGTCTAGATTGAGTTTATGCAGCATTGAGGAGAATAACACAGAATGACGAGCCCTTCTCAGTGCCGGATAACAAAAGGTACATGGCGTGAATATGTTACTCCTGGTGGTTTGAATCTTGATTACTTGGTTAAAGTTGTGGTTGTCCGGTGTCTCTACTGCTACTATATCCCCTTTGTAATCAGTCAGTATCTTGGGGAGAGAGACTTTGAGACTATGCAAATGACTTGTTTCTCCTCAAATTGTCATCTAGTAGTTTTAGCGTTCCTCTCTGGAGCTTTCCTGCAGCAATTTGTGGTGTTTTCAGGGTGATTCCCTATTTCCTCATTCTCTCTCCCTACCTCACATTTATTAATTAGAATTTATCTGAAGAAAGAGCTCTCTCTTCTCCTCCACTTACTTATTTACTATTTATATCAGTATGGGCTCATGTAAATAACCTTACTTTATAATGTAATGCATTGCTATCATTGTTTATTTTGTTGCTCAAATTCTTCCGCTTTTGGCCATCGTGAGCTCTTTCAGGGTGGCTCCTGTGCCCTTTCCACGTCCCCCTATCCTTTTCTGAGCACTTCTTTACTTTTGCGAATGAGGAGATGCTCCAGATTCATCTTGTGTTTTCCCTGCTTCAGCCTTAGAATCAACCACTTCTTCAAAGAAACGCTCTAGTTCTTTTTATTGGAGAATGGCTTTAGAAACTAAGGTCTGGGCATTGGGTGTCCTCACTGCCTCTAGGATGACATTGTTCTTCTTTCTTCCCTGTTTGTAGCTTCTTTCCTGAGCATAAGAAACTTGGTCCTTATTACCTATAACATATTTACTTGTTTTGCTCAATGCTACTAAAAGAGAAAGTAGTTTCAGAATTGCTAGCCCATATCTGTGTGAGAAATAAATTTACAGAGTAGAGTTCACAAATTTTAAAAAAAATTCTTAATACATTTTGTGCTAAATCACACTCATTATCTGAATGGTGATCATTATTTTTATGATGATTTTGGGCTTCTGTTTTTTCAAGGGAGGAAAACATTACCAAGAAGTATCTCTATACACACACTGGAGGGTGCTTCACCTTCTGCATTCCATTTCCTAAACATTTCAAAAATATCTTTTTTATCCAGTAAGTGTTGTTTGGAAGTTAAGATCAGGAACATTGTATTTAACGCATAGTTTATTGTATGTGTTCATACTTTACTGTTTTCCAAAGTATATAGTTCTAATTAAAAAGTAGACGTTGTTACACAATTCCTTTAGTTTGGTTTAAAGTCAGGAATACAAAAATTCTTCCCAGAATGTGAAGATAGAAACCCAGTCTAGGGAGCCATGACAGCTGTACTCAAGATTCAGGAGCCCAGAGGAACAGAATAGGTATGTAACAGCTCTTCTAGAATGTGTAAACCAGGGTAGTTCCCATTTGGGGGTAGCATACACACATGTGGGCACACACACACGTGTATGTACGCACAGGTGGGCACATACGCACACACATGTGCACACACATGTGGGCACACATTGTCCAGGCCAATGGATCATTTTTTACAATCAGCTTCATCTGTTTAATGAAAGAAATGTGTTCTTGAAATTTGATATTTTAAACATCTAAGCATTTTGAGGAAGGAATCTTGTAAATGTGCATGTGCAGTTAACTGAAATATTTGGAATTCTCTTGGACAATTGTGTTCAAAAACAGTTTACAAGTTACTCAAGATAATATGCTACTTTACTTTGTAGTCACGCCTTTATGTTGATACTAAATGATATCATCTAGTTTGATCCCTCACTTTATTACCTGTGGCTCAGCATAACTTTTGGCTATTTCAAATATGCTTCTGAAGGATAAAAAATTTCCATCCTTTAAAAAATGAACCTTTGAGGATATTAAGAAAATGTTCCAAGGATACACATTCAGTGATGATTTGTTTTGATCAGTCACTGCCTTGAATATAGAGAAATTCTCAAGGGACGGGGCTGTGCAAAGTACTTCAGATCCTTGACAATATTTTTGTGAGTTGATCAAGCATCTTGTATTCTTGCTTCAGTTTCACATTTAGAGAAATGGGAGTCCCAAAGGAATAAAGGCATATGCCTCTGGAAGCCAGCTAGTGATCTACCAGTCTGAGTTACCAGTGAATCTGCCACTAGCCCCTCCACTTCCATCCCGTCTAAAACGCCTCAAAGACTTGATGACAGACAGTGATAGAAGGTTGTGATTTGCTGGGATGCAATGGGATTGGAGTCAGAAGACCTGGTTGGGAATCTGGGTGTTGATCAAATGAGGCCGTGCCTTCGAAAGCACTTGAACAGCATCTGGCAACCAGTTGGCACTCAGATGCTGAGTTGGAATCTGAAATTTAGAAGTCAAAGCTTTAAAAGTCAATGATTACTATATTTTACATACACAGGTCAATAAAAATATGTGCTGTAAGAGGTCAGGCTTTTTAATAACCCAATACAGTGAATCTCTTAATTCTTAATTTTAAAAAAAGTATAAAAGAGGTGAAAGAATCTACCCTTAATTATTCTACCAGGTCATGAGGTGTAAGCAGATAATTTTAGAATCTTCTAAAACTGTACTTTACAACATAGATTGCGTTAAGTCAGGGCACTAATTTTTCTGGTCTCCTATGGCAGGATTTATTTTCTTAGTATAGAAATGCTCAATTCATCATGCAAATTTTTATATAGGTTAGACCTCTTCTCTATGCCATGAGTTTATTCCCATCTATCCGAACTCATCTACAGAACACACGCAGTGCATATCTGCGTGCATGTTCACACACACACACACATGCACACTTCTTAGTACACGCAAATTAAAGCCAAGAAGGCTTTAATGATTTAATGATTGGTCACCATTTGCCTTATAGCTTAGATTTTAGGGAAAACAAAACAAAACAAAACAAAACAAAAACCCTCTCTCCTATTTTTCTCCTTTTGAGAAAACTATGGAGAAATATATTATCATCCTCAAATGTATTGGCCTCGTGCATTCCCTTTCTTCCCTTGCATGTAAAGTGTGTAATCTTGCCAAGGTTTTCTAATATCAGCATGTCAAATGCAGATTACAAGCCCCCATGGGCTGGATTCACACTGGCCTCTTAGCTTTTTACTGAACCTTGTCACTAGCTTGGTGTTAAAGCAAATAATGCTAGCATCCTTAGTAAGGCCTTTGCACTGAAAACCCAGGAAATGTGACCACAATAAACATGCTGAGAATAAAATCAGGCACTGCTATAATTATTAGGTCAGAGGCAGGTAGGCATAACTATTTCTGCACTGAACAAAGACAGGTGGGAAGTAGCTGCCTCTGCAATGAGAGGCAAGGTGTGTGGAGGCCGGGATGCGCAATCTATAAACCCACACGTGGCCCACACCACTTGCGGCCTCCTCTATATTTTCCCCCTCTATGCTATTCTTCCTCTTTGTTTTTAAAAGCAATCCTAAATTGCTTAGCATTTTTTCCTTCCTCACACTTCTCTGTGTGCTTAGAGGCAAGTACAGTAAATTAAGCACATGTAAGGATTTAATGCTCGCAATCACCTTGGCTAATTGGCTTAAGGGGTGCAAGCATGCTTTCCCTTTGTTTTCTCGTCTAATGCTACTTCTCCTGTGAGGATACATCTGTCAATAATTGATGGCGCTTTCTTGGGTAACTGAGCTGTTGCTTGGGACATTATAAATCATATTTGGAATCAAGTTTATTTTCAAGCTGCTTTTAAAGTCTTGATACTGTGCTAACTGAATAGAAAAAGCTAAATGTTGGAGGGAGTAATATAAGCCCTCAAGTGCTAAAAGCATGAGCTACACTTAGGAAAGCAAATGGAATTTATACCCTCTGAGGACACAAGAACATGTCTGTTTTATCACAAGGAGCGTATAGGTGTGGCACGGGCCTTCCAGAAGGAAACCGCCTGAGTACCTACTGTATGCTGAACACGGGGAGCCGTGACTCACTTAGGGTGCCTGAGTTAATCCTGACAACAGACTCACCTGGCAGGTGTTACAGTGACTCTTACAGGTCAAAAAACTGAGGCTCAGCAAGGCGGATTATCTCCTCAGTGCACACAATGAGCCAGGGGTAGACTTGCAATTTTAATTGGTGGGACTGTGAAGTCCTTGCTGTTCTCACGCCACCAAAACTCAGACATGCTCTGTGACATGGTCTTAGTGTGTGTTCAGTGGCATCCTGGAGTTTTTCATGAGTTGGCTATTGAGACTGAGGCCAGTAACCCCTATCACAGAACATGTTCCAGGTCTCTCAGCAGGAAGGAGGTGAAACTCCACTCTTATCTGTTTTGCATAGAGGGCTCTGGCATGAAATTTTGATAAAAAGGGTCTGCTGTTCAAAGAAGGTTGAAAACCACAGCTGTGTGAGAACAATAAAAAAAAAATCTATCTTATAAAATAAAAATATTAGTATATATAAGAACATGTCTGATAGGTAAAAAATTGGGAAATATTTTGCTCCTTTCTCTGCTTCAAAAGATACCCCCCCAAAAAACATTCCAGAATGACCCTAGTCTATGCATTGTTGCAGGGTGTGTGAGCTAAGCTCAGACTCAGAGTCCTTGGTTTTCTGTTTTGCTCAGACATGAATCTATTGTATGCTCTTATTTTCCTTTCCTCAGTTTTCACTTCTGTAGGCTGGAGATAATAGTACTTCATCTAGCAACCTCAGAACCTTGAAAAGAAGGTGATAATGAAAAGAAATCAAAGATAAAAAGAACATGGAAGAGGGTAAACGGGGTCTAATATGTGGTGATGGAAAGAGAACTGACTCCGGGTGGTGAACACACAATGTGAGATATAGATAATGTATTACAGAATTGTACACCTGAAATCTATGTAAATTTACCAACAATTGTCACCCCAATAAACTTTAATTTAAAGAAAAAAAAGAACATGGCTAAAAGATAAGGTATTGTTACTACTGCATTTCCTATTTTTTAGTAATTAATCTGAATAGTTTAGTTAAGATTTCAAAGGCAAAATGTTAAGAGTTGAGAGTATTTTAGCATGGGGATGTAAAAGGCATTTTTAAAAAGCTTTTAAAAAGCTTAAAAAGCTTACACAGAGCAACTTTTAAAAGCGTATTCAGAACACTTATTTTAGAGATAATGGTTTATTAAGTTCATAACACCTGCCCTTTAGTTTTACTTATTCACAATATTGGCTGGCTGCTAATTTTCAAACTTTCTAGTGAAAAGATACAATATGCCTTTTTTTTCTCTTTCCTAATTGTCAGGACAAGTAAACGCTAGGTCTGAAAGGATGGACTGACCTCTGCTGCTTGAGATGAAGGAGGAGTTGTTTCCTGAACGTCTCTTTGCCTGTCGTTCTTCTTTTCTTCCCTTCCCTTCCTCCTACTTTTCTTCTGGCTTTTCCAGTAACATTTACTAGACACCAACCATGTGCACATAAACATAGAATATAGTTTCTGCTCCAAAGGCTCTCAGTCCAGTATCCAAATAAGCACAAAGTTCGCTATGGTTGGTACTGTGCCCGGGGGTATGCCTTCTCCTCCCCTGACTCCATTGCCACACTGTGGGGCCCAGAGGACGAGATGCCCTATGCACCTGGGGAGCTTCCACAATGTTTCTTGGTGCCTGTTTAGCTACTAACAGCATGGATGATTCCAGCTCCACATTTCTCTGACCTCTTTCTTTCTAATATAGACGGTCCCTGGCTTATGATAATTCGATTTATGACTTTTTGACTTGACGATGATGCGAAAACCATACACATTCAGTAGGAGCAGGTTAGGCTAAGCTGTGATGTTTGGTAGGTTAGGTGCATTAAGTGCATTTTCAACTTGTGATGTTTTCAACTTAGGACATATTTATTGCGAGGTAACCCCATCGTAAGGTGAGGAGCTTCTGTATTTCCATTTCAATCCACTTGAAACCTACTCATTCTCTTGGGCCTTGTCTGTATACAAGAATGTCCCTCAGGCAAAATCCTGAGAACTTTCTGTATTTCCTGCTCTCTTGTTTTACCCTAGCTATTTGTATTTTGACCTCACAGAGACTTCAAATCTGTAGACACCTACCTCCCTGACTCTCTTTCTTTCCTTTCTTCCTCTGTGTCCTTTCTGCTTTCCTCCATCTTGTTTTATCTCTTTCTCATTCCTTCCCTCTCCCTCCCTTCCCTTTGAGAAATTAGAGGTGAAAAGTTTAGATTGGTGACGTGAGATGTGAGGAGCACATATGGAGAATGTTGAGAAATATTTTAATACTTTTTTCCCCTCTTCACTGAATCTTCTTCACATTTTCTGCAACTTTCTCAAATTTTATTTTCAATTACTTTAGCCCAGAAAAGGAACAAATAGTTTCTAAGTAGTACCTGTGAGGGCAAGTTCTTCTTACAGACAAGACTGTAATTGATAGTGCTAGTCTGGGTTGTGCAATTATTGTCACTTGGCACAACCAGACTTGTTTCTTAAGGATTCTGTTTTTTTTTTTTTTTTCTGAGTCATTCTGTCTCTGTCGTTGTAGAACTATAGCTCCAACAAGCTCTTTTCTTTGCAGCAGGCGCCAGATCTGCAGCGCCCTTAAGTGCAAAGGTTTGTTTGCATGTCCACTTTTCCCTGCAGGACTGTTTTCTCTTTTGAATCCAGGTAGTGGGCCCACACTGTTATAGCAGGTCCGGGTCAGGAGAAATATGTGGTCTTCTGGCAGGCTGTGGAAATCCACGAACCACACAGTCTTTGGAGCCAAACAGCCCTGGCTCAAATCCGGGTTCTGTCACTTACTGTTTGTGAGCTTGGACAAGTAAGTGCCTAATCTCCCTAAACCTAAACTTCTTCTTCTTCTTTCTTTTTTAATTTGTAAACTGGGAGAAATAAAATTATCTTTGTCCCAGCATTGAGTGAGGATTAAACGAGATAATAGTAGCTCTATCTAACCCATGATGATGATACTTGGCATTTATTATAGGTATTGCAATACCTACAGAAACCAGTAAAGAGTTAGGACGTGAAGGAAGGTAAACTTTTCCTCATTCTCCTGCAGTTAGGTGTTTGTGCAGGTGAATTAACATAATTCCTTTTAGTGTTTGCTTTTCTTGGAATATCACTAGATAATCAAGGTAGCTGAGTTTGAGCCAGACTCTGAGGTGACAGTTTTACCTTTAATAGCTTGTTTAATTCTCCTCAGAATTCTACAAAGGAGGTGAAAATGTCCCCATAGCAAAGATGAGACAAGTGAGGCTCAGAAATGTTGGTAATTTGTCTGAGACGTTAGGTAGGTATGTGTTTACCTACCACACGAACTAGTTATTATCACCAGGGTGCTCGTCCTTTTTGATATCTTCTGCCAGTTCCACACTAGACTTTGAAATGTCCGGCTTTGTACCCCCTTGGGCACTTATTTAAAATTTTGGCTGCTAATTTACTCACTCCTATGTCTTTTGCATATTCAGGGATCATATCCTCGAAGCTTGGCCCACAGGAAGTGCCCTTTGTAGACCTAAACCTATCCTTGTTCTAAGGTCAGGCTCAGAACCTCTTTCCTAAGAAACATCGACCTATGGATTAAGATGCATGTTCTACCTAGTGCCACACTGATCTCCCTTTTAATGAATTCTTATTGGTATGCTTTAAAGCAGTACAACATTGCATAGGACTTAGGCATTTTTGTATTGAAGTTGTCATCATCATCATCATGGAACACTTGATTAGTGCTAAACTCTTTACAAGCATCAATTATGCCTCTCATTTTATGGACAAGGAAATTGAATGTAAGTGACATAGCCAAAGCCACAAAGGTAATTGGATTCAAACAGTTTCACCTAGGAGCCTAATCTCTTGTTAACTACATTTTGCCATCTGCCGGAGTCCTGTGCTCTCAATTGTGCTATGAGGTGCCTCTAGAGCAGGGGTGTCCAAACTGCAGCCCGCGGCCAACTGCGGCCCATGATCCATTGTTAATTGGCCCGCAGCAAATTCCAAAAATATATTTAGTTTACTTAAATAAACCAGGTGAGGCAATACGTACTTCACCTCGAGTGAGTGGCCTGGCTGTTTGTGTACTTTATCGCATATGGCCCTTGGTGAAAAACCTTGAAAAAAGTTTGGACACCCCTGCCCTAGAGTAAATCATGCAGCACTAAGGCAGTCATGGAGGGAGGTTCACTGGTCAGTTTGCTCAGTGGATATTTTGAGTATGTATATTGGGCTTGGTGTTGATTGAGTGTGATACAAACAAAGGTCAATTCTAACTCTCACATGACTATCTTCCCAGGAACATATCAAACTACTCAGTCCATAGGAAATGCTTCGATGTTTCTCTGTAGAGTGAGGGATGAGGAGCTATTGACTTCTAACCAAAGAAAGGGAAGAAGTCAATGGGTGGGTGTCCAATACCTTAATTGATGATATTAAAGTTCCACTATTCCATTTCGGGCAGTCAGTTGGATCCATCGATCCCATTTACCTCAACTACTTTTGAGAGGGAGGTTTGCAGTTTCTTCCATGTCTGAAGAGAAATGCATGCAACTATTTTCTTGAAAAGTTAAAGATGTGCATGAAAGAGCAGATAATTAACTATGAGGATAAAGAGACAAGAACGTTACAATGTAACCTAGTTCTTCGCATGTAAAATCAATATAGTCACAGCAATTGCTCGATTGTTTGCTGTATGTCAGGCACTGCTCTAAACACCTTTCATGTATTTAGCATATTTAATCCTTACAACAACCCTATGAGGTAGGAATAATTATCTTCAGATTATCATAGATTGATTGATAGCTTCAGAGAGATTAAAGAATATGTCCACGGTCACACAGGGCTGGAGTCATCACTTAGATGGTGTGACACCACTGGCCAAATTCTAGCCATTTAACTGTACTGTTTCTGGTAGCCTGGGTAAGGTGGCAGACAACCTCTTCTTACAGTTCTTTCTTTCTTTCTTTCTTTCTTTCTTTCTTTCTTTCTTTCTTTCTTTCTTTCTTTCTTTCTTTCTTTCCTTCCTTCCTTCCTTCCTTCCTTCCTTCCTTCCTTCCTTCCTTCCTTCCTTCCTTCCTTCCTTCCTTCCTTCCTTCTTTCCTTTCTTTCTTTCCTTTCTTTCTTTCTTTCCTGTACTGAGGAAGGGGAATAAGACTCCACTGGGGAACAGTGTGCACCTCCAGGCCTCTTTTCCAAGTCAAGTTGTTGTCCTTTCAGTCCCAGTCGTGGAGGGCGCAGCTCAGCCCCAGGTCCAGTCGCTGCTCTCCAGCTGCAGGGGCAACAGCCCACCATTCCCCGTGGGAGTTGAACCAGCAACCCCGTGGTTGAGAGGACGCACTCCAACCAACTGAGCAATCCAGGAGCTCAGCAGCAGCTCAGGTCAAGGTGCCGTGTTCAATCTTAGTTGCAGGGTTCGCTGCCCACCATCCCCTGTGGGACTCCAGGTGTTTAACTGGCAACCTTGTGGTTGAGAGCCCACTGGCCCATGTGGGAATCAAACCGGCAACCTTCGGAGTCAGGAGCACGGAGCTCTAACCACCTGAGTCACCGGGCTGGCCCCTCTTCTTACAGTTCTTGATGGGAAGGGACCAGAAAAGGAAAGGGCCTACCTAACATTTGTTGAGCTCCAAGTTCTGTGGAGGTACTTTATATATGAAACTCCTTAAAATAAGTATTATTTTTTCATTTTACAGATGAGAAAACTGAGCTCTGAAGGTTAAATGACTTTCTCAGTGTCTTTCTGTTGATAAGTGTGAAACTCAGCTTTCAGTCAGCCTGTGCTCTTTCTGCCACCCTGATGGGTTTAAATAGGAGACCCTTCTTGTTCCATAACGTATTTGTGACCCATGGCAACATTTAAATTCTGTGTTGATTTCCTTTTGATAAACAGCTTATGTCCTAGAGCCCCATTTTTGTAGCCTTAATTAATAAAGTATATGTGCTACAAAAAAGATTGAATGAAAATGAATGATGTGGTAGAACAAAAGGTGACTCTCTGGATCCAGGTTGAAAAGTGGTGCTTTTCAGGGGTTTGTGTCCTGTTCTTAAGTCTTTCATCAGCTCCTTCTAGGGGGAAGTGAGAAAGTGACTTTTTCTTCCTGGGGTTTAGTTTCTACAGTGGAAGAGTTGGATGACATGGTCTCAATGTGCCTTATAATCATAGAATTTTGTGATGGTTTCAAGGCCAAATTTCATAGAGTTTGAACTTTCGAAGCCCTTAAGAGAATCTATTCCATCTCCTAATTCCTTCACAACTTTGCAGACCTAATCCAGACACCCACAGCTCTTAGATTCTTAACTCAGTCTCATTGTTTGTCTAATTTCCAGTGTTCCCCCAATACCCAAAACGAGTATCCTATTTGAAACATTCTTATGATATATGAGACTCAATAACCCATTGAAAAAATGCTTACTCAGTTAATTACCTCTCCTGGGGAGATATAGAACTGTTACCATCGGCAGAAAGAATAGGGCTGTGGGGAGATGGGGGGAGGAAGAGAAGGAGAAGGTGAAAGGAGACAAAGGAAGGAGGGGAGATGAAATCATCCTTATGGAAAAGTGCAGCTTTCAGACCGGCCAGAACTAGGTTTCGGTGGGCAAGAGCGGATCCAGGACATTATCTTGCCACTTTAAGTGAATTATAACTGATTATAATGGATTATAATACTATTAGCATTGCAGTTAGGGAAAATCTCCACCTCCTGTGTTGTCATGACAGTTCTGACAAGGACCAAATAAGGACAAAAATCCCTCCTCCTGACAAGAAGGAGTGGTCAGCAAGGACGGGCCCTGGGAACTCCTGCGATGCCACCCCAAATCTTGAATATTTCATGCCTTCATTTTAGGAGTAATAAGTTCCTAAGCCTCTTTGTCCTTTGGGGCAGCTGCTCATCTCCGAGTCTGCCTGCTCTGGCCATCTTGAAAGTATACTACCCTTCTTCAATAAATCCACTGCTTGCTTGGCTTATTCATTGCATCTTTGAATTCTTTCCTGTGACAAACATCAAGAACCTGTTTTCCAGCAACAGAAGTATCATGAGTGTGGGATCTGTGCCACAAGGTCCCACCGGAAACATTTTAGTGATGAAATGTATAGGTAAAGCACAGGTCTGATCTGGTCACTTTCCTGCTTAATAGCTCCAGTCAGTTTACAGAATCACATCTGAGTTCTTCTCTCCCTCTTCTTTTTGTCTTGTCCTTCATGCCCAGCGCTCCTTAGTCACACCATGCTGTTTCTCACGTTTGTGTCTGTGCCCTCTGCCTAGCATGCCTGGCCACCTGGCTAGTTCCTCTTCATCCATTCTGTCTCAACTCTAGTGCCGTTACTATTAGGCTATTTTCCTCAAGATAGGTAGTTCTCCAGGCAATACCATTGCCTTCCTTTATATTGCCATTGCCTAGTTTTAAAAAATGTTTATTGGGGAATATTGGGGAACAGTGTGTTTCTCCAGGGTCCATCAGCTCCAAGTCATTATCCTTCAATCTAGTTGTAGAGGGCGCAGCTCAGCTCCAAGTCTAGTCACCATTTTCAACCTTAGTTGTGGGGGTGCAGCCCACCTCCCTTGTGAGAATTGAATTGGCAACTTTGTTGTTGAGAGCCCACGTTCTAACCAACTGAGCCATCCAGCCACACCTCTGGCAGCTCAGCATTGTTCGTTGTCTTCAATGTAGTTGTGGAGGGCGCAGCTCACTGGCACATGTGGGAATCAAACTGGCAACCCTGTTGCTCTAACCAATTGATCCATCCCGCCGCCCCCGCCGTTACTTATTTTATCTGTTTCTTCCACCAAACTGGGAGCTTGGTAAAGGAATAAGTTCTGTGTCTTACTCACCTTTTTATTCCCAGTACCTTGCCTGATCTCTGACATGTTCAATAAATAGATGCTCAATAAATTTTGCTGAATAAATGAATATGCTGACCCCTTTAGTGATAAAGAAATGTCAGCGTCTAACTCTTCATTCTTCTTTATATACAGCTGAAATTTCCTTCCTGTTAGCTCAGATTTTGACCCCTGGAATTATTCAGAACAATTCCCTTTCTTCCACCACCAGTATTTGAATTTTAAGTATTCTGTTTAAATTTGGTTAAATCTTCCATTTTCTAAGCTAAATATCCTTAGTTCTCCTCCTTACCAGGCTAAATATGCTTAGTTCTTCCACGTGTCTTCTTATGCCTAGATGGCACATCCTGTCAACACCCTGTCCAGCCTCCCTTGCTCATGTTCCAGTTGACATCTGTCTTTTAAAATGAGATGCCAAGATCAGAACTCAAGGTTCCATTAATTACTCCAAGTGGCAAGCAGCCCCAGTGCAATAATCCCCTCTTCTGCCCTGTATGCTAAACTTAAAAGTTGCATAAGATGAGAACTGACTTTGGTAATATAACAAACATAATGAATTACACATACAATAACTATACATATAACAAAATATATTAATATATTTTAATATAATAAAAACATAAGTATAAAAACAATAACAAAAGCTCCTGGTGAATTATCTAATGAATCTCTTAAAAATTAACACTGGAGGGGGATAGATACTACTGTTATTATCTCCCCTTTAAAGATGAGAGAGGATATGTTACTTTTGGAAAGGCATAAAAAGAAAGTGAGTGGTGGAGACATGATTGGATCTTGGACTGACTAGACTGGTTTGGAGCAAACACCGTGTTCTATATCAGCTACACACAGATGCCCCCAGTTCTCTGTGAGCTTATGGATAACATGTGCAAAATATGCTTCTAAGGTGAAGGTACTTAATTTTTTTGAGGGTAATAAAAATGTTTATTATCTTGACGTTAGATATGTATACATAAATGTATCCACATGTTAAAACTCATTCAATTGTACATTTCAAATATGTGTGACTTACTGTATGTTAGTGATATCTCAACTTATCTGAAATAAGTTGTTTACTGATGTTTTCAGATTGAACAATGCAACTGACCTTTAAGAAACTATTATTTGAGTCATCAATATGGTGGCATGAGGTGAGCCTCTGGAAATCTCCCCTGGAATTTACAACTAATCGAACAACTATAACTCCACAAAGGACTCCCTGCACAGCAGACAGGCAAGACGAAGAGTCTCACTACTGAATTTATCTAAGGTGGGAAAATTGCGGGAGCAGGGGAGGAGGGAAGGGAGAAGTGCGGAAATGGAGCTGCGTGGGCTCAGGACGCAGACGTAGCTCAGTGCTCCAGGCTCGCTGCATTCAGGAACTACCGCAGCTGCAGGAGAGGGAAGAACTTGGACTGCTAGGGCTCCGCTTATGGTCCATAGTGCTGAGGGGACAGCATATAACATGGCTGAACCCAACGCTCAAGGCAGAGACCTTGGAGAAAAGATTGAGGGAAGAAGGCTGAAAACTGTGGTTTAAGCCCTCACTGCCGAGCAGAGAATGGAAGCCTTAGGCACTGAGACTGCCGCCCCCTCCCTCCTTCCCATAGCTCGCCCCAACCCCACCTGCCCAGTGCTAGAAGCGGAAGAGTAGCAGTGTTAGATCAAAAGAACAGAAAATTTGCAGTTCTGAGACCTGTGGTTCGCAGACACAGATTCGCAGCCCAAATATTTCCGGCAAAGGGGAAGGAGCTGTGGATGCAGGACTGGCTGTGGTGGTGGTCACCGCCATTGCTCTGGGTCATCTCTCACAACTCACCCTGCCCCTGTCCCCACCTATCTGGGTGGATCCCTGCAGGAGTAAACAGAACAGCTGGAACACACGGGCTCAGAGTCTGGTGCAGGAAGAGCTTTGGAACTTCAAAAGCTCTCCACATCCCGATAGGGACGCGGCGCCCTATGACCCAGGCAAACTGTTAACAGAGGAGAAACCACCTTCTAGGGAATCCCCTCATTGTGTGAGAAGCTGGAAAAGTGCAGAGAAAACATAACACTACAGTGTGAGACAGAAAAACGGGCTGCAGTTGGAGAGAAAATAAAACATTCTACCAACATGTATAGAAAACGAAAGACCTCTTCCTATCAACCTGTGGCAGAACCCACTCCTGTAGATGTCCAGGAAGAGAAATAATAAATGATTAATTGTCATGAATAACCAAGGCAACAAGACAGTTCAGAAAGAAAGTGAAAAGTCTCCAGAAAATGAACTTAAACATATGGAAATATTTGACTTAAATGACAGAGAAGTCAAGATTGCAATTCTGAAAAAAACTCAACAAGATGCAAGAAAATACAGAAAGGCAGTTTAATGAACTCAGAAACACAATCAAAGAACAACATAAGCATTTTACCAAAGAGATTGGAATTTTAAAAAGAACCAAATAGAATTTCTGGAGATTAAGAACTCAATAGAAGAAATTAAGAATAAAACAGCCAGCTTAGGAAGTAGTGTTGACCAGGTGGAGGAAATAATCAGTGACATCGAAGATAGAAACCTGGAAATGACAGGGATGGAAGAAGAAAGAGACTTGAGACTTAAAACAAATGAAAGAACTCAACAAGAACTTTCTGACTTCATCAGAAAGAGCAATATAAGAATAATGGGCATACCAGAAGGAGAAGAAAGAGAGAAGGGAACAGACAGTATATTCAAACAAATAGTCGATGAGAACTTTCCAAACTTGTGGAAAGAACTGGATCCTTGAATCCAAGAAGCAAATAGAACACCTAATTACCTTAACTACAACAGGCCTTCTCCAAGGCACATTGTATTGAAGCTGTTAAAAATCAACGACAAAGAAAGAATCCTCAAGGCAGCCAGGGAAAAGAAGACAGTAACCTACAAAGGAAAGCCCATTAGATTATCATCATATTTTTAAGCAGAAACTCTACAAGCCAGGAGGGAGTGGAATCAAATATTCAAACTGTTGAAAGAGAGAAATTATGAGCCAAGAATAATATAGCCAGCAAATATATCCTTTAGATATGAAGGAGGAATAAAGACCTTTCCAGACATACAGAAGCTGAGGGAGTTTTCTAATACGTGACCTGAACTACAAGAAATACTAAAGGAGGCTATTCGACCATCATCAACAGGGACAATTTATGGCAACCAAAACATAAAAAGGGGGAGAGTAAAG
Source organism: Rhinolophus hipposideros (assembly GCF_964194185.1). NCBI lineage: Eukaryota > Metazoa > Chordata > Mammalia > Chiroptera > Rhinolophidae > Rhinolophus > Rhinolophus hipposideros. The sequence goes on along the minus strand of NC_138057.1, from coordinate 13,324,517 downwards.
ACCTGAATCTGAATATGGGAATGGAGAAAGCATGCTGAAGAAAATGTAATACTCTAAATATCAAACTTTCTTTTACATAAACTTAATGGTAATCACTCAAAAAAAATCCAGAACTGAAATATAAACTCTAATAAAAGAAGAAACAGAGGAAAACATCATAGAATACCACCACACAGAAATAATGGACAACAAAAAGGCAAAGAAACCATGGAGACACAATCTTACCAGAAAACTAAAGATAGAATGATAGGAAATCCTCACATATCAATAATCACCATAAATGTAAATGGACTGAACTCACCAATAAAAAGGCACAGAGTAGCAGATTGGGTCAAAAAACTAAACCCAACCATATGCTGTCTCCAAGAGACACATCTCAGCTACAAGGACAAGCATAGACTCAAAGTGAAAGGGTGGAAATTGACACTCCAAGCAAATGGTATCCAGAGAAAATCAGGTGTAGCCATAATGATATCAGATGAAACAGACTTCAGGGTGAAAAAGGTAACAAGAGACAAAGATGGACATTTCATCATGGTAAAGGGGACTATACAACAAGAAGACATAACAGTCATCAATATTTATGCCCGCAGTCAGGGAGCACCAAAACATACCAAGCAACTACTAACAGATATACAGGAAGAAATTGACCAAAACACAATTATACTAGGGGACTTAAATACATCATTGACAGCTATATAGATCATCCAAACAGAAAATAAATAATGAAATAGCAGCCCTAAATGACACATTACATGAAATGGACATAATTGACATTTATAAAGCACTTCATCCTAAAAAATCAGACTATACATTCTTTTCGAGTGTACATGGAACATTCTCAAGGATAGACCATATATTGGGACATAAAACTAACTTCAGCAAATTTCAGAAGACTGAAATCATACCAAGCATATTCTCTGAATACAAGGTTTTGAAATTGGGTATCAACTGCAAAAAGAAAGAAGGAAAAACCACAAATACATGGAGATTAAACAACATACTTTTAAAGAACGACCGGGTCAAAGAAGAAATTAGAGGAGAGATCAAAAGATACATAGAAACAAATGACAATGAAAATACATCCTACCAAAATTTTTGGGATGCAGCGAAAGCAGTTTTAAGAGGGAAATTTATATCATTACAGGACTATCTCAAGAAACAAGACAAAGCTAAAATAAATAACCTCACCTTACACCTTAAAGAACTAGAAAAAGAAGAACAAATGAAACCTAAGGTCAGCAGAAGAGAGGAAATCATAAAAATCAGAGTAGAACTAAATGAAATAGAGAACAAAAAGACAATAGAAAAAATTAATGTGACAGAGAGCTGGTTCTTTGAGAAGATTAACAAAATTGACAAAACCTTGGCTAGGCTCACTAAGATAAGAAGAGAAAGTAACTAATAAACAAAATCAGAAATGAAAAAGGGGAAGTTATCACGGACACCACACAAATACAAAGAATCATCCAAGAATACTATAAAGGACTATATGTCACCAAATTCAATAACCTAGAAGAAATGGACAAGTTCTTAGAAACATATAGCCTTCCAAGGCTGAACCATGAAGAACTGGAAAATCTAAACAGACTGATCACCAGTAAGGAAATTGAATCAGTCATCCAAAACCTTCCCAAAATCAAAAGTCCTGGACCAGATGGCTTCACTAGTGAATTCTACCAAACCTTCAAAGAGGATCTAATACCAATCCTGCTCAAACTCTTCCAAAAAAACTGAAGAAAAGACAGTACTCGCTAACTTCCTTTATGAGGCCAACATTACCCTGATACCAAAACCTGGCAGGGACAACACAAAAAAAGAGAACTACAGACCAATATCTCTGATGAATACAGATGCAAGAATCCTAAACAAAATTCTAACAAATCGAATGCAACAATACATTAAAAAGATTATTCATCACGACCAAGTGTGTTTCATCCCCGGGGCACAAGGAGGGTTCAACATCCGCAAATCCATCAATGTGATACATCACATAAACAAAATAAAGGACAAAAATATGATTATATCCATTGATGCAGAAAAGCATTTGACAAGATACAACATCCATTTATGATTAAAACACTTAATAAAATAGGTATAAAAGGAAAATACCTTAATATAATAAAGGTCATATATGACAAAACCTAAGCTAATCTCATAATTAACAGTGAAAAACAGAAGCCCTTTGTTCTTAGTTCAGGAACATGACAGGGCTGTCCCCTATCACCTCTGCTTTTCAACATAGTGTTGGAAGTCCTCACCAGAGCAATCAGGAAAGACAAAGAAATAAAAGGCACCCAAATTGGGAATGAAGAAGTTAAATTGTCACTCTTTGCAGATGACATGATGCTGTATATAGAAAACCCTAAAGACTCCACCAAAAAGCTATTAGAAACAACCAACGAATACAGTACTGTGGCTGGCTACAAAATCAATGTATAAAAGTCCATTGTTAGTCCTGTATTGTTAGTCCTGTATACTAACAATGAAATCTCAGAAAAAAAAATTGCTTTTGAAATTGCAGCAAAAAGAAAAAAATATCTAGGAATAAACTTAACAAAGGATGTGAATGACCTATATGCTGAAAACTACAAGACATTTTTAAAAGAAATTAAAGAAGACACACAAAAAATGGAAAACCATTCTGTGCTCATGGATTGGAAGAATCAACATAGTTAAAATGGCCACATTACCCAAAGCAATATAACGATTTAGTGGAATCCCCATCAATATCCCAATGGAATTTTTTAAAGAAATAGAACAAAAAATCATCAGATTTGTTTGGAATCACAAAAGACCCTGAATAGCCATGCAATCTTAAGAAAAAAGAACAATGCTGGAGGTATCACACTCCCTGACTTTAGCTTGTATTACAGGGCAACAATAATCAAAACAGCATGGTATTGGCAGAAAAACCGACACGTAGACCAATGGAACAGAATTGAGAACCCAGAAATAAAACCACATAAATATGGACAGATAATTTCTGACAAAGAAGAATAAAACATACAATGGAGAAAAGACAGCCTCTTCAATAAATGGTGCTAGCAGAATTGGAAAGCCACGTGCAAAAGCATGAAACTGGACTGCTGTCTGTCACCATGTACCAAAATTAATTCAAAATGGATCAAAGACTTAAGCATAAGATCTGAAACAATAAACTGCATAGAAGAAAACATAGGTACTAAACTTAGGGAACTTGGGTTCAAAGAGTGTTTTATGAATTTGACTCCAAAGGCAATGGAAGTAAAAGCCAAAATAAATGAATGGGACTATATCAAACTTAAAAGGTTCTGGACAGCAAAAGAAACCATCAACAAAATAAAAAGGGAACCAACTGAATGGGAGAAGATTTTTGCAAACAGTGCCTTCGATAAGGGGCTAATATCCAAAATATACAAGGAACTCATGAAACTCAACAACAAAAAAACAAACAACCCAATTGAAAAATGGGCAGAGGACCTGAAGAGACATTTCTCCAAAGAGGACATACAAATGGCAAATAGACTTATGAAAAAATGCTCAACATCACTAATCATCAGAGAAATGCAATTAAAAACCACAATGAGATATCACCTCACCCCAGTCAGAATGTCTGTCATCAACAAGACAAATAGTAACAAGTGTTGGAGAGGCTGTGGAGAAAAAGGAACCCTCATACACTGTTGGTGGGAATGCAGACTGGTGCAGCCATTATGGAAGGCAGTGTGGAGGTTCCTCAAGAAATTAAAAATAGAATTACTGTATGACCCAGCAATCCCACTCCTAGGTATCTACCCCAAAAATCTGAAAACATTTATACATAAAGACAGTGTGCTCCAATGTTCATTGCAGCTTTATTTACGGTGGCCAAGACAAGGAAACAACCGAAATGTCCTTCAATAGATGAATGGATAAAGAAGTTGTGGTATATATACACAATGGAATACTATTTGGTGGTAAGAAAGATGATATAGGAACATTTGTGACAACATTGATGGATCTTGAGAATATAATGCTAAGCGAAATAAGTCAGACAGAAAAAGCAGAGAACCCTATGATTTCACTGATATGTGGTATATAAACCAAAAACAACAAAAGAACAAGACAAACAAATGAGAAACAAAAACTCATAGACACAGACAATAATTTGGTGGTTACCAGAGGATAGCGGGGAGGGGAGTGGTAGACGAGGGTAAAGGGGATCAAATATGTGGTGATGGAAGGAGAACTGACTCTTGGTGGTGAACACACAATGGGATTTATAGATGATGTACTGTATAGATGATGTATTATAGAATTGTACACCTGAAATCTATGTAACTTTACTAACAATTGTCACCCCAATAAACTTTAATTAAAAAAAGAAACTATTTGAAAAACAAAGAAACTATCACTTGTCAAGTTTTTGTGTAATAGTAAAGAATAATATCAACAATAATTTGAAAAGACTATTAAAATACTATTTCAATTTCAAACTGTCTATCTCTGTGAGGCTATTTTTTTCATATATTTCACAAGATACGCGGTCTAACAAGTTCGTGAACTTGTTGCAACGATGTTGCTAACCTTTTAAGATATCAGAGGGATTATTCATTATGAATTTGTATCAACTGGACAAACAGTTAACCAAGTTGAGTATTTGGAAGTGCTGAAAAGCTGTGTGAAAAAGTTAGAAGACCTGAACTTTTCCAACAATTCATGGCTCTTGCATCACGACAATGCACCAGCTCACAGGGCACTGTCTGTGGGGGAGTTTTGAGCCAGTAAACAAATAAGTGTATTGGGACACCCTCTCTGCTCACCTGATCTGGCCCTCACTGACTTCTTTCTTTACCCAAAACTAAAGGAAATATTTAAAGGAAGACATTTTGATGACATTCAGGACATCAAGGGTAATATGACGACAGCTCTGATGGCCATTCCAGCATAAGAGTTCCAAAATTGCTTTGAAGGGTGGACTAGGCACTGGCTTCGGTGCATAGGTCCCAAGGGGAGTACCTGAAAGGCCACCGTAGTGATATTCAGCAATGAGGTACGTAGCACTTTTTCCAGGATGAGTTCACGAACTTGATTGTCAGGAATTGTATCTCAACAGATTGAATGTGACACATGTAAGAGAAACCAGCTGTGTTCTATTAAGCCAGATACTAAAAGGATTTGCAAAATTTAAAAATATTGCTACCTTTCCGTGAAAGTATTTTATGTTTTGGAAAATATAGTTATTTTTTACTTGAAAATTTATTGTTAACACAATATAGATTTATTACTGGTTACTTTTTATTAATAAATTTAAAAATATTTCTGTTTAACTTTTTCTATTTTAAATATGGAGCCAATAAGACTGTATTTATACACATAAACGTTTTATTTAACATTTCATTGGAATCTTATAGAATGTCTAGATGCATCACATGATTTATAGAAATGAGAATTTCTAAAAACTTTTTAAAGATGTTTATTATCACATAGTTAACATACCGTATTATATTACTTTCAGGTGCACACCATAGTTACGCAACGTTTACATACCTAAAGAAGTGATCACCATGACAAGTCCAGCAACCATCTGATACCATGAAGGTACTTAATTTTTATCATGCTCTCAAAGGAATCCTCGACTCCAAAGACGTTAAAAAAATCATTGTGTGAAAGGTAGACTGACCAATTCAAACACTAAATCCATCTTCTATATATTTCTTTTAATTACCTTCCCTCATCTGCATAACTGATTTCCCTGATCTGCCTTAAGCATGGCACTTACCCCTGCTGCATTCCATCTTAGTAGTTCCATCTGTTTGAAGGCCCTTTCTTTTCATTACTGCCCCTCTGTTAACATATTTGCTATAGCCTTAAATATTATGATCAGCATTCTCTTTTGATCTTTATCTAAATCACTGCTGAAAATGAGGGCTGATCTGGGTGAAGGTAATGGCTGTGAAAATGCTTTGCAAAGCCTGGGTCTCCTTTGCATTTCCTTTCTTTTTTAAATTCAAGTTTATCGGGGTGACATTGGTTACTAAAGTTACATAGGTTTCAGGTGTCCAATTCTGTAATACATCATCTGTATATCACATTGTGTGTTCACCACCCAGAGCATTTCTTTTCTCTTCAGGTTGCTCAGGTTTCTCTCGGGATGAAAGTATTTAATGTCTAGATTATCTGCTGTTCTCAACCAATATTAGTCTGGATGTGCCTGAGATTCTAGGTTGATAGAGTGCGCTCTTCATGCTCTTTGCATGAGGCTTTGTCTCACAGTATGGCATTTTCTCTCTCAGCATTCTGGTTAACTGAGAGTTGTTTTCTTCTTAACTGCTTTGAAGCATGTCTTATCTCCCTGCTAACCCCGCAATGAATTCTGAGGAACCTGGCCCATGTCTGGTGTCAGGTCACAGAAATGAGAACAACCCCAATTTCTTTTTCCCAGTCTTAGGTCATTTTAAAGAAAAATACAACTCTGATATTAAATGTGGGACAGATTCAAGTCTTTCTGTTTATTTTCCAACAAATTTACACTATGGGCTGCATCTAGAAACATTTATGGATGCCTTCAAGAATACATACTTTCAGTCTCGAGAAAAATTATCCATGTCTTTAGATTTTTCTGCAAGAGTTAGACTGATATTTTTCCTTCTGTGTTGTTGGTAATAACCTACGTTTTTGTAGTATTTTTAATCTTTTAGATCTCCTACCTACATTTTATCATCTCTGATTTTCCTCATTGATAATAACAAGTATTATTTGGTTCTACATTCCTGCTTTATAGCTTTTATTTTACCCCATTTTTCAATTTTTTTTCCATTGGAGTCTCCATCTGCTGATTGATTCTGATTTCCCCACTGAATCCCCCACCCTCTCCAAGAGCGTTGTAAACCATTTCCCCCCAGTTTCCTGTGAATCATGTCATGTTTTTGTCATTACTTAGAAAATGCATAAGCGTTGGCCCACAATTCCCTTTAACTTTTAATAGCTTTTGGTGTCAACCACAACCTCGTGAGCAAGGACATGCTAAAATGGCTCCATAGCAACTGCTCATTTACTTATTCTTTTCTAAGTTAGATGACACTTGCACTTTGGCCTTTATGCTGGAGAATTACTGAAAAAAATGTTTAAATGTTACAGGTCCTAAGGCTATTTTTCAAATGTTTTTTAAAAAGGGAGATAAGACGAGCCTCAAAGGAGATTACATAGTGGAAAAAAACAAACCAAACTAGACTTGGGTTTGAGTCTCAGCTGGATCACTTACTGGTGCTATTACCTTGGGCACCTCATTTTCCTTCTGCCATCTTCAAGACCCCCACATTTAAAATGAGGCAGCAGTGGTCACCTGGCTCCTGCAGAGGGACTTATTCAGGATGATTGAGATGAACTGCGTGAAACACTGTGTAAAATAGAAGGTAGCGTGCACTCAGGCAAAGCAGAACTAAGCGTGATGTGCTCTGGTCATACTTGAATTTCTGCAGTGAATAATTTTTATATTCCCGTTTCTGCTCATGAGACTCCATGCCATATCCCGTTTCTTTTTCTCAGTCTCTCTCCATGAGTCCTCAGGAGTTGGTCCTAAACTGAAGTCTCAGGTGGCATTTTGCTACTAGTGCAGGGCATCTCAGTGCTCCAGGATTGTCCTGGCTTCTTCAGCTCTCTTTGCATCCATCCTGTGTCTCGACTCCAGGTTTAGTCTTGTGATTTGCCTTGGTCTGTGGGTTATTAGCAGGTGTGATGGAAGCAGGACCTTGAAAACTGTTTGTGACTAAACTTGCTCTCTTGTACCTTTGTTAAAGCCATGTGAACATGCCCAGGTTCGGCTGCTGGTGTCAGGAGAAGGAAGACGGACAGATGCACTAGAACAGAATGTTCCCATCACCCTAGTTGGGGCCAACTTGTGCCAATCAATGGCCAACTGACCCCAACTATGTCAGCATCCCCTGCTACAATGAGTGGAGCCACCTACCCGACACCCAGCCTGAATGTGAGAGTGGGAGCACCGTTTGTGTTGTAGGATTATCAAGTTTTGTGGTTCTCTGCTGCACACTTTAATTGTAATAATAGGAAACAGATACCGTAGATATTATTACAATCCACATCCCTAGCTTTAAGAACAGTAGTCTCAGAGCTTATGATCCAGTGAAAATATCAGAATAGGCAAAACTGAAGTTTAATAATTAGTAGAGGTCTAGGGAAATAATAACTAAGATGTTATGAAATGTATTTTAAATGCCCAGAGTCTTCAGCATGACAAGCCTCCTCTGGAGGGTGCTCTATCTCTGGAATCATTTTCAGTGGAAGAAATGACTGGGCATTGTGATTTGCTGAGGCAGAACCTCGTACAAGTGCTATGCAATTCAGAATGCATAACTTTTAAAAGTTTTATATGGAGTTTCTTAGTCTGACATTGAATGTATTTTTACTTCCCTTGCACCTCATACAAGTGCTATGCTATTCAGAATGCATCACTTTTAAAAGTTGTGTATGGAGGTTCTTAGTCTGACATTGAATGTATTTTTACTTCCATTTCACTCCTTTTATTTTCAGCAAGTGCCAGCAAAATGCTTGTGTAACTGCTGGCGTCTCCACAAATTATCATAGCACTTAAGGACACATTTTTCCAGACCTGTTCTCTGATCTGTACATTAATAAGTTAAACATATTTCATTTCTCTGTCCAGCTTCCAGAGACCCACTCATACGGAGGGAGCAATACATGGTTGTGGGGGAAGGCAACCTGTGAAGTATTAATGGGTACTCACCTACCGCTCCTGACTTTTAATCCTCTGCTGCTGCCCCATTTCATTATATCAGAAGACATGTGAGGCTGACTTTCCACACGATGGGGCTGGGAGTACGCAGGACAGCGGAGGTTGTCAGGAGGACATAGAAACATGTCAAAGTCCTGACTTTGAAAGTTAAAAGTCTCAAATCCTCTTGATATTTTTCCTTTATTTCCCCTCTCTGTCCCCACTCTCTCACTAGATAAAAATGTTCCCAACTGAAGAGAGGGAAAGAGGTTAGAAACAGAAAAAATGGAAACAGTCATCATTTGAGGGCCAAGTTCCCATTGTGGGCCATGTTCCAAGTAATGGGCCAAGCAATGGGCAGAGAGTCTTGTAAGACCATTAGGTTAAGTGTAACGCTAGAGGGGGCAGGGCTGTAGAAGACGTTTCTGGCTCCAGTATACTCATCTTTGGACCCCACTCCTCTAGACATGTGGGGCATGGTTACCTCCCCTTTCCCTTGGAGATAGGCATGATCTTGTGACTTGCTCGGCCAATACATTGTTATGGAAGCAACAGGGGTCATTTCTCTGTTGAAGCATCTATTTGCTCGTGCTTCCCTTTCCAGCCTGCTGCTGCTTTTGCTCGTCTGGAAGATGAGCCAACACATGAAAGAAAGATGTTGTAGAGAGTGTTGTGGACTTGTAATTAATTTTTGTATGAGTGAGGAATTAAATTTTTTAAATCTTTCGGGTTTATTATTACAGCGTAACCTTCTCTGTCCTGAGTAGGAGAAGCGTTCTGTTCCCCATCTGGATGGCTGGAAGGGAGGGAAATCACCAAGATTCTCATGCCGTTCAGCATGGTGGCAGTGGAGCAGAGAAGACTCCATGGGGTGTCAGCGGGAGAGAGGGCTTGATAACAGATCCTGATTGTCCCCTTGTCCCGGGGAGATGTGGAATAACAAACAACTGAACCTTCCTCATGCCCTGAATAAGGATGCATAGTTTTGCAGAGAGAGAAATCTGGATATCCAAAGGATTCTCAAGGTCATGATAAGGGGAGGACACTGTAAGTGGTGCCATGGTATTCAGCCTGGGACCCGATGAGTGGAAGCCCTCTTGGAGGATGACAGCACTAAGAATCATATATGATGGTTGCGTATATCAGTGCGTGTCAACTCTGGACAACCACAGAGACACTTCCTCATAGATACTACATTACTGTGTAAACACGTGAGTTAGATTCAACCCTAGAGAGAAGTGAGAAAGAGGAAAATTCATAATTTGTTTGTGTGTAATACTGAAATAACTTAGAAAACACTGAAGTGCTTGTAGAAGTGACCAGACTCAATTTTCTATGAGGAAGCACAAAGGGCTTGGGATAGAAATTACTTCAATTAGAAAGAAAAAGCTCTGTGTTTGCCGATCTGACCTTGTGCCTGTGAAAATCACGTACACCTCATATTTTTGTAAAAGGACTGAAAAGAATTGGAAAAAAATGGGATTTAATGATTTTATAGGGAAACACAGCACCATGCTATTATTTCACAACTTGGTTGTGGTGAGGAATTATTGTATGCGTCACCCCGTTAGAGCCCTGCTGGGCCTCTTGACCCTGGACCTGACCATTACCACTAGACACTGTGCCTACCCAGCGGCCCCAATGTGGTCAGTCGCTGTGGCTCAGGCACTTAGCCCCCTGGCTTACTCTGGTGGGTGGGTCTCTCGCCAGGGGCTAACTGCTTCAGGGATAAAACCATGCATCAGACCGCTTTGCCAAATGATTAACCTGCCCAATGACTCTTGGTGTTCAGTGGCCCGTAACATTGGATGCTAATGTTGGATGTATCAGATTCTTTTGTTGGTTAGTGCTTCCTTGTCGATGCAGAGACCTTTGCCAACAAAATTATTTAAAATCTACACAGGAGATGAAGATACCAGCAAAGGTACGGAACATCATGTCATGCTACTCATTTGATAATATAAAATTAGGAGTATAAAATTAGGAGTATAAAATTAATTTGCAGATGTACTTAGATTCACAGGTTAAAAATAATTCCTCAATTGCCAAGAATGAGGCAAAAAAGAAAAATAACATGCCTGTTAGTGATGCAAAAATCTCAAAAGGAGTTGAAACATGAACAAAGGGTTTTGAAAGTGTATTGACATAGGGTCTTTATTAAATCTACTTAACAACTTGATGAGGAAGATTTATGCACACCGATTGGGGAGAAAATTGAGATGCAGAGAGTAATTTCTTCAATATTATGTAACCAGTGAAATAATAGAGCTATTGTTTTGTTTTTAACCATCAAATCTGAACTCTTTCTACTTTAGCACCTTTATTTTTTTTTTATAAAACATTTTATTTATTAGTTTCAGGTGCACAAAATAGACTGTCATGCAGGGTGTCGTGTGGGGTCTCTAGTCCTGCTCCCCACATAAGAACGCAGGACATGATGAGGCCAAAAAGGAACACCCATGGAGCCATAGGTAGGGGAGTTATACCACTATAGTCTCGCTGGCGGCTGGGTTGGAGACACAGGAAGCAGGAACCACATGATCTGCAGCCTGCCGTCCACTTCTCTCTGCCAACCAACCTCACTTGCTAGCTGCAATCCTCCTTTCTGCAATCCGCAATCCACACTCCGCTGCTTGCTAGCTCAGCCACCATCTTCTTGCTAGCCCCCATTTTTCTGCTAGCGTAGCCACAGCCGTTATATTAGTGGCCAATGGCTCACTGGTTACAGCTGACGGCCAACGAGCCACAGCTGATGGCCATCCGATCACAGTTGATGGCCATTTACTACCTGAGCCAGCACCTTTCTATGTGAGGCTGAGAGCCTGGAAACTGCACTCCTGGCTCTGTCCCCACATAGACATTTATCATTTATATGCCTCACACAGTGACAAACCCCCTCCCCCCATCCACTATCCCTCTGACATCACACACAGCCATTACATTTCCATTGTCTCTATTCCTAATGCTGTACTCCGCTTCTTGTAACCATATATATATATGTATATATATATACTTGTAGTTGTGTATATATATAAAGTTGTATATATATATAACCTTGTAGTTGACATTCATTCTTGTTCAGCTTTAGCTTCAGATGTACAGTGCAGTGATCAGGCATCTACATCATGCCTGAGGTGGTCTCCCTAATGAGACACGTGCCCATCGGATACTCTACAAAATCTTTACAACATTATTGATTACATTCCCCATATTGACTTTCGTATCCCCCTGGCAATCTTGTGGTTACCGATTGTGCTTTTTAATCCTCTCACCTTCCCCCTCATCCCCACCCCCTCTCCCATCTAGCAACCCTCAGTTTTTCCTCTATGTCTCTGAGACTGGATCTGATTAAGCACCTTTCTGTATACCACCTTGTTTGGTGGTTTGGACTCCTCTCTATTCTTATTGGTGCTCCTGATAGGTGAGATTGCTTTAGATATAGACTTAGGTGAATATTATCAAATTTTTCTTGGCTGGATGGTGGGGTGGGCAGGTATCTTTGGATGCTGAATTAGGGAAACAAAATCCTCACTTATGTTTGCTTTAGTCAGTGGTTCTCAGCATCAGGTGAGCATTATATCACCTGGAAAGCCTCTAAACCCTACTGATTTGTAGGACCCACTTCAGTCCAGTTAAATTGGAATCTCTGGGGGTGGAGCCTGGGCATTTAAAAAAGATCCTAGATGATTCTAACATGTAGCCTGCGCTGAGGACCACTGGCTTAAGTTAACATTGCAGCACATGGAGCATCAGATTCTATCGGGAGAGAGCAATTAGCACAGGTGCTAAGTCAATGTGCTAAGCAATCTGTGATGTCAAAACAGGGAATCATCAGTAGGAGGTAAAGAAAAGAACTCTAATCAGTCATTAAGAAGGACCACTGGGATCCATACCTCAGGATGTTATTCCGGAACTTGAGAAATGAATGAGCTCTCAGTTGCAGTATTGGCATTGAAATTTTATTATTTCAGATATTAAAGATGAGAAAAGGGAAAATAAATGAGGAAACTCTGTGGGGACTGGTGCTTTGGAAGTTTCACACCCATGCTTTCATATTTGTGAAGCAAAGTGTTTGGTCAAAAATGGGATGTGTGCATGTCAATAGAGCTGCAATCAGAGAGGAAGCTCCCTGTACTGGACGCATGCTCAGTCCTGGGGGATACAACGAAGCCATTTCCTGCCTGAGAAATGTATGCTCTACCTGGAAAGGCCAGGTATATACCAGGCATGACCTTAAAGTAATGTGACTGACTCCACAAAATACATTTAAGACATAACTCCTTATTGATAAAGTCATGTTTTGTTAAAAGGGTATTACAGGTACTCATGGTAGGACAGCCTAAATGCTAAATGAGTGTTGCACACCTCAAACTGTATCATATAATTGTGAAAAAAAATTAGCTGTCATCTCCTGTTTGTTTTCCTTATTTGCGATTCCACTGAATGCCAACTCACGTCAATTCTACCTCTTCAGCATTCCTAAATCCATCCTCTTCTCTTTATCTTCAGTGTCCAGTTTAGGCCTTTCTTTTCTGGACGATAGGAATAGTCTTGTACCTGCTTCTAGCTTTTTTGAATTCTAGTCACTCTCAGGCTAGAGAAGCCACAAGATGGCTCCCCATTGTTTGCAGAGAAAAGGTTTAAGATCTAAAGCGTGGCATTCAGCCTTACTCCTCCAGGTGTAATTTTCAGACTAGCCACATTTGCCTCATCTGGCAGCTTGTTAGAAATGCAAAATCTCAGAGGCTCTACTTCATACTTATGGAACCAGAACCTGCATTTAATAAGATCCCTAGATTATTGGTGTGTACAGTGAAGTTTGGGAAGCACTTGTGTCATAGGTCTTATATGATCAGGTTTCAGATGACTTTTCTTCCTTTCTTCTGGCCATTGTAAGTTCCAGAAATATCAAACATACCTCAGAGGGAGCATCCTTTTCAACACTGTCCTCCTGGCAAATACCAGCTTGTTCTTTAAAGATCTCTCTCTGGAGCAATTTCCTTTGTGAAGTTTTTTCCTGTCACTTCCTAGACAGTTAATCCTGCCCTCCTCTGACAACTTTCATTGTGTATGGATAACTCTAGTGTTGAAATTGCTTCTTTACCTGTTGCTTTCATCCACCAGACTGTAAGTTCCTGAAATGAGGGTCTATGTGCTTCTCATCTCAGTTTCTCTGGTTTGTTGTGCAGGGCTGGGCCCACGGCACTCAATTAGCATTCCGAATTTATTACTCAGAATTTGGTGTGATAATAATAGCCTTTACTTACAGATGTAATTCTGTTTCAGCTTTTGGGATGGTCATATCTGAAGGATCGGGTTCTAAAGCTATTCCAGCCCTCATAAGTTGAAGGTTAGTATTAATTTTCTTCAATAAAAACCAGTGAATATCCATATTTTTCCTATGTAGTAGCTTTCCTTTTTATCCGTAATGCCTTCATTTTGGCTTAACCTCCTGAATTAGGCTTCTGGGTTATACCTTAGATTTATAATTTGAAGTCGTATAAGGCTTCACTGTCACCAGGAAAGTGGGAAAGGGTAGGCCAAGGGTCATCCATCCTCCCTGTCTTTGGGATGGCAGCCTTCTGCTCCTTTCTTGCTGTCTTTGGACCCTGGAGTCTTTTGTCAGGCTGCCTACTGTTTGATCTGCCCAAACACCCTCCCTCCTACTTTCTCTAACATGCTCTGCCTGTTGTGTGAATTTCCTTTCCTTTTACTTCCTTCATAAACTACCCAAGTTTTCCCAAGGGTAGGGTTGCCAGGTTTAGCAAATGAAAATAGAAGATAGCCAGTTAAAGTTGAATTTCAGATAAACAACAAATAATTTTTAATACAAATATGTTCTGGATTTTGCATGGCATGTGCTTATAGTAAAAAATGATATGTCATTTTTATCTGAAAATCAAATTTAACTGGGCATCCCATGTTTTATCTGGCAACTTCCCAAGGACTTAGTCTTTGAAAAACCCACACCGTTTATTTTCCCTGAAAGAAAGTAGAATAGTTACCAATTTGAAAGACAAAGGGAAAAATCCAGACAGACACAAACATTAAGATTTCACAATGTTATCTAGTCAAAATAACTATGTTGAGTATACATAAAGCACTAATTTTCAAGCAAAAGAAGCCTCTTTAGTGGTACGAGTCCTGACAATTAAGTTTGCAAACTCATCCTAGAAAAGTGCTACAGACCTCATTGCTGAATATCACTACGGTCACCTTCAAAGTACTCCCCTTGGGAAGCTTTGCACTGACGCCAGCACCTAGTGCACCCTTCAAAGCAATTTTGGAACTCTTTTTCTGGAATGGCCATCAGAGCTGTCATTTTATTACCCTTGATGTTCTGAATGTCATCAAAATATCTTCCTTTCAATATTTCCTTTATCTTCAGGTAAAGAAAGAAGTCACTGGGGGCCAGATCAGGTGAGTAGGGAGGATGTTCCAATACAGTTATTTGTTTACTGGCTAAAAACTCCCTCACAGACAGTGCTGTGTGAGCTGGTGCATTGTCGTGATGCAAGAGCCATGAATTGTTGGTGAAAAATTCAGGTCATCTAACTTTTTCACACAGCCTTTTCAGCACTTCCAAATAGTAAATTTAGTTAACTGTCCAGTGAGTACAAATTCTTAATGAATAATCCCTCTGATATCAAGAAAGGTTAGCAATATTGTTGCAACAAGATGGTGAACTTAATTGTCAGATCTCATATGTAGAAACTTTGGTAATCTTTTATAGGTAATTTGTATTTTTAGTGACGTTGGTTTCAGTCCAGTTGGAGGGCAGTAGAGAGTAGCAGTTAAGAGTGCAGGTTGTGGAGTAAACCTCTTGCGTTCTAATCCCAATTCCACTACTTATTAATTGTGTAACATTGGGCAGGTCACTTCTTTTTCTGGACCTCAGTTTGCCTCATCTGGAAATAGCAAATAGAATTATATCTGGAGGGACGTCATAGGAATGGCGGCAGTGGGGCGGACTTTTTGAGTTCTCCTCCGGATATTATCACAAACGGGACATCTATAACCCTTCAAAGGACTCTCTGCTCATCACGCAGAACAGCTAAGAGACTCATGCAAGGATTACTTGAAGGTGGGCAAATTGGGCAAGCAGGGGAAGAGGGTAGGGAGTGGAGTGGAGATGCAGCCGCATCTGTGGCTGTGGAAACGCAGCCAGCATCCGTGGCTGCAGAGACGCAGGGTATCCCAGGATGGAACAGAGAACATAAAAGCCAGGAGGTGGGCTCTTTCCCTGCATCCCACATCTGATCTCTCCCACCGAGGGGGCAGCATATCCAGCTTTTGAGGCAGAAACCTCAGCTGAGACGTCTAGCTGGGCCCTAGGTCGGACAAAGGACACAGACTCCATACCTGGACCCCTCCCCCCACTCTCCCAAACCGACCCCCACCCTTGCAGAGACTTAAACTGGCCCCTGAACTGAGGAGTAGTGTCAGATTACAGAGGAGCCTTAGTGCTCAGGCTCTGGAAAGACTGGTGTGCAGCTCTGACCCAGGGAAGAGGCTGGGAAGAGGGCAATTTTTGCTGGGCGAGGAGAGAAGAGACTCCTCCACCCCCAGCCACCACCTTTTCTGGCCTGTGGGAAGAGTCTGACATGGCTGGGCTGGGAGAGAGAAGACTCCTCCATCCCCAGCCCCCACCCTTTCTGGCCTTCCTAGGGCAGGGCAATTACAACAGCGGAGTCACTTCCAGGGATCAGCTGCAGGTGGGAGATGCAGCTCTGGGCTTTCAGCAGCTCAGAAATCTCTCGTCTGCCACATACACACACACACACACACACACACACAAAACACACACATACACACTCACACACACGGAAGAAGTGCCCTAAGACTCAGGAGATCTGGGCAGAGGGCTGGTGGTGCTACTCTCAGTGTGCATATGTGCAGGCAAGGGCAGAAACTGCACTGACTTTGTAGAAACTACCATGCAGACCCCTCAGCCCCACGCATCTAAATCTGCAGTCCCAAGGTCACTCTGGGCACCAGGTGACCAGCTCTGCCTGCACAATACACAGAGGACTCTTTGGTACAGCAGAGGACAACCTGGAGATTACTTGGTGGGTTTAAGCCAAGACTGGCGCTGCTTCTTTGTTTTGTTTTGTTTTTATATCTTTGATATCTTTGCCTGTGTTGAGTGTAGGTTATCAGTAGTTTTTACATGTGAATGTATTTGATTTTCTTCTTTGTTGTTGTTGTTGTGCTTGGTGATTTGCTTTGTTCTGAAATTGCCCTACCAGGGCCCAGCTTAAGAGGCACAAAATTCAACACACCCAGAGGCCAACTCCAGGCCAAACCAGAGTACTATCAGGTTTGACCTACAAGTCACACACCCAGAGGGAATTTTCTACAGGCACAAGAGCCCATAGAGGCCAAACCACATTTAAGTGGTCAACCCTCATGCAGCAGAACATCTTGCTGTGGGCAGAGCCAAGTCTCACAACTAGTCAACCTATGAGTTAACCCCACCTACTCACAAGCTAAAAGCAATTAAAGATCTTCTTTAACAGGACAATATACACAACACAAGAGTCACCTTTGGAGCACACGTAGAGGAGAAGAATGAAGTAGTGCAAGTCAAATATAAAGGACACATACTACATAAGATAACCCAGCAAGAACTAAGAACCCTAGGGGATCTACCTATTACATCAAAGCAAACACAGGGAGTCAGCCAGAATGGGGAAACAAAGAAACATGTCCCAAATAAAAGAACAGAAGAAACCTCCAGAATTGGAACCAAATGAAATAGAGGTAACCAACCTATCAGAGACAGAGTTCAGAACACTGATGATAATAAGAATGTTTAAGGAGCTTAGAGATGACATAAAGAAGGATAGAGAAATCATAATGAACAACCAGTTAGAACTAAAGAAGACAATTACTAAAATAAAGAACTCTTACTAAAATAAAGAACATACTAAAGAAGAACTTACTAAAATAAAGACTTGAAGGAATTACCAGCAGGTTAAATGAAGCAGAGGATCGAATCAGCGACTTAGAAGACAAGTTAGCAGAGATCACCCAAATAGAACAACAGAAAGAAAAAAAGAATAAAAAACAATGAAGATGGTTTAAGAGACCTCTGGGATAACATCAAGCACAATAACATAGCACAATAACAACAAGCACAATCATAGGAATATCAGAAGGTGAAGAGAGGAAGCAAGGGATTGAGAACATATTTGAAGTAATAATGTCCGAAAACTTCCCTAACCTGGTGAAGGAAGCCAACATACAAGCCCAGGAAGTGCAGAGAATTCCAACCAGGATAAACCCAAACAGGCTCACACCAAGATACATTATAGTTAAAATGGCAAAGGTTAAAGACAAAGAGAGAATCCTAAAAGCAGCAAGAGAAAGACAGAGGGTTACATACAAGGGAACTCTTATAAGACTATCAAATGACTTTTCTACAAAAACATTGCAGGCCAGGAGGGAGTGGCAGGAGATACTCAAAGTAATGGAAAACAAAAGCCTACAACCTAGATTGCTTTATCCAGCAAGGTTGTCATTTAAAATTGAAAGAGATATAAAGAGTTTCCCAGAAAAGAATAAGCTAAAGGAATTTATTACCACCAAGCTAGCATTGCAAGAAATATTACAAAAGACTTCTGTAAACAGAAGAAAGATGAAAACAATTATGGGGACAGCCAGGAGTGCAGTTTCCAGGCTCTCGGCCTCACATGGAAAGGTGCTGGCTCAAGTAGTAAATGGCCATCAACTGTGATTGGATGGCCATCAGCTGTGGCTAGTTGGCCGTCAGCTGTAACCAGTGAGCTGTTGGCCACTAATATAACTGCTGTGGCTACACGAGCAAAAAATGGGGGCTAGCAAGAAGATGCTAGCAGATTGTAGTTAACACTGTGGATTGCAGCTAGCAAGTGAGGTTGGTTGGCAGAGAGAAGTGGACAGCAGGTTGCAGATCGTGTGGCTCCTGCTTCCTGTGTCTCCAACCCAGCCGCCAGCAAGAATATAGTGGTATGACTCCCCTATCTATGGCTCCGTGGGTTTTCCTTTTTGGCCTCACCGTTTCCTGTGTTATGTCGGGAACAGGACCAGAGACCCTGCATGAGATCCTGCATGACAACAATCTAACTACAAATTTAAAAAATGGCAATAACTATGTACCTATCAATAATGACTTTAAATGTAAATGGATTAAATGCTCCAATTAAGAGACATAGGGTGGCTGAGTGGATAAGAAAGGAAGACCCTTGTATATGCTGTATACAAGACACTCACCTCAGATCAAAAGACACACACAGGCTGAAAGTGAAAGGTTGGAGTAAGATATTTCATGCAAATGGAAATTATACGACACTGAAGAAAGAAATGAAAGAAGACATAAATAGATGGAAACACATTCCATGTTCATGGATAGGAAGAATTAATATAGTTAAAATGTCCATACTGCCTAAGGCAGTATACATATTCAATGCAATTCCTATCAAACAACCAACGACGTTTTTCACAGAAATAGAACATATATTCCTAAAATTTATATGGAATCATAAAAGACCCCGGATAGCTTCAGCAATTTTGAGAAAAAAGAATAAAGTGGGAGGTATAATGATACCTGACATCAAATTATACTACTAGCTTACAATAATCAAAACAGCATGGTACTGGCATAAAAACAGACACATACATCAATGGAACAGAATAGAGAGCCCAGAAATAAATCCATGCCTGTATGGCCCTTTAATCTATGACAATGGAAGCAAGAATTTACGGTGGGGTAAAGACAGTCTATTCAATAAATGGTGCTGGGAAACCTGGACAGACACATGAAAAAAATGAAGCTGGACCACCTCCTTACAGCATATACAAGAATAAATTCAAAATGGATTAAAGACTTAAATGTAAGATCTGATACCATAAAATTCCTAGAAGAAAATATAGGAAGAGACTTTACAGACATTACCCAGAGTAAGATTTTTTTTTGATATATCCCCTCGTGCAAGGGAAGTAAGAGAAAAAAAATAAATATGTGGAATTACATCAAACTAAAAAGTTTTTTCACAGCAAAGAAAACCAACAATAAAACATAAAGGGATCCTACTGAATGGGAATAGATATTTGCCAATGATATATCTGATAAAGGGTTAATATCATATATTTGTAAAAAAACTCACTCAACTCAACTTCAACAAAACAAACAACCCAATTAAAAAATGGGCAGAGTACATAAAAAGACATTTTTCTAAAAAGGACACATATATGGTAAACAGACATATGATAAAATGCTCAACCTCACTAAACATCAGAGAAATGCAAATAAAAACCACAATGAGACACCACCTCAGCCTAGTCAAAATGGCTATCATCAATAAATCCACAAACAAGAAGTGCTGGTGAGGATGTGGAGAAAAGGGAACCCTTTTGCACTGTTGTTGGGATTGCAGATTGGTGCAGCCACTATGGAAAACAGTATGGAGGTATCTTAAAGATCTGAAAATGGAACTACCTTATGATTCAGCAATTCCACTCCTAGTTATCTATCCGGAGAAATCCAAAATCTAATTCAAAAATATTTATGCACCCCTATGTTTATTGCAGCACTATACACAATAGCCAAGACATGGAAACAACTGAAATGCCCATCAGTAGACGACTGGATTAAGAAACTGGTACATACATACGGTGGAGTGTTACACAGCCATAAAGAAGAAAGAAATCTTACCATTTGCAACAACATGGATGGACCTAGAGAACATTATGTTAAGTGAAATAAGTCAGACAGAGAAAGACAAATACCATATGTTTTCACTTATATGTGGAATCTAAAGTAGAGAATAAGTGAATGAACTAATCAGAAACAGTTTTGGAGACATAGGGAAAAATTGATGGTTGCTAGATCGGGAGGGTGGCGATAAGGGGGAAAGTGAGGGGATTAGAAAGCAGTCAGTAACCACAAGATTGCCAGGGGATTACGAAAGTTAATTTGGGGAATGTAGTCAATAATATTGTAAAGATTTTGTAGGGTATCCAATGGACACTTGTCTCACTAGGGAGACCACCTCAGGGATGATGTAGATGCCTGATGCCTGCAATGTACACCTGAAGCTGAAGCTGAAGAATAATGAATGTCAACTACAAGTTTATATGTGTGTGTGTGTGTGTGTGCGTGTGTGTGTGTGTGTGTGTATACACATATATATGTATATATATGTATGTATATACTTACAAGAAGAGGAGTACAGCATTAGGAATAGAGACAGTGGAAATGTAATGGCTGTGTGCGCTGTCAGAGGGATAGTGGATGGAGGCAGGGGGGTTGACACAGTGTGAGGGATATAAATGATAAATGTCTAACAGTACATTTGAGAGGAATGGTATGCCTGCAGCTGGACTTTATTTCTTTTCTTTTAAGTATAGTTAGCATGTAGTATTATAGTAGTTTCATGGAGCAAGACTTTAGACACGTTGGGTATGAGCTTTGCCCAAGGTGATTCGGGTAAAAAACCACTGGTGTCCCCAGCCCAGTGTATTACCCCTGACTTGAGGTGCTGTGTAAAACAAAGCTGCGCAGAGCGGGTCCTTACTCCTGAGATCCAAGAGAATAGGTCTCTTTTCACACTTGTGTTCAATATCTTTATCAAAATGAAATACTGTTTTTAAGTGGAAATGTTTTTACTTTTTTAAGAAGTACATTGAGAAACAGGGTGGATGAAATAGGGTAAATGACCCCAAGACTCTATGGTTGTGTTAACCTTATTTTCCAAATAAATTAAAAGAAAGATGTGGTGACAAAGGAGTATTTTATGAATTTTAAATGCGTGCTAAAAGGTATTCATTTGAACAATCTTAAAATCAAATTAATAAGTGCCTGTTAGTTAGAATTTTAGAAATTTAAATACATATGTAATCGTCCATAATTATAGAAAAGACAGTGAAGATAAATACAATAGGGAAAATATCCAAAGATTATATGGACATCAGTACTGTAAATATTTTGTCATAGATATGTGATGTTTTAAATAACTAATATATGTATGTAGTATATAAATAGTAACCGTATGTATGCATTACCTATACATATATACGTGTGTGTGTGTGTGTGTGTGTATGAAACCAGTGAGCTGTCTTATATAATTTTTTACCTGATTTTATCAACTAATTTGGTCATGTAAACATAAGTTATTTTATATATATAAAGCGTATTAATGCAAAAGAATACAGTAGTCCAAGATAGTCTGAAGAATTCTGTAATTCATGGCTGGTATACATGTTCCACATGATCTACCTAATATTTTAGCAAGTAACAAAACCTGCAAAATTTTCACAAGACAGTGTACCAAATGGCCATCATTTTGTAATACTAAAGTAATAAAAGCAGCTATTATTACTTAATGTGTTTGTTAATGTCAATACTCCAACTCATTCATTTATTTGTTTATTTAGGTATTTGATCATCAGTTACTTAAGTACCATTGAGGGCATCATAGGCACTGGAGCTCAAAAGCTTACAGAGCTCATAATCTAATGGAGATGGTAGATAACAAACAAATATACAAAAATATTAATATATAATTAAAGTTGTGATAAGAAAAATACTGTATTCTGATTACAGGTAATAATCTTGTCTGGAGATTAGTGATCAGGGCAGGCTTAGACCTGATACAGAAATAAGATGTATTATAGTGGTTGCTCAATATTCTATTTCTCATCAGAAACCAGTGAGGAAAGTTTTATTATATCCCTTTGACAGATGTAGAGTATGAGACTCAAGGAAGCTAAACATACCAACTTATGCTCCCATAAAATCAAATTGTGTGTGAGAGCATTTTGAAAGATATGTTTTGGTTGGTTTTAATGCTTACCCACTAGGGTCGTTCCTGTCAGTTGGGGTTTGTGTAATGCCAGAATAGTCTGGAATGATCCCTAGCAGTTGAAGTCAACAGTTATCCATAAACAGTAGTGACAGGCTCCATTCAATCTTCCTTTTGTATCTTCTATACATTTATTTAGGATAAAACTCTGAAATGCATTTTAATAAGATAGAGAACTATTGACTTGAGGACACATTTAAGAATATTTGGAGCAATAGTGACATGAACGTGCTTTAGGATCTTTCACAAACGTGAATTTTGGCAGCTGAGCTTTTGGAAAGATTGGAAGAACAGAGTTTAAGGTCATTAGTTCTGCCAAGAACCTTGGATACAACGATTACTACCGTGTTTCCCCAAAAATAAGACCTAGCCAGACAATCAGCTCTAATTATGTCTTTTGGAGCATAACTTAATATAAGACCCAGTCTTATTTTGCTATAATATAAGACCGGATCTAATATGATATGATATATGATATGATATGATATAATGTAATATAATAGCAGGCCTTATATTAATTTTTGCTCCAAAAGACGCGTCAGAGCTGATTGTCCAGCTAGGTCTTATTTTTGGGGAAACATGGTATGTAGGGCAGATTCATTTACTTGGACAGTCAATGGGGCAGCAGACAGAATCAAAATCCTGTAGGGAGGAAATAAATCCGAAGAAGGAATCTAAGATGTGTACCTGAATGGGTGCTCACATCGCAGAGGTTTAGAGATGGACCTCAGAGCGTCTATGCCAAGACTAGAATCTTTCTCAGAAAACTCTGCTGTGTCTGCTTTAACACAGAAGTTTGAATAAGTGATGAAGTCGCAGAGCTTTGCTCTGTATTACAGCATGATAATAGTGTATTTATCTTAGACAATTTCCAAAACGGGTATTTTCAATGTTCTACCATGATTATAAACATAAAGAAAACCCAGGCACTGGTGTGTCTAATTGAACAATGTGTTTTGTTGAATCCCAAGGAAACAGAATAATTAGCTGTAAAGGACTGCTGGCTGTAAACCCTCTGAATGTTGGAGGATAGTTTTCCATCTGGGGAGGTTTTGGAAATGTGGCTACAGATGACACCAGAGGACTTTGCTGTCCTCCCTCCCTAGAGTTAGGGAGATTGAGAAGGAGCCGCCGATGCTCACCTTGGCCAGAAAGCTTACCTGTAAGGAGAAGTCCCCATAGGAGAGTGCCATCCTGCTGCCATCCTGAGGTCCACCATGTCTGTTTATTAGCCACCCGTCCCACTGCACTGGCTTCTATGCAACTGAGACACCTACGTCTTAATACTGAAGTGGTTAATTAAATCCGCGGGGCCTGAGAGTGTCTGGGAAACCCTCCAAACTTTCTTGTTAGTCAAGGGCAGGGGCCAATGGGCTTTTGACTAGAACTGGCCTTGAGAACTGATAGACGATTGATTGATACAGCCTGTACGGCAATGTAAGATTAGCTAGTACAGTCACTGTCACAGTGATTATGGACCCAGAGAAGTGGGATGTTAAAAAGGCAGCAAATTCTATCCTAGGTCACCTTTAAGTAGGTATTATAAATCTTGGAATACAAGTTACTTTTTTTCTCAGTAGGAGGCTGGCGAAGATCGCTAAGGTGACTCCCATTTATAAGGAACTGGTGTAAAAGCTCCTGGCAGCTATTGTTCCTGGTAATCAGTTCCTTCTCTACTATCCTGAAATGACTTTCAAGGTAGTTCATAAACAGGTTTACAGTTATTTTATGGCTTGCTGTTTCATAGTGCCTCCCCAGTCTGAATATTGCTCACGATATTTTACCTCACCAACACGGCTTAACTTATTGGCTCTATTAGATACGGATACCAAGTTAGAGAAAGCATTGAAGTAAGTGTTTTCTTACTGCGTAAAAGATACCTGCTGGATTTTTAAGCTCACTTTGGTTACCTTGCATTTAGCAAGAGCCAATGCTATATTTTTCCTGAGAAGGAATAAAATGTGATATAGTTCTAGTACCTAATCTCGTACCTCATATATAGTAGGCACCCAAGGAACATTTGTTTATCAACACTTTATTTGAAAGTTTATTAGTTGCTTACTCTTACCAGACACCATATCTACTGATGAAGTCAGTGTAGCCAGTGTTCATACTTCTACAGATGAATAAATGACTCTACTCAGTCATTATTATATGCGGAGGAAATATCTATACACAGATAATGGTAGAGAACTAAGTGAAATAAGATGAATGCGTGATGGCTAAAAACAAAATTTGGTTAAAACACTAAGGAGGGAAATATTAATTCTATCTTAAAGTAATAATGATTATTTTTGTGTCCCTACAAAGTATGCTACCAACTTTCGAGTGTTGTGCTTGAATGTGCATGACATATGTCACCTCACTGTGACACCAGGACTGAAGGAAACATTTAATACTGGAGCTATCCATGTTTATTTCCCCAACATCATGAAAGGTTGAAAAGTTTGTATGTTTTTAACCACAGAGCTCCTTTTTCTTGAGGCTGAGTTTCAACTGAGCTGTTCCAGATGCTCACAACAATGGTTGCTTTCTCCACAGAATACTGAGTCATTAAACGAGAGGAAAGCAAGGGAGAGGGAAAAGGAGAAGCAAAAGGAGAGAAAACCCTCTTTATAGTTAGTGACTTCTGGAGTTCTCTAATGGACACAGTGATGTAGTGTTATGCAGAATTTTAAAAACTGATGCAAAGGAAGGTTATGTGAAAGTGGCGTCAGTCACTTCTGTTCTAAAGTTAAATGAAATACAGGTAACCCCTGTATAACACGGTTGTTGGGTTCCTAAAAAAAGGCCTGCGTAACAAAGAACTAGTACAAAAAAGGGGGTTAGGTTACAAAATTAAAAAAAAACACTATATTTTTATAAGAGAAATATCTTTCTTAAAGCAATTTTCACCAAAAGTGTAACATATTAATATGTATTAAATAATGTTTTCTTCATCATCACTACTCAGCACCATTAACAGGGCGTTTTCTTTTTGACAAGATATCTTCATCCTCTGAACTTAATATAATACTCCACGAACAAAATGGATTTAGAATTCTAACAAATTTTTAAATTCTGCACTCAAATCGGATACGACATCCATGCTGGAATGAAAAATTTCAAATGAGATATCTTAAAAGCTCTTATTACGTTCCATGTTGTTTGGGGATTTCCCTAATTTCGAACGAGATATTCTTTGCTCTTAAAAGCTCTTGTTACACTCCATGTTGTTCAGGGATTTCTCTAATTCTCAAACTGTGTTAGAGTGAAACATGGCTTGGATGCCGTGTTTTGGATGCCATGTTGTATGAACGTTTCCCCAATTCTCGAACAGTGTTAGAGCGAAACTGTGTTATAGAAGTGCCCTGTTATACAGGGGTTACCTGTAAAGCCAGGTTCTAAAAACATACATGAAAAACAATAACAACTATGGTAAAACACATAAGAGAAACTTTGTGTAGTAACATATTTGAGAGAAATACATAAAATCATTAATAGCAATTGCTTTAGGATGGAGAGAATTATTTTTTTAAAAAAACCTTTTCAACAATGATCATATTTTAACTATGAAAATAAACTTTGTTTATTTAAAATAGAGTTGCCATTTAAGAGAGAAGCCTTTCAGGGAAATAGATCCCCTTCAAGACTGCACCAAGGAGGTGGGGAATTTGTTTTACTTAGCAATTATACATTGTGTCATAGATTATGAAGCAACGCTTTAACTTCTAATCATGCTGTTCTGCTGTTTCCATTTGATGTGCGCTTCTAGTGTTTCCTAAGAATATGCTGAAACAGTTCTCGTCTTAACTGGTTCCAGGGCCCACTGTTCAACCCTGGCCCTGTGTCTCATTGGAGGCAAGTTAAGGAGAACACAGCACTGACTGCTCCTGGAAGTCCTGCATTGTTGAGGTACAGAGAGAGCTCGACCCGTGCTGTGATTGGCTGATGTGAACTGCAGAGGAGATAGCTAGGAACATACTTCTCCAAATAAAGCTTCCAGCAGCATTTGAGATCCTCAGGGAGGGTGCCATGTTGGGATGTTGTGTCACTTCTTGCCAAGATATGGCTGACTCTACATTAGGATAAAGCAAACACAGAAGCACCTGAACTGTTTTCTGATATGTTCTCCAGAAGAACGTGCCAGCAGTTAAAATATTTGATTAACAAGTTCAACTTATAAACATAGTAGGTTTATCATAGAGGTTATTTGGATAATGATGATGATGAAGGCTAGACTGAGTTCTTATGATAGAAATGGTGTATTTATAAAACTTTCCCTTTGTGCTTTCAGATCTAAATTAGCCATTGTATGTTACGTGACACAAAACTCTAGAATCTCAAGTTATTTCTTGCCAGAACAGACGCAGCGTTCCTTTGAGCAAAACTTTGACCCTTAGTTTGGATCCCTCTGAAACACGTATACATGCAGCGGTCTTCATGACACTGGTCCCGACAAGGCTGAACTCAATACTTGACGCGTAGTAGGACTCCAGTAAATGTTTATTAAGTGAAATAAATCAATCCCTGGTTTCTTTCTTCCTGTCTTCACAGCAGCAGTGTATTGGGCTCCTCCATAGAGATTGTGATGGAAGAGCCTTGGTGGCTGGACTGCTATGCCTCTAATAGGCTCCCTTACTTTTAGGGAAGTACAAGCTTCACTTTTTCCTCACCCTCCTTACTCTGTCTTCCTGACCCTTCTCTTTCTATTGGATTCTGTGGTCTTCAGATATGATGAGTCTCTGTGGTTCAAGCACCTGTTCTCCTCCTTTCCCTGGAGAGGCCTTTGGAGGAAATATCAGCACAATTTCATTTCTGAAGCAACTGACATCTTGAATTCTGACTGAAGTCACCTTAACCCAGTTTAAAGCTTTCCTGTCCTCATAGCTTTTATAGATCAGCAGCATATGTCTAGCCTAGCCATCACATCTAATGAGAGCTGACACACTTGTCTCTGATGGTTTCTGTATAATCATCCCACATCCATGTGTCATCTAACACAGAACCTTTTATCAGTTAGGGACGTGAAATTCATGAGCTTAAAGAGAGAGAACATTCTCAGAGGAGTTGCAGCCATACCAGCATTATGCTTTCTTCAAAAAGGGACGACACACAAGCTGCACAGCTGGTTGTAGCAGCCCAGGATGTATCGCTGATGCCCTCAGAGGAGTGGCTAGGACCACTGGTCCACCTGGCGCTGACACCCGAGTTTTGACCACCCATTAGCACATTTCCTGGTTCGAACATCGCCCTTTGGCTGAACTCACTAAACACTGTGCTTGTTGTTGGTGCTTTAGACTCAAGTGTCATAGCAGCACTTTTTATTCTTATTGCGTTGGCCTCTTTTGGTTCAGACGCCAGTGTGCCATCCTAAGAAGTGAAAACTTAAGGAAGAATAATTAAATAATATAAAACGCAGGCTGGTAGGCGCAGCAAATCGTTAGGGTATTAATCCATTAGGATATTAATTATCACTAGGATAGTAATCCTTCAAAAAGAGGACTATCACATTAAAAAGATACTATGTTACTATGTTACGATAGTACATCACCTCTTGACAGCGATTAGCTGGCTTTGAATTAGAATAAAGCAAAAACAGTAGCACCTAAGTTCTGTTTGTTCATATGTCCTGCAGAAGAACATACCAGCAGTTAAAACTTCTCATTAATAAGTCCAACTGGTACCACATACATTTATAAAAAGGCTTGCTGGAATCATTATGATGATAAAGGTACTTACAAGGACATAGACTAAGCATTTTACATATAACTCTGCCTTCAATGCTCCAAAGAGGCCTATAAGGAGGGAATTATTACCCCCACTTTACAGATGACCAAACTGAAGCTTAGGAAAGTGACTTCCCGGAGGTCACAGCGAGTAAGTGCAGGAAACAGGAGGTCTAATTGCAGATCCTTCATGTATCACTTGGTGTTCTATCAGGGAAGCAGAGTAACTGTAAGTGATGCATTTATTATAGGGATTGGAACTGGTAGAGTCTAAGGATCTCTGCATCTCTAGTGGTGGGATTGAAGTTGCTGTTGGTAAGTAAAGGGGATTTATTATAAGAATATACAGGTATCTTATGGAACTTTGGGTCCCAACAATTGCCTGTAATCAGCAATTGGTAAGTCATCAGGAACCAAGGAGATGGTTTGTTCCATTTGTGCCTGTCTCTGTATCTCAATTTCTGCCTCTCTCCCTCTTTTCCTGTTTCTCTCTCCTTCTCTCACTCAGCATGGACTTTTGTCTCTATTTCTCTCTGAGTATCTGCTCTATCTTCTCTTTTTAAAGATTGAATTTTCCCCCACTCCTTCTTTGTGCATATGGTGGAAGATAGACATTTCTGTAACTACCAGATTACATAGATCTTATATCAAGTGACCAACAGAAAATGAGTTGGGGCTATGAATCCTAATTCCAGATTCCAGGGATACAGAATCTCATTGGCCCAACTTGGATGGTGTATCCAATCAACTGTGAGGAGGAGTACAATGAAGACAAAGTCGTAGGTGGGCAGCCACCTCCAAAAGTATGTTACAACCAGGATCATTCTGGCACTATGTAAAGAATGAATTGCAGGAAGTGATCGTGGAAACAGGGAGGACAATTAGGACACTATTGCATCTGCTCATTTCTGTAGTTTGCGTCAGTGAAATAGTGGTGGAGGTGGTTGATTTTGGATATTTCTGAAAGTTGATCTGACAGGCTTTGCTACTTGCTCCTGTAGCAGGGAGTCTCCTGAAACTGGTCAATCAAGGGGGCTGAGATTTCTATTTTTAAGCCAGTTTGTTTATTTCCAAGGAGAGGTGAAAACTACCTCGGAAGTGTTATGTTCTATCTGAATTTTCATGGTCTTCAGGTAACTGTAGAATTGCTATAGTGATGTGACCGAACTTCTACTTCCTGAGTTCATGAAAACTGAAGAGCAAAGAGATTAAGGGACTATGAAATCTTTTTTAAAATTTAGTTATATTTTTAACCATAATCTTCCACCAAATTGTATAGATCCTTTTGGAATGTATTTAGAGATGAAATTCAGTAATTAGAACTCCACTTAACAGATTGGGTTAACCTTCAGTTTTTCAAGTGAATTGGGATTAAGCTAAATTATTCTCACTTTGTCTTAAAATAACTACTTTCCCTACCAAAAAGAACATGCATTTAAGTTGACAATCTTTTGGTTCTGATTCTGCAGATGCTCTAGTTTGAACATACGGTGATTGTACTTACCACCTGTGCTAATTCTTGCAAACACTGGGGATCAGAAACCAAATGTCAGCTCCAAGTTTGATATTTATTGGCTTTAGTAACTCTTTCACATAACCTTCTCTCAACCTTAAAATAGTTTGAGATTATTATATTTGTCTGAGTGTTAGTAAAAAAGTCATTACAGCCTGGTAGAGAATGGTTGTTTCAATTCTAGAATATTATACGTTTCTTTATCATCTTGGGGTTTTCTAAGCCAGTAACTTCTCTCCTTAATATATTGTAATAAATATTTTTTTGTATTTTATTTTCATTTTTTATAATTTCATCACTTGATGGGAGTTTAAAGTCATTTACAAAAGGAGAAAGAGTGAAAGATTCTCCTTAGGCTCCAACACATTTAACTTTTAGTACTGAAATACGTTTACGCTGTTCTTATTTTATTGTACTTATTAATATTTATGTATAGTTAAATTCCCTTATAATATTTTCCAAGAGACCAAGCTTTAATATTATAGGCAGAACAATGTGAAATGTATAATATAGTGGATGCTGAGGCAATTTACAACAGTTAGCCTGCAGGTAAGACACTTCTTAGCATAATACATCATAAAAAAAATATATCTCATCTTATTCCACAGACTTGAAATGGCCATTATAGCCAAGCAAGTTTGAAAAAAAAAAAAAAGGTTATACGTTTTAAAGGGAGGGGTGGAATCGAATTAATGAAATGAAGGGCTGAAATGGACTACATTTGACTTGATGTTTATGGACTGATTTTCATCAAATGTTAAAAATTTTTATATTTGATCAAAGAGGTATGTGTAGATACATTCCAATTAGTGGATTTTTTTTGCTCCTCCTTCATAAATGTTGAACATGAGGCATAGACATATAAAACAGCTTGTCCAAAGTCATTTAGCTATGAACCACTAAAGAAACAAATGTAAATAACCAAGTGTTATGTCCTAATCCTTAGTTTCGCTGTTATGTGTTTGTACCACTGAAGGCAAATGATGTATATGAACTTGGCCCATACTAGGTACTCAGTAAACACTTGTTGATTGAAACACCAAGCCTCAGTTTTCTAATCTCTAAAACTGGCATAATAAATTCTACCCAGATCATGGGGGAAATTTATGATTTACATGAAGACATTTGAAAAAGTCTAATAAGGAGGCAAACAAAAGTCAATTAGGCATTTAGAATTCTGGTTCTAGAGCTCACTTGCCATATTATTTTGGAACAGAATGTAAAGCAAGAGAAGATGTGTCCACTTGTGGTTGGTCAATGTGTGGTTGTACAAACAATATATAAAGCATCGTAAAAGTTGTGGAAAAGGAAGAGAGGCCATGCAGAAAATGCTAACCTTGGGAAGAGTACAGGGTGACATGAGTGAAAGCTGACAAAACGCGAGGCTCTGCAGTGAGAGTTGGGGGATAACGTGACCCCTTGGCTTTTGAGTTCTGTGGTGATCTGCCATTTCAGCTTTCAACCTGAACACTTTGCTAAAGCAATCCATCGCATCATCCCAGTGAGGTTGTGGGTTCACTGGTCGGTGAGCGGGCTGCCTTCATATCTCATTGCCAGCATATGGTCTATGGCGAATAACCCTTCCATTATTTGCACAGCTGTTGAGTAATATTACATTAAAACATTACATGCACAATTATGTTCAATTATATAAAATGAATCTATTTCACCTAATGCTTATTCTCTAGGGTTTGTGCATCTTTAGTTACAGGAAGTTTAGTATGGAGTAGCAGATGGTACAACACAGTGTTTGTCAGCTAATAAATTTAAATGTCATGGCGTGCTACATTTTTTAGCATATATATCTATTTTAGGCAAATACCCCAGATTAGTTTTGAGGTAGAGGTACCACTGTACTGAACCTCACGTGTCTTTATCCTCCTTTGATGTGCTGATGGGGCTGGAGGGCAAGTGGCATGAAGCCATAACATTTTCTCCTTTGTCCTTTGGCCTGTCCCTCTTCCCCAAGGACACCAGCTGTCAGAGGTACTTCTGTGACATTGCTGTCTGTCCTTCCTCCAATACTGCTTTCCCAGTTCCCTGTGCTTGCCAGGTGACAGTGATGCTCTCACCTCATCCCTTCCTCAGCCCACTTTTCCTGGCTGTGGGCTGCTCTCCTTGCAGTGTTTCCAGCAAACCCTTTCGTGGTACAGCCGAAGCACTGCATCTGTAATCTAGGCTGTTTTGAAATGTCTTCCCTGTTCTGTTGGCTGAGGCTTCGGTAGGGGGAGGCCGATGTTGGTACTCCACATCCAGACTATGGGACAGGTAGAAATGTTCCCTCTGTGACTGAGAACGCAGAGCACTTCTCTAGTCCTTCCCTCCCTTCTCACTCCCAGGCTGCCTTTCTGGAAACTTGGTATTCTTAAGCTTTTAAAGCCATCTGTTCTGAAGCTGCCTGGCCAATGGGACTCAGACTTCTTTTCTTTGAGTCTAAGGGTTCACTTTTTACTTGGATCTTAACCTTCCACGAGAATGTCGTACTTTTGAAATCATCCTGCAAGAGCCTTCAGATTTGACAAATTCCTGTCCATCTCTGACTACTACATGGGCTGCAAGCTTTGCAGGCTCCGGTTGCCTTGGAAGTGTCTCAGAGAATCCCAGAGAAGCTCAAGTTTGCACTGTAATCAGGGATAACACACCTGATCCCCAAACTGTACTAGGCAGTCAGCCTGCCTCCAAAGTCTATTTCTGTTCTCTTTGCATCTCCAAGAGCCTCTTCTGAACATCTTCATTGTGAGAACTACTTCATATGAAGAAATGGATGCCATCCCTCTCCTCTCTCTTTTAAACTATTCCCCTTTCTGATTTATGGATTATAAACAAAGTTCCATGGGAGGAGGCAGAAAAATGGAATCAGTAAGAGCAAAGACCTTGGGGACAGAGGTCTGGGTTTGAAGCCCAATTCTGTCCCATGTTGGTTTTCTAACCTGGGTCAAGTTTTCCTTCTTTCTGAGACTCAGTTTCCTCATTTATAAAACAGGGATAATAAATTTTACCTCCGAGTAAGTCACTGAAAGCCCTTACCATGGTGCCTGCCACAGAGTGAACACACAACACACAGTAGCTATTATTACAATGGGGTGAAATGAATTGGCAATTAGAATTCAGTTATTTACTAAATCAATCTATTAAGCTGGGAGTAATAGCTAACATTTATTAAGCACGTGTGTGGCTCCTACCGTATATTCCCCTGAGGAGTTTATGTTCTAGAATTTCTACAGTTACCTCACGAATAGGTGGGTGGACTTCCGGTCTGTGTATCCAGCTGTGGGAATGGGGAAGAGCTGATCCCAAATTCACATGCGTCTCTGCCACTTATTCTTGAATAACTTTAATGACTCACTTACCTTCTTTATGTGTTAGTTTCCTTACTGGCTGCTGATTAAATTAGCGCCTTCCTGTTAGTGAAATTATAAAAGTGAAATGCTTGATACATAGCAGGGAGTGATACTGCTTTTCTCCCCATTCCTTTTCCTTTACTTCCTCACTTCCTTTTCTCTGCCAAAACTGACTTCCAAATTTTGGAAATTCCTGAAATAGTGCTACAAGTTTCTAAACTTTCCGTGGAATTCCACAGACTTTTTCTTTCTTTTTTTAAACTTTTGTTTATTTGAAGTGTGTTTTTCCAGGACCCATCAGCTCCAATTCAAGGAGTTGTTTCACTCTAGCTGTGGAGGGCGCAGCTCACAGTGGCCCCTGTGGGGATCAAAGCAGCAACCCTGCTAAGAGCACTGCACTCTACCCCTAACCGACTTAGCTAACAGCCCGCCCCAGCTAACGGGCCGCCTCCCCATACACTTTCAATTAGAGGGATCAATGTCTGCAACATCTGGGGAACTTAACCTCATGCTCCGAGAGGGCATAGATTTGACCTTGACCTTGTCTGCTTGTCCAGTGACTAGTGATTGAGAGAAAAATGCTAAAACAGAGGGATAAATACCTAAACGGGATTGTCTTCTTTAGTAAGTGTGCATTTGCGTCTTCTTACTCTGCTCTCAAGTTCTAGCACATGCAGTG
Organism: Rhinolophus hipposideros; assembly: GCF_964194185.1. NCBI lineage: Eukaryota > Metazoa > Chordata > Mammalia > Chiroptera > Rhinolophidae > Rhinolophus > Rhinolophus hipposideros. The sequence goes on along the minus strand of NC_138057.1, from coordinate 13,290,719 downwards.
CCATGTGTTTTATCCATATTCTAGTCAAATTTTACTGGTGGAGGTGAGATTATTTTTAATATGGATGGGTTGCAAAGAAAGATAAACAGGTAACTATCCGGATTTTTTTTTTCTTTTTCTTTGTTTTTTAAAATCTTAGATAGCTGCAGTCTAGAGATCGAAGGATAGGCACTGCATTGTCCATGATATGGAATCATCTAGAAGTATACTTTGACTTTTGCCTCATCCCGAGTACTGCTTACGCACTGACTTGTCAGTGAAGCTACCAGACCTCTTTTCCCATACACCAAGCTTTTGATTTTGTGACTGTCCATCAGCTAGGACATGATGGTAGATTATTTGGGGAGAGTGTTCATTCAGTTGACCTTGATGTTTTCAACCAATTCTCCAGGGATATCCCGTTTCTGGAACTTCTGGCTTCTGGCACGCATCACTAGCTACTGGTTGCTTGAGCTGCATGTGAACCTACACTTATTAGACTAATTTTCAAATTTCCCAGTTTTACTAAAGGAAGGCAACTCATTTCTTTTTCCTGGCTGGGGACTTGGGAGGACGGCAATCGTGTTATTGCTTCTCTCAGCCCTTCCTTGCTTTACGGTTTTAGTGAGTTTGAGTAATGCTTTCAGTATCTTCCTCTGTTTCCTTTGTAAAAGGCTCATTTTTTCCTTTAGGTGTTAAAACTGGGAAATAATGGTGATGGGAGAGGCTGTTGGACTTGAAGAAGCTAGAGAAGCTAGAAGAGAGAGGTTCTGTTGTATGATGTCAGGGACCCGGGGAGGCGATGGAGTTGTCAAGGCAATTGGAAAGAGAAGGTTGGTCAGGAGCAAGGAGGAGCAGGATCTAGTAATGCTTGTGGAAAGTAAGCGCTGGCAGCATGGAAAATGAGACCGAGAAAAGCCTGCCCTCAGAGTGGTGGTCAGTTATCCAGCCTGTAGTAGGAGCCACTGGGTGTTACTTCCTGATGTTGGGTCATGGAGACAGAGTATAGCAGTGACTCATGAAATGTAATATTACAAGAGCGTTGTCTGCCATCAGTAAGGACAGACGGGAACTGAGGGAAATCGGTTGAAACTGCCTTGGTATACCGTTTGAGTTTGGATCTTTGGTTACTATTTTGGAGAAAGAGTTTTTTTCATGTTTTATGAATTCACATACAGATATTCCCCAAGCTCTGTGCTTATAAATTGCAATGATAAGGGATAAGAATATCACCTGATTGGAAAGGGATAGGACAAAATATTTTAAGAGCCATAAAAGGTTTATGCTTTGATACAGGGATTTTCCTACTGGGAACTGCTCTTGAAGAAATAATCCGATAAAGGGACAAAGCTTTATGCACCATGATATTCACTGCAGCATTGTCTTTTTTGGAGAAAATCTGAAAATTGCCTAAAAGTCTATTATTTGGAAAGCATAAAATAACTTAAGCTAATCAAATCCATGGACTTTTCTGTAACCATAAGGAGTTACAATTGAAGACTTTGCAGCAATAATGGAAAAAAATATAATACAAAATGAAAGAAAACCTGTAAATATTATTATATCAAAGTTACATCCAACTTTGTAGCATTTATTTTCGTATGTAAGCAAGGATTAGAAAAATGAAATCAGAAACTCTTTGAGGGTTTTGGAATGTAGATGGTTTTCTTTTTTGTCTTTTTAATGTTCTTTACTGTAATGTCCATGCAACTAGAGAATGTGTTTTGACAATGCCTAGGAGGAAGTGAGGATTGGATATGTGAATAAAGGCTTTTAGTGATTTTTGTTCCCCGATCATGGCAATCTAATTGAGATTTTGTTTACTCTGTTTAGTAACTCCTTGCGCTTTTGTTTTGCAGGAGGCTGGGGTTAGTTATTTGGGGAACTCCAGAGAGTTAAAAACAAACCTCTTGGAAAGCCAAGAAAATATTTGCATTTAAATGTAGTTGCATTTAAAAAAGACAGTGAATGTGGGTCAAGGAGTTTTCCAGTGAGAAAAATTGCTATTGTTCTTGGGAATGCCAATGAGAATACCAGCTAGATGTCTGCTTTATCTGGGGATGGTATCATGGATGAGGTTGGAGTTTTTGACCTTGAATGTCCTTGAGAATACACTGAGACAGAAGGCTGTCACTGGTTGATATAAGTGGAGATTGCTCTAGAGATTTTGCAAATCTAGTTATCCCAGTTAGTGGACAGTCATGGGAAGATATATCTCTGAGCTAAAAGGACGCACCAGCTCAGGGACAAGACTAAACCTTAAGGAATCTGTCTAAGAAAGACTGGTTCTCAGGCCAACCAGGAAGTGCTGTCAAAAGCAGAAGCAACTGGAAGGAGAGGGGGTGATAGAAACTTCCCTGGAGGTCAGCACTAGTCACCTAATCAAACAGGTGTGAGTGGGGACGGGCTGAGTTGATCATGTTCAGGAAGAGGAATTTGGTAAGAACTCCGGCCCCTCAGAATGGGGGGAAGGGAAGCATTGGGGTGGGAGTGGAGGTGGGCATGGTGGTGGGGGCCATTGTAATTACCGTGTTGCCTAAGGGCACAAAATATGCTTGAGGCAGCATAGAACCTACAGAGAACCCAGGGCCTGACATCTGCGAGCTGCTCCTCCAGGGCCTCCCTGTATGAGAGGTATTGACCTGCCCACAGCCAGCACGCAGATAATATGCATTCACTCAAACGGATCCTTTCCCCTTTATGTGCTTCCCTGTGTGTGCCCATTCGGCGAACAAAGAGGATGGGTAATTAAAGATCATCTAACATGACATCTTCATTTTTTGAAAGAAACTGAAGTTGAGTAAGACAGGAACAGAAGAAAAAAGAAAAAAGAGAAAGTCCTTTCTCTTGATGTCTTGTGTCTCAAGCAAGCCCACACCCAACTCCTAGCCCAGTGGCTACTTGCCTCTGCCAGGCGTTGGTACCAGCCTGACAGCTACTAGCAGGGGCTGGCATCTCTAGTTGTCTTTTTTAATTAAAAATGTGGCTTAGGGAAGACTGGCAGTGGTCTAATACACTGGGATATGATTTGACCAGAGTTTTGGAAAGCATGAGATTGTGGAGATCTGTATTGTTCCAGGATGAGGCACAATAGACGAATGAGACACAGTAAGTGACCTGGAGAGACGGGGTGAGAGGAATTGAAAGTGTGGTGATTGGGGGTAAGGGTGCCACGGAGTCACCCTATGGGGAACAAAAGATTGAAACACTGATGGCTCAGGTTCAGGGAACATGGAATTAGAAATAAGAAGCAAACATTCCCGTCTCATGGGGCACAAGATTGTGGCCCCGGCCATCTGGTTTATAATCCTGAAGACTCTCCCTCCTCCTCTGAGCTCCTGGGATCTGGGGTTCTTTTGGGACCCTGGGTGGTACATCCTGGTCTTCAAAGTAGGAAACATTTCAGAAATAGGACCTGGTCTCCTTTAAAAGAAAACTCCTTTCTTTCTCCATCCTTCTTTTTTATTTTTTATTTTCAGCCTTGCCCCAGTTTGTTCTTCTGACAGAGACAATCACAGATGGGACCAAGATCAACGGTAGGCAGGAGGCCAAAGTGAAGGCAGGGGTAGGAGTGGAGTGGACCTCCTGTGGGAAATGGGGAACCAGGAGACTGGGGCCATGCGTGGATGGATTTCCATATCCAGAGTGTTAGGCTATTGAATTACCTAATAAAAAGGTGAGCTGCAGACTTGGTGAGAGCCCCAGAAAGGAAGCCAAAGGAAAGGCATTTTTCGTTAGGGCCAGACTGAGATGGCTGTTGGCACAGTGGAGTGGCAGGCTCTGGGAAGCCAGTCTTGACAGCAGGGAAGAGAAAGCAGCACACTTTCAGGAAATAGAACAGCTCCTGGTGCTTTGCACAAAAGGCCTCACGTGCCTTGAGAAAGGACCCAGACTTTATTCGGGAGCATATATGGACCACTCTGGCGTCAGCCCGCTGAATGGGGAGGACAGTGGATCGGTGTGGTAGGACAGAGACATCGGAGAACTAGAGGCTCAGCAGGAAACCCAGTCGGAAATACAAAGGCCTCATTTGATCAGAGAAAGATAGGATGGAGAGGCAGGTGGTAAAGGGGAAGGGAAGATTGGGGTTTGTTCCAGGGTGAAGGAAGGGAAACTTGGAGATCACTCTTCCCTTGGGATGAAAATGTCCTCCAGGATAATTTATTCGTAAGAAACCAGAAAGTGTGGAATAGATAAATGTTATCCCTCTCTCCCAAACTAAAGTTTTAAATAACAGAACAGATGAGGAAGACAAAGCAGAAGGAACCAGGAAGAAGGGCTGTCACTTCTAAACAAAACCTGCTTCTATGGTGATAAAAACCCCTTCTGGGATTATGACCACCTCCAGTAAAGTCTCAGGCCACACATGCCCTTTTCCTTAGTAAACTAGGCGTGATCTGAGACTGAGGCACAGCTAAGATTTAGTGAACATAAGGGGAAAACAAAAGGGAATAAACATATGTTAATATTTAATACAGGAGTCCAGTTTGCAAGAAAATGCTGCCTGCCAGGGATATAGAAATAATCACCTCAGTTCCATAATGTCCAGCTTTGAGAGAGAGAAACCCAGAGGGAAAACGTGGTCTGTCCTTCCAAAGACACTCATGACCTCTCTCTAGCACCCACCTCTTCCCCAAGGACTGACATGCAGAATAACAGTTTCCTCCTGGGGTGACTGGATGGATGGATGGATGGATGGATGGATGGATGGATGGATGGATGGATGGAAGGAAGGATGGACGGATGGATGGAAGGATGGATGGATGGATGGATGGATGGATGGATAGATAGATAGGACTTGCAAGAGTTCCTTGTGTTTCTTGGCTCTTTTCCATCTTTCTCCAAATTCACGAGAGCTTGAAGTCTCAAGGAATGGGGTCATTTTGGGACAAGGTGATGCCTGATTGTGATGTGTCTGATGGTCTCAGTGACTGCCACTGCTTCGAGAAAACAATTTCTAGCCTCACCTCTGACATTTGGCTGTATAGCAGAGGCTTGTGTGTCGCGTCCAGCGCAACACAGGCAGTGAGAGAAGGAGAAGGGGCGGCGAAGGGTTAAGAAAGAAACAGAAATCAAGAAAGTTTTGAAACAGGGGCCAAGGACCTCACAGCCTCAGAGGACTGAGAACCCCGAATTGGGCCACCTGGTGGCTTTTATTGATACACATACAAGGAAGTAGCATTGTTTTTGTTAGGGTCTGTGAGTCCCATACACCATACCAGAAACTGGTTCAAACCAACCACCCTTGCCTGTTGAAAGTCCCATGATATGTAAATAATTATTGTTTGTACCACCCCAGGGGACAAAACCTTTATGTTGAAAACTTACTGAGATGGAGAACTGATGTTATCACATCAAGAATCTCTTCCCCTGCAGGTTGTGGGAAGGAATGCAGCCACAGAGGCAGAAGCTCTCCTTAGACGGGGAAGGTGGGGGTCTATGCCCACCTCTATCAAGCCCGTGAATTCTCCTGGTGGTCCTCACATGACTGTGCCTGGCTATGGTCGTTCCTTTCTTGAGGAATCTTATCTGTCCTTGGCTAGCCAGCCATCCTTTGGGGCCAAACAAGGAGATGGCATAAAGGTGAAGCAATGTCCCTGAAAGGAATAGTCTCTTCCAAAGTCCCTGAAAGGAACAGACTCTTCTTTCTTTTTAGGGGTAGGTACGAGTGGACAGACAGGCAGGCAGCTGTGTGACAACACTTGTGGAGTAGGGATTAGTGCCTACACATGGGAATTCCATTGGTACCAATGGGGTCAGCTGTGCTGTGAGCACATGTATGAGTAGGACACGTGGGAACCATGGGGATGTAGATAGGGAGCAGCAGGAGGGAAATGGTGACAGCTGGTCCTGCTAGTGTCTGCGTCGTGCCTGACCCCAATCCCCCAAGTGAGGGCGCCGGGGATCCTGGCAGAGATAGAGACTGTCTCCATCTTGCTGAGCAGCAGACCCATTCCTGGCAGGGCCTGAGCTCTCCCAAAGATATAAATCTAACACACCAAGGGAATGATGTTTATTTTCCCTTCTCACCAGCAGGGGAACAGAGAGAACAGCTTTCCATCCAGATGGCTAGGACTCTGCTGGAAAGAAGAGACCGACAGCAAACCATAAAAAGCAATGCAGACCTTTTTTTTGTTTCCAGTTCAATCTGGCCTTTGGACACGTGTGTAGTACTTACAAAAATAATAGCTCCCAATATTGTTCTCTTAATCTGTGCAATGCTTTTTACATGTAGGGACCCCCATCATTTTCACCATTGCCTGCTAAGAAAGGCAATATCATCCCAATTTTGCACATGATGAAATGGGGCTCGAGAGGTTCTGTAAGGTATTCAAGGTCACACGGCATGTAACTGATGGGGGTGTTATTGGAACCCTTGTCTGTCTGAACCCAGAGTTCTTGCCATCTGACCGAGCACCCAGCCCTTCACCATTTATGTGCCCAGAGGACATGAAGGCCACAAGAAGAGAAGCATAGGAGCAGCTCAGGGACAGCAGAAGCCCCTCCGCACTGGGATGCTTGCATGCCCCACTTTGGGAGCATCATCTCTACCTGGTTACCACATTTCTCAGGGGACCCTAGGACACAGGAGCCTGTCCCAGCATTGTAGCTGGGATGGGAAAGAATCCGGAAATTGTTCTTCATGAGGAAAGAGTGAGCCCAGCAGCAGGTGTTGGTGCTGCAATGAGGGCAGTCAGGAAGGAAGCATGCCAACGTTTGAAGACTGTCCAGAGAGAATAGGCGTTTGTTTCTAGACATTAGAAACACACCGACATATGGGAAGATTCGGGTTCACTGTAGAAAACTAATTCCTCAGAACTGGAGTTGTCCCTGGGGGACGTGGGCTGCGTCTATTCCAATGCCTGTCAGCTATATTGGGAAGACGATTTCTGTTATAGGGAAGAATTTGGGCAGATGACCTCCAAAGTCCCTCCCAACACTAAAAATCTAGTATCCAATGGTCTCGAAGGCAGATAGCGTATTTTACACCCCATCTAGCTAAGTACTTTGCCAGTTTTGTTGATTGAAAAAATGGATGACGAGCCGGCCCCTGGGATTGCAGTCGTCTGGAGTAGGTGGTGAAGCCTCTTGTCCTCATCCTCTGTCCACAGCCCGTGATCTTACGTCCAACAGACAAAGCTGAGATTCCGTAGCTCAGCTCAGCATGCAGGCCTGTAGGCAGAGCTATCCGCAGGCATTTACACGGACTGTGAGGAGAAGCTGAAACCAAAAGGGCCCGAGCTGCTCGCAGCTCTGATGGGTGCAGTTTCCATATTGGAAGCAGGTATTTCTGCCCTTGGGCAGAAGAGAGACGCATAGCTTCTGGGTGACACAGCCAGCCTGGCCTGGAAGGCAACGGTGCATGCAAAGCCATGTACTTGACAGGGAGTGATGGGGCTGAAGGCAGGGTCAGGAACTTATTGTCCTTGGGGGAAGGTCTGAGGGTCTGGAAAGCTCTTTACGGAAATATTCCTGGCTTCCCAGGGGCTCAATTTTTTCATGAGAGGGAAAAGCCTTTAACACACGTAGCGCTCAGAGTCATATGCAAATGACCCTTGATCATCATGTGGACTCGAGTGACGTAGGTTCTGAAGGGGAGAAGTGCAGAAAAGGCGGGGAGGTTCTGCACCCCTGAAAGAGGAGGGGTAGAGGAGGAGGGAATAGGCTGCAGGATGACAGGCGCCATCAAGACGTCTGAGGACTAACTTTTCTCTCTCACAGTATTGCCTCAGCTAGAGGGAGAAGGTAGAGATCCTCTGGTGAGAAAAAGGTCCCACAGGACTGACTAAAAAAGGTAGAATTTTTTAAATGCTTTATGCCGCAGGATTTTCTCTGAAATTCTGGTTCTGTAAGCTGTGCCTGGGAGATTTTGGCCAACCTTCAAGGATCTCCTGAGGGACTCCAGAGCACCTTTGATGGTCTCAGCAGACAGCTCTCTGCTCCTGCCTCTCATTATCAGAGCCACTTTGAACGTCTGCCAGAGGGACCTTCCTCAGTGAGCACATACCACACACTGACAGTGACTTTGTACTTCCTGTCTCCCCAAAACAAATCTAAAGGCTTTGCCCTGTCTGGACTTTTAATTTCCTTAGAAAAGGGAAATGTAACTAATGTTTTTTCCTAACAATTTTTGTTGTTGTTGCTTTTTACCGATAGTAGAGTCACAATTTTAATTTGTGTAGATGTGAAAACTCTACGCCTGATAAAAAGCAAGGTTATGTATTTAAGCAAATGTTTTAAGTGGTAGTTGGAATTTTGGTTCCCAAATGCGTTCACACCACTTTCAACCTATTACTTCCGGCTAAGCAAACTTTAAGGCTTTTTCATCGCTTCCAGCATTTAGTCCTTAGCTGCTCGGCTTGGCGGAAGCCTAACGTAGCCTCTGGCTCTCTCCTGTCTAAGTTGGGACTCTCCTTCACACAAGAATATCATCCCTCCCTTTGGTTGCTATCCAAATTATTCTCATTTCTCTAATTCTTCCTGTGGTCTCTTCCTCTCTGAGAAGCCTGCTCCCGAGTCTTTACCATCCCTTCCCCTTTGCTCCTTTTCCATCTTAGAGCACTTAACAATTTTCACCCCCAGTTTAGGTTGACATTTTTTTTTTTCTTTCTGGTACACACTGAAAATCTGAATTGTGTTCTTGCCTCAGTGGAGGAAGGACACTTCTTACCTGGGGTTGTACTTTTAGCCATATGTGATGTTTTCTTCAAGTGGAGGGACGTCAATTAACTCCTACTCACCCACCCTTCAGCCCCCTTATTCATACAGATGTGGGAGGGGAGTGCTTTACCTAACTGGTAAATCTGGGAAGAACGCGCAGGTGCAAGCAGCGCAGCTCTCCTCTCACCCTACCCCCACCTCACCCCACCCCTCCTAAGCCTGGCTGCCAAGAATGTTTGTTCCCCACTGTGCCTCCTTGGAAAAGTCTTCTGCTTTTTCCGGAGGGATGAGCACATCCACCCAATTCTGCGTTTCACTTTCTGGCATATGTGACTTTCTCATTCAGTTACATCCTCCAATTTAACTTTTACCTGTAGTAAAAGGCATTTGGAGCCTCAATCTGCCATTCTTTTGTTTTATTTGTTAATTTAGTCCACGCTTGAATGAGAATGGATGTTATCTATTAGAATCCTAAAACCAGGAAATGATGGCCTTGGCACAGGTGAGTGGAGGCAGGGGGCATCTGTCACCCAAAGTGCGTGGTACAGCCCCTCGGTGGCTGCTGGATCTCATTTCATTGTGAACGGGCTCAACCTCAGGCCGAGAGCACTCAGAACGGACCCTCAGCTCTCAGATGGGGTCATGTGGTAAACAGCACTTTCGGTAGCTTTCCTTTAGCTGCTCAAACACCCAGGCCCCCTGGGGCATCTCGGTGTTGCCACCGTGAATAATTAATTCCTCCTTCTGATGAAAAGTGGGCCAGAGGTTAGCTGCATGGAGAGGCTGAGCCTGAACCAGCAATGGGCCCGGTCGCTGGGAGCCTCATAATTCAGCACGGACTCAGGCCCCAAGGTCCACTCCATCTGATCCTTGGACCCCTATGGGCAATTCCAAATTAGAAGCAAAGAGGTCAGAACCAGGCTTCACATGATTAAGAACATAAATTTCAGATTAAATATTCTCTCAGTGTACAGCCTTACCTGCCTGTTTTTATTGTCCCTAGCATATAGTTGTGAAGTTCCAAGAGAAGTCCAAGAGCCCTGTATCAGGGTTGAGATAGTGCTATTAGGTCAATAAGAGATTTAATGAGTTTGGGATTAGAGTCTGATAACACAATAACAACTTTGTAAAAAGTCTTAAGTTGTCCTCAGGGAATTTAGGTATTAGGTGGATCAAAGAACAGCAACGGGTAAAGGGAGAATAGTTAAGCTTGAAACCCTCCTGTACCTCAGGCAGTATTAGATTGAATGACGGGAGGCCTGCAGATGACTGAGGAAACCTGGTACCCAGGTTTTGGGAGCCTTCTCAGCAGACAGGTGGGCATGTAATTTACAGTATCAAACATCGTTCTTTTAAGAGGTCACACAGACAGGCTACGAGGTTCCACAATTAAGTTCATGAACTCACCATAGAAAAAATGCTACCTACCTCGCTGCTGAATATCACTACAGTCACCTTCGAAGTACTCACCTTGGGAAGCTATGCACTGATGCCAGTGCCTAGTCCACCCTTCAAAGTAATTTGAGAACTCTTTTTCTGGAATGGCCAGAGCTGTCATTGTATTACTCTTGATGTCCTGAATGTCATCAAAATGTCTTCCTTTCAATATTTCCTTTATCTTCAGGTACAGAAAGAAGTCATTGGGGGCCAGATCAGGTGCGTAGGGAGGGTGTTCCAATACAGTTATTTGTTTACTGGCTAATACTCCCTCACAGACAGTGCCGTGTGAGCTGGTGCATTGTCGTGATGCAAGAGCCATGAATTGTTGGCGAAAATTCAGGTCGTCTAACTTTCTCACACAGCTTTTCATCACTTCCAGATAGTCAATTTGGTTAACTGTTTGTCTAGTTGGTACAAATTCATAATGAATAATCCCTCTGATATTAAAAAGGTTAGCAACATGGTTGCAACAAGTTCGCGAACTTATCAACCTTGTATACTTAGGGTCCCTTCCATGGGATTGTGACCAAGAAGTGACTCTCAGAGATAGCTTTGCATTCAGGATTTCACTTTGTATCTCCATATGTTCCCCGAGCTCTGGTTCTGCCCCTCCCCCCCACCCTGAGCCCTGGTGCTCCAGTGACTGACTCATCCTGGTTTGCCTGGGTGTTTTTCAGTTTCAGCACCAAAAGTTCAGCATCCTGGGAAACCTGTCAGTCCTGGCCAAACCAAGATGATAGGTCATTGTATTGTGTGATGTATGAATGAGTCGTCATGGAACGTTTATGGAGTGGATGAGGGCATCTAAGTGCTATGACACCAGTATAAGTATGATGCAGAAGGAAAAGCATCAGCTTTAGCCTGAGAAGGACCCAGGTTAGAATTCTCACCCCGACTTACTAATTGTGTCACCTTCAATAAGTTATCAATCCTCCCTGACATGTGATGAATATAAAACACTTGAGACAGTGTTTTATTACCAGGTGCTCAATAAATGGTAGTTATTATATGATTGGAGACATAAAAGTGATAATTGCGAGAAAGTTGTGATCAGTTGCTCCTGATTCGGAAAGAAGTAGACAGAGACCTAAAGGTCTTTGAGACCAGAGATCATTTTGAGCCCTTGATGTCTACTGTAGATTCACGTTTGGAGTCTTTCTGGGCTATGTACATTTGGAGGTATCTCTGTATTGCTCTTAATGCCACTGTGAAAACATTTAGAAGAGGAGGAAAAACAACCAGGTTGCTTCCCTTCTTCCAAAAGCTCGTCTTCGTGAGTACCTGTCCCTCAGGAGCTTGGGGAAGCTGATGGTGAGCTACCATTGGTGTGATGGGGATGGAAGGTGAGTGACCCATACAATGGAGGATGGTTTCATAGGGCGTTGGAGATTGGTGGGGGTCTCGGAGTTTATTTGGTTCAACTACTTCATTTTATATGTGAGTAAACTGGGAGGGGGGAATGCACAGAGATAATATGATAAATCCAATATCTTGCATTGAATTAAAGGAGATCCAGGACCAGAGCTGAGGTCTCCTGACAGCTAGTGACCATGTTCTGCATACGTACTGCCTTTTGCCCTGTGGCCGTATCTCCCTTCATCTTCAGTCTTGTTCATAGCGTAGTTTTAGATTGGAATTAGGCATTGTACTAGTTTTCTATTTTCGTGAAACAAGTTACCAGAAACGTAGCAGCTTAAAGCAACACGCATTTATTATCTCACAGCTTGTGGGGGTCCAAAGTCTTGACACCATTTAGCCAGATCTTCTGCTTTGCGGTTTCCAAGGCTGCGATCACGATGTTGGATGGGCTCTGTTCCTTTCTGGAGCTCAGGGTCCTCTTTCAAGTTCATGTGCTAGTTGGCGGAGTTTAGTTTCTTGTGGTTGTAGGACTAAGGTCTGTGTTTTTTTTTTTGGTTGTCAGTCAAGAGCTTCTCTCAGCTCCTGGAGGACACTCACAGTTCCTTGCCATGTGGCCCGCTCACAACATGGCGGCTTACTTCTTCAAGACCAGCAGAAGGATCTTTCCCTTCAGAAAGGGCCCTGTCCCTCTTTTGAAGGGTTTGCATCTGATTAAGTCAGGCCCACCCAAGATAACCTCCCTTTTGATTAATTCATAGTCAGCTGATTTGGGACCTTAATTATATCTCCAAAATCTCTTCACCATTACCAAATAATATACTGTCATCACAAGAGTGACATGCCACCATATTTATGGCCCATGAGTGTGTCCTGCCCACATTTGAGGGGAGGGGCTTACGCACCAGGGGTCTGGGATCTTGGAGGCCATCTTAGAGTTCTGCTTACCACAGGTTTATAGATCCAGGAAGACTTCTCACGAGAGGTGATGCCTGCTCTGAACACTGGAGGACGACACAAAGGTTGCTAGTTTCCCCACTAACCTGCGAGTTACTTAAGAATACATGATTCATGCTTCTTTTATTTAAATTCTAAATGCATAACACAGTGCCTGGTATATCATTAGAACTAAGTTTTTGTTATAGAATAAAATGTACATATACAAAGAAATCAGCACAAACAACTCCTAGAGATTTGATAAAACATTTGACTTCTAGGAACCACCAGAAGGGCAGGTTTAGGAGAAAGGAAGAGATTTTGCAGCTTCCGTGAAAATTTGGTCCACAAATATGGTCAATGGGTTGAGAGACTTAAATTTCCAAATCTGGTTATGGCTGCCCATAGTATAACTTTCTAAAGCATCCTGGATACAGTCTTCCATCAAGCTTTTGATGAAAGATCCCAGCCTTTCTACTGCTGACCCAGTGACTCTTTGCTGTGTGGTCACTGGGTTTGCTTGGCTCCCAGATGCCTCTGTATCCACTGATGTCCTGAGACATCATGGGTGACTTGCCCAAGAATCAAGTGAAACTGTTTTTATCATTCCCAGAATCCTTGAAGGAGAATTGGGATTACAGTTCCTGTTCTTTAATCTTAAAATGAGCTTCAATCAGGAGGAGGAAGGAAATTGCTTAAGTCAAACCCCATAGCTAAAGGTAAAAAAAAAGCCTAGATTCTTTGAAAGCTTTCGTTTGAAATCATTTCTAGTGTTCAGCTCAGCTAAAGGGAACGGTGCTTTGTTACGGAATACAATGACAGCTCTGGAAAACAGCAGCTTCTATGGCTTACTGACACTGGGGACAGAGATGTAGGAGGGGAAATCGTTTTGTGAAAAGCTACCTTATTTGGAAAAAAAAAATTTTTTTAAAAAAGCCTTGAGCTTTGTAAGTTTGGAAATGGAAAAAAACAAACAAAAGAAAAACCCCAGATATTCTTCGGCAGATCTACCTATTGGTATGTGTACCTGGGAGCCGGGATAAAAGGGCTGTATTGCTCTGTGTTTTTACATATGGGGTTGGAAATGTCTGATTTCAATGGATATTTAGTTTTTTTAATCCACCTTCCATTTTTTCTGCATCCCTTTCTTCAAATGATTTTTTTTGCCCTTTTCCAGTAACTTGTATAAAAATAAAATTATAAATATACTTTACTAAAAGTAGCAGTGGAAGCACACACACAAACATACACACAGAAACACACACACACACACACACACACACACACGCACACCACTAGCACCATTATTTAGGAAAGCTCCCAAATGTAATATCTTTGTTCCAAGTATATGTGTATATATTGAAGGGACATAATGTCGGTTATTTCTAGAATTTCCCTGGCAGAGCCCATAATAGGATCAGCCAAACAAACTGAAGGATTTCAAAATTTTTCTAGACCTCAGATTATACTCACTCAGTCTGAGAAACTGAGCCTATTGAGTTACTCTGTTTCCATAACTTTGTATAGTTGATAATGTGTATTATGCCAGTTTGAGCTAAAGGACTAGGAGAAACTGGATTTGCCTTCCAATATCTGGGGCTCAGAGTCTCTGGAAGGCAAGGATTTTTTTCAAATAGCATTTCTTAAACTTAAATATATAAAGAGATCCCATGAATAGCTTGTTGAAAACAGAATGAGTAGATCAATCTGGTCTATAAGAGTTCATATTTTGAATAAGCATCCCAGGGATTCTGATTCAGAAGGTCCATATTTAGAGCAATATAATTTAGGGGTGCAGGGCCATTTTTAAAGGAAAAATAGAATTTTTGAAAGGGCATTTGTAAAAATATACTATATGCCTTAGGTTCATTGTGAGAACATCGATGCATATAATTATTGACTCAATGGTAGAATCAGACACTGCTGCCTATGCCGTTGTTTTCAGACACATGTAATTTCCCCCTATAACTCCCAGAACAAACACTCTGAATTTATATTCGCAGAGGCCTTCATGACAGTAAGCTCTAAAGCTTCTCTCCAATAATGTTTGACCTTCTTAAGTTCCATCTCTGCTTTGCCTTTCACTTGTATTCCTTTTTTCATCTGTTCAAGAGAGATGATTCTGGGGTTCTAGAAGCTTCCATTTGCTTAAAAAACAATGCACTTCTCTCTGGCATTCTAAATTCTTTCTTTAGGTTAGGGTCAGAAGCAAGAGGACCAAATGACGTTTTTAGCTTTTGCTAAAGGGTACTTTTTTTTTTTTTTTTTTTTTTGGTAGAGGATCCAAATCATGCCCAAGGGCTCTACATTTAAAGATTTCTGGATGGTGAACACACAACACACAATACAATATATAGATGATGTGTGATAGAAATGCACACTTGACACATATAATTTTACTAACTAATGTCACCCCAATAAATTTAATAAATAAATAAAAACTAAAATGAAAACATTGATTACACACACACAGATTTCTTCCTTTGTCCTGCAGTTTTGATCAGATTGTCTGTATCGTCTTAATCAAGCCTTCAGAAATCCGTGAACTGTGGTTAGACTGCTATCACATGAAGTGAAATGAAAATCTCCTAAGCCCCTCCATGACTTTTGTTTACAACACTTTCAAAAGGAAAAAAAAAGAAGCGAATGGTTCAAGTCAGCCAACTGTGTTATGGAGCAATGGCATTGACTTCACACTCCCTCCCTTGAAGTCTCATCCACTCCGTTGACTTCCATTGACCCACATGGAAGCTTTCCAAACCTATAGCTCTGGCCCTGACTTCTCTTCTCAACCTCAGTCCCACGCTGCCACCTGACTACTGGCCGACAGGCCTTAGCTGGGAACCTCAACCATAATAAACCAAACTCAGCTCCCCCATCCAAACCAGGCTCTCTTCCTTCTCTACTTCTGGTCTTCATTCTCAGCTCCCAGGCTGAGATGTTGGGAGTCATATTTCATTCCTCATTCTTCCATAATTTTACAACTGGTCACTCACAAAGTTCTGTTTTCCTCCATAACATCTTTTATACACACCTCTTTTTCTCTACCGCACATCCTAACTCAAGCTCTTCATATCTCACACCTGAAATATTTCAAGACCCCCCCCCCTTAGACCCTTAATGTCAATCTCTACTTGTTAATAACTTGTCTGACACAAAAACACAAACACACATATGCTAGATGGAAAGAGACCTGGGTATTATTTAGCTTCAGGGAAAAGAATCTCTCCTGAGATTTTGATGGGTTTTTAAAATTCTGGATTCCCAGTTCTCCACATATGATTCACCTATTTACTATGTATAGCACAGTAAGTGTTGCCACATTTTGGAGATGTTTTCCTCTCAGCAACCTCAGCTGAAGGTCTTTTAGCTGTCAGAAGCCTTCTGTGAACAAGTCTCCTTGTTCCACACCTTGCTGCTTTGTGCCAGCACAACCATTCTCTCTTCCAACCTTGATGTGGTACTTATCCTAGACCAGAGCCATCAGACCTCCACGAAGGAAGGAGGAGCGAAAGGTGGGCCTGTCTGTGGAATCTCTTGGGAAGGCTTATGAAGACAAGTACTGGAACGGCAATCGACCACTGAGCACAGGGGGATGAAAGCACATAAAACCTGCAAAAACTGTGTAACCTTAGCCATGTGCAAGTCAGGTGTTAGCTGGGAGTCCTGTAACTTTTGAGATCTAATGAAACCGCCTCAAGGCTTTGGGTTCTGGCTTCTTTTTATGTTGCCTGTGTCCTATTCTGCATGGGGCCTCATCTCTTATCCAGTTTCATCTTCCAACTCATGCAAGTGCCAAAGAGTTTACGAGACTTTAGCGGAAGTTCTGGTTGGCCTTGGTGTGTGGTGCGGCTTTCTGCCCTCACAGTGGGTCCCTGTCTTCTCCTTGTCCATGGTTTCTTGCCGCTGTCTACCTCCTGAATTACCTTCATAAGCTCCAGATGCTTCCTTCCATCTCAAAAATTTCCTTCTTCCTTTAAGCCTCTGTGCCACTAAGCCTTGGTTCTTACTTTGAATAGGGAGAGGTGGGGGCTTACTTTCTGCCCAAACACTTCACAAAGGTTTTTTTCCAAGTCTCTCCTTTCATTGAATGGTGGTGTTAGCTGTTAAGATTAAAGTATTTTCTCCATGTTGATATGTATGACGATATATGTTATATGAACATCATACGTGAGGAAAATCCCAAATAGAAAAATAAAACATTTTTCTCATTCTTTCTCTCTCTCATTCTGTCTCTCCCCTCTCTCCCCTTTCACCATTTTCCCCCTCTCCCCCCGCCCCCCGTCTTTCCTCTCTCCTCTCTCCTCCTTCTCTCTTCCATCTTCTTTCTCTCTCACACAGCACACAAATACACCAAAATATTAACAATGGTCATCTCTGAGTGGTCAGATTATGGGTGATTTTTATGTTTCTACTCATCCTTTACTGCATACAATTTTGGCATTTATATATGTATTATTTTATAATGTACAAAACTATAAAATATATCTAAAATGTAACAGAGAAGGTGCAGTAAGCTTATCTAAAAGCCTGCCTGCTGTCATAGGGAGTGCACTTCCCCAGGAGACAGGAGTGGGGTGGCCTAGTCCATTGTGACCTTGGGCGATTGTTTGTCCTCTCTGAGCTGTTGCAGACAGAGAACTGACCATTGCATTTGAGTGGTGGAGGTTTTTGGTGACTTGGAAGGAGCTGTTTCAATGCAGTGGTGGGGACAGTTCTGATTTCCAAATGGGTTTATATACATTTGTTTGTGAAAAAATACTTAGTCTTCTAGAGCAATATGTCCCTTCAAAACCTGGAGAAGGTGAAACATCTTTTTCTTTATTTTTCTGGCTATGAAAATTATGTAATGTGCTCCACTTCATTGTGGGTTTTGGAATGCCTCGTAATTTTTCCTCTGGGAAAGGCGCATTACAACTTCCTGTGCTGTAGCTGATATTTATGTGTTTTTCTGTCACTGATGAAGGTGATACTATGTATCACCGGGGGCAGGTACCCGGAGTTGTTTCTGTGTGATTAGACTAGGCTTTGGAAACATCCTTCAGCATCCTCACGCGGCTCCTCTTGTGACTAGCTGACCTTTTTCACGATGGCCAATAAGGCATATGGACCTGTTTGTGGTGTTGAGAACACAACGTTTCAATCCAGACAGATACGGATTTGATACCCAGGCGTCACATACTGGCTTGCTACCTTGGGAAGCACGTAATCTCTAGAACCTCAGTTTCCTCATCTGTAAGCAGATGTAACGATGCCTACCGCACTGATTAGCTGTTAGATTTCAATGGGACAGCATATGTACATGGAGGCACCTTGCATCCAGAAGTGTCATTTCACCCTCTCTATGGAACAGAGCTCTTCGCAACTTGCCCTTGGTATTAGATTCATGACCTTGGCAGCACCAGCCAAGCTGCTGTTCCAACTGATCAGTTAAGCCATCCATAGTGGCTTGACTGTTTCTATTTTGTAATTCCTATTTTGAGGCACTTTTGGTCATGATGTTATATTTGTCAGGCAGCTTTCTTGCAAGTGAAGGGAAAACAGACTTTTCTGCATCAGGTGAAAATCACTTATTGGACCATTGTTTTCTCACTCTGCTACAGCGGCAGAAGCTGACCTTGTACCATAGTGTCAGCTAAGCAGATAGGCCCCTGATCAGCCAACATGACACATCAGAAACAGGAATACCCACGGGCGCTGCGAAAAGATGCCATGAGGAATCAACAAAAAATGTTTTGTCTATTTCCAATTTTGGCTTTCTCACTTCCCCTCCATGTCAAAGTAAAGATAAAGCATCTCATTAGGCAGGGGGGTAAAAGGAAAAGACATTAAAGATACTCCTGTTTTCGACCTGTATGTGGGTGACAATCCCAAAGTGAGGGGTCTTGATTCTCTGATGCAGAAACGGGGACCCAAAGGCAACGCCGCAGCAAAATGCATGCAGGGAAGACCAGCAGGTGGCGCTGCCGCTCCACGCGTCTCTTCCGAGGCCCACTAATGTGGGTAGAGAAGAAAGTTCTATGTCAAATGGCGGAAAAACGTTTTCATGATGCCCCTGCTAGGGTCTGCTAAAAAGAGTAGACCTTTATTGTGTCATTCAGAAGTAAGCCCCTTTCGGAAGGGGCTTAGCTCATTTGACCTTGGAAACAGAAGGCTTAGCTCCACCAAAAAGAACGGGAATCAGAGGGAGATTTGCAAAGAGCAGAGCTTTCGTCTCCCCGGTGGAGAAATAAGGTTAGTGGTCTGGAGACAGCAAGCAAAAAACAGCACAACTAAAGATATTAGCCTTGGAGAGCCCCGAGGTTAATGTAGACGATAAGAGCCACAAAACCCTACTACATGCTAATTTGGTTTGTTAACTTATTACATTCTTGAGAGAATTTTTTTTCCCCCTGGACTGGATGAAGAATTCCCTTGAGCAGTAGTGGTTTTTGTATCAGGAGATTAAATAGCATAGAAAATTACATCCCTGCATTTGTGCTGTTTGAGTTAAGGTGGTGTCAGCACTCCTATTTTAAGCCATTATTTTCAAGGGTGTGAATTTGCCTGTGAATAGCGATTCCGCCTGAGTATCACCTCAGTGCAGGACGTTTGTGGTGTGGGTAGGCTGGTGTGGACGACCAGAATCACTGCAAGGGAGATGGGTGATTGGAGTTGACTCACTCTCACTCTTAAAACCACGCAACAGAAGTAGGTTAAAAATCCACTGTAGAAATATGCAATGAGTTAGAAAAAATGTTGCCAGCAGGTTAGTCGTGCAAAGACTTAGTACAAACGCATGGCAACAGAACTGACAAAACCTATCTTATTAGCTTTTAATGAATACTTGGGCCAATGGTCTATGAACTGAGAGATCTCCACGAGCCCCTAGTGGCACTAAAGGGTGTCTAGGTAGTAAATACATATTGTAAATGTTGGTTAGCACATAGCCGTGAACGTGACTCTGGAGGACCAGTCTCTAGGTTATATGATGACACAACCACAGTGTGTGATAATATGTGTAGCATCTCACATTCTTTATGAGGTGTGCTCATGGCAGTCATAAGGGAGGGAAAGTATTATAATAAGAACTTGCAGAAGTTCTAGTGTGGTCTAGACTCTTCTCTTTATTAGCTTACTCCTCACAATGACTCCTGCAAGAATCCCTGTATAATAGGATCTATCATTCCCATTTTAGGGATGAGAACACTGAGGCTTCATGAGGGGAAGCAACTTTCCTTAGATATCAGTTGGTGAATGCCTGGAATTTAAATTTAGGATTATTGGTCTGAGGCCCTCCATCTTTCCATTGTAATACCTCCTGTATGTGCTCCTTAAAAGATATTTTATTCCCTTTCAATTTACATTTGTTTTTGACAAGGCTGCTGAATCTCAGTTTCCTCATCTATAAAATAAGGATAATGTTATCAGCCTCTCAGGGTTGTTGTAAAAATGACTTAGCACCATCCCTGACACACAGAAAGCACCCCACATACGCTCGCCACCATCACTGCTGTTACTTTGGAGACAGAGTGGAACACAAGGCCATGGTAAACACTGGCCTTTGATTGCAACTAGACCTTTCAGCATTTATGGGAACTGTGCCACAGATGTCTTAGTTTCCTCAATTTTCTCAGATTCATGAGGTGAAAGAGTAGAGTACATCCATTGATTTTCCAGCCAATAACTAGACAAAGACCAAGAAAGGGAAACAGGCATGGAAAATTGCATATCGATACTCAGAGAAACAAAGTGCTTGCAGTAATTGAGTGGAACCAGAAGAAGTCACATGTGTGACTATCGGCTGCCCTCAGGGTGTCAGTACGCGCTTGTCCTCATGGTCTTTGAATGGATGAGGGAGGGATGTGTAGGTCTGATACCTTCCTCTCAAATCAGTACGGTCCGTTTTTTAAAGGACGGTTGTATACATGTAATGAAGTGATCTCAGAGACACAAAAAAAGCTACCAAGGGTTTTGACAACATGTCCTAGTATGTAACTGGGGTTCAGCCTTCCACAAAGGCCATCTGCCTCTCAAGGGTGTCATGATGCCAGGACAGGCTCCTGCTGTAGAGGTCACATAGATGCTTTGGGAACAGCGTCCCCACCTGGGGAGGGGGGTCGGGGACAGTCTGGCAGGAGGAAACATTTGGTAGGGAAAAGAGCGGAAGTAGAAAACTAGAGGAGAGAGAAGAGGGTAAGAATGTAGAAGAGCAAGGAGAGGCACATATGTTCAAAATAGGGAGGTAGAGAAGGAAAAATGCCCAGGTCTTACATGTTCAGCCAGTCACGAATGAGAGTTTCCTGCACTGTGGTTTCAAGGTCACACATACGACAGGCGCACACAGCCTGTGAGCTTTAGGAAGAGAAATCTCCGAGGAAGGAACTACCTTTATGTGCCTGACAGCGTGCCAAGCACTTCTGCATTCAGTAGCTACACTATTCCTACTACCACGCATATCCCGTGTTTCCACATGAGGCCTGAGGAAAGCAACTCAGTCGCAGGTCAGAGAGCTAGGAAGAAGCGGAGCCAAGTTTTAAGCCGAGCCCTTCGCTTGTGTTCTAACTAGCTCAGTGATGAGGTAAACCTTTCTGAGTTTTCATTGCGAGATGCTGAGAGCAGCACCTTCCTCTGAGGTGAATAAAAATGGACAAGACTGCATTTGTATAAAGTCCCTCAAAGAGGGGCGTATACATAATAAGTGCTCAACAGATGCTAGTTTATCTTCACTCCCTCATTACGCAGTCAGAATACATGTAGACAAATGCCTCCGAGTCAGTTTACCAATCTGAGCTTGATTCAGACCCTTGTACTTTGGGTGTGTGGGGGGATAGTATTTAGAGGAGAAAAACTTTAATTTTATGAAATAGCCTTAAAGAGACCCGGGGAGGTTGCTGAGAATCGAGTTCTCAGTTTCATTACAAATAAAAACCATAGATGCTGCCGGACAAGGCAGGGTAATCAATTACAGGTGACTGTCAGGAGTTGTATTTACTGGGAGTAGAAGCACACAGTATTGAAACACACTGTGAATTGCGTGTTCTTTAATGGCTCTGGCCTCTAGATACAGGCAGATGTGGGCTTCTTTAAACTACATCATTCCACCTCCCGAGGGATTTCAATTCATCTCCATGAGCTCATCTACATACCATGCAGGTTGTCGCTAGTAAAAAGTGTGTCTTCGCAGCGGATGGTGGTAAGATTTGGAATAAGGAATCAAGTCCTGTTTAATGCAAAGGAAAACACTGGAGCCAAGTAGAAAACTGTGCAAATGAACACCATCTGGGTTAATAAGGCCAGTGTTGACAGAGTTTAAAATTGCTTCCACAATTAAAGAGCCCAAGGAAATCTATATGTTTGGGTCTCAATGAGGACACACCAAACAGTGAGGAAGATTCTCTGCTTTTCTGACACTAACAAGAGGGGGGCTTTTGTTGCCACCTTTTAAAGGGAAAGGGGTGGAGTGATATCACCTGATTGGATGTTTAGTCTACTTCCATACGCTAAATAAGTCAATTCAAATAAACTCTTTGTTAAGAGATATCGTTAGGGGTGAGGAGAAAGGAGTCTGGTCCGGCCCAGCCATGTCTCTGTCGTGACGCGAGTGCTACCCTCGGAGGTCGTCATGGCCACTCCAAAGAGTCAGCAGCCACTACAGAACAAAGGGTGCCACGGAGCTCACTCCAACATCTGGAGCCAGTGTGTGCCTTCCCTGGAGAGGAGCTGCAAAGCGGGTACCTTTGTTACCTCTTCCTGCATCACCGGCGGCAGCAGCCCGTTTGTAGAGTCGCCGGGTAACACCGTGGCTTTCCCAGCAGATCCAACCGAGTTGTGGCCCATTCCTTGCCATTATGAGAACAGAACCCTTTCTTTCCATGGCTCTGTGCCTTGCATTTAATACATTGTTCTAGGGCCACTGCAGCTGGGTTTTACAAAACTGAGGCACAGAAAAACCAAGCCATGGCCAGTGAGAGACAATGTTTGCACCAGGACCCGCTTTGCAGCTCCTCTCCAGGGAAGGCACACACTTGCTCCAGATGTTGGAGTGAGCTTCGTGGCTCCCTTTGTTCTGTATTGGCTGCTGACTCTTTGGAGTGGCCATGACGACCTCCGAGGGTAGCACTAGCGTCACGACACAGACATGGCTGGGCCGGACCAGACTCCTTTCTCCTCACCCCTAATGATATCTCTTAACAAAGAGTTTTTTTGAATGGACTTATTTAGCGTTTGGAAGTAGAATAAACATCCAATCAGCAGCTTCCTAAGGGAGTAGATCCCCCTCATGCTTCTGGACAGCCTAGAGCATCATTCCTTCACTGGTGCTGTTGGAAGCTGGTCCTTCTTGGAGCCATCCTCCAGGCCTCATGGAAGGCACGGTACCCAGGGCTTTTACAGCCCCGTTCCTCAGCATCTTCACCATTTGTGCTGTCCTCATCCTCGGAGGGGGCTTCCATTCCCGGAAGCTTTTTGATACCAGCTGTTCACACCTTTCTTTGTGAAGGGAGGAGAAGAGGCTGCAGGTGCTTTCCTTTCTGTGATGCATCTTGATCTTTGGCTTTTTGTCTTACTCTTCCTACTTTCCTGTCAGGAGCTCTTAAGCTGGGGTCCAGCCATGGGCTTCCAAGGGTTCAGGAATCCTGAGGAATTGCTGGTCAGTTTGTATGTGTGCACGTCCACATGTTCTGCACATGTTTCTGAGAAGAGGGTCCGAGGCTTTAATCAGATTTTCAAAGCAGTCTCCTATCCCACCATAAAGTTAGGTTGCCCAGAATTTCTCTTGGGTGAGCAGAGAGTTTCTGGTATGCTTTGGGCCTTTTCTTTTCCTAACATTTTGTCTCTATTCTACATTTCATACTACATTTGATTTTTAGGTCTCTATAATACACTGGAATAAGTACGCTTGTTTGTTACTGCCTACTTACTAATTTTGGACTAAAAACGGGGGAAAGTTTTTGTGGAGAGAAACTGTATTTATATTATTTTTAAAGTTGAGATTGCACATTGGTTACCCATGGGCTAACACTGACCTGTGAATAATGTTTTTTAAATTATTATTATTTTAATGGTGGCCAATGGTCAGAAATTGGGGGAACTTTGACTTTAAAATTAAGATTGTTGGCTTTTCTTAAACCTTTGGGAGACCCACCCATGTTGGATCCATATTGCTGTATGAAAACACAGGCCAGAGCTGCGTTTGCTCTCCAGCTGCCCAGTCTGTTTCCCCCTATTCTCTACCTGCTACCAAGGTCACCTGAGTTTTATTGATTATTGCACTTGCATTATTTTTTTCTTAAAGACATACTCCTCTGTACCTACAGCCATCTCATTCATTTACATGCGTCTTCTTGTAGGCATTTCAGATCCCTGTTCTAAAAGGTAATGGTCAGAATACGAGAAGGGGAAAAGGGTGAGTTACTGTGGCAAAAGGTTGGTGTCAGCCCAGATCCCTCTTTCCAGGCTGGTCCCCCGCCCCAGCAAGACCTGAACATTGGCTGCTAACAGCTCACAGATCCGCTTATCACTTCTTTCAACTTCGAGGGAAAGTTATTGCCTTTTGAGACCCATGCCCCTCCCACAGCCCTCAACCAATGACTGATACCCTAGGACACCAAGGTGAGAGGAACTTTGCTGTGCGGTGTTTGTCCCAGAGTTCCCTGGGGGCTGAGACTAAAACAAGGTCCAGCTGAGGCTGAGTCTTTGCTCAGCTGCTCTCCTGCTCTACTCTGCTGTGAGCTTGCCCTCTCCTGAGGACACCCCGACACCTATTTATGACTCTCCTGGGAATTCCTGCCCTAGGCTCCTTTAAGAAATCCCACCCTGTAAGGATAAGGGAGGGTGCCACCGGTGAGGAGGAGCTCCCAGCAACAGTTGTGGACCTGACCTCAACTAGCACAGGTTTCGTGATGGGACAAGAGGGAAGCAGAATTGAAACAGAATATTCCAAAATCCTTGAACCCCTTATTTACCAGAATAATCCCCATTCCAGGGATGGCAAATAAACTTTACCTCTCATCCAATGCTATCCCCTACTTGGAGTACTGTTACTGTGTTGGGAATGACTCTGAGGTGAAACGCCCAAAACTCAAAGGGTGAGAGCTATGAATGATGGTAAGGTTTGTTGGTGCAGAGAGGATGGCTGGTGCGCACTTCCTGTCCTGCCCCTTCCTCAGTGCTCAGCTTGGGTGCCATTGTGTCAGGACGCCTCCCGTGACCCAAGCATCAAGGCCAGAAGCCCTTTCTCTGAGCTTCTACAGCAACTGGAATCATCTAGGCTGTCATTTCCCCCAAATTGTACTCTTAATAGTTACTGAGATATAACTGACATGCATATTTAAACTGTATAATCTGGTAAATTTTGACATATGGCTAACAGTCATGATCATGAACATATCCATCTCCTCCAAAAGTTTCCATGTGTCTTTCTGTAATACCTCTGCCAATCCCTCCCCGATCAACCTCAGATATGCTTTCTGCCACCACAGACTAGTTTGAATTTTCAAGACTTTTATATGAAGAGTCATTTACTATGTATTATTTATATACAGAGTAATTTACTATGTATTATTATTTTTTAATTAAAATGTATTGAGGTGACAATAGTTAGTAAAGTTACATAGATTTCAGGTGTACAATTCCGTATTACATCATCTATAAATCCCATTGTGTGTTCACCACCCAGAGTCAGTTCTCCTTCCATCACCATATATTTGATCCCCCTTACCCTCATCTCCCACCCCCCTTACCCTCTGGTAACTACTGAACTGTTGTCTGTGTCTATGAGTTTTTGTTTCTCATTTGTTTGTCTTGTTCCTTTGCTGCTTTCAGTTTTATATCCCACATACCAGTTAAATCATATGATTTTGACTTTTTCTGTCTGACTTATTTCTATGTACTTCGATGTTCATTGCGGCTTTATTTACAGTGGCCAAGCTATGGAAGCGACCAAAGTGTCCTTTGATAGATAATTGGTTAAAGAAGATGTGATATACATATACAATGGAAGACTATTCTGCCATAAAAAAGATATAATAGTGCTATATGCGACAGCATGGATGGAGCCTGAGATTATTATGCTAAGGGAAATATGTGTTTTTTATTTTTGAAAATTAAGCTTCTTACACTCAGCATAATTGTTTTGAGATTCATCAGTGTTATGTATGCCAATAGTTCATTTCTTTTTATTGCTGAGTAGTGTTCCATTGTGTGGATATGCCACAATTTGTGAATCCATTCACCTATTAATAGAAACAAGTTTGTATTGTCTGTAGTCTTTGACTATTACAAATAAAGCTGCTGTGAATATTCACATACAAGTTAGGAGGATGAAAAGATAAGCCATAGATGAGGAGAAAATAATTGCAAAGTGTATATCTGAAAAAGGACTTTTATCCAGAATATATAAAGAACCTTTGAAACTCAATAATAGGAAAACAAACAACCCAATAAAGAAATAGGAAAAAGATTTGCACAGATACTTTACAAAATAAAATATTGGGATGACAAATAAGCACATGAAAAGATGCTCAATATCAGTGGTCATTAGGGAAAATTAAAATCAAAATAAGATATTACTACATAGCTACTAGAAAACAGTTTGGAAGTATCTTAAAAGTTAAATATAACATCTACCATACCATATGATTCAGCTATTTCACTCCTAAGTATTTCCTCAAACTGAATTTTGATTTTTGATTATTTGGACTTTTTTTTATTAGAGTATAAGTGTAAACAGCTTAAGATTAGGAACACTGTTTTTTAAATCTTATTTTGTCTTTTTATCTAATGTATATATTCCTAGAGTCAAATATCATGTCTGGAACCTGATAGTTGCTCAGTAAACATAAACCTATTACTGAAAGGTGGGCAATGGCAAATATACCTGAATTTAAGTGTCACTGGAGGAGGTTTATCATTTTCAAAAACAAAGGTGAAAACACAGAAGAACTGCATCCTTCATGCTCTGCCGTGATTCCCTTTGCACTTGTAGCAAGAGATTTTCCAGGTTCCCAGGCAGAATGACTACTGCCCACCGTCCATCTCTACACTTCCCAAATCATAGCGAACACCTGTAGGCTCTTTACCTCCCTGGTGGCACTTACCTGCCTCGTTTCAGTCCTTTATGTGTATGAGACTGTGTGTTATGTCAGGGTAGAATTCAGCTCTGATTTATTTTTCTGTGTCCCCACCCCCTAGCTTTTCATTTAGCAATTTGAACATACGAAATATGACAATTAAGTTCGCGAACTCGTTGCAATGATGTTGCTAACCTTTTTTGATATCAGAGGGATTATTCATTATGAATTTGTACAAACTGGACAAACAATGAACCAAGTTGACTACTTGGAAGTGCTGAAAAGGTTGAGTGAAAATGTTAGACAACATGAACCTTTTGCCCACAATTCATGGCTCTTGCATCACGACAATGCACCAGCTCACACGGCACTGTCTGTGAGGGAGTTTTCAGCCAGTAAACAAATAACTGTATTGGAACAACTTCCCTACTACCCTGATCTGACCCCCAATGTGGTCTTTCTTTACCCAAAGATAAAGGAAATATTGAAAGGAAGACATTGTGATGACATTCGGCCCATCCAAGGTAACATGACGACAGCTCTGATGGCCATTCCAGAAAAAGAGTTCCAAAATGGCTTTGAAAGGTGGACTAGGCACTGGCATCAGTGCATAGCTTCCCAAGGGGAGTACTTCGAAGGTGACCGTAGTGCTATTCAGCAATGAGGTATGGAGCACTTTTTCTAGGATTAGTTCGCTAACTCAATTGTCAGACCTCATATAGTTGCTCAACTAAATATGGTGATTGGATGAATTAAGTACAACTTGACACCCCAGACATGATCTTTTACTCTCAGTCTATATGGGAGCTCTGAAAGCAATAGACAGTTATACTGTCTTTATTCAGCTTATCAAAGATCGGTATTGTCTTTAGGCCGCACTCTGAAAGTTTTGAAGTAAAATCTAAAAGCTATTTCTCACCATAGAAACGTTATCCATGTCTGTTAGAGTACATGGAGAAAGTATGGAAAATGCACTGTGAGTGGAAAAGCTGAGTGTGTTGCAAAACCTTTTTGGAGGACAGTTTGGCAGTCTACCAAAGTTTTAAATGTACTTCCTTTTTTATCTAGTATCTCTTATTTCTATAAAATCATTCTATAGAAAGATTTTTAGAAAGCCTGCCCGGCTTTCTCCCATGCACTTTTTATTTGTGATTATACAAGGGACATGATTTTGTGTCCACTTTTCCCCCGTTTAACACAAGATTGTTATAAAATGATCATTTCCTTGTGCTGTTTCAAAGTCTTTTACATATCATCTTTAATGCCTGTGTGAATGTGTATCATGAAATGTCACCTCAATTTTATTATTTTAGGTCAATTGGGTCTTTTGATGTAATGAGAGTAGCCTGTAAATATTGCGTGCCAGAAATCTTTAGAATAGAGCTTTTTCAATATGTCAGATTACTTCTTTGTGCATATTGTCTAATTGTTCTTTGGAAAGGTTACCAAAAGAGGTGTGCCATTAATTGTACCTACAGAAGTGCATGGGTGTTTTTAAGGAAATTTAATTGCTTCCAGAAATTCACTTGATTCTGAGTCCTGTAGTTGCTTGTATGAAACCGTACGCTAGAAGGGAGGGTTCTTTATTCAGTCCCTGACACCAGCTAAAAAGTCATCTTCCGGCTGTGTGCATTTTATTTTCACTGTTTGCTTATTAAATAAAGCGGAAGTTTAAGGATAGCAGAAGCCTAAGGATTCTTTGCCACAGTTGATATTCCACAGAAGTTATAAGCACTGATCAGGATTAAAAGAATCTTATAATTCTGTGCTCTAATTTGGGCATCAAAGCTTTCATTTGGCACTCAAACATTCTTAATGATATGAAAGTCTGACAAGCATTACCCTGATTAATTTATTCCCTATGATTTATACTTTCTCACTGCTTGCAGCATAGCTACCAGAATCTCCTGAAAAGTGGAATTGAAGGGATTTGGTGTCCATCTTGCAGGTAAACAAAACCACCAAATTTCTAATTCAAGATTTGCTTTTGTCCAAGTTACATGGCTTTTCAGTAAGTTGCATTGTGGTGAGAGAGGTACACCTATAATTAGGATAGATGAAATGGCAATCGTCAGTATGGTATGGGCTTTGAACTGTGAATAGCAAAAAAAAAAAAAAAAAAAGAAAGAAAAAAGACATGTAATAGGAGGAAGTGAATATCAAACTTTCATCCTTTCTTTTGAACATGCTATTGGTTTTTATATTTGGGAAGGGATTGATATTTTATTTTCACTGGAGATATTTATATTTTTATATCCATTCATTTACTCATCTATTTATCATCTATCAATAGATGATCTATCTATCATCTATCTATCTATCTATCATCTATCTATCTATCTATCATCTATCTATCTATCTATCTATCTATCTATCTATCTATCTATCTATCTATCATCTATCTATCTATCATCTATCTATCTATATCTATCTATATATTTTTTTCCACACTTTTTTCTGCCTTATTTATTGTAATACAGAATACATATAATATACATAATCTGTTAATCAACTTTTTATGCTATGGTAAGGCTTCCAGTCAACATTTAGCTATTAGTAAAGTTTGGGGACAAGGGTCAAAAGTTATATACAGATTTCCAACTAATATGGGGTCAGGACACTTTCTATCTATATTTTTATATCCATTCATTTACTCATCTATTTATCATCTATCAATAGATGATCTATCTATCTATCTATCATCTATCTATCTATCTATCTATCTATCTAATCTATCTATCTATCTATCATCTATCTATCTATCTATCTATCTAATCTATCTATCTATCTATCTATCTATCTATCTATCTATCTATCTATCTATCTATCTATCTATCTATCTATCTATCTATCTATCTATCTATCTATCTAATCATCTATCCATCCATCCACAGAGCTAGTTATCAAATGATTTCCTTTCAGCTCCAAATCCGCCGCTCTCTGGTTCAGAGCTGAGCACTATAAACATTTCACCTTTGAGAGCTGGTTCAAGGTTAGATTTTGTCAATAGAGGGAGCTAGAGAGACCCTGCAGGCCTAGCAAAGAGCATTTTCCTGTGTGCTTTCTTCTGTCAGCTGCCCTGCTGCTAGTGTGCAGTGGTGAGTGGGCAGCCCGGTGGCCTTCAATGTCCAGTGAGCTTCTCCAGCACCTCAGTGGAAGTCTTCCTGCAGACCCCCTACAATCTATTGGCACCCCAGTGGGCAGCTTTACCCCACGAACTTCACCCACACCCCACACGTGACCTCCTGCAGATGAGATCTGGCCCACAGCACCCAGTGAAGCTTTCTGCTGTTCAGCAGGTTGCAGTTGTACCCTCTCTGGTGAGGTCTCAGCCTCAGCCTCAGGAATGACTCAGTGCTCTTCCCAATGTTTAGTTCCTTTTCTGGGTGCTCTCCTTCAACTAAGTAGGGGTATAGCTGTTCCCAACATTTGGTGTGAGTCCTCTTTAGCCTAGTAGTTAATCGCTTTTCATTAAAGTTAGGCATTTTTTTTATATAAAAGTTTTCGTGTTTAAATTCCTGTTGTAACAGTTTCTTGTTCCTGACCGGACCCTGACGGATTCAATGACAAATAGTCACTGAGCTCCTGTTATGTACCGGGTGCTGTGCTAGGTAGGCACTGCAGATGGAACAGTACAAAAGCTAGACAAGGCTCTTGTCCTCAGTGCTGCAAGTTACCAGGTAATGAACGAGCAAGGTGTTAGCTATGGCAGGGAAACCTGTTTTAGGATGAGAGTCATGGGGCAGTGTCACAAAGGTTCTACTTAAGACAGTGACACTTTGGTCCAACTAAAGACCAGTAGAAACTGGCCAGCTGAAGAGCAGGGGGCGAGTGTGCCAGCAGAGGGAACAGTGTGTCCAAGGACCAGCATCAGAGTTGAGTGACAGGTTCAAAGCCCTGAAGCATGGAAAGGTCACTGCTGACGGCCTGGGAAGGCGGGCAGGGCGAGACAAAGGCAGCACCTGAGGGCATGGACAGCCACCTTAGAGGGTCTGGACTTCACCCAGCAGTCACGAGGGTCATTGAATTATCACAAGGTTGTTAGCAGAGCAGGGAAGTGATCAGATATGTATTTGTGTTCTTGTAAATTAGAATGTGGCTCTCCATTCTAACCGCATATTTGAAACACGTAGGGTGCTTCAAATAAACCTGGGCCTGACGCCAGACCAGCTAAGTCAGTCTCTCTGGGAGTGACTACCAGGTATCAGTAGCTTTTAAGTTCTCCAGGTGATTCCAGTATACAGGTAAGGCTGAGAACCACTGATCTTGAGAAATAAAAAAAATAATTGTATGGCATGATGAGGGTTAAATGACTAATTTAGGGACAAAGCCCATTTGTTAATTGGTGAAAGTTTTCCGGCCTACAGATGACTTCAATTCATTGATAATGCTGCTTCATTATGTCAAAGTCATTTAGAATTCCAAAGGCAGAGATTTGGCATTTTGTTCCTTAGAACGTGGTTACAGGTGGCAAATATTTTTGATGTAAATTTCCTCACTCAAGGCAAGGGTATCTCCACTGGTGAGTTAAGCAAGTATCTAAAATTAAAAAAAAAAATAAATAAATGCAGCATGAAACTTTCTAGTGAGTTCTGCTTTAGTTAAAAAAAGAAAAAGGCTTCCTATAGTTAAATATTTGCTGAGTGAGTAAATGAATGAATGGATGAGCTCTTTGTAATTAGATTCCAATTAAACAGAAAGGTAGTATATCTGCCTCCTCTTAACTTGACTAAAATGAATTAAACATTCATTTCTCATCTGAGATTAACCTCGAGATAAACCAGCTCGTATAGCTGTGTTTGACTGATTTATGAAAATCTATAGTTAGCATAAGGGTAAGGAGTACCAGTACCTTTGATTTTATTTTTTTCCAACAGTAAAAACTGAAGTCAGTTTCAAAAGAATCTTAAGCACTTGCTTTGGCTGCACAGCTGTTTCTATTGCTTTCTAACCTGCTGTGCTGGCCTCTCCAAACCACACTGTTTACCTTACTTTAGAGGCTGAATCAGATGCACCACCTCTGGAGACTACGTAGGTTAAAGAAAAAAATCGTTAGGTTTTGCATTACAGAAGCATTACAGGGAACGAGGATTGAGGTCATAACGTGGCCACCTAGACCAGTTGATCTCACTCAAATAGGACATGGTTCATGGTTCGTGTATGCCGTTTACTATGTGGTATGACAGCTGATGCCCATATGGATATCTGTGAAGAGAGAATAAATAAAACAATTATTGGGGTGTTCTAGTCAATCTATAATGTGGCTTCAACATGAAAATTATTGTTATTAAAATTTCCATCCAATATTGTATCCCCTTCTGTGGTGCTTACTGTCTATTCTACTCCTTCTGGCTGTCTATTTTAGAAAGTGCTTTTTTCTTTAGCAGTTTGTTGCACGCTTGCAAATCACCATGAGTAAAAAATCCTTTGAGATTACAGTTACCAAGTTCATTACAGAATACTTTTTTTTTTTTTTTTTTTTACTCACATGCCTGGTAGGAACTGGACTCAGAGTTAAAATCTGCAGTAAGTGCTTTTTGAATTTCATTGGGAAGAGGACTGGGTTGATAGATCATTCCATAAAGAAAACATGTGACTGAATCCATGATAGCATAAAATATTACAATATGCTATAAAATAAAAGATCACATAATTCCCTGGGGTTTCACTGTATCTTGTTTCATATTCACTCAGCTTCCTCATACATATTCCATAGCTAAGTTAATCTGATAGAAGAAGCTGTGTTTAATGGTATCTGAATTAGAAAAAGAAGTAGCTATCAAATATGGCCAAAGTATAGTGTATGCTGTTTGAGTGGTACCTGAAATAAGACTGAAGAACTATTCTAACTGGCACAAAAAAGTAATTGGAGAATGGTGTCTTAATAAGTGAGGCAACAAGGAAATCTCCCAATTGTTCAAATTAGGTTCAGTAAGTAAGTCCCTCACAGGGTTCCACTGAGAATTATGACTATTTACGTGTTACTACCCACACGGAACTCCATTCCACTTCCAGGAATACAATGCTAGGCCCTTCATCAGTTGTCCCATCAGTTGCATCTGATATTAATAGTCCCATTGCAGAAGGAGGTAGAGGAAAGCGATCTGGGATATGTAGGCTCTAGCTTTGGCTGAGCTGCTAATAACTGTATGGCCTTGGGAAATTCATTGACCTTTGTGGAGGAAATAGAGTTGGAGGGGATTCTAGAAGTCCCCATCCTTTCTGACTTCTTAGCCAACACAAAGCCATCTCTGTTGCTAAACCTCTGGTGGATTCACCTTCAATGTAGGCACTTTCCTTAGGATGAGAGAGCTCATTATTTATGACATAGCCTATTCTGCTGGATGACTCCAAAGATTTGAAAGATTTTAATTACATTGAGCTGAAATCTTCTAATATGTAACATCCTTCTATTGGTGTTAGTCCTTTGAAAGGCAGTATTTGGCACGCAGAAAACACACTCCATAAAAGTTCATCATCGTTATCATCGTAACTGTCATTATAATCCCCTGTGACATCATCATCCTTTAAAACTATTATTCTTGAAAAGCTAATAATCGTAGTAGAAAGAACCAAGGTTTGGAGTTAGAAGACTTCAA
The DNA here is from genome assembly GCF_964194185.1 of Rhinolophus hipposideros. NCBI lineage: Eukaryota > Metazoa > Chordata > Mammalia > Chiroptera > Rhinolophidae > Rhinolophus > Rhinolophus hipposideros. Next base: position 13,257,697 of record NC_138057.1, on the reverse strand, counting down.
TATGAATTCTATCTTCTGTAACTAATCTGTATTAATTCTGAGCTTCAATTTTCCTATTTTCAACATAAAGAGAATTTCTAACTCATAATAACATTCTGTGTAAAATGCTATCGTTGACTTTTTTTTTTTCTTTTCAGATTTTGGTTCTGTTACCATTTTTGCAGTTACAATCTTCTCATTCCTTATGATGCCCTCCCTCAGTTTAAAGAGTATAAGGTGAATTCTGGGTGGCACCCGCCACCGCCCATGCCTGTCCCTGAATCAGTCCTGTGTTCCTCCTGACTCTTTATTGGCATTTATTACACCATGTTGATGTTTATTTCGATGACTGTGAGCTCATTGAGAGAAGGCTACATCGCTGCTTCTTTGTGTCAAACTGAGTCAGTTTACCCATACTGGAGGATTAATGTGAAGATCAGCTGTTATGTTGCAGTGAAAAGTAATTTTGAAAAGACGCTGTGTCATGCAAAAAATGAAGTTTGAGTTGTTGCTATGCGTTTCCCATTGAAGAAAAAGAAGCGTCTTAGGCTACAGAAACCACGATGAAGTAGTGAAGAGCAGAAGCACGTTATTTGTAACTGATCTAAGATGGCTTTCTAAACTTTTATATTTCTGAGCCTAGTTTCTGATCAACTTCAGACAGCACACACAATTTTACTAGTTCTTCTTTTCAATTGTATTGGAAATTTCTAAGGGACTGTTGTCTCCTCTAGAACCATGGAATTCTGGAATTTTTATCTCCTCTATTCACTTACAGACTATGATTTTCTCTAAGTCTCCATAAAAATAGTCATTTTTTTTGCTGTTATTGGCAAACAAGAACTTTCCTCTTATTAATTGAAAGTCATAATACAAGTTCCTTCAGCCCTACACAACACCATTTCATCTTTTTTCTTTCTTGTTTAGTTTCAGTACTAAGTGTCCTCTATCTAGGACCGGGGTCAGAACATTTCCCTGTAAAGGGCCAGATAATAAATAGTGTTTAGGCTTTATGGGCCCCAAAGTGTTCATTGCGACTACTCAGCTCTACTGTTGCAGTACCAAAGCAGCTATAGACAACAGGTAAACAGCCGGGCATGGATGCTTTCCAGTCACACTTCACTGACAAAAGCAGGCAACCGGCCTGATGGAGGGCTTTGCTACTTAAAGTGTGGTGCATAGACCTTGAGTGGCAGCCGGGCCGGGGATCTTGTTAGAGATGCAGAATGTCAGGATCTGTATTCTAACAAGATTTCCAGGTGACTCACCTGCGAATGCAAGGTAGAGAACCACAGCTGCCCATGAATATCACAGAGGAGACATCTGGGAGCACATTGCAGTCCAGGGTTTTACAAAAGAGTAAAAAGATTGATCAGTAGAAATTACAGGAAAAGAGATTGCAGTAAGGTCTCTTACCTGGGTCAAGCACCGCCCTGGAAGAAAAGTCATGTCTTCAGTAAATAGTTATTGAGGACCTACTAAGTGTGAGCCACAGGCTCCAGGCAGATAAGTTATCTGTCACTGCGTGTGCTTCCTGGGGCAGCTGCTTCTCAGAGTGGAACACGTGGGCCTTTTTCAGCCTCTCCTTCCTTTGCCAGGTTTGGTCCCTGGTACATTCTCACCCACTAACCGCATGTCTGCTTCACTGTCAGCTTGCCTCGCCACCTCCTCAGCTAAGCGGTTGCTCATTCCCCAGGTTCTATGCCCTCAAGGGAGGGAGGGTATTGGGAACTTTTGACAGATGGCAAAGTTTGGCTTTCTTGAAGCACTGCTCAATGTAGGGCTGTGACTTGTGTATTTACACAATGTCCGTGCCTACCCACTCCCTGTTCTGTACCTACCTCTCCTTTCAAGTGTCGATATAACTGGAAAAGGAAGCTGAAGGTGCTGAGGCGATTTCCTCTTCCATATTATGACACTGCAGAGCCTATGCTAATTAATGACTAACGCTTTTCAGTACAATAATTACGGCAACAAGAAGAAAAAAAAATTCTAAGAGTGCCAGGGAGCAAAGCAATTGAACTGTTCTAGCATTTTCTTAACTGGAACCCAGAGGCCTTAATTATGATGTATGTTTCTTCAGGTAAGACTTTCAAGCAATTTGGAATAGGCAATTATATAATTTTCCTGCTGTTCTCCCCTCTCCCTTCCCTTTTATCCTTCTTAATTAATATAGACACCTATCAGAACGAAGTGGCCCACACACAACTTTGGGTTGATTCAAATGGGTGCAAATTGATTATTTGACCTAGATTAATCTGGTGACTCTCTCCCTACCCTGGAGTAGCCTGCTGGACTCTAGTAGCCTTTCTGGGGTGGAAGACACACTGCTGGCTCCTGCTCTCAGCAGGTGGCTGTACATCCCACACTTACACACATGCAGCGACAGAAATCTTATCTACCTGGAGCCTGTGGTTCACACTTAGCCGGTCCTCAATAACTATGTATTGAACGCATGCCTTTTCTTCCAGGGCGGTGCTTGACCCAGGTAAGAGACACCTTATTGGAATCTCTTTTCCTATAATTTCTGCTGATCAATCTTTTCACTCTTTTGTAAAACCCTAACATGAGTCCTATAAAAAAAAAAGACAATTAAAAAATAATTATAATTTACGGTGCCTAACACTGTCCATTCATTTTCTTGTTTAATTTTCACCGTAAGTAGTTGCTAATGTTATACCTATTTTAAAGATAAGGAATCTGAGGCTTTGGGAGGATAATGTGTCTGAAGTCTTACAATTAGAAAGTGGAAACACGAAGATCAGTATAACTGGAAAGTAAACACTCTTAACCATTAACAAACACCGTAAGTCTCATACTAGGAATTTATGGTGCATAGGGTTCTCCAAAGAATAGCATTTCCGGAAACTTGCAACGTCTCAGTTGCAAAGGGAGTCATGGATACTTGAGGCCCAGGCACAGGAAGCTATTAGGCATGAGTCATCAGGAAAGGCATTGAAAGCTGATGCTGACATCCTATTCGTCCCACTAAAGTGCAGCAATGCACACATCCCTCAATTCATCAGGGCCCCCTAACAAGCAGAAGCATAGCTCTGGTAAGCACAGGGTGGCAGTTCTCTGCAGAGGTAGCTGGTGGAGTCCCAGTGACCACCTTTCACTTCCTCCATGGTAGTGAGGTGTCCGGGCTTCTCACCAAAGTCTCTCGTGCAGTTCCAGGACTGCAAGCCGCGCTCCTTGGTGTAAGCAATGCATCGATGGTGTGAAAAATTGCAACTCACAATCTCTTCCTTGAGTAACTGTGGTGACAGTATCAGGCTGCTTTACTGCCCCAGGGGCAGGCATCCTGGCCGAATGTACAATTCCTGAGAATTAGTAGCCTGGTTCACCTCGAGTGCATGGAAATTGACATTCTGTTCGGATTTCTGTGGTCATAAGCCTGAACATTTGCCCGGAGCCCTGCTGTTTCCTGCAGTGACTGAGGCCAATAGAGCTGGGAGAGAGAGGAGACTGAACAGTATCTCAGCTGCTCTGCAAAATGAAACCTGAAAGAGAGGCGAAAAACAGCACACCGTTATTTCTCTTCTTCTGACTAACAGTGACAAAAAATCAGTATTTATGGGTGGGTGCTACAAAAGTTGCCTTTCTGGGTGGTGCAGTAAGGGATGTGAAATCATTTAATGAAGTTTAAATGTTACACAAAGCACAGAGGATGCTGCTGCAGTTATCACTGGATTGGCTTCTGGTGGAAAAGCAGGGACTAAGCAAACAGGGAGAGGAAAGAAATCCGTGTTAGAGAGACCAGAATATACATGAGAGCTGATAGAATGTTCTGTCTTGAATGTAAGCATGGCATAAGAGTAGAGGAAGCTACTAGCACAATTTAAATCCAGTTCAAACCAGGCTACAATAACTTACAGCATCTGTCTCTCCTGGGAGACTCACCTGCCCTGAAACAGAGTGCTTATTTCAGTTCCTGACCTCCCTTAGACAGTGGCTAACTTACCCAATTTTCCCACACTCCTATTGCTGTCCAACCAGCCTTCTACTGATACCTTTTAATTTAGAGTCATTCAATTACTTAATTGATATTTATTGAACATCTTCCATGTACCAGGAACTGGTCTACGCACAGGTACACAGAGCAATAAGTTGGGACACTGCCCTCAATATTTAGTAGGACAAGAGAGACCAATATATGCAGGCAAAAAGGTGTTACAGATCCTGTGAAGTTACCTGGACAGGTTATGGTTGAGGACAGAAGGAAGAAAGGATCAGTCCTGTCTGCGAGGGCCTGGGGTAGAGGCAGATCAGGAAATTCTTCAAACAAGTATTGTTTGGGCCTAGAGTAGTTATGGCTCCATAAGCAACTTTGCATATTTTGGATCTAATCTAGTATGTCAAATCCAGAAGGCAATCTTATTTTCCTGATTTCCAGACATGTACTGAGCACCTACTTTGTGCCAGGCTTTATGGTGGGAAGTATGGATTTGGGAATTTGTTGTCTAGTCTGCAGGCAGACATATAATTAATTGTGTCTATAGAAGAGACGTGCGCTGCAGGAAAAATATTAGGTGTTATTGCCTTGGCATGTGCGTGGAATTCCTGTCCTCAGGCCCCTGACCTCCCCTTTCGTTTCATGGAACTACCTAGTACCCTGCTTTCATTGCCCAGTGGAGTCACTACTTGCTATGCAAGTCATTTCTGGGAAGATTGCACTTCCTAGTTGGGCACCACGTGATTACTCCTGGCCAATGGGAAATGAGCAGGGTGATGTATATCACAAGTGGAGTGCTCGAATGTTAGCGCCAGACCTTCAGAGCTCTCTTCGTTCCTGTAGGTGGCATTGGAGTCGATGACTGTTTTATCAGCCTGCGCTGCTGAGTCACCACGATTAGCAGAGGCTCCTGGTAAACGTCAATGGACATCTAGGGTTAGAAGAAATAAACTTTTGTTGTTTTAAGTCCCTAAGATTATGGGTTGTTAGTTACCACAGCATAACCCAGTGTCCTGGTGAGACACTTCCTGGGAAAGGCCACCACGTTCCACTGAATAGGTTAGGCCTCTCATCCATCTGTCCATCGCTCTCTGAACATAATCTTTCATCAGAAACATCATTACATGTTTAACTGGTTAGGCTATCAAAGGAGAGAATTCTACTTGTCTTGTTTATTACTGTATCTCTAGGGCCTAGCCAGTGATTGGCACGTAGAAAATAAATACTTGTTGAAAGAAAGAATGAATGAATGAATAAGTGAATAAATGAACTGGGGGTTGTTGGGTGAAATCATATATTTTTAAAGGGACTCCACTTTTCATGTAAATGCTAATACTACTTAAAGTCCCAGAAGCCCATCAGTGATTTTAATGCATTTCTTCCACCCTCCCCCGGCTTCTGGCTCTCAGTTTTAAACAAGTTTAGGGGCAAATAATCCTAATTCCAATATGACAAATGATGTTCCCAAAGAAATCCGTTCGGTGTGACCTCCTTGGAGGGAACGCAGGTTTTCCCTGCACTGACCTGGGATTTGCTCCATAGCCTTCGCCCACAGCGGAAGAAGTGCTGATCCTGGCTGGCTGGCACACCTGGGCCTCCAGGTAGACCAAGCCTCTGATGGGGACAGTAGCCCCACGACCCCAGACCACCACATGTCTCTTGAAAACATGTCTTTGATGACGTGACTCCCCTCCCTGCACAAACACACAAACACAATTAACTAAAGCAGGACAAATTGTGTCTTGGGAAGATAACAAGGTTTCCTTCACTGCCTGTATCTTTTTGCCTGTGTGTGTCTGGTTTCCTGGCTCGGATCTCATCCAGCTCACCACAGGGAAAACTTAGCTGGTATACTCCATAGCTTTGATGAAGCACCTGCCTGTGTTAAGAAAGCATTCAAGTTACCTGCTTCAAAACCAGGTAAATTTTGGCAGCTACAATCTGGGTGGAGGAGGGGCAGAAGTGACCTCTGTTCACTTCTCTGGTCGGTGAACTAAAGACAAGAGAACAAGGATCACCACCATTGTGTGTCACATGTATCCCTGAGCTCCACCTCGTAGCACCTGTTTTATACGTGCCCCCTTTATTTAGTCCAGGACGTGGCAGGCACAGGGGAGAGGCAAGCCAGAAAGGCCTTCCACCTTAACTTGTGGTCAAGAGAGCTGTGTTCCTTGAGGAGGCCAGACAGGCTGGGACGTGATTCAGCAAATGCCAGGCCGCCCCTGCCAATCACTTGCACGGTCCTCTTGCCTGTGCTGCCTGCCTCAAGTCGACTTGACAGTCTATTTTGCCTTGGGTATAAATTTATTTCTAGCTCTCCCTCTGAAGCCTGCTGAGCGTTTACACGCAGAGGCAGTGTCTGCGGCTGAAGCAATGGCCCGTGCTCACCGCCACCTCCTTCTGTTACGCTTGCTTCCAATGCATTCATCTTGCTGCTAGAGCTTGTTTCCCTGACTATTTGTGATTGCCTGTGTTTTGCCATTGCATGACCACTCATCCTTATGTTCCAGGGACAAGGACAGTTTCCTTTGGACATTGAGGCGCAAACAAATATACATAGCATGATGTATAAGCCAAAGTGTCACGAGGGTGGGAGGGTTCTGTAACCTCCATAATGTTAATCCAGAGATAACTCACAAAGTCAGGAAATGCAGAAGTTAAGTTGTCCCTTTCAATCCTGTTTGCCTACAACTTGGAAGGACAATTCTACGTTACACTGAAGACTATATATACCGTAAAGCTGTGTCCATTTGATAGCGAATCCATTTTGTCGTCTGCCGTGGGTGGGCCCTGCGGGTGACAGCATGATGCTAATGAAGGACGTCAGTCCAAGCCCTGTGCAGATCTGTGTGTTTCCATGATTCCTGTGGCCAGAGATGGACTTGATTGCTCATATCGGAGCCAGGGTGGGGGTGGGTTTAGAAAGCAATCAATCAGCATAGATATGTTACGACAGTACATGCAAGTGTGCTTCAGAAATCTAAGCCTTATGTCTGATCGATGTCCTCTGGCTATATCGCAAATCAGGTTTTTGGATTCACTTGATTGGACGCTTCTGTTTAGAGTTTATTTGGGATTCTGAGCCTGATCCCGTTGAACCACTCACAGCGGTTCAGTCCGAACAACACTTGGTGAGTGCCCTCTGTGAGCCGGTGGAGAGCATCTTATTTATCGTTTGATTCTCAGCCCTTAGAATGATGCTGGGCCCATAGGCTCGCTATAAATGTTTGTTGAACTTACTGGGTTACTATATGGAGAATGAGGATTAACACATAATGAACACCTACTGAGTACGTGGCATGCTAGGCCCTGAGACTAGTGATCAATGGAACCACGTCTGCCTTCAGGAATCCAGACTGAAGTCTTTCCTATGGATCATGGCTACAGAAGGGGATCTGGAAAATTTAGCACTGAGCTCAGAAACTTAACAGCAGCTTCAAAACTGTCCAACTGTGTGGTCAATGCCTGTAAGGAGGTTTGCAGCACTGTTGCAGCTATACTTTCTTCTGTCGCTGTCCTTAATCTGCTGGAAGAAAGGAGAGTATAGGTCTTGAGTATGGACCTGGATGTGGCCTGGGAACCTGAAACCTACATCTCATGTTTTCCATTCCCTTGGTTGATAGATGGCTTAGCTTGGGTCAGAACAAAAACTCGTCAATCAAGTTCGTCCCTCTTAAAGAAGTGCTGATTGTCTGCATTGGGATTGACTTCTGGGAGCATCTCACAAACTTACCGTGGGTCATGCATTAGACTAAGCCATAGTTCAGTAGCTCTCGTGTCTAACTCTGTCACCTTCCTGAGAACAGAGCTATAACAGAGACACCTATAACAGAAGCTCTGAATAGTTCCTGCTCATGCTCCCACAGCATCTGTACATCCCTTTCTCATTGAAATTATCACTGTAGAGCAGTTATTTATTGCTGCTCTCTTTACTTGGCTATGAGCTCCTTGAAGAGCCAGACTTCCGCCTCCGTAGGTGGCCTGGAATCCCCCGCAGGGGGCGCTCAAAGCCATGATGCTAAGGGCTGAAACTTTGGGAGAAGTAAATAAGTTAAAACCTCTGACTACTATTTTCTCTTTTTGGGTTGCTCCAAGCTTAAAGGACATCTCTATTTTGATCACATCTTCTGTGCCTCTGATTTGCTCACATGGCCCAGGAGTTCTCCCCATCCTATTCTTAAAAAGTCGAACAGAGTGGGTCCTAGGAAAATCCTGCATAAAGACAGTGATGCAGGGCCACCCATTGCCCTGTCAGAGGGTGACATGCACACAGAATAGAATGTGAAGGGTGTTCCCGAGAGCTGTTTCCGTGAATACCCACTTCCCCCTCCTCAATGATCACTCCAGTGCAGGGGGGCAGCCAGTCCTCTGGATGTGAGAGGCTGGGATTGAAGACCACAGCCTTCGTTAGCTGTGTTTGCACCAGCTTGCAGGATCTCTGAGCAAGTGCAATGGGGACAGTCAGCAGGTAGGACACAGGCCTGGCCATACTTTACAGTCACTTACAGTCATGTCTTAATTTCTTACTCGTCTCAGTATCAGCAGCTTCAGGCACCCAGCACTGGTAGGGATTCCACAGATGGTGGCTGGGACTGACGGGATGGCTGCAGCAACTCCTCCATCATTCCTCTTACATAATCATGCACAGTGACAATCAGCAACAAGATAAGAAGGTCTAAGGATAAAGGCCATTTGCAGCTGTTTGCCACCCATTAATGGGCTGGGGTTGCTGCTTTGGCTGTCACACATTCCATTTTCTGAACACTTTCATGAACTTTAGAGTCTTTTTCAGATTTTGGCTTTCCCACTTACTAATTGTACGACTTTGCAGGAGTTCTGAGCTATGTTTTCCTCATTTGAAAGGTGAGGATAATATTACCTAACATCGGTACTCAGGCATTATTATGCTTATTATTCTCTGTCCTCAAGACCTGGGTCTTTCTCTCCTTTGTGCACTTTCCCACCACCTTTGACGTCCTGATAGACTTTTTTGTATGACGCGGCATGCTGCTGAAGTTCTAGTTCTTATCCTGAAAGGCTGAATTTGCACTGCCCATATGGTAGCCACTAACCAGATGTGGATGTTTAAATGAATTACATTAAAAACGTATTTTCTGCAAGTGTTCAATAGCCACATGTGGTCGGTGGCTGCCATATTGCACAGCATGGCTATGAAACAGTTCCATCGTTGCAGAAATTTCTATAGGTTTATGCTGCCCTGGATATTATTTATTTCTGACATCTGGACTGTCACAGATCGAGTCCCCCAAGAAACAGACTCTGAGGCAGAGATTTGCATTCAGGAAATTGATTGGAGAGTGGTCCTGGGAGCAAATCTAGAAGGGAGGAGGAAAGTAGGATTAGAACAGGGAGAAGTTGAATTGTGAAGCCTTCCTGTTTCCCTGGGGGAGTCCTGAATCTGGGATGGCTCTTCAGAAATATCTGGAATTGAGGCAAGGGGGTCAGGCCTCTCTACCCGTTTTCCAACAGATATTGGCTCCCCCACTGTCCTCCTGAAGAAGGGGCATGACTTGGGGAAGCAACTTTCTTTCAAAAGAGAATCCCAGGAAAGGGACTGAGCTGTGAGCTGTCAGTTGCCAACACTATCAGCAGTGGAGGAATAAATGCCTCCATCCTCCGTCCTCTGCCAAGTGGCAATGGGGTGGCTCACCAGTGTCCCTCGCATGCCCCATTGGAGCTTTGATGTGCTGTCACATCGCAGCCTGCTGCTACCTGAGAATCTTGTACTCTGGGCTTCTATCTCGTCAGCTCTTAGCTGCTGCTGTTCCTGTCCAGTGTAATACAGCTAATGGGCTGTAAGTGCAGCAGCTTTTCTGGGACTCGTCATTACTTCTGTCTCTCAAATGATAGTGCTAATTAAGGCCCAAAGCCTGTGGTGTTGGAGCCTTATATATGTTATCTCTGCAGGGCTTACCTTCTCACCTTTAACATGAAAACAAAAGGTGGAGAAAACAGGACTAACTCTGCCGCTAGGCTAGCACCAGCATGGTCTTTCTGTAGTCCGGTGGTAGGTAGTCCAACGGACTACCATTAGCTGTTAGCTAATCGCGAACAGCTGTCTTTGGATGACTTTGTGTATAAGTAATAGAAACCAACTCAAGTTAATCTAAGCCAAAGGGAAATTTCTGAGGAGGATACTAGGGTATCTCATGGTGTCCAAGGGCAACCCAGTAGGAATCTAATCCATACTCTCACTCTGACTACCATCACGTAACGTGGAATCACTTTACCCCCCTCTCAGCATGCTTCCATGTGGAAATACCTCTGTTAGTGTGGAATTCCTGGCTACTTTCCACTCTCTCACTCACTCTTCCTTGGGGAGGGGTGACTAACCTAACGGAAATTTGGAAGACTAAATTGAGCCTATTGGGCTTATCCTCTTCCTTTCTTTTGGGATCTGTGTGCTTGCAGAAAACATACATTCTGCTTCATCGCATGTGTGTTACAACGCCTGGAAGATGCCAGCAGAGAAAAGATGCAGTCCCCCAGCGCTGACTGACTGGGAGGCTAGGTCTGACTCATCTGGGGTCGTGAACTGGGAAGCCAGCTCTGCCACACCTGACGCTGTGGCCTCCAAGCTGTAGCACCAATAAAGGGGGTATTTTGATCTCCGTAGCCTGTGTCTCTCAGTTGGTTCAGAACTTGGTCAGGGAAGAGGGATCTTCGTATAGGCCTTCTCAAACTCCAACACATCTTTCTTTTCTCCATATTTACTTCAACTTTTTATGATTTTTCATGCATAGGGCACAAGATGACCATATTCCCATCCTTCAGTTTTAAAGCCACTTGCAGCAACTGACTGGTTGCCTTTCAATCCCAATTTCAAAGTCACATGATAGAGTATGTGATTGACTTCACATTGGTCACATGTCCATCTTTGGTTGAAAAAGCTGGGCAGAACTGGGGGAGGGTAAGTTCACATACTACATAGAAACAACTTTTCTGGGTGGGAAGCATTAGTCAAAAAGTGAGGAAATTGTGACTGCCCAAAGCAGTCTTTTATGTCGCCATGGCAGGGGTTCGATATTTTGGACCAATTAATTGATTTCATTAAATCAATAAAAATGTGGCTTTTGAAGTCTGTTCTTGTCATGGTGGTCCGTGATCATATTTCTGTTGCAATGAATCTATACTCTTTTTTTAAAACTGAGCCTTCAGCTCACAACTGTTCACATGCCTATTCTAAAGCCCTATCTAGATAGTCTCTTTAACCATCTCCCCCAAAGGTCATGGATGGTTAAAAGTTATGTTGGGCAATTGTGTGCAAAGGATAAGGAAAAGGAAGCAAATGTAGCTATTTCATGGGACAATGTTTAAGCCAACTGGTAGTAGGCTGCCATACAGAAACAATTTCCTATATTTAGAATCAGCTCACCAAGGTTCATACAAATGGTAGCTTTTAATGGCATGTCAGATGATCAAATAATCTCTTACTCAGATTCTGATGCTCCATAATAAAATATATGGTCTAGCCAGAGAATCGTCTGTGCTTCTAACTCAGAACAAAGTCATATTTTCTAGAAACCCAGAGCCAGCTCATAGCAGGGTCCTTTAATAGTCATTAAGGTCACCTGACCTATGTCACACAAAAGGCAGTATATCGATGATGAACCACCCTGCTGAGAAATTAATCTTCAATCAACATGTGTATATGTGTCCTCTAGAAGTCACCATTGATATTTTATGGTTTATTGTAGAACTGAGGGGCATGTTACATGTCAAGATGAAATCAATGTGAAATTGATGGGCTGCGAGGAATTTGGTCTTAAGGGCTTTGCAATTGTGTAACAATCAAGTTATTTCTTTCCCTTGCCTTACTATTTTATTTGCAGTAGCAAATTCTTCACATGAAATTTTCTATATGCACCATAACTCCTTTCACCCACCCAAGTGCTGTTAACCTCATTATGCTTATTTGTATTTTTATTATAACATGAATATATGCTCATTTCATAAAGCTGGTAAAAATAGGAAATGTAATAAGAAAGATGAAAAATTATTCATGATTCTACTACTTGTTTCCTACAAATTTATTTAGGCTTTCAAAAAAACAAAATTGGGTTAATTTTGTATCTGTAATTTTGTTTCTGCATTTCACTAACTACTATGATAGCAGGCATTTAGCATAATGTTATAACTACCCTTAATACCCATAATTTTTAATGACTGCCTAGCCATTCTCCTTTTGTTGGATATTTTGTTTGGTTTTAATTTTTCATATTTATAAAAGATTCAATAATATTATAGAATTGCATTGATACTACAATTTGTATATTATATGTTAAAATTATATATGTATTGTTTTTCCTTCAGATCAATTTCCAAAAGTGGAATTATTAGGTCAATGTTTCTTTTTAATTTTCACTTCTGTTTGATTCAGTACCAAAAAGATTTGCTGGATGCTTGAGAAAAATACACTCACTTGTTGTGAGATTCCTCTGAACAAATAAAAGCATGTTCTCTTCATTTCAGGGAAGATGATTAAGTCCCTTTTTGCTTTAGACTGTTTTGAGATGCTTTCATTCTCCCTGCCCCTCTCCCCACAACACACACAAACGCACACTATTCAATCATGGAAAATGGAAAGATTCTGCTTATCTTGTCTTGGCTGAGAAAGAAATCTCCTGGCAATTTTGTGCAATACAGTTGAAAGTAAAAAAGTTCTAAATGATTTTAAGGTGTTTCTTTTTTCTTTTTCTTTTTTCTCAGGCATGCTATATACATTTGCTACTGAAATGAGTGACTTCAAGTGTTTGTGGTGTTATAAACACATGGTGGACCCTTGTGGGATGGAGGAAAGTGCACTGGACTTGAAATTGGAATATCTTGGCTTTAGGCCCTGACACCTCTGTGTCTATTTCACACCATACAAGGTACTTAATTTGAAATCTATGGCCTCATTCAATCATTATGGTAACCATCTGAGCTAGCACTCACCACTCCCCTTATACTTGTATAGTTGGAGAAGCCAATGTATAGTGGGTAAAACCATGGCACATGGCTGGCAAATGGTAGACTTTAGGAAGCTCGGTATTGCTGATCCCAAACATTTGCTTTTTTCATTGTCCCAGGCTCTACTTTTTACCCATGTTTCATTGGACAAGTACTTAATCTTTCTGAGTCTTACCCGGTTGCATTTTTTTTCTACTTTTATTTGTGTATTTTTTAAAATTTTATTTTTTGTTAGTTTCAGGTGTACAAAACAATGTCATAAGTAGACATTTACACTCCTCACAAGGTGATAACACCCCCCAATCTACTACCCCTCTGACATTGTATATAGCTGCTACTATACCATTAACTATATTCCCTATGCTGTACTTTACATCTTCTCTCTCTCTCTCTCTCTCTCTCTATATATATATATATATATATATATATATATATTTAATTATAGTTGACATTCAATACTATTCTACTTCAGCTTCAGGTGTGTAGCGCAGTGGTCAGGCATCTACAGAGTCTATGACGTGATCCCCCGAATAAGTCCAGTGCCCATCTGGCACCATTGATTATATTCCCCATACTGTATTTTACATCTCCACCATGATTTTGTGACTACCAATTTGTACTTTCTAATCCCTTCACCTTCTTCCCCCATCCCCCTCCTGTCTAGCAATGATCAGTATTGTCTCTATATCTCTGAGTGTATTTCTGTTAAATTGTAGATAACTGTGTCTACCCCACAGGGCTTTTGAGAAGAACAAATGGATAATTTAAATTGAATGAACTATTTAAAGTGAAATATAAGCATTAGGAATTAGGAGTATGCCAATGAAAAAGGTGACTAGTATGACATTTATGTACATGGCTCATACTTCTGAAAAGTTTGAAAAGTTTGAGATTTAATACTTCTGAAAAGTTTGAGATTTAATTTTTAGTTTCTATTTTACAGATTTCCATTTTATCTGTTTTTCTTTTTCTATTTTACTCTAATAAGTCCCAAGGAAATGAGATGCAAAAGCATTTAATAATTAAATGTGGGGTATCGAATTTAAGTAAAGCAAGAAGGAGTGCTTTCAACACAAGTTAATCAACCTTGTCACTATTGACATTTGTGGATGGGATAATTCTTTGTTGTAGGGACCTGGCCTATATATTGTAGGATGTTATCAGCACTCCTGGCCTCTTCTTACTACTGTGTTTCCCCAAAAATAAGACCTAGCCCGACAATCAGCTCTAATGCATCTTTTGGAGCAAAAATTAATATAAGACCCGGTATTATATTATATATATATTATATTATATTATGTTAAGTTATGTTATGTTATGTTATATTATATTATATTTATTATATCATATCATATCACATCACATCACATCACATCATATCATATCATATCACATAAGACCCGGTCTTATAGTAAAATAAGACCGGGTCTTATATAAATTTTTGCTCTAAAAGATGCATTAGAGCTGATCGTCCGGCGAGGTCTTATATTCGGGGAAACACAGTAGATGCCAGTGGTACTCCCCTCCCAATTGTGACAATGAAAGATGTCTTCAGATATTGCCAAATGTCCCTTGGGGGGTGGTATGTACAAAAGTGTTTTCACTTGAGAACTACTGCTTTAACACAATGTCTGTCTCATGAGATGCAAATTTTATTCACAAGGATTTTGGTTTGAATGTTTTTTATTCCTTAATGTGTTAAAAGTATAATATACGAGAGTTAATTCTGCAAAGGAAACTATCTTTAGCATTTGTTGCCTTGGTCTATTCAAATTTTACAACCTTGTTATTAAATGAACATCATTGTTTTTCTGACTCCCCAAACAATTTTCACTGACGGCCAATACCAAGGTCTGAACATAAGATTACAAAAAAAGAAGAAATACAGAAAAATAAAAATCGACACGATTACAATGAGAAGCCTGTTCTAGGGATAACAGCTCCTGCAAAATTTCCCATTTTTATTACAATTTTGGTCTGAAGAATGGATTTGTGTTGTGCCATTTTCAGTTCTTGTTACCATGATTGTCATAACAGGGAACGAGCCAAATTGTGATGCCTCCGAGAGTCTGTCACTTGCAGTAAGTAGTGTGGGGCCTGCCCTGCCCTTCCATTATTCCAGAGCGATGAGGAGGCACCATGCCAACCAGAGAAGATGAAGCACTCTGGAGAGATCAAAGGCCGTCGAGGCCTGAGTGGCTGGCTGTACAGTTTCGCATTGGGGGTTCTAGTTAGCAGTCTAAATGGCAGCTGGTCCATCTGTCCAAAGAGCAATGTGGCACACAGTTATGCAACATCCTTTGGCTTAGCAAAAGGCAATTCTCAGCACAGGAAAGAAGAGAACAGCAAGAAATTTAATATTTCTTACCGCATACTGTGCGCCGCTGAGCTAAGGAGTTTACATGTGTTTGTTTACATAATCTTTACACCAAAAAAAAAAGAGGGGAGTATTAGTATATCCAGTGTTTTCCACCAGGAACTAAAGTGACTTGTCTGAGATCAGGTGGAGCTAAGAGATTCAGGTCATGGCTTGATAGTCTCTGGTTTTACTAAATCTGAGCACTTCTAACCAACATTTGACATATGACCTAATAATCTAAGAAGAGATATAGTTTTCTACTATAAAATTGGTTCAGATATTTAAAGCTTAAGATGTTATTTTAAAAAGTGGCTTGTTAATTATGGGGAGCAGGGAAGGAGCCCCATTTCCAGAGTAGCCAGCGAGCAAATGAAGCACTCTGGTTTAGAACATCTCCTCTTCCCTAAGATGTTTTACACAATTGGTTTTTCAAAGAACTCTTAAGTCTTTGTGGAGTTGCCACCTAAGCCAGTTTTGCTCTTTGTTCTTCTGAAAGCAAGGTTTATTTATTTTTAATTACGCTATTCAACAAACATTTACGAAGCTTTATGTGAAGGGAAGAGAGCCAGATACTAGGAATGGGCATAAAACCCAGCCCCTTCCCTCAGAGTGACGTTGCAGTCTTGCAGGGTATAATAAATGTTTATTCATTTCTATAGAGCATAAGAGTTAATTGAAAGAGATTTTACAATGTACAAATGAGAAAAATGGCACAGTTCAGAGAAGGGACATATACTCTTTGACTTGGAGATTACAGAACAGACTTTGAAAACAATTAGAAGAGCAGCTGCGGAACTGAGAAGAGTAGACTTGCAAAATAAATTTTAGGGAAAGATGAAGATCAGTGATGAATGTCTGTTGATGACTTCTCTCACTTTTCCAACCTCCCTCCCCTGAGAAACAGCATCCTTCTTTCTCTGGCTATTGGAGGCTTCCGCATTGCGTACAAACAAGCAGTGGCATTGGCGGGGTTACATATGCTGTTTCCTCCTGCAGTGCCCTGGTCACACATCTCTTTGCTGATCTAAATCAAATCCTCACCGCTTTCACTGAGTCATTCTAATTTTTTAAAAAAATTAATTTTATTTACTTTTGTTTACTTTTTTATTAGTTTCAGGTGTACAAAGCAATGCCATAGTTAGACATTTAAACCCTTCATAAAGTGATAAGTTACCCCCAAGTGCTACCCCTCTGATATATAGCTATATCTTATATAGCTGTTACAATACTATCTTCCCTATGTTGCACTCCACATCCCATGACTATATATACCTATGTATATATGTATTTATTTCATAGCGCAGTGGTCAGGCATCTACACAGTCTATGACATGATCCCCCGATAAGTCCAGTGTCTATGTGGTACCCTACACATTTTTACAATCTTTACAACATCTTTACAAATTTACAAATGTTTACAAAACATTACAAACCTTTACAACATTTTTTATTGTATTTCCCATACTGTATTAACTTCTTCACCAAACACACACCATTTTCCTTAGACTTGTTCTCTCATCCCATTTCTGCTGATGGGATGGTCTTAGACGGTCCTATGAACCATGGTGTCCTCTCCCTGCTGGTTAAACGAACCAGAGGTTTATATACGTAGCCTAAGGGAAACCAGTTGAGCCAAGCAGATTCTGTCTCTCAAACACTTGCACTAAGTGACAGAGCTTTTCCGATGGTAGTAGAGCTCTGGTCTGTGAGACTGACAGTCACATTGGGCCAAGCCAAGGGGTCCAGCTAGATAAGAAAGAGAAAACAAGAAGCTCAGAGAAACAGAGAAGAGAGTACATCCAGCCTCTGAGACAGCCTCTGAACTTGCTGCCTTTTTAGGTCACTTTCAGCTCATAGGAAACTCAGTTACTCTTCCTCTGCTTTTGATTCCAAGAGTTTTATGACCACAAACACCAAGTTTCTTTTTTGACCTGAACTAATCAGAATGGGTTTCTGATCTTTCCCTCCCACTGGGCTTGGGCCAAAACATCTGTCTACACTGATCTTCCCGTTCCCTGAACTTCCTGTTGACCTGCGCTACTCATTTTCTAAATCCCCCAGGTTTTCGAAAACTTAGCACTCTTATTTGCCTGCTTCCTCAGTGTGTGTCCATTCTCTCCACCAGATTGTAAGCTCTTTAAGGCTAGAGGCAATGCCTCATATTTGGGAGGCAGCGTGACACAGTGGTTTAGTACATGGACCCTGGAGATCCACTGCCTGGGTTCAAGTCCCAGCAGGACCACTGTATCAGCCAGGGTCGGCTAGGCTATTCTTCTTTCACTGACCACTCTCAAATCTGCAGCCTTCATACAGTAAAGATGTGGTTTTTGCTCACGCTTAATTTCTCACTCAGGATGGCAGGAGACCTATAATTATCATGGTTACTCAGAAACCTAGGCTGATGGAGGCTCCAACCCGATACCTACATCAGTGATAATTAGGATAAGGCTAAGAGAACATGGTAGATCAAACACCGGCTCTTAGAGAATCTACCCAAGGACAATTCTATCACGGGCCTCTGAGGAAAACTGAACTATTTATGGACAGCCCTTAAGACTTCCGTAATCTCTTGCTAGCAGTATAACTTGAGGCACGTTGCTTACTTAACCTCTTTGTGCCTCAGTTTCCTTTTCATTAAGATGAGGATAATAATAGTACTTACTGTTGTGCGGATTACATGTGATGAGGTATGTCAGGTGTGTAGCACAGTGTCCACCTCATTGGTAATGCCATGTTACATGCTAGCGGGTGCGACTTCTAAATAAACTCAGTTACTTGCTTGATTCTTCTTCCTCACATCCCAACCTGTGACTCAGAACTCCTGAAGGTACCACAGTTGGCATGCTTCAGGGATCTTGAAAGAATTACTTACTGATCTTTCATCACTTATTCATGGAGGGACAGAAATTTCAACGAGTGGTTGTTTGTGCTGTTCTCCTACCTTATGGCTTAGCTTTCTTCTAAAAAATCGATTGTACTGCAAATGTTAAGCCGTTGCCTTTTCACTGCAGCTCCGATCCTGCCTTCTGCATAAACATGCATTCAAAGTGACTGCTGCTCATCCAAAAGAAAAACATACACTCCTATGAGCTAGTCACTGTGTCCATAATCGCCTCGAGAAAATTAACTCAACTACAAGGACCACATTGAGTAGCTGCCAAGGTTTGGTTTAGAGATTTTTATTCTCCTTTTCTGGGTAGCCCTGAATAACCTATCGCATCCCTGACACGATTGGGAAGGAGCTCTCCACAGGCTCAACTGCTGTCCTCAGCATTGCTTGGGGTGGGGAGGGGCTGGGGGAGAAACACAGGGTTATTAGCTGTCGAAGGTCTGACATTACCTTCAGAGTTTGTATCAGAAAGCATTCTACTCAAACTGAACACTGCTTCGGAAAAAGAAAAAGGAAAAAAAAACCTTTTAGAAAAGCTGCTTAGAACAAAAAAATGGCCTGTGTTTTAATAGAGGAGAAATGTGGTTTGGCATCAACAATGGAGTGGATAAGATGCAGAGTAACCAGGAAAATGCAGTTTCCAGCTTCATCCTGTGATCAAAGCAGAAGTGTGCTCTTTTGAACAGTTGCTCAGATATTTGCTTTCGCACACCCACCAGGGGACCACAGCATTGATTTTTTTTTTCCCCTTTCCAAGAAGAATGGTAAATAGCACTTTGATCCATGGATAGTGTATGTTTGTTTACAGGGCGTTTCCAGCTTTGTGTCCTAAATCCACGCCATGCTATTTAGGGCTCTGCCAAGGCCAAGAGAAGCAGCTACTTCCCCTGGCGGTTTGTGCCCCCACGCCCTGCGGTGAACCGCACCTGCACTGACTTCCGCTGGTGCTTTTCCTATAAAGTGCTCTAATTCCTCAGGCATGGTGCCCTTCCTCTTTCTTCACTTTTCTTTCAGTCAACTTTTGTAATCTTTCCTCTCCCAGTACTTGTCTTGATTTCTACTCGTCTTGCTTGGATCTCATGTTTTATTTGAGTGTCATTGGATTTAGTGGGCTGGGTATTATTTTGTTCTGTTTCTTGATGGAGGAAAATAAGGTCAGACTAAGTCAGACGAAGGTATGGGTGTCTCGGAGTAGCTCCTGTGGTGGCACTCTCCCGGGTGCTGCAACAATGTGGAGGACTCAGGGCCGGAAGTTGTGAATAACCAGTAGGGAAGGTCACCCACTGACTGAGATTTGACAGCGTGCCAGCTTGGTGCTGCCAGGTTTATATACAGCATTTTAATTAACTTAACCCAGTGAAGTGCTTGCCATTATTTTTATCCCCACTTTACAGATGTGGAAAAGGAAACTTGGAGAAGCTAAGGGACTAGCCCAAGTCATACAGATACGAATCTAGAAAGTCTGATTCCAGAGCCTGCTGTAAACTGAGTGTTCGTACCCCCTACACAATTCTTATGTTGAAACCAATGTGATGATATTTGGAGGTGGGGCCTTTAGGATGTGATTTGGTCATGAAATCAGAGCCCTCATGAATGGTGCCCTTATAAAAAAGACCCAAGGAGGCTCCCTTGCCCTTTCCACCACATGAGGACACAGTGAAAAAATGGCCCTATGAGCCAGGAAGGGGGTTCTCACCGGACGTGGAATGTGCACGTCTCTCTCCAATAGGCTTGATCTTGGACTTCCTAATCTCCAGAACTGTGAGAAATAACTTTCTGTTGTTTATAAGCCACCCAGTTTGTGGTACTTTGTTATAGCAGTCTGAATGGACCAGGAGCCCAAGCTCTAAATTATTATGTGATACTTTAGTCTTTTTGGATTTCAGTTTCTTCCTATGTAAAATAAAAGAATTCACTTAAATTGAGGTTTCTCAATCTCAGCATGATTGATATTTTGCCCCAGACACTTTATTGTTGTGGGGTTTGTCCTGTATATTGTTAGGATGTTTAGCAGTGTTCTTGGCTTGTATTTAGCAGACGACAACAGCATCTCCCTTTACCCATTTGTGACAAAGAAAAATGTCTCCAGTCTTTGCCCTGGATGGGTGTGGTGGCAAAATCACCCTTGACTGAGAATCATTGGCCTCATAATTTCTGAGGTACTTTCTAGATTTAGTCGTCTACAAGTCAATATGGCCTTTGGTTTCAACCCTCCCTCAGTTCTTCTTCTCTTCTTACCTATTTATGGCTTCTCTTTGCTTACTTTACCTTTCTATAAGGATAATAAAAGTACCCACTTTCACAGAGAGTTGTTTTGAGGATGAAGTAATGGATGCCAAATCCTAACGGTGCTCTTTGTCACTTGTTAAATGCTCGGTAAAAGCCACCTGTGAAAATCCCCCTCCCAGAACTGACTCTGGGCGGTGAACACACGATGTGATATACATATAGATAATGTATTACAGAATTGTACACCTGAAATCTATGTAACTTTACTAACAATTGTCACCCCAATAAACTATAATAAAAAAAAACACTCCCAGCAAGCAGATGAATTAATAACCACAATCCCATCTCATCTGAGACAAGCTCTGCCCCAACTCCCCGTGGGAGGAGAAGATAGGAGAAGACCCTAGAGGAGACCGTCCTCTTTCCTGTTGGCCTGCAGCCCTTTTGTAATGGCTAGAGGTTTGTGTGGTTTGGGGAAAATTAGAAAAGACTTCGAGCATAGTCCATTAATTGATGCAAATCACTTTCCTTTCAGTTAGATTTATATGATGGCATATCTCAAATGACAAACCCTGCTATTTGTCATTTTCACCAGGAAAAACCCTCAGCTGCTTTCCATCTGTAAATTCTGAAGAGAGGCTGATAGGTTTCCCTCATTTAAATGTAACATAGATGCATTTTTAAGAACCCATTCCTTCTGAAGGGAGTAGAATTGACAGACCTGGGCCCTGAAAGCTCATTTGATATACTGATGCTCTATGGAGCTTGTCAAGGCAGTTTTTCAACCCACCCTGGAGCATTTTCTGTTTTCTTTTTTACATCTGGTTTAGACTCTTACTTTGTATACTACCTGCAAATGAGGCCAAGTGATTATCTTTCCCAGAGAGAAAAGTAAGAATATTTTTCTTCTGGAAAGTTCTAAGACCCTTCCTGCCTCCCAACCCCATATCCAGACCTAAACAATATCCCCATCTTGCCTCAAATATGTATGCCTCGTGGCCTTGTAGTCATCTCTGACGTTCTAACCATTGGGTCAACTCTATGTTTAGCCAAACTCTTTGGTGAATGAAGCCTTTTGAGTGGTTGTGCTGGGCCAGGACTCTGTCCCTTGAGGTTGTGGTTTCACTTGCCTCAAAATTGACATTTTGGACTGGCCCAGTGGCTCAGGCGGTTAGAGCTCCATGCTCCTAACTCCGAAGGCTGCCGGTTCGATTCCCACCTGGGCCAGTGGGCTCTCAACCACAAGGTTGCCAGTTCGATTCCTCGACTCCTGCAAGTGATGGTGGGCAGAGCCCCCTGCAACTAGAATTGAACATAGCACCTTGAGCTGAGCTGCCTCTGAGATCCCGTATTAGCTCAGTTGGTTGGAGCACGTCCTCTCAATCACAAGGTTGCCAGTTCGATTCCTTGACTCCCGCAAGGGATGGTAGGCTGCACCTCTGCAATTAATAGTGCGACCTGGAGATGAAGCTGAACTGTGCCCTCCACAACTAAGACTGAAAGGACAACAACTTGAAGCTGAGCGGCACCCTCCACAACTAAGACTGAAAGGACAACAACTTGACTTGGAAAAAAAAGAAAGTCCTGCAAGTACACACTGTTCCCCAATAAAGTCCTGTTCCCCTTCCCCAATAAAAATCTAAAAAAAAAAAAAAAAGATACATAGAAACAAATGAAAAAAAATTGACATTTTAAAAAAATTTATTGTGGTGACAATTGTTAGTGAAATTACATAGATTTCAGGTGTACAATTAAAATTGACATTTTGAGGCATGTCTTGGCCTTTCAAAAACAGTACCACTACCCTGTAATATCTCTCCATTTTTCATCCTTTCCAATTTCTGTTTCCTTTTCATTAGCCTCTTTCTTTCCCTTCTCACTTTCCTATGAACGTCAATCACCATCTACAAAGGGAAGAGGCAAGAAAAAGGTATTTTCCCCACTGGCCTCTATGCCTAGAGAGAACTCATTGACAAGAGCACTTCTACCAAAGGTTTACTCCATGGATGCTCCTTGAATCTTACTGTGGAATCAGAATTGAGTATTCGGAGGTATATCAAATGTGCTGGGTTAAACATTAGCAATTCCTAAAAATGGAAGCATTTCTCAAATTTTTAAACATGATAAAATGAATTTATAAGAAGAAAGATAAATATAAGTTTCTCAAAAGTATACGATTGCATATCCCCCTTTTTAGCAGTGGAGCGGCCTACAGTTTTCTGTGCAACATATTTAGGGAAGCACTGTTCTAGGATTTTTTTACTTGCATATTCCAGATGCTCCTTGGAGTTTTATAATCTTGATATTTTAAAATTAAATCTTGCTTTGGGATCAAATAATGGATCTCCTGATGGCTGAAAAAGAACATGAACTTATAAAAGGACAGAAAGCATAGCCTAAGTATCATGCTGTCTTGAAAATTATTAAAACACACAATGCTATATGTTACTGATGTAATAAATGAGATGATCTCATTGGGAATACACACATGAAAAATATTTTACTTCCCTAATCATGACTTAAAAAGTTAAGAACAGTGCTGACTTTTCCACCTATAAATATGTTTTGTGTATACCCCATAGCTTTCTAAGAACTTTCAATTAGAAAATAGTGTCATTTCGGGTGATTAAGGCTATATATATATACATTTATGTCCAATTCAGGCCAGTCTAAACCACAGGTTGTCTCACCTCCAATTTCACCTTCTCCTCTCTCTCCAGTAAGTTTGAGTGGTGGCTTGGGGATATGTAATGGGGCACATGGCATTACATTCTTCCTTACTATCCCTTGTCCTTTCATTTATTTTGTGTATCTTTCTACATTTTATAGGTTTGGTGGAAGAAAAAAGAAGACTAGAGAGAAAAAAGCAAAGATCTTTTGCTTTGTCTTTAATGCTGCTTGCATATGTCTTATAACTACTGTTTTTCACAATAGGTGTCTAAATGCTGGCTTCTTATCTAGTACATTGGTGGATTATTTGGAGGCTGTACTGGACCACCGTACTGTACCAATAATAGCAATGCATTCTCTAGCTAATCTGTATCTGCTCTGACTTCTACTGCTGGTGGTGAACTCAAGGCCTTGTGATGCTGGTTAGGGTTCATTTATCTTGCAAGATATCCACTTAGGTCTCAAGAAATTCATGCATCCTTGCTGGGCAGTCTGTTTTTGCCTTGCCATTACATGCTGCTCCAGCCAGACTCTTGCCTTTAGAATTCTCTAGATGAGAGGCAGATCCACTCTTTATGATTGTGTGTATGAAGTTTCAAATTCTCCTGAGCATTCCTTTATCCCTCTTCTCTCAGGTGGCTGCACTAGCTTAGGTCTAAAAGTGTCTGCAGCTCAGCAAATTTGCACAAGGTGAGTGACGCTAGCCTCCTTTCGCACAGGGATGTCAATTTACGGATACTTTTGAACACTCTCTCCCCCTCCCCAAAGAGAGGAGAGAAAAAAGCCATTGTACTTCCACCTTAGAAGAATTTCCTACCAATTCTCTTCTACCACATTTCAGAATTCCTAGTTTTTCAGTATTGGCGGTGATGGGGTTTAATAATCATTGGACTAGTGCTATTATTCTTAGAATCTAGCATTCTTCTTTAGTGTTACTTGCCATCTGTTGAATTTCAGAAAACAGGAAAAGACACATTTAGTATCATGTAACACATAGAAATTAATCCCTAAATATTCTTCATAATATTTTCTTTTGTTGATATTATGTGGTTTCTAAAACAATTTGCATTATTTGACAAGCTTTTGGCATTAGAGTTAATGCTGATATAAATCCCTGCCTCATTCCTATGCTTTTTCCTTGTATTCTGTTCCCAGGAGGGGCACATCAAGGTGAAAGGGCTTTAAAAACTTTTCAGCTCTTGCAACTTTATAGCTAAAGGTCACAGTAAATAACTGCTAAGTGTTTAGAAGTGAGTTTATTAAACTTTTGAATACCACAACACACATGCACAGAAATTAGAATAGTAAGCACTTAACGGATTTTATATTTAATTTTAGTAAATGGAATTCTATAATTTGACAATTCTTGACCAGTTATTTTTAATTTTAGCTACCCAGAGCTGTATCCCCTTACCAATTCTATGCCCTGGCTGGGCTGCTGGGCTGGTTTCTCATACATTCATTTTCATTGTCATTATCACTCTCCCTGGTCCCTTTCCTTTTCCTATTTTGCTGTTTGCTTAACGCAACTCTCCATTAGGGTACTTTCCTGCTGGCTTCTCCAGCTGTGAGACACTCCCTCTCCCCCTTCCCCCTGGTCTCCTGCTGTCCATGGACAACATCAAACTGCTGATTTTAACACATTTGGTTAGCATTTAACAGGGGCCAGGGACTCCTGTTAACTTCTGAAATGTGTTCATGATGCAAAGACACATTTTGCTACTAATTAAGCCTTTCACTAAGGGAAAGAATAAAAGGGTATGAGGTTTGAGATCTTAAACAATCACCATCCCAGGAAAGGGCAGAAACCAGTTAAATAAGTAATACAAGGGTTCAAAGGAACCTGAAGCCCACAGCTCTTTCTCTCCTGAGTTGGGAGACTAACATTTCCTTGCCTTTACTCAGGCTGAGCTGTCTACTGGGAAAGCCGCAGAAATGTTAGGCAGGGACCCCAAAGTGGACGACACAAGAAACTCCTCTTATGCAGGCATCGATTTTCTTGTGTTCCAGTATCCTGGAGGTTTGTTGTCATTTTTGAAACATTCACAACATGCAATGGCAAGGTAGAGAGCCTTTGTTAGCTCCTTCAAGGAGGAAAATTGAGATGCAGCTGGGAAGAGCAGGAGCATCCAGTCAGCAAGATAGCAAGCAGAATTTATATTGCATGGCAGCCTGTGAACATACGGTTTGCTCTAAGACAAACACAGTGCCATTATAAGCAAGGCGGGATGCAAATGATGGTTTAAAAACAAGTGTTGGCTCAGATTTCCACTGAAGATGGTGCCCCATGCATCTTGGTATTCAGTAAAAGTATTCTGAACAAATGAGAAGGCCTCCAGCCCAAAGCTTGGTACAGAGTAAGCCCTCAATGCATTTTTTCCTTTC
This sequence comes from Rhinolophus hipposideros, assembly GCF_964194185.1. NCBI lineage: Eukaryota > Metazoa > Chordata > Mammalia > Chiroptera > Rhinolophidae > Rhinolophus > Rhinolophus hipposideros. The sequence continues at coordinate 13,232,257 of NC_138057.1, read as the reverse complement.
TTGTTTGCTATTTTCTAGCCTTCCTAACTTGGCATATAAGGGGGATAATAATGTGCATAGTTATAGAAAAGCTTTTGCGTTATGTTGACTGTAACACCACCAATAGCAGCATGTAAGGAAAATACAAAAGTTCCATTATACGTGGTCAACCAGTTCATCCCTGATCGGAATATGTCTGTGAGATTCACCTCTGCCCAAGTATGTTAGCTCACATCGTTCTGGATGGGGATTCCCAGAGTTATGAGTGTAAGAAACACCATTATGGGAAACGACGATGAAAGATTAAAGAGGTCAGACATAGTGGGGAAAGGCTCAGACCTAGAAACATGTTTGACAGCTGTGAAAAAAGAGGGGGAAGGAAGAAGGATTGGGTAGGAGAATCTCAGACGATAGGGCTGCCTTAAGACAGTCTTGACTAGCTATTAGGAGTCCCAGAGCAAAGAGGGGTCCTGCTTTGGGCAGGAATGGCCCATTTCTAGTCCTCCACCCATGCTCAGTGTGGCTGTGAATAGCCCAGGAAGGGTGTGATGTTGGTGAGAACCCTGCTTGGGTCACTCAGGAGACTGTCAGCCCACCAGAAGGTTCTCTTCTGAAGGGAGGTCTGAGTCGTACACCCCATACCATGACACCATCCATCACTTCAATACCAATTGTGAGACAGTAATCCTAAAAAGAACACTATTGCTAAGCCAATTTCCCACTTTCCCCATACAGCTCATCAGACCTAATCCTGTTATGTCTTATCGTCCCATTTGCCTCGTGTACTATCAAAAGTCCATTAGACTCTTAGCTACCGTGTTCCCCCGAAAATAAGACCTAGCCGGACAATCAGCTTTAATGTGTCTTTTGGAGCAAAAATTAATATAAGACCTGGTCTTATTTTACTATAATATAAGACCGGGTCTTTACTATACTATACTATACTATACTGTACTGTACTGTACTATACTATACTATACTATAGTATACTATACTATACTATTCTATACTATATTATAATACTGGATCTTATTTTACTATAAGACTGGGTATAATATAATATAACATAATACCGGGTCTTATATTAATTTTTGCTCCAAAGGATGCATTAGAGCTGATTGTCCAGCTAGGTCTTATTTTCAGGGAAACACGGTACTTGTATCCCCACAGTTTAACATGGTGCCTGACATATAGTAGGACACAATGTGTGTTTGAAGAAGAATGAAATAATTTGGCATACAAATTTCCCTTCTTTATTGTAAGAGGAATATAAGTAGCACGATACTGAATCATTTCTTAAACACAAGAACAAAAATAGTCCATTTAGGGCCCATCACTAAGAATACCACAGGTTGCCATCCCTTCATTAATGGAATCTGTTAGAAGAATGGATAAGGAGAAAGTACCGACGATGACTAGTGAAAGGTAATGTCGCCAGGTCTACCTACTGAGAAAATCCCAAGGTTAGTCCTGTATACCTTGGTTATGAAGAAATAACTCTAACTTTTCCAGCCTTTGAAAATAAAGGATATGAGTCTGTTTGCTGACTTTTCGCAGGCATTTTCTTATATTCTGTGGCTCCATTAATAACGTCTGTCTGGGTTCAGGGTAAAAAACAAAAACAAAAAAAAAACAACAACATCACCCATATGTGTGAAACAACCTTTAATTTTAAAATCACTGCTAAACTATAGACTCATTTTCCATTCATTTTAAAAAACAATGTCTGCTTTGTGTAGTAAATAGTATTTTAATCTTTTCTGCAGAAGTGTGAGTGGTGTGCACAGTAAGGGGTAATTCTGTAGGAATAGACTTTTAAATTCAATTCAGCACTTTTATCGAGAGTGGAGAAGCTTAAAAATTAAGCCAGCAGGCATCCAAAGCCTGAGAGAACACTACTGGATGCATTCTTAATTAGAGCCAATAAAGTGTGGTTTTTAGGGAGAGCTTTCCCACAGAAAGCTCACTGGCAACACTCAGAAGAAACAAACAAATTAAATTGTCTATATTAACTACTTGGCACACTGCTTCTCAAGGAGTTATTTAGCCCAACATGATAGTTGACACAATTTCACTTTCAAAACTCCAAAGACCTTAAGATAAAGTGCCAACTACTAGCATATTCTCCCCGAATATAAAATAATCCATACTAACTTCAAGTCTTACTAGAATACTAGCAGAAAAGAGAATGCAGGAGCATGAATGGTGTGTTGAAAGATGGATGAGCTTCAAGAATCTTGGATTTTGTTTCCATCACTAGTTTTTTTTTTGTTGTTTCATTTTTTTAACTCCTTAAGCAAATTTATGTTATGACTTGGAATATTTGTATGACACCCTTTATATGCTTGTGGAAGCATTAAAATAAGGTCAGGAAAAATGAAACAACAGATTCCAAACTTTCAACAGTGAATTCATCTGGATAGAAGGATTGCAAATAGGGAGCTTATATAGAATACTTTATAATTTAAAAATTAAACTTAAAACATTTACTAGTTTATTTGTGGAAAATCCTTTTCTGGAACTCATTGGCACCAAGCAAACACAGAAACCAAATACACGAGTACTACTGATAGGTGGTGGAACTTCTGGAGATACTGACTACTGTATTCCAAATATGGTGTGAAGGGAAGCATTTTAGTCTTTTATGAAGATGTATTGGTGATACACATAACTGTAGACTGGTTGCCAGAAGAGCAAATCAGCAAGCATTTCTTTTCCTCAACTGCATACTGGCAATATTTTCAAGTCATAGTGATTTAAATGCAAAATCTTGTGGATCATTATGTGATAATTTAAGACTATTTCAGAAAATTTTAAGTGTAAAAAGGTATGAAGAATTAGACTGAACTGACATTCACTAGGCTGTGTGCTTTCTGAGGGCATGTGCTGTATGTCATCCATCCATTGATGCAGTCATGATTCATCCAACAAATGATTTTTTAAAATCTCATTTCTGAATTTCCAACATCTTATATAGAGTTTTGCACACAATGGTTACTCTCCTACTTTATTGAACATATTAACGAATGAACAATTACTAGTCACTCATCAAGACTTATTTTCCTGTACAAAGACTTCCTCGGTCTTCTTCTTCTTCTTCTTCTTCTTCTTCTTCTTCTTCTTCTTCTTCTTCTTCTTCTTCTTCTTCTTCTTCTTCTCCTTCTCCTTCTCCTTCTCCTTCTCCTTCTCCTTCTCCTCCTCCTCCTCCTCCTCCTCCTCCTCCTCCTCCTCCTCCTCCTCCTCCTCCTCCTCCTCCTCTTCTTCCTCCTCCTCTTCTTCCTCCTCCTCCTCTTTCTTTTCTTCTTCTTTTGAGGAGGTATATTGAGAAAATTATATTTAATACACCTCTGCTCCTAACATAGTACTTTCCATTTCAGTGACAATTAATACTTGGGGAAAAACTAAAAACTATATCAAATGGGGAATATGTAGAGAGAATGCTCAGGTTCAACAGCATGGAGGTCTTCAAATATCTAAAAGACTGCATATGGAGAAAGATTAGACCTATTTTTTTTTTATTATTGGAAGGGTTTTAATGAGGATCAGTGGGTGAAAAAGCTCCAGGAGATTTCAATTTGTGATGTAAGGGTATCCCGAATTGCTCTGAGATACTGGAATTTCTACTCACTGGAAGTACCTGACAACAGTAGGAAAACCAGTTGAGCAAGATGAGGATAGTGCTTCAGTATCAGACGGGTGATTGGAGTAGATAACTTGTAAGGTCTCTTCTTTTTTTTTTTAATTTTATTGGGGAATACTGAGGAACAGTGTGTTTTTCCGAGACCCGTCAGCTCCAGGTCAAGTCTTTGTTTTCAATCTAGTTGTGGAGGGCACAGCTCACTGGCACATGTGGGAATCGAACAGGTGACGTGGATGTTACGAGCACTGCGCTCTAACCAACTGAACTAACCTGCTGCCCATAAGGTCTCTTTTAACACTAGAATTCTTTGGTTAAATGAATGATGAAAAATGTGGTCCCCTAATTAAGATTCCACTTGAGTATGAGCACCAGATGCTTTAAAATTCTAAATCCCACTGCCTTTCTGGAAAGAATTTTCTATCTTCCTTACATTCCAGGTAAATGAAAAACTAGGCAGAAATATTAGTTGGAAAAGACACTATTTTCCCCAGTTCTTCCAGTAGTTTAAGTCTGTCATGCTTTTAGGCAGCTCCACGTAAAGTTTTAGTTGTTACTGTTCCAAAAAGTTGTGTGTCTGTGTGTTAGGGGTGTAGGGATGGTCTTAGGGGTTCTCTAATGGTTCCCCCTTAGTTATTTAAGGGGGAAATTGGTAAAAGTCAGTTTATGTTGGTCTTTCTGGTTCTCTAAATGAGTAGTCATAAGAGGCTGAGAGAGCTGTTGCTCTATTTCCTTGATGAAAAAGTTTTCCAGATATGTCTCTTTAAGCCTGTGCATATTAAATAGACAATAAAGAAAAATAATTAGGTTCTATGTGAATAGAGAACTCACAGTCTTTTCAGCATATCAATCTAATTATTTTTTGAGGAATTTTATAAAAGTTTGGGGTTAATTATTAACCACCAGAGTACATCAACTCTTAATATTTAAGAGTTGGAAATGATTATAAGAAAATGATTATAAGTAAATGATTATAAGAACAAAATACTAAGTTTTTCCTCTGAAAGGCAATGCTAAAGAGCAAGGAACATTATATTTTAAAAGTTCTATTCAAACTCAATTTCTATGTTAAATTGCCACTGAAGAATTTAAATCGACTTCATTTATGTTTATTGCACAGCATAAACAGTGTAACCAGAATATTACCATGTGCTTCAAAATAAGTACCTACTAACATAATAAGTACCTAAAGAAATACCTAATTATGTTTTATGAACTCATAATGGTACATGTGCTATTTCATTATTTTATTGCTTAAATAATCAATTATTCTATTACTCTTAAAATGGAAAAAGAAAGGGACATTGATGCAATTGCACTGGAGACCATTCAAAATTCTAACTAAATTATTGACATAATGAAATCAATGCATAAAGTATCACAAAATTAAAGAGTTAAGGCAACCAAGAAAAAGCAAATGTAAAAGACTCCTGGAATCAATTCAAACGGTAGAAAATTAAGAAAATTCACACCTCTCAATAGCAAAGACCAATGGAATAGTAAAGAAAAAGAGCTACAGGACGCCATGTGGTTTTGAATAAGTATTACCTTGTAGATAGTTTCAATAAATATACTAAACACACTTGATAAAAATTTAGTAATCGAGACGTCATCAAAATGGCGGCGTGAAGGGAGCCTCTGTAAATCTCCCCTGGAATTTACAACTAATCAAACAACAATAACTCCAAAAAAGACTTCCTGCACAGCAGACAGGCAAGACAAAGAGGCCCACTACTGAATTCAGCTAAAGGTGGGCGAATCGTGAACGGGGAGAGGAGGGAAAGGAGAAGTGCGGAGATGGAGCCATGCAGGTGCAGGACGCAGACGTAGCTCAGTGCTCCGAGCTCGCTGCATCCCGGAACTACCGCAGCTGCAGGAGAGGGAAGATATTGGACTGCTAGGGCTCCGCTTATGGCCCACAGGGCTGAGGGGGCAGCATATAACACGGCTGAGCCCAACGCTCACGACAGAGACCTCGGAGAAAAGACTTAGGGAAGAAGGCTGAAAACGGTGGTTTAAGCCCTCACTGCTGAGCAGAGAACAGAAGCCTTAGGCACTGAGACTAGCCGCCCCTCCCTACTTCCCAGTGCTAGAAGCAGAACAGTAGCAGCGTCAGATCAAAAGAACAGAATATTTGCTGTTCTGAGACCTGTGGACCGCAGACACAGATTCACAGCCCAACTAGTTCCAGCAAAGGGGAGGGAGCTGTGGAAGCAGGACCAGCTGTGGTGGTGGTCACTGCCATTGCTCTGGGCCACCTCTCACAACTCACCCGCCCCTGGCCCCACCTAACTGGGCGGATCCCTGCAGGAGTAAACAGAACTGCTGAAACATACGGGCTCTGAATCTGGTGCTAGAAGAACTATCGAACTTCAAAAGCTCTCCACATACCCACACGGACACTGTGCCCTGTGACCTAGGCGAGCTATTAACAGAGGAGAAGCCCGTCTCCCAGGGAATACCCCATTGTGTGAGAAGCTGGAATAGTGCAGAGAAAACATAGCACTACTGTGTGAGAGAGAAAAAAAGGCTGCAGTCAGAGAAAAAATAAAGCATTCTACCATCAAGTGTTGGAAAATAAAAGAAAGACCTCTTCCTATCAACCTGTTGCAGAAGCCACTCCTGTAGATGTCTAGGAAGAGAAATAATAAATCAGTAATTGCCATGAATAACCAAGGCAACAAGACAGTTCAGAAAGAAAGTCAAAAGTCTCCAGAAAAGAGACTTAAAGATATGGAAATATGTGACTTAAATGACAGAGAATTCAAGATTGCAGTTCTGAAAAAAACTCAACGAGATGCAAGAAAACACAGAAAGGCAGTTTAATGAACTCAGAAACACAATCAAAGAACACCATGAGCATTTTATGAAAGAGATTGAAATTTTAAAAAAGAACCAAATAGAATTTCTGGAGATTAAGAACTCAATAGAAGAAATAAAGAATGAAATTACCAGCTTCGGTAGTAGAGTTGACCAGATGGAGGAAAGAATCAGTGACATCGAAGACAGAAATCTGGAAATTACACAGATGGAAGAAGAAAGAGACTTGAGACTTAAAAGAAATGAAAGAACTCTACAAGAACTTTCTGACTCTATCAGAAAGAACAATATAAGAATAACGGGCATACCAGAAGGAGAAGAAAGAGAGAAGGGAACAGAGAATATATTCAAACAAATTGTTGATGAGAACTTCCCAAACTTGTGGACAGACCTGGATCCTTGAATACAAGAAGCCAATAGAATACCTAATTACCTCAATCCCAACAGGCCTTCTCCAAGGCACATTGTATTGAAGCTGTCTAAAATCAACGACAAAGAAAGAATCCTCAAGGCAGCCAGGAAAAGAAGACGGTAAACTACAAAGGAAAGCCCATTAGATTATCATCAGATTTTTCAGCAGAAACTCTACAAGCCAGGAGGGAGTGGAACCAAATATTCAAACTATTGAAAGAGAGAAATTGTGAGCCAAGAATAATATATCCAGCAAATATATCCTTTAGATATGAAGGAAGAATAAAGACCTTTCCAGACATACAGAAGCTGAGGCAATTTTCTAATACATGACCTGCACTACAGGAAATACTAAAGGAGGCTATTCGACCACCATCAACAGGGACAATTTGTAGCAACCAAAACATTAAAAGGGAGAGAGGAAAGGCCTGAACTGGAATATGGGAATGGAGAAGACAATGCTGAAGAAAATGGAATACTCTAAATATCAAACCTTCTTTTACATAAACTTAAGGATAAAGACAAAAACATCCAGAACTGAAATATATATTGTAATAAAAAAAGAAACAGAGGGAAACTTCATAGAATACCACCACACAGAAATAATACACAAAAACAAAAAGGCAAAGAAACAATGGAGACACAGCCTTACCAGAAAACTAAAGATAGAAGACAGGAAATACTCACATATCAATAATCACCCTAAATGTAAATGGACTGAACTCACCAATAAAAAGGCACAGAATAGATTGGATCAAAAAACTAAATCCAACCATATGCTGTCTCCAAGAGACACATCAGCTAAAAAACAAGCATAGACTCAACATGAAAGTGTGGAAAGTGACACTCAGAGCAAATGGTACCCAGAGAAAATCAGGTGTAGCCATAATGATATCAGAGGAAACAGACTTCAGGGTGAAAAAGATAACAAGACACAAAGATGGACATTTCATAATGGTAAAGCGGACTATACAACAAGAAGACGTAACAGTCATCAATATTTATGCCCCCAATCAGGGAGCACCAAAATATACCAAGCAACTACTAACAGACCTAAAGGGAGAAATTGACCAAAACACAATTGTACTAGGGGACCTAAATACCTCATTGACAGCTATGGACAGATCATCCAAACAGAAAATAAATAATGAAATAGTAGCCCTAAATGACACATTACATGAAATGGACATAATTGACATTTATAGAGCACTTCATCCTAAAACATCAGACTATACATTTTTTTCTAGTGTACATGGAACATTCTCAAGTACGACCATATATTGAGAAATAAAACTAACTTCAGCGAATTTAAGAAGACTGAAATCATACGAAGCATATCCTCTGATCACAAGGCTTTGAAATTGGATATCAATTGCAAAAAGAAAGCAGGAAAAAACACAAATACATGGAGATTAAACAACATACTTTTAAAGAACGACTGGGTCAAAAAAGACCTTAGAAGAGAGTTCAAAAGATACATAGAAACAAATAACAATGAAAATACATCCCACCAAAATTTTTGGGATGCCGTGAAAGCAGTTTTAAGAGGGAAATTTATTGCATTACAGGCCTATCTCAAGAAACAAGAAAGATCCCAAATAAATAACCTCATGTTACACATTAAAGAACTAGAAAAAGAAGAACAAGCGAAACCCAAGGTCAGCAGAAGAAAGGAAATAACAAAAATCAGAGCAGAACTAAATGAAATAGAGAACAAAAAGACAATAGAAAATATTAATGTGACAAAGAGCTGGTTCTTTGAAAAGATTAACAAAATTGACAAACCCTTGGCTAGACTCACTACGATAAAAAGAGAGAAGACACTAATTAACAAAATCAGAAACGAAAAAGGGGAAGTTATCACGGACACCACAGAAATACAGAGGATCATCCAAGAATACTATGAAGGACTATATGCCACCAAATTCAATAACCTAGAAGAAATGGACAAGTTCTGAGAAACATATAGCCTTCCCAGGCTGAAACATGAAGAACTGGAAAATTTAAACAGTCCGATCACCAATAACGAAATTGAATGAGTCATCCAAAACCTTTCCAAAAGCATAAGTCCTGAACCAGATGGCTTCACTAGTGAATTCTACCAAACCTTCAAAGAGGATCTAATACCAATCCTGCTCAAACTCTTCCAAAAAATTGAAAAAGAGACACTACTCCCTAACTTCTTTTATGAGGCCAACATTACCCTGATACCAAAACCTGCTAAGGACAACACAAAAAAAGAAAACGACAGACCAATATCTCTGATGAATACAGATGCAAAAATCCTAAACAAAATTCTAGCAAATCGAATACAACAATGTATCAGAAAGATTATTCATCACGACCAAGTGGGGTTCATCCCAGGGGCACAAGGTGGCTCAACGTCCTCAAATCCATCAATGTGATACATCACATAAACAAAGTAAAGGACAAAAATCATATGATTATATCAACTGATGCAGAAAAAGCATTTGCCAAGATATAACAACTGTTTATGATTAAAACACTTAATAAAATAGGTATAGAAGGAAAATATTTTAACACAATAAAGCCCTTCTATGACAAGCCCTCAGCTAATATCATAATTACTGGTGAAAAACTGAAGCCCTTTTCTCTACGTTCAGGAACACGACGGGCTGTCCCCTATCACTTCTGCTTTTCAACATAGTGTTGGAAGTCCTTGCCAGAGCAATCAGGCAAGAGAAAGAAATAAAAGACATCCAAATTGGGAATGAAGAAGTTAAATTATCACTCTTTGCAGATGACATGATGCTATATATAGAAAACCCTAAAGACTCCACGCAAAAGCTGTTAGAAACAATCAACGAATACAGTAAAGTTGCTGGCTACAAAATCAACATACAAAAGTCCATTGCATTCCTATATACTAACAATGAAATCTCAGAAAAAGAAATACAAAAAACAATTCCTTTTGCAATTGCAGCAATAAGAATAAAGTACCTAGGAACAAACTTAACCAAGGATGTGAAGGATCTATATTTTGAAAACTATAAGATATTTTTGAAAGAAATTGAAGAAGACACAAAGAAATGGAAAGACATTCCAAGTTCATGGATTGGAAGAATCAACATAGTTAAAATGGACATGTAACCCAAAGCAATATACATATTTAATGCAATCCCCATCAAAATCCCAATGGCATTTTTTAAAGAAATAGAACAAAAAAATCATCAGATTTGTTTGGAATCACAAAAGACCCCGGATAGCCAAAGCGATATTAAAAAAAAGAACAATACTGGAGGTATCACACTCCCTGACTTTAACTTGTACTACAGGACTACAATAATCAAAACAGCTTGGTATTGGCGGAAAAACAGACACATAGACCAATGGAATAGAATGAGAGCCCCAAAATAAAACCACATAAATATGGACAGATAATTTTTGACAAAGAAGCTAAAAACATACAATGGAGAAAAGACAGCGTCTTCAATAAATGGTGCTGGCAGAATTGGATAGCCACATACAAAAGAATGAAACTGGACTGGTATCTGTCACCATGTACCAAAATTAATTCAAAATGGATCAAAGATTTAAGTATAAGACCTGACACAATAAACTGCATAGAAGAAAACATAGGTACTAAACTTATGGACCTTGGGTTCAAAGAGCATTTTATGAATTTGACTCCAAAGGCAATGGAAGTAAAAGCTAAAATAAATGAATGGGACTATATAAAGCTTAAAAGCTTCTGCACAGCAAAAGATACCATCGACAAAATAAAGAGGCAACCAACTGAATGGGAGAAGATGTTTGCAAACAGTGCCTCCGATAAGGGGCTAATATCCAAAATCCAGAATGAACCCATGAAACTCAACAACAAAAAAACAAACAACCCAATTGAAAAATGGGCAGAGGACCTGAAGAGACATTTCTTTAAAGAGGACATACAAATGGCAAATAGACATATGAAAAAATGCTCAACATCACTAATCATCAGAGAAATGCAAATGAAAACCACAATGAGATATCACCTCACCCCAGTTTGAATGGCTATCATCTATAAGACAAATGGTAACAAGTGTTGGAGAGGCTGTGGAGAAAAAGGAACTCTTATACACTGTTGGTGGGAATGCAGACTGGTGCAGCCATTATGGAAGGCAGTGTGGAGGTTCCTCAAAAAATTACGAATAGAATTACCATATGACCCAGCAATCGCTCTCCTGGGTATCTACCCAAAAAATCTGAAAACATTTATTCATAAAGACATGTGTGCTTCAATGTTCATTGCAGCTTTGTTTACGGTGGCCAAGACATGGAAACAACCAAAATGTCCTTCGATAGAGGAATGGCTAAAGAAGTTGTGGTACATATACACAATGGAATACTATTTGGTGGTAAGAAAAGATGATATAGGAACATTTGTGACAACATGGATGGATCTTGAGAGTATGATACTAAGCAAAATAAGTCAGACAGAAAAAGCAGAGAACCCTATGATTTCACTGATATATGGTATATAAATCAAAACAACAAAAGAACAAGGCAAAGAAATGAGAAACAAAAACTCATAGACACAGACAATAGTTTAGTGGTTACCAGAGGGCAAGGGGGGTGGGGGGAGGGAGATGAGGGTAAGGGAGATCAAATATATGGTGATGGAAGGAGAACTGACTATGGGTGATGAACACACAATGGGATTTATAGATGATGTAATACAGAATTGTTCACCTGAAATCTATGTAATTTCACTAACAATTGTCACCCCAATAAATTAAAAAAATAGAAATAAAAATAAAAATGAAAAAAACATTAGTAATCAAAAATACATATGAACAATACAGGAAATTTGTTGATAGAAATCTCTTTTATATCTTATTTTTTCATTAGCTTATACATCTTGTGTTCATTGTTTTAATTTTTTTAAAAAGCCACGTTTTGTCTTTGTAACAAAAGATACGGTGCAAAAAATCCACAAGAGATTTCTGTTTATAGTTTTGGTGGAGTAGCTTGTGGCAGATCATTGTTATTACTGAGGATAAGGCATATAGCTGAAGTTTTACAAAATCTGTTTAAGGATGTAAGAGAGCTGTTAAAGGTCTAAGGGGCCAAGATGGTGGAGAAAGGGGAACTGTAGAGAGGTAAGCTGAACGTCTGCTGTGACATTTGTCCTAGGGACATTTGCTCATTTGTGGGTACAGGGCAAGAGGCTGAGAATCCATGGTTTTCCGAGGCAGAGTGGCTGTGTTAAAGGACAAAGTACCCGACAGAGTTGTGAGGTCTTATGGGGCTTGAGAGATATAACTGGAGACTTTGGGGGCTAAGATCCCACTGAGAAGGGAGGGTGGAGAACAAAGCCTGAGAACTATTCATGTCCTCCTCAGGATACTTGTTGAATTCTGAAGCTTCAAGGACAGGAGGCCATAAAGCCAAGCAGAAAGCCTCTGAAAAACAAAGCAAGGTATCTCAGCAGCCTCAAGGTACAGAGGTGGAAATATTTAGAACCACCAGGTAGAAGGGCCCTGGTGGATCCACCAATGTCAAGTATGAATCCTTGGAGGCTTACACCTAGGAGCACAGGTAAACTAGAGGTAAATGGAACCTCACAGGAGTTGTTGCCTAGTTCTGATTCAGTTCAGTCTCAGAGGAAAGGAGATACACATGAAAATATTTTTGTTTTCAGAGAATATCTGACATTCAATAAAAGATTACTAGGCATATCAAGATATAGGACCATAACCTAAAATATGAGATAAAAAAAAGTTTCACAGGTGATTCAGATATTGGAGTTAGCAGAACAAGGACTGTAAAATAACTTGGAGTAATACGTCCTCCACATAGTGGGAAATATGGGCAAAATAGAAGAATAAATATCACCAAAGTATTGGAATATATATAAAAAAGAAGTAAATAGAAATTGTAGAAATACAATAACTGAAATAAAAAAGTAATAGATGGTTTAAACAAAAGGCTGTAAACAAGAGAAGACACGATTAATGAAGGTAAATCAATAGAAACCAGTGAAGCTCAGGAAGAAAAAGTAAAAAATACAGGAAAAAAGCATCAGAGGCATGTTGATATAGTGAAAAAGTCTTACATACGTGAAATACAGATCCCATAAGGAGAAGATAGAAATAATGAGGAAGGAGAATGTTTGAAGAGTTAACATGGCAAGGAAGGAAAATTACAGTCTGATTTCTCACTCAGATGTTATTAAGCTGAAGATTTATGATTTGTACACTTTTCTATATGTGTATTTTTACCCATAATTAAAAAAGCAAAATACATGTCTCGCTACAGCAAAATTTGATATTTTATTCTATTGACGTATATACTATCTCTGATACTGAAATTCTTGCCATACTACCATTTAACAGAACTAAAATAGAATAGCAAAGGTTTTTAGTTTATTTTTTTACTTAAAAATTATTGTTTAAAACCTTATGATGCAAAATGTTTAAAGTAAAAAATGAAAAATTCTAAGATCTCATTTTATGTATCTGTGTACATTTATATTTTTTTCAAACAAAAATTGAAATTACATATACTATTGTGTAATTTATGCATTTTTAGTTAAAAATGCATCATGGATATGTAGTTACTTAATTTCTTCATTTTTATGAGTGCATACATAATATTCTATAACCTAATTTTAATAATTTGGGTTGAAATCATTTTTCTAAATAAATATTCTTCTTATGAAAAATATTGGTGTTCCCTCAAGGGAGGTGAACAATATCTTTATCTTATTTGATGTTTTTACATCCTTATAAATGGAATTTGGGGACAGTCTTTCCTTGGTGTCAATGGCGCAGTTTTTCATTTATCCAATTATATTTTTTGATTCCCTTCTTAATACCAGACACTGCTATATAGTGAAAATAAGAGTAAACAAAACAGACATTTTTGCTGTCCTCATGGAATTTAGTACCTAATGGGAATACATCATTAAACATACTCCAGTAACATATAGCAAGACTCCGTGTAAGGAGGAGTGATGATGGGAAAGGCTTCCCGAAAGCAGACAGAGTATGAATAAACACTTCCACGTGAATAGGGTCAGGAGAGGGGAATATGTATGTTGGGAGAGATCAGATTCAACAAGGCTGCTTCACATAATCTCAAAGGCTCATACATAAAATTTCCAAAGGAAAGAAATTTTCCTTGGAATTGAAGGTGCCAGTGTACATATGTTGTGCTTCCATAGAAAGCTTATTGACTGTATAAACTGCTGAATGGTTTATATGTAATATGGATATGAATTTCATTGAGATAGACATTCATTTTTTTTCAAAGAATTTTGGACTATCAATCAAAAGCTGTAAGAACATGATGTCCTAAATCCAAAATTTATTTTAAAAAGTCTGATTTAAGACAGCCCATGTTGAAAATAAAACTTCCAAATATCCTCTTAATTTTAAATGCAGAATGTTGTGGTCTGTGAGGAAAATGAAAGCGAGAAAAGTACACTTAGGAATAAACGATGGTGCTTCACATTCTATATTCTTCGGCACAATTTGAATAGTTGGGGCACCTGACCAAGCCCCATGGGGCTGCCCAGTGTGGGTACTGTCACCAAAGCCAGACTATACCAGCTCACCCAGATCTGGCAGTGAGCTTTAGTAAGGTCCAATGCCGCCAGAACTCACAGGCCCAAGGCAGGACAACACAACTCACATATCTAGACGATCTCAAGTATTTTAATTTTTTTTTTCCAAAAGGAAATGCTTGAAGAGTGAAACTTTTTTTTTATTTTCCATTTACAGTTGACGTGAAATATTATAGCAGTTTCAGGTATACAACAGTGATTAAACACTTATATACCATTTATGAAGTGATCACCCCATAAGTCTGGCACCCATCTGACTCCATACATAGCTGTTACAATATTATCGACTATATTCCCTGTGCTGTATTTTACATCCTAGTGACTATTTTTATAACTGCCAATTTGTTCTTAATCCCTTCCCCATTTTCACCCTTTACCCCCAACTCCCATCCTCTCTGGTGACTCTCAATTTGTTCTTTGTATCTATGAGTTTATTTCTGTTTTGTTTGTTCATTTATTTTATTTTTTCAGTTTCCGCATATAAGTGAGATCATATGGTATTTGTCTTTCTCTGTCTGACTTATTTCACTTAACACAATACCCTCTAGGTCCATCCATGCTGTCACAAATGGCAAGATTTCATTCTTTTTTCATGGCTGAGTAATAGCCATTGCATATATGTACCACTTCATTTTTAGCCCTTTGATTACCTCTGGCCACCTAGGTTGCTTCCATATTTTGGCTATTGTAAATAATGCTGCAATGAACATAGTGAAATTCTTGCTTCTGAGGTGCCTTCATTTAGAGGTTGGAGAGACACTAGTATTGCTAAGTTGAAGGCCACACAGGCATACAGAATGGTGCTCCTGAAAGTGCCAAACAGTCCAATTCAGGAAGTGATCACAATAATGCAAATGCCCCATCACTTGCTATTTTCTATTTCAGGGCAGGGAAAGAAAATGCAATATGGAGAGGAAGAGAGACCAGAAATAAGATAAAACTGTTAAGTAACAAGAGAATTTGGCAAACCTCTAAGATGCATTCTTTGATCATTTACCCTCAAAAGCCAAAGAGAGTTTAAATAAACAATTCAATGTGTGTTTGACCATATATTTGGTATTTTCTATAAAGTAGATAGTGGAGGTTTCTGAAATAAGTTATTATTATAATCGTTGCTGATATTTTTTAAAAATTCCATTGGTTATAATGAATTCATTTTATTCTTTAGTCTAGTGATATGGTGAATTATATTAATTGATTTTCAAATGTTAAACCAATCTTCCTTTCCTGGGATAAATCCCACTTGGTCATGATATATTGTCCCTTTTATATATTGCTAAATTTATTTGCTAATATTTAATATTTTTCACTTATTTTCATGAGGGATATTGGTCTATGGTTTTTTTTGTTACGATGCTATCAGTGTAATACTAATCTCATAAACTAAGTGAGAAGTGTTCCCTGCTCTTCTAATTTCTGGAAGTGTTTATGACATAATACCAAATACTAATTGGTAATTATTTTTTCTTTTAATGCTTAACATACTTTATTAGTGAAGCCATTTGACTTAGAATTTTGTGTTGCAAAGTTTTTAAGTATGAATTCTCTTTTTTAAATACATATATGACTTTTCAGATTATGTTTTTTAGTAAGCTTTAGTAATTCGTGCCTTTCAAGGAATTTTTGTGTATTTCATCTAAATTTGTGTATTTCATATAAATTGTTAAATTTATGCACTTAAAGCTATTTGTAATATATTCTTCTCTTTTTAACATCTACAGGGGTCTTTGTGATGTCTCCTCTTTCAGTTTTAATATCAGTAATTTATGTCTTTATTTTTGGCTAGAGGTTTATCAGTTTAATAGAGTTTTTCTTTTTTCCCCTAAAAGCCAGCTTTTGGTTTTATTGATTACTATCATTTTCCCTTTCCAATTTCATTGATTTCTACTTTATTATTATTATTTCCTTCTGTGTACGGATTTAATTTGTTGTCATTTTCTAGTTCTTTCGGTGAAATCTTAGATAATTGATTTGAGATCTTTCTTCTTTCTTTGTGGAATTATTTAATATTATAAAATTTCCTTGAAGTACTGCTTTAACTGCATCCCACAAATTTTGATATTGTATTTTACTTTTCTTTCAATTTGAAATATTTTCTAATTTCCCTTGTAACTTTGTTTTTGACCTATGAGCTATTTCGGAGTGGGTGGTTTGATTTTCATATATTTAGGGACTTTCCAGATATGTTTCTGTTACTGATTTCTAGTTTAATTCTATTATTGTCAGATAACCTATCTTTAAGATTTCAATTCTTTTAACTATGTTGAGGTTTGTTTTATAGACCAGATATAATCTGTTTTGGTGAATGTTTCATGTGGACTTGAAAATAATGTATATTCTGCTATTGTTGAGAGTGTTCTATAAATGTCAATGACATCAAATTAGTTGATAATCTTGTTCAGGTCCTTTATCCTTACTGATTTTCTGTTGACTTGTTTTATTGATTGCTAAAAAAGGAGTGCTGAAATCTGCAAATTAAACTGAGGATTTTTTCTGTTTCTCTTCTGTCAGTTTTGCTTCATGTATTTTGAAGCTGCACGGATAGGTGCACAGATATCTAGGATTGTTACATCTTGGAGAATTGATTCTTTCATTATTTGTAATGTACCTCTCTATCCCTGGTAATGTTCCTTGTTCTAGAGAATGTTGATTGTTTTCATGGTGGTTGTTCTAGTAGGTTATGAACCTATTTATTTTCAAATCACAAGTTTGCCTTCACCTTCTGTAGGAGGTATTTCCAATCTCACTTCTGAGCTATGCTGCTTGGGGTCTTTTCTGCACATGCTCCTCTCACATGTTCTGTGATTTGAGTTGTGGTTGGAATCTTAGCTCCCTGAGTTCCATTTTTAAAGCCTTTGCTAAACTGCTTGAGTCTCTCACACATGCAGCTTCAGGGGTGAGCCTGAGACTTGTGTGCGTTCATCTTCAAAATAAGAATAGTTTCTATTGGTACCCTCTCTTAAATTCCCCGACTTTCTCCAACCTGTGAAGCCCTTATTCCATTTCTCTGGCCAGAAATATGGTTTCTGTTGAAGTTTTAGCCACCAGAAGTATTGCTCAACCACCACGTGGCTTCCTTCTCCCACTTCTGACTTTCCCCCACAATCCACTGTCTTTTGCTTACTTCTCAGAGTCCTCAGGTAGCTGCTTTCTGCATTTTGTAAGGTAGGTTAACTTGCAATCAGAGGATAACATAGATTATAGTGGAGTTGTCCTACCACACTGGAAGAGAACCTCTACTTCCTTTTGAAAAGTATCTGAGGCAGGCTGAAAATACTGTATTGTTATGGGATTATCAAGAAAATGGAGAAAACTCCTGGATTTGGTAAGGTTTAAAAAAAATGAGGGTCATATGGTCTGTGGAAAGCTGTAGGGACAAGGGGAGAATAAAGGATTCAGGCAGAGCTTTGCCTTAAACTGTTTTTCCTTCCTTCCCCGCTGCTCCAAAGAAATGTACTGATTTTTGCCTGTGAAACTATTTGAAGGAACACTGAGCCCTGTATTTTCACAAAGGATGTAAATCTATTCTTCCCAGAAGTCTGTTGCCCACATTTGAAATTGTGCATTCAATTGGTACAATGCCCCTGCAGAACCACACTTTCAGTGTTAGGGTGGGAATTGATTTTTCTTCTCTTATTTTGTCATGTGAGAGTACTAAGGAGATTACAACCTTGGCATTTTCACACATTATTTAAAAACCTGTTCACAATATGAGAAGGTCTTGCATAGGCTTGTCTATACTCATGTGTAAAAACCTCCAGCTGCCTTTGAAATTGTGAAGATAAACTATGCTTCTTATTAAATGTATAGGCTAATGTCTGAGGAATGCGGGAACTTTCTCCAGATATTTTCCAAAGCTTGAATTTTTCTGAAGTTAAAGAGACTCAAAGCAATCAAACGTATGGTGATGGAAGGAGAACTGACTCTGGGTGGTGAGCACACAATGTGAGATATAGATGATGTATTACAGAATTGTACACCTGAAATCTATGTAAATTTACTAACTATTATCACCCCAATAAACTTTAATAAAAAAAAAGAGACTTCACCCTTGCTTCTAAGTTTATGCATGCAAATCAATGGAAATTTTCTATCTATAATTATAATATTTGCTTACAAAAAGTACATCTAGGCATTTAAAATTAATGAAGAACTAGTTGAAATTTTTGGTTTATATAAATTAATGCTTTTAGAATAAACAAAGCTAAATATTCTCAAAACCCTTGTTTGCACAAATCCTGCATACATCAAAATTAGAATGACAATTTAAAGTTTGGTTTTGGAATTGAAATACTAACTGCTCTATACTTTCAGATTTAGCATTGCTGTATTCGAGTCTATGTTCTATTCAGTTATTGCCCCTACTTCCTTTGATTCTGAACTTTCAAAAGGAGGCCTACTCAAACCTTTCTTTTTCTGTTAGTGAAGCAAGTTGAAATGTTCAAAGTGGAAAATTCAAAAGTAAGTATGATGGCATTTCCATAGCGTCATTCATGAAATGGGCTTGTCCCAACATGGTGCAGACTGGAATCCACAGGAGAAAGGATCAGAAAACGCTTGGGTCTCCTTTCTCTCAAAATGGTATGTCTGGGCATAGCTGGCTACATCCTGGGGATAGGATCTAGAAGCAGGCCCCAACTCCTTTACTGTACATTTAAATTTTTTTAAAAAAATTAAATTTATTTGGATGACAATGGTTAATAAAATTACATAGATTTCAAGAGTGCACAATTCTATAATACATCACATTGTGTGTTCACCACCCAGAGTCAATTCTCCTTCCATTACCATTTATTTGACCCCCTTTACCCTCATCTACCATCCCCCAACCCTCCTTACTCTCTGGTAACCATTAAACTGTTGTGTGTGTCTATGAGTTTTTGTTTCTTTGTTTCTTTGTCTTGTTCCTTTGTTGCTTTCAGTTTTATATCCCACTTATGAGTGAAGTCATATGGTTCTCGACTTTTTCTGTCTGATTTACTTCGCTTAGCATAATTATCTCAGGATCCCTCCATGTTGTCACAAACGGCACTATTTCATCTTTTCTTATGACAGAGTAGTGTTCCATTGTGTATAAATACCACATCTTGTTTATATCCAATCACTGTACATTTTTATAGAGCAAGTGTGAGAGTTGCCTTGCTGCTGGAGACATAGATTGAGGTAGACTGTCAAATAGTCTTTAGTGCCAATTGTTTATAGGATTTATTGGAGACCTTGGAGGAAGTTGAAATCATGTCCAGCTTCTCCTTCTAGGAGAAAGGTAGCCCCCAGTCCCAGCTAGCTGATTGCCAGACAACTCAGCGAAAGCTCTTAAGGAACTTTAGATATTCCTGCTTATTCTTCCATATTTATTTTTAACATACTTTTAATTTTTGGATAATTTTAGATTTATGAGGAAGTTGCAAAGATAGTTGCTGTAAACTGAATGTTTGTGACATCCAAAATTCATATGTTGGAACCTAATCCCCAATATGATGGTATTTGTGTGTGTGTGTGTGTGTGTGTGGGTCTTTTGGAGATGATTAGGTGAATGGAATTAGAGCTCTTTAACTTGGTTTAACTCTTTAACTCTTTAACTTACTCTTTAACTAAGGGACCCTAGAGTATTCCTTCACCCATTCCACCATGTGAGGACACAGCAAGAAGACAGCTAGCTGTCTGTGAACTGGGAAAAGGGATCTCACCAGACACCAAATCTGCAGACACCTTGATCTTGGACTCCCAGCCTCCAGAACTGTGAGAAATACATTTCTGTTTTTGAAGCCTTCTCATCTGTGGTATTTTTGTTATAGTGTCCTGAACAGACTAAGACAATAGTATAGAGAATTCCTATGCATTCTTCATTCAATTTTCCCTGATATTAACATTACTATGGTATATTTGTCAAAACTGTGAAATTATTTACTATTAACTGAACTTCGGACTTTGTTCAGGATTTGTTAGTTTTTCCACTAATATCTTGTTCCTGTTCCAGGATGCAATCCAGGATACCATATTTCCATTTAGTCCATATGTATTTTTAAGATGACAGGATTAATACTATGATATTCTGTCACTGAAAATTTTCTGACCATAATCTTCCTGGATATAATCATAAGCAAAATTGTGTGTAAACATGAACTGATGCGAAAATTCAGGCAGGAATATGCTGTGTGGACACATTGTTCTAAAGGTTTATCCACTCCAGGTGCCAGGTCTTGGTCAGAATTATTGGAGGTCAGGAGCTCATCTTTCTACCATCCACTTTACTTAGCATGGTGCCTTGTACCCCAGAGACATACAGGACCTGTTATCAAGTTCACGAGCAAATGAGTGTCACTCCCTGAAGCTGACTCATCATAACCTAGTCTAATGTTTCAGTGTATCATGGCCACTTTAGTTTTAGAATTCAGATAGTTTCTTCTTCTTCTTTTTTTTTTTTGAAAAGCAGTAATTTATTCATTGTTTATAAAGTAAGAAACGAGTCTTGATAAATCATAGTCTTTCATTTTACGAGTTATACTTCTGAAAACAGTTACCCCTATCTGGTCTGACCGAGCCACTTTGGAATTTTATAAAGTAATATTCTACACCGAAACTTAGTGACACTGAAATCTCTCAAAGTGTATTTGTGAAGGTTAATTGACAACTGTTTTATGGCAAACTTTAAACCAAATTAAGAGACCCTATCACAACACTCTCAACATCAAAATGCAACACAAGTGTTATAAAATATAGAACTTTTGGGATGCAGACTGAATTTAAAATATGTTTAAATGTAGACAAGTATCAACTTTTAAGTAGAAATGGAGGGAAAGGAGCAGAGCTGCCTCTGGAGACAGAGGTGCCCCATGTGCAGCAGCAGACCAGTGACCAGCCAGGTCACGGGAACACACCACTGAGCACTGCACACCCAGAGAGAGGCTACCCCTCACGGTTGTGTCTGGAGCCTTTGTTCATCAGTATAATCCAACTTTGTTCCGTGAGGGTCTGAGGATCCAGAGACATAATTCTATGAGTGTTCTGCTGGAAGGTTGCAAGCTCTTCAGATCAAATTTCATGGAGTTTTGTAATAATCGGCACTCTTACCATTTGATCAAATAAACTACAGATGCAGAGACCCGTTTTATCTGGACTCCAGTCCAGACTGGAAATGGGCTGGGTAGATAACATGATGTTCTGCGGGAGGCTGACTGAACCCTCCACTCCCAGGTCTGCTCCCTCAGAATCTTTCTCTGACTGCTGGATAGGGTATTCCTACTTCCAGAGGTGAAGGCTGCCGGTACTCCGGCTGTCAGATAGAGCTCCCTGTTCTGTGGTGGGTGTTGGACCTGCCATACAGCAGACTTATGAGCATTTTTTTCTGAAACAGAAGCAAAACCTTTGGTTGGATGCTATGTCCTCATGTCAAGAATATGAAACCCTTGTTCCAGAGAGGTAGCTACCACCTTCTCCATACTTAACATCTTTTCTGTCAAACTCTAAGCTCCCCCATTTGTAATGTTTGTCTCTGACAGCAACAACGTATTTCTGATATTAAACAGCTTGATATCCCTGTTGCCACAGCCAGCACAAGCAACACGTTCCTCTTGCTCATAAGAATAGCCAAATGCCACAGTCCGCTAGTCGCTTGTTTTCTCCTTGTACAGGTTCCATATTAGCAAGAGGATCATCGTTTTGCCTTGGGTCCCACACCTTCACAGTTCCATCTCGGCTGCTAGTCACCGCTTCAGAGGCTCCTTCTTTGATTCCTAGCCCACCTATGCCATCTGTAGTATTGATAACTTCTTTTTGTCCCTTTACAGAATATACTGGGATTTCTGGAGCTTCCAAATGACTGTGCATACATGAAGGTTTCCAGGAAAATATCCAGTAGCTGAATATCTCTCCTGTAAAGGTGTTACACCAAATGTTCCACCATGAATGGGTTTGGCCTTTGCAATCGCTAAACACCTTGTAGTTGAGGCCCTTCTGGATATGGGCGATGATCTGAGGCTTTTCAAAGGCCAACATGGTCCAGCTGATTTCGCCTCCTCCAACTGTCACACTCAGGCCCTGACAAACACTACAGATGGTGTCTTGATAAACCTTTCATTTTACAATACTATACATTCTTACAGAATAATGGAAAATAATACATCCTATTTTTTTTAAAGCAAAACTAATGAGGAAAACCATAACTTGACTCATTATTCATACATAATACAGATTCTAGCGAATATTACCATTCGCCACTACTACCTTCTTTTCTCTTTATGTTTTTAAGAAAAAATAATTTATTCAGTGAGATTTCAAGAAATTGGATATTCAAGAAGTATTACTTGGCCTCTCCACTTTAAGTGGATGAGGTTTGCATATAGATTTCCAAAGAGTCAAGTTACAAATGTGAAGAGGTGACATGTGAACTAAGTTGGGAAGATGGACAGTAGCACCTGAATCTCTCTTTCTGGTAAGTAGGTATCTATACTTGCAAATGGTGCAGCTAACACTGCCCAAAGACACAGACACACAGCCTCTCAAAACCAACTCATCTGTCAACACATTTTGAAAGAAGCTTCTGTGACAATAGTAGAAACAAGACAATGAACCCATTAGAAAATGCATCCAATATAGAAGTCACTAAGTCACACATAACTATTTAAATTTAAATGAATTCAAATGATGTAAAATTTAAATTTCAGTTCCTCAGTGGCACCACCCACGTTTTAAGTTCTCGATGGCCATAGCCACCATATTGGGCAGCAAGAATGTTTCTATTATCACAGAAAGTTCTGGTGGCCAGGGCTGCATTTAAAGCTACTGGTGGGACTTTTGGCACCATTTGAGGACTAAACTCAAATGATTCTGAAACCAAGCAGATCTGATTTATTTGGTTAAGTTTAAAAGTTTTACTTTAATTCTGCTCAGGTTCAATCTGAGCAAATAGCTGTAATGGATGTGAACCACTCTAACCAGTATTTTCAAGTTGTACCAATTTTTCCATTTGCAAAGCTACCTGCAAGTGGAAAGATTTCCAGTAGAGATATAATGTTCCATAAATAAATGTATGAGTTTGTGTCCTAGTCTAGTCAAACCTGGGTGCGTTCTTCAGGGTTTCTTCTAGAAGCATACCACGCTTTCCTACCACAGGGAGCTCTGCGTCGTGCTTCTATTTCTAGTCCACAGAGATTATTTTCCGAGTCTAGCTGTTTGTTTTGTACTTCACCGTCTCATATTTTATCCACCATTGCTAGGTGTTTGGAAGGGGATGGTGGTAGTGTGCAGAAAGATATGCGAAAGCATTAACTTATGACAGCACTGGTGCAGAAGAGTTCACAGAGCATGCCAGAGATTTGAGAAACTCCTGCAATGTGGCCTTTGGCTGATGGCTGGGCACTTGGCTGTCAGAGCAGCCCCAGTAGTCAGCATTGAACTGTCTGCTGGGTTTCAGAATCACCGTGCCTAGATTGTGCAAATACGATTTACGAGAAATATTTGTATCCCTTATGGGAGTCTGGAATTTTGGTATGTAGTAGGCAGAGTGTACCTAGGTGACCAGACCCCAATATAAACGTTGGGTGCTGAGTCTCTAATGAACTTTCTTGGGTAGAAACATGACACACATGCTGCATTTTTGCTGCTGGGGGAAGAGTGTGCTCTGTATGACCCCTTGTGGGAGGGAGACAGTGTAAGAAAACCTGTATATAGACTCTTCCAGACTCTGCCTGCACATTCCCCCCTTACGATTCAGTTATTTATCCTTACTACTCTGCTGTAATAAATCTTAGCTGTGAGTACAACTATATCTGAGTCTTGTGAATTTTTCTAGTGAATCTCCAAACATGGGGTACTCTTGGGGTCTCCTGACACACCATCTTTAACAGAATTTCTGTTGCTATGTTTCAAAGGAATGATAAAAAGGTTTTCGTTGTAGGCAACTGAGACGTCCCAGTGCTCAAAATGAGACAGACTGAAATTCCATACAGACTGCAAATATTTTCCTGAGGAGGCTAGAGGAGATGAAATAATATTTAAAATACATATCAAGGTACCTAACACATAGTAGGATTTCAAGTAATATTACTTAGAGCATTTCTCTTGCTTTTATTGCTCCCTCCCTAGTCCTGTTAGAATGCAATGTTTTTAAGTGGGTGGACTTATGACACATAAATGTCGCCTGCTTTCCTGCTGCTATTTACTTTGCTAGAAAGCACACAATATATTTCAAAGTTAGATCATTAACCAGGTTTGTTCTTTTGGCATCTGGTGTTTCAGGCAGTTTCAGTGTTCGCTCCAGTTTATTTCATCTTATGTTCCTACCAATTGATTCCCACTTGCTCTTTCTAAAAGGAGAGTTATGAAACACAGAGAGAGAGAGCATTTTACGGTTTCAAAGACAGCAGGGTCAAGCAGAAGAGCTCACAATTGAAATGTAAAATGTGTGTTTGTTTTTTTCTTCTTTGCCAGCAAAAGAGAAGAGAAGAGACCATGACCCGAACCACTGTTGATGGAGAAGGGTAGACACTGGGGCAATTACTAGCGCTTAGATTTCAGGTCTGAGATGGATGGGAGGGCACATAGGGAAAGAAGTCATTCAAGACATTGCCTTTGCCTTACCCTGGGCCTGCTGACTTAAGTTTTTAGCTCCTTTATCAATGAATACATAGAATAAATGTGGTCCATGTGTCAGGTCACTGGCAAACCAGTGATCACATTATAAGTGATAAGGTTAAGGACAGGAAGGTGATGCTGAGCCCTCAGAAAAGGACACTCTGGCTCCTAAATATGAAGTTACCAGGGGCCTATTTCCATTTCTACCACTTCACACTTTCCTAAATCTGTCTCTTTTTTGAACTTGAGCCACATCTTCAGTAATGTTCCACTGAGTACTAATATCTCCGTATAACAGTCCCTTTGGTCTGTTAAATTTAGTGTATCCAAAAATGAATTCAATTCATAGAACGTATCAACCTTTAGAGAATCCCCATGATGCATCAGTTGCCATGCTGAAGATGCCTGTATACACGATCTTATTTGATCTAGTTCCACATCCGAGATATCATGTGTGCCCCTGTAGAGACACTGGTCTTGGCAGCAAACATTTTTGGGGTAAGAGAGGCCTCAGTTAAGCATCTTGGGATGTCCCTTCAGTGGTCCACTGCCTTTGCAGAGGTTGCATGGATAAATAACAGTGACTATTAGTTATCCTGCACCTTTGTGAAGCAGTCCCATGTAGGAAATGGGAGGCCTTCATCTCCGCCCCTCTGCCATCCCTGGACAAATTCTAAGTACTTTTCAGTCAGCAGGCAAAATCACTCAGTCTAATTCTCCATTTCCAGGGTGGCTTCTTTGATGAATGACACAATTAGAAGAGGGTCAGAAATACTCAAACTCAGTGCTGCAGATTTCAAGCCCAGCAAACACCCAGAGGCCACCTCCTAAGTCTGAGGCTGTTTGTTTGATGCCCTTTGCTCCATATCCATTTCTCCTACTGCTGTTTCTCCTGGCTTCTGCCTTATCTGCTGATCACACATTGACCTTTCTGATGCTAGACACTGCTAAGCCCTGTAGTGAACCTCAGATATTATTATCCCTCCTCTGAATGCAAAGTTGTGAAATGTTCTATTTCAAACAACATTCTCGAGGAATATATCTGGTTATCTACCATTTGCTCACACGTCAGCACATCCATTCTTTCTCAACGTAGACCTCTATTTTCATGCTGTATGATCCACTGGCTCAAAGAAAAGAAGGGGGCAAGTGGAGGTGCAGGAGAATTTTTAAAAAAATAGAAAAAAAGATGGTCACATGATTTGATGTAGTCCTGAGCATATTTACCATGAAATTTAAATTGTACCTTTATAGGAACTGTAGAATTTTGGCAAACCATGAGTGATGTAGCCAGGGTTAGACAAAGCTGGAAGGAATGGCACAGGACAACATTTGGGAAGCATCTACTACGGCTCCATTATTTCTTAGACTGTACCTGGGGATGTGTGGTGGGTGAGAATAGTTAATCAAGCGGAGACTATCACCTGAAATGTCCGTGAAAATAAGGGCATAGTATTATAGAATGAGGTGATACTCGAGATTAGGGTGTCATTTGCTTTTTTTTAAACAAGTGCTATATGAAATAACATTTCTAAATCAGTGGCATCTTTTGTCCTCAAATCAAATATTAGTAATAATTACAAAATAAATACTATGGGGCATATTCTTGACATACTCAGAATACAAGGCTGAAGCCTAATTTCTGTCCTCTTTTCTTAGGGGCCCTGAGGAAATACCCCAGAACCCGGGGCTTCATAGAACATAAAAGGACCGTATGATCTGGTGGAAAGAGAACAATTCTTGAGTCCTATAGGCTGGGAGTTTGAATCTCCATTCGAGTGACAACCTCTTGATCAATTGTCTCAACTTAAAACACATAGGGGAAAATAGTATCCTTTTCAAGAGATGGTTGTAAGAAGTGACTGTGATATGTATAAGTGTGTCACACAGTAAGTATGTAAGAGATGTCAGTTTTCTTTCACCTTTCCTTCAATTAACGTCCCTCTTTCAGGTGAGAATAAAAAGGAAGAGATTTTATTCAAATTTAGGGATGATATTTGGGAATGAGGTTCTAAGCGTTGCCTTGGACCTCCTTCCATCTATGAAGACAGGTTTAGACAGTTTTCAATAAGTGCCTAGTATTATAGAATAATAATACTAGGAGAGTTGGCCTGGAGAACATAAGAATGAGAGTTGGTCCAATTAGGCAAGAGGAAGCCGGGTGACAGGGAGAGAGAGCTAATGGAGACTGAGTTAAATCTGGTGAAGTTCTCCTTCTCTTACTAGGTATGAAAGACAGTGTTAAGCGTCTGGGCTAACAGGGGACATCACAGATTGGTGCCCAAGGGAAGGGATCCTGATTAGATTGTAAATTGTAGATTTCCAACATAAATGTCACTACTCAGGATTGGATATCAAAGGGATACACTAATTGTATCACAAAATCACAGAACTTAGATGAGGAAACTGAGGCTAAGAGAGGTTAAATGGGTAGCATTGAGTTCCTCAGTAAGTTAGTATCAGGATTACAGTCTGGTATTTTTCCTCTGTAATAGATGTCCTACTCTTCTAGACCTTCTTATTTCCAGGTCATACTGCATATGATTCCATAGTTTCCTTTTGCAACTAGTTATTCTGTTCATGACCTAGAATGTAATTCTCACATAAGAAATTCTGTTTTACATATATTGAAATCTCAGAAACTGAACATTTTTTTAAAAAGTTATTCTATCTACAATAAACCTAAGTACCTTAGATGAATTAAATGCAATAACCCCTGACACACGAGGAACACAATCCTATAGAGAAAAAGAGGAAGTTTTGATAAAGAGTAGAACCACATTTCAAACCCTTCATCAAAGAGGGGCCACCTCAGTCTCATCAAGAGTAGGAACATTAAAATACCTCGCTAACTAAGGTCTAATTCAGTTACAATCAAGAAATGCATTCTAGCTAAGGCAAAAAAGTGCAGAGGCTTGTTAATGGTGTCATGAGCAATTTTGTAAGATGTTTGAAATAAGAAAAAAGCCAAATTAAATAGAAACATTGCTAGAAGAGTTAAAAACCGTGTGTTTTAGTCTGAGGAAGCAAACAATAAGACGGTCCCTGGGGAGAAGGAGGGGTTGGTGGCACATTGATAGATCTCCACCTTCTAACAGGGGTTATGGAGCTTTGGGGAGTGTGCTCACAATAATCAAATTCAAAAGCAACTCATGCACAAATCAGGTACTGCTCTATTAAATTTGAGCGAAAATGTAATTGTCACAAGGACAAGAAAATTTAGGCTTGTATGATACATTTACGATCTCGGTGTGAATGGTCTGTAGTCTATGCCTGAAAACTAAATACTGACTAAAACACGGCTTGGTGAGTGTACCATGGGCACAATGAAGGTTATTTGGATGGTTTTCATTGCCAGTGTCATCAAGCTATGATCATGTGATGACTCCGTCTCCCTCCTGTAGGAGTAGGCTCCCTTATGACCTGATCTATCTTCTCAGGTGAGGGACCATGTTTCCTGGATGGTACTAGAAACAACTATCAATACTATTGTTGAGAACTCTTAAGAAACAGACCATCCCTTTTATGTTTGCCATGTTCCTTTTTCATTCATTGATTCAATAGGTATGTAGTGAATACCTACACCCTGTCAGGGACTGTGCTAATGCTGAGCAAAAAAAGAGGGAGCAAGACAGACACAGCCCCTGCCCAACAAAGATTAAGGTCTAGACCTTTACTGAAATTGAAGATACAAAGTTAAGCTGTGACTGCACAGTATAGGTGACATGGTAGAGGAAGTACAGGGTGCCATGAAATTGAATAAGAAGGGCATGTAACCCATACCAAAGATTGGGGGAATCTTTATGTAGGAAGTGGTGTTTTACTCATTACTTGAAGGCTGAGTACCAGTGATCTAGTTAAGGGACAGAATTTGTCCCAGGAAGGGCCAACATGAGCAAAGATCTAGAAATGAAGAGAAAATACACTTAAAGAAAAGCACAGCAAAATATTTTCTTGACAAATATGCCAAAAAAAATTTTTTTTAAGATAAATTGTTGGTGAGTATGTCGGTTCATACTCTCAACCACTGCTGATAGGAATGTAAATTGGTGAATTTTTAGAAGGTAATCTGACAACATTACGCCAAAAGTTTAAAGATATGTATGCATTGGATACTATAGTTTTAGATATTTATTCTAAAGGAATAATGGTAGATGTGTAAAAAGATAAAATATCGTAGGTCTAAGTTTTATAATAAAAATACCATTGTCAAAACATCTCATGTTCTAGGTCAGGGGTTAATGAACTACAGCCAAACCATGGCAATGGCCTGCCTCCCGCTTTGTTTGGTTTTTAACTTTTTAGTTTGAAATAACCGTGGATTCCCAGGAAGTTGCAAAGATAGTACAGAAAGGTCTTGTGTATCCTTCGCCTAATTTCCTGCACTGGTTACATCTTGCATAACTATATCGTACAATGTCAGACCAGGGAATTGACAGTCAGCGTGTGTGTAGATTCCTATAATACAACCACAATTGAGATAAAGAACTATTCCATTATCACAAAGGTCTCCCTTGAGTTATCCTTTGATATTCATACCCTGCCCTTCTTCCTCACCATTTCTAAACCCTGGCAACCACTAACCTGTTTCTCATCTCTGTAATGTTGTCATTTTGGGAATATTATGTAAGTGAAATAATATAGTATGTAACCTTTGGAAGAAATTTTTTTTCACACTTCATAATTTCCTTGAAATGCATCTAAGTTATACATGTATCAATCGTTCATTCCCTTTTAGTGCTGAGTAATATTTCAAGGTATAGATATATCCCGTTTTGTTTAACCATTTACTTATTTAAGGACGTTATGGTTGTGTCTTATCTTTGGCTATTACAAATAAAACAGCTATGACCATTTGTACGTAGGCTTTTATGTGAATATAAATTTTCATTTCTCTGGGATAAATGCCTAGAAATGTGATTGCTGGGTCAGATGGTAAAAGTATGTTTAGCTTTTTATGTAACTGTTGAGTGGCTGTACCATTTTACAATCCCCTAAACAATGTATAAGAGATCCAGTTTCTCTGCATCCTTACCAACATTTCTATTGTTATCATTAGTTTTTTAATTTTAGCTGTTCTGATAGGTCCATAATAGTATCTAATCATGCAAGTTCTTTGTCAGATAATGGTTTGCATTACCACACAGTCTTGATTTCTGTAGCTATAAAATACATGTTAAAATCGGATAGAGTGATTTCTACCACTTTCACTTTCTGCAAAAATTGGTTTAGCTCTTCTAGTTCTTTGCCCTTTCATATGAATTTTACAATGATCTTGTCTATATTTGCAAAAAACATTTTTTCCGGGAAGGAATTTGGTAGGAGTTGCATTATGTGTTGATATTAATATCATTACGATGTTGAGTCTTTCAATCCATGAACAGGATATATCTGCTGCTTGTTTTTGTAAATGGAGTTTTATTGGAACACAGCCATGCCCATTCTTTTACATATTGTCTATGGTTGCTTCCTTACTATAACAGTAGAGTTGAATAGTTGTGACAAAGACTGTATGGCTCATAAACCCTAAAATATTTACTATCGGACTTTCATAGAAAAATTTGCCAGCCTCTGTATCAGATATGTATTTACACTATATTGTTAAGTGGAAAAAGCATATTATAAAACAGTATAAATGGTATAGCACCATTTAATTTTATATATAAATTTTAATCACATTCATTTATATATATATATCTACGTGTAGCAAAATCACAGAAAGGATATAAAACAAAATTTTAACCTTGGTTCTTTCAGGACAGTAGTATTAACGGTGATTTGACATTTTTTTCTTTGTAGGTTTCTGCATCTTTCGCTTTCTATCCTAGCCAGCTGAAAGGAATTTGTCAGGTTAAGGAAGGATTCTCTTTTCAAATCTCTCTCACCAATCTTATGAGACTTGTTCCTTTCAGGTAAAAAGAGACTTTCAAATCATAAAAGAAATGACAATCAATTGTTTGTGTTAGAGATAGTGAAGAATGCTTTTCCAATATGCCTTTTCAAAGCAGAGATGGATTCTTGCAGGTTCATAGTTTAAGCATACCCTTAGTCGATACGCACAGATAAGAAAATCCCATGGCTATTAAGAATCTTAATCCTCGGTTTCTTCTTGATAATAACAATTGACTGATCGACACTTGAGGCTTATTTACCAGTAACAGCATGCAAATACAACATGCCTGAACACCGAGGTGAGCAAATTGGTTACTGCTGAATGACCATTTCCAATTATGGATATCGGCAAAATGAACAATTGCTTTTTTGTGTGCATCTAACCCTCTGTTACCTATTACTGCAGAGTGACAGGTTTTTTCCAGTTCTGATGGTGATCTACATAGATGTAAACAGATGAAATGGCAAATCACACCATGAGAAGCTAAGTGTGTGGCATAGAACAATGATTATAACTATGCTTTTATCTGGAAAGGACTCTGATAGGGTCAGGAAAGACCAGAGAGGTGTTTGGAAGAGACATGGGTACCTAGCAGGTTAATAATCCACTTCACAAGGTCATCAGTTCAAACGACTCCATTCTGTTTCTGGAGTGATTATTTCTTAAACCCTAAATTTGGTTTTTAACTCTAAATCCACTGTGCAAGTACTCATCCATATGGTGTGAGTTAAAGTAAACTGACATTATTTTAACAACTCTAGGAATTATACATTGAAATTTCCTTCATCATAACCACTGAAGAAAGTTCTTATGGAGAAAAAAATAGGAAATTCTAAAACGCTCTGATCCTGCTCAGAAACAGGCACCCACTTTCACGAAAGAAAACATGTTTATTACATAAAGGCTGCAGATGTTCAGAACAGCTTGTCATCCCTTTGTTTCTAGGTGATGCCCACACAGCCCTAAGAACAGCAGAGATCTGGCAATTTTCTAATTAAACGTGATCAATATTGACAACCAAACAGCATCATCCTGGCCCTCGAGTAGGTTTTTGGGCCACAATTATCCTATTTATCTGTCTACATTGCTCATATTAACTGGGTCAATTGGCTGATCCAATCTCCACTTCTGTCCCAGCCTGAAGGAGAGAGGTTTAGGGATTTGCACAACAGCGGGGAATGAGTACAAGGTGTTCATTTGGGTATCCATTCTTTTAACAAATAAATGTTGACAACTGCTGACTTCTGCTGCTCGGTATATGGAGATTACAATCATGAATAAGGCATGGGTCCTTCTCTACAAGAAGCTTAGAAATGATCATATACAAGCAGGAGGTGTAATCATGAAAGTATGATCTAAGGCAGATATGTCACAAGCAATCTGGAGATTCAATTCATAGGATGCAGACATTACTTTCACCTGCAGGGCATCAGAAAGAGTTTTCAGAGGAAGTTACCTTGAGCAGGGACTTGAGGCAGGATGTAGGATAAGGCAAAGGCACACATTGGGAGGGCAGAGTAATAACTAGAGTGAGCTCAAGAGTAGGGGAAATTACTGTAGGATTCGGGGGCACCTTGGGCAACTCAAAGGCAGATATGCAGCCAGGCCTCAGGAAGGAACTGGAATTGGGGTTGGGAGGCAGTCAGGACGGAACCCAAGGGATTCTCCTCCTACGTCTGCTTCGATCTTTCTGCAGACTTGCTTTCTCTGCTTCTCCATTCATATGGCAGGCTATAGATACTACCAATTCTTTAATGGAAGGGTAGAGAATTGTCTTGCCTGCATCATATGCATTTTATGAACCATTGCCAGAAGAGTGAAGTCACAAGTGAACATGTCTTTCAGGGGAAGACGATCTGGAAGTTCCTAAACACAGGGAAATGATGTGCATGCGAGTCAGATAGCCCCGAACGGGTACCAACTGTTCTGTGTATGGGGAGCTATAGAACAGTGCAGTTGGAAGTAGGTTTGGAGGGGCAGCTGAGAAAGATAATGAATTGCTTTGGGGAATAACTGAGAAGAGTAGTGATGTGAAATGAACTATGCTCTGGGCAAATTATTAATAGTTTGACAGCATTGAGTATGACCACATGAAGTGATAGATTTCCTTTTGTCTCAATTTTGCATTTCTTGATCTCACTGCATTATATGCACTTTTGCATGCCATTTTAACCTGTTTTGGAAACAAGATACAAGATGGTACAATAATTGTCAATTAAAAATAAGAGTACGGTTGATACTGGGGTCCTAAAAATAAGACCTAGCCGGACAATCAGCTCTAATGCTTCTTTTGGAGCAAAAATTAATATAAGACCCAGTATTGTATTATATTATAATATATTATATTATACCCAGTCTTATATTATAGTAAAATAAGATCGGGCCTTATATTAATTTTTGCTCCAAAACACGCATTAGAGCTGATTATCTGGCATGGTCTTATTTTTGGGGAAACATGGTAGGTGTTAAAAATGTGACTTAGAATTTGTGTTGTCTATTAATGTCCTTTGTGACCATTGCATGTCACTAAACCACTCCTGGCTCCAAGTTTTCTAGTTTAAAAAAAAAAGTGAGAATTCAATTAGAACAAAAATGGCTCTTTTGCGCCCTTCATCCCACTTGCCCTTCCAGGCAGTGTGAGAGTTCTTGACTCTTTCCCTCTGAGCTTGGACTGGACATGAGAATCCTTCTCCACTCTTCAGGTAGCTCATAAATGCTAATCCACTACAGGTGCCATTCGAGGCCAAAATACTTGCTGTCCCTTGACTGAAATTCTAAAGTGTTAGTTTTTCATAATGTCACAGGATGCAGGTACAACTCTTTGTCCAACTCTTCATTTTATGGATGAGGAAACTGAGGCCCAGAAAGAGTAAGTGACTGGCATAACATTACACAAATTAGTTAAGCTGTATCCCGAGGTCACATGACTCTTCCAGTGACTTTAATGAAATAGTTGTCTTTGCTGTAATCCTTCTTCTACGTGATCATTGAGCTTTGATTTGGAATTGTTCTAGATACGTGCAATTGAATTTCTGAATTTTATGTTTTCTAACAAACTGATGGGGAATAATTACTTGAATTTACGTCTTCTGGTTAATGAAACCTGACATTCAATGGACCACCACTGATATAGTGGAATTTAGCAATTAGGCAATAGTGATTTCCTTAATATTGTGAAATTGGGACTTTAACCTGCTTATGCATAAATGAATGTTTTCTATTTTGGTGGCGTGTAAAATAAAAAAAAGACATTACCTTTTAGTGAGCATGATCTAGTTTGCTTTAGCAAAACTGAGTATTTGGTGTTGGTTACTCTTGAGCTATTTTCCTCTTCTTGCCTATGTGCCCTGATTTCTCAGTTGCTGTGGGAGTGTAGAATCAGAATCCTAGAGGTAAGAGGTTTTTCAAGAGGTCACCTGTTCTGTTTTTTGGAGTCCAGGGAATTGAACTTTTTAGTCAACCAAGGCAGGAACAACTGAACTTATGCTGAGTGAACTCAGTAGACACAGATCAGAGAAGGATTTTATATCCTATTTTGGTACAGGTATTTGTTTTCATTTACAAACCCCCTTTAGGTGGCACTCATTGCATTGTGTTGCAATTATTTGACTGTTTATCTCTCCTTGGAGGCCCTTGAGGACAGGAATGTGTATCTACCCTCTCTTAGAACACCCAGCACATAGTAGGGGCTTGATAAAAGTCCATTTTTCAATGCACAATGCAGATGTTGGGTTCTATTTTGTTATAAAGCATAGTGCAAGCCTGTTTCCTTTTGTTTTGCCCCTTCCGAGGGGCTCATCCCCAGTGCCCTTGCACAGGGACTAATACAAAGTAATCAATCAGGAAATGTTTGTTGACTGATTAGATGAATAAAAGGTGACTTCTTACGGCTGGAAAGTGTTAAACTGATACCTTCATTCTTGTGTTATCCCTTATTTTCCCAGCTTGTATGGGTGTATTTAAGATATCCCCCCAATATAAAAGTGTTTATGTCCTGTTAAACTTAAAAATATTAGTCAAACTAGAAAGATATAATAGGCAAAAAATCCCAATTATACCATTGCTTCTCATGCTGGGGACTTTCCCTATATTGCCAATTAAATCTAACAAGCAATTTTGAGCACTTCTGTGTGCAAGGTATAAGGGGCGGGGATGATATTTAATGATGTTCAGCAGAGGAATCACTTGATCAAACACCCACACCCTGTGGCCCCTGCATGATGGCCAATCCTTGCTGATTCCGTGGCCATCAGCTTGTTTCTTGTCTTTAGGCAGGAACATTTAAGCTTCATTCTGGCTATTTGGTCAGACATCCTGGGTTTGAATCTTGACTGCTGCATCTAGTTACGTGAAGTTGAATGAGTTACTTCATCTCTCTGAGTCTCGTTTTATCTCTCAAATGGGCATAATTATACTTCAGAGGCTTGTTGGGAGGATTATATGAAGGAAAGCATTTAAACACTTACCACAGTGCCTGGCGCTCAGTTGTTTTCCTTATTTGTATAAAAATACTTCCCCTTCCATCTCCTCATACCCTACCCTGTGCTCAGGGCCCAGCTCTAATGCTGCTGTCTCTATGAAGATCTCTGATGCCAGCCAAACCAATCTTTCCCTTTTCAAATGTTTTCTGTGTCTATTTACCCTGCCTCACAATTACCCTCTTGTTGCTACGCTATTCTCCAATGGCCTAGGGTAAACAGTTTAGCATTTGTGTATAAAGATGTGCAGTAGCATACCACCTTTTTCATAATATAATTCTTCCCTGCATTTGTCTTTTCCCCAAATGAGGTTTAAGCAACATACGGATAGGACTATGTAAGGCTAAACATAAGATCTCAAAAGTATACTTTCTGACTTAAAAGACTGAAAAGGCCAGACCATGCCTTAACCTTTTCTCTCTCTCAAATTCTCTTCTTAACTCCAACTCTGGTCAAAGCTTTCAGTTAGCTTTCTGATTTAAATGAGCCAATTTTTCTTTAAAAAGACTGGCTGCTGTCAATTTCTGGGCATAAAACCCTGTGACAATCACTGGTTTGTGAAGGTTTTTCTGTGCCAGATTCATTCGTTTCCTCACTCTAAACCCTAAGCATTCTGTACAGCTATATGGAACTGGCATTTCTGTATTAGCGACATCACACCAGCTTGGGAAATAGCCAGGCCCAGGGTCTTTCTCCATTAATTCAAATGGTTCTAGGAAGATGGCCTCAAGGACTTGACAACCAATTGTTGGTCCTGTAGGCCAGAGTTGCTTTTCACTGGGTTGGGGTGGGGGGGGTGGGTCTTCATCCCCTGCTTCATTCAGTTTCCTGACCCTTGGCTATAACCTGAAGGTATCCCATTAAATTGTGAAGGGAATCATACACACAAGTTCCAGAGAGTGGTTACTTTTTGGAGTGGGGGTTTGGAGAGAGAAGGGACATAGGGGAAGAATAACAGTGGCACTTTCAAATAGAAGACTAACATCTTTCTAACTTGGTAGTGGTTACTTGGATGTTGCTCGTATTGTTATTTTTTTAATACTCTACATATAACACTTTTGTATGGCTGTAACATAACTTTTTTTTAAATGGGAATTGAAAGCCTACTGAATATTATTCTTCCCCTTGCCATCTTATTCCGGCATTCCGTTCCTGCATTCAAAAAGCAAAGTCATTCAAGAAGTCTAAAAATTAATATTGGAGATCACCTGGTGATGTCCACCTTGTCAGCTTATTTTGAAAACTCCTAATTCCTAGGAACACATGTGCCTCAAGCACCACACTAAGGGACAAAGGGAAGTCAGCAGGGGGAGCCTGGGCTCATCCTTTCCTTCCACCATATTTGATTCTGTTTTACATGTTGAAATTCTGCATAAGAAATGGTTAAAGAACCAGGAGGGAGGTCAGAATAGGTATTTTCTAATTTTTGAAGGATATCGAATAAAATTAGACTGATTGTTATGGCTTCAACGGAAGAATGAGGATAAATGGGTAAAAGTTCTTGGGACCTAGGATTTAGTTTGCTACAAGAAAGGTGACCATACATTGCAGCTTGCTTCAGGCAATCCAAGTTCATGCCTTTTGCCTGATATCCCGAGGTAATTACTAATAGCATCTCTTTTCACTCTATAAGTGTGTCAGTTTGGATGATAAATTGAAAGGTCACCCTACGAAGTGTGATCAGAAATTACAGTGAATGCTGCTGTAACATTGAATGGCTGAGTGCCATTCAATGGAAAAGTAGGGATCTTGAATACGGGAAGCAGCGCGTTGAACCTTAGTAACAGTGTGACATGTTTCAACTTGTTTGGTGCAGTTAGTCGGGTGTGAGCTATGGTTGACAGAAGGTGTGTTTTAAAGTGTGCCCTAAATCATCCTCCACTATGACAATGCTCCATGTCACACATCTTTTCTGGTATGGACATTTCTGTCAAATAAAAACATTACGGTGTGTCCTCATCCACCTTATGCACCGGATATGGCACCTTCCCCAAAGTCAAAATGATTCAGGACATCAAGGCAGCTAGGGCAGTGCAACTAAAGACACTCACACAAGAGGGCTTCCAGAACTGCTTCAGAAAGTGGCAAGAACGGTGGGGTAAGTATGTGTGTGTGTGTGTGTGGGGGGGCTGTTATTTTGAGGGGGATTGATGGCAATGTGTCTTTTACTGTAATACTTTTTTTAATTTAAATATTCGCTGTGTTTGTTGATCACACCTCATAGTTATAGAGAATATTTTTCTAACAGCTATATCTAAGATTACAGAGGTCTAGTTCCTGAAGTTGAAGCAAGAACTGAAATACATGAAGAGGACCAATTAGGGAGCTTTCTTGATCAGTTGTTTTCCAATGTTTTTTTTTAAACAGAATTTTTCCTGGTTCTTTAACCATTTCTCCTGAGGCATAGTTTACAGCTTTCTCACCCATTTGGTCCCCTCTGCTCTTGATATGTTTCAATTTTTATTTCTTGGAGTCTCCAGAAATAAAATATTTCAAATATGGTCTACTCAGGGTGGATTGAAGAGACTTCCAGAATTATAGAATGTTTGTATTAAAAGAAAACAAAAGATCACGAAGCTCATCCCAGTAAGAATATGAATATGGTGAACTACTGTGGAGCGCTTTTACAAGAATCACTAGGGGAGTTTCCCATGCATCTAAATTGTGAGGCCTGTTCTCAGAGATTCTTATTAGGTTGCTCTGGGACAAAACCAAGGAAGCTGAATTTTAATAATATCTCCAGTGATCCTGTTACTTGGCCATTTTGGAAAATCCGCAGAAAGCCCACTGGTTCCCAGATTATAAGCCATGGCTCCTATGGCTGGGTGGGATATGTAAATATTTCAGTTATTCTAAATGCTGCCTTTTTCCTATCAAGTAACTATCACTTGTCTTCCTCACATTTAATATTCATCAAATCTATAGAACTATTGTAACTTATAAAATATGTTTTTAAAAGTTATCTAAAGCATAATAGCTATTTGTCTTTGTTTTCTCAACAAATAAGAACCACTGAGAATATAAACTTTATCATGTATATGTCTGATACCTTGCCTTCATTTATTATTGGAACTTTATACTTTAAAAGGGTGAAAACTTAGTATAATTTATTTAACTTTACAGAAAAGGCCAGATAAACCAAATCTAGGTCATGGTCAGTGGTCTACTGGTAAATATTTAATAAGTAGCTCTCTCTTTCTTGGGGGGAGGGGGAGGGAAATGGGGGAGTAGGCGGAAGGAGTAAAGAAAGCCTTAATTTGTAAAGTTTGTTAATTTCTGTAGTGTAAAGCCTACCAACCTGAGTTTATTCAACATGGAATTGGGAAAAGATGCACACAATTGTCTGTTGTTGAGTTAGTGCGAGCTGGCTTTAGCAGGCCACTGACTGGGCTAACTGAAAATCTAGTTCTCTTGACTCCTAAGGTTAGCATTCTTTTCATTACTTGGCAGATAAAACTGCATGTTAAGAAGCCCTGGTAGCACACTGTTTATGGAATCAGGGGCTATTGTTTTGTATATAAACTCCAGAGCCACAAATGTAAAACCATCCATTTTTGAATTCCTGTGGGCTTTTCTCTTGCCTCCATACCACCTTGTTTTGACCTCATTGTGGACATTTTGGGCTCTCCAGAAAGTTTCCCTGAAAGACTTTGCCTTCCTCCTTAGCTTTTTTTTTTTTTTTTTTCCTTACAATCAAATTCATCTTCAGGGTAGCCCCTCACCAGGTCCGCACTTTGGTGAGGGCCAACTCACTTTTTGTGAATTT
The DNA here is from genome assembly GCF_964194185.1 of Rhinolophus hipposideros. Lineage (NCBI taxonomy): Eukaryota > Metazoa > Chordata > Mammalia > Chiroptera > Rhinolophidae > Rhinolophus > Rhinolophus hipposideros. The sequence continues at coordinate 13,193,131 of NC_138057.1, read as the reverse complement.
GAAGTTCTCAGATCTGGTTTCTCAATGATTGTGTTGTGTCTTTGACAAGCATCATTATTATAAACTCTCAGTTTTTATCAGCTCTCCTTAATATAGTGTTTTCCCAAGTGGATTCTAAAAAAAACAGTAGTCCTTAAAGATGTTCAGTGAAAAAAAGAATTCATGATTGAATATGGATGGGAAATGTGGCGTACTGCTATATATTAATACTACAGCTGTTCCCTCCCCACCCGTGGAGAATCACAGTCCATAGTCACAAATTAATGACTGACCAGTCTTGCAGTGAGAAAGATACTTACTTTGGTCTGATTTAGCTTTTCTAAAATTTATTGAAACATGGACCCTGATTCTTATTTAAATCCCCTGGAATACGCTTTTGGAAATACTGAACTAATAGCTGACAGCAGTATCTACCTTATGTCATTTCAAAATTCACATTCTATATTGGATTGCTCTTAATTTTCCATGTCGGAATGATGACCCCCATCCTCCCACCCCTCACCTTGTACCATTCGAATTACAGATTGCAAAAAGATTGAGGTATTCTGAGATCAATAATTGGCTCAACTCTTCAGGGTTCAATGGCCAGCTCTACCTTCCAGGGTCCCTCTTACTCTTCCCTTGGATGTCTTACCCTGCATAAGAGAAGGGAGTTTTTAATATAAGACATGCTTTTTACATGGAAGGACTACCAGATAATATTTCTGTTTGTTTTCTTTACTCATTTGTACTCGACCAGAATGGGTAGCATGACTTGGTAGTGGTGAGTGAGAATAAAGAAGTATGGATGGGAGGGAGTAGGATAACAGAGGACCTTGGTAGGCAGAGGATTTGTTTATTTATTTATTTATAAATTTTTATTGGGGAATTTAGAGGTACAGTATGTTTTTCCAGGACCCATCAGCTCTGTGTCAAGTCATTGAGTTTCAATCTAGTTGTGGGGTACAGCTCAGCTCCAAGTCAAGTCACTGTTTTCAATCTAGCTGTGGAGGGCCAGCTCGCTGGCCCATGTGGGAATCGAACCAGGCACCTTGGTGTTATGAGCACTGCACTCTAACCAGTGAGCAAACTGGCTGCTCCCCAGACAGAGGAATTTAAATGTGAAGATGTTAAGAAACAAGAAGTGGAACAGCTGCCCTTTTACTTCTGTTCTTGAGCATCTCCTTTAAGGACAAGAAGTAGTGCCTTCGTTGAAACAACTCCTTTATAATGCATTTGTTTCTTTTCCTTAGATAAGGACATGACTTTGCATCTGAGCAGCAAGGCCTAATGTGACCCCGGTGGTTTCTGTAAATCTCTTCCTGCTAGGTATTACATTGTTGCACTGGTAACCCTTGCCTTCTTTACGTCTTTGTCATGTGGTGCCCCTGGGCTTGATTCCTTGTAACTGTGCTATCTAGTATTCAGCCTTGGCTCCGATGGTAATACTCATGAATTTCCTCATTGAACAGAATGATATCCTTGGAGAATCAAACTGGCCCAAAAGGAACAATAAGGTTACTAGTATTTTTTTCATGAGTGCCCAATGGAATTATATCATTGCTAAGAATTTTTCTCTGAGGAGGCTTTTTGTATCTGGGGAATATCTGTTCTGCAATTGATTAAATCTGTATCTGCAGGGAATAGAAATAGTTTACCACCCATCATGGCTCTGAAGATATTTACCTGTTCCATGAGCCAGTTGTGGGAAATTTTTTAATCCTGCCTTCATTCACTGCCTCAGTTTCCCATATCTGCCTGGAAGAAATGTGTCCTGACATGAACACCCTACAGCCCGCCTCCTGGCTATTTTGATAATTGCGAGCCTTCTGATTCTAATTCCCAAAGCTTCTCCAGTCAAATTGCATTCCTCTCTGTTTGCCTTGCAATAGAATAGAGTCATAACACACTCACTTTTTATGGGACTTCCTGGGGATTTGCTCTTCCCTTCCAACCTGATAGCAGGTGACAAGATAACTAATTGTTTATAAGAAACCACTTAATTTGGACAGTAAATGGTGAAACTTTCTTAATCTTTTTGTTCCCTTGAGACTTAGGTGTTTCTAGGAGCCCCCAGTGAACTTTAAGGGGCGACTATTACAAACTTTTGAATCTGGTATTCCTTAGTGACTAGCGGAGCTGAGTACTCAGGTGTACTCAGTGTAATGAGCACACAGGTGTTTCACGTAGGTTTTAATCCTTCCCATGTTTTCCCTGTCTGCCTTTTTATCCCTGGTCCTATATTAACAGCTAGTATTCCACCCACAGAGCAGCTGCAGGCGGAACGGTGGCTCAGTCGGAAAGGTCTGTTTCTGGTAAGAGCTCAAGGTCCCTTTCAGTTTATACTGTGCCTGCCGATTCTTGCTATCTCCCTGATATTTTGATCTCTGACCTTGTTACTTGGTACTCCTTATTTCGTTTGGGCTTCATTGTTTTTGACCATTTGACGTTTTCTCTGGTTTATGAACTATTTTCTCTAAGCTCATTGCCAGGCATACTATCTGACTTCTAAACTTCTTACAATTTCGGATGAATGATGCTCATACCATTCCTGATCCATGTGACACTCTACTAGCTGGGCTGCACCCCTTTCCCTAGGGAAAAGGAAGTTTTGAAATGTTATTTAGAACCCAGGGTCCTTAGTTCTTCATTTATTGCCAGCCCGGGGACAGGGGATGAGGCTATCAAGATACCCTGATAATGCAGTTCACTCTACAGCTACAAGCATCAGGGCTTAGCTAGTGGAGAGAAGGTTGCAGCCGTATGAGGCTCCACTCCACACAGCTATTGATTTTGCTGCCCAAAGGAGTTCAAGTAGGATTCTAACAAACTACCAGGCATCCATCTACAAATTCAGTTCTATATGTAAACTCAGGGTTTGGGGTCTTGTGAACACTACAAGTAGTCATTTTCTTCTGTCTGTTGGGGGCGGGAAGTTGAGCCATACAGCCACACCTTGTCTAATTGCGCTTCACAAATGTTGCATTTTTTTTTATGGCTTGAGGGAAAGATCCTCCACCAGCAAAAAGATTATGACTCGCTCTATTGTGGTGGTTCAGAACTGCTCCCGCAGTATCTCCAAGGTATGTGTGTACGTGATTCCCCTCTGATAGTCTGCAGATATACCTTTATGGTGTTGTACAAGGGTCTAGCCTGTCTTATGACTGACATGGTTGCTAGGCTCAAAGGGAGTTGTCCTTAACTAGCTAACGGGGAAGAAGATTGGCTTTCCTTTTGTGAGCCGTTATGTTCCATTGTTTCACTGTTTTTCTGCTTACCATCTTTAATTCGTCAATTTTAGGATAGGGCCATCTGCTGTCATTCTGTAATTTTTTTTTCGACTTGAATGATTTTTATAGGCTCCTTTGTGACTGGATTATAAATAATCACCTGTTTGGCATGTGGGGTGTGTGTAAATCTGGAGCTTATCCTTTGATGTATGGATGCTGGGCAATGAGGGGCACACTTTCGACGTTAAGTGATAGCCTTAGTGCTGAGATAGAGGAAGGATTTGGGTCCATCTGGAAGCAATTAAATTGCTCATTGGCAGATGCTGTACATCACAGGATAAAGAACCCAAGACAAGATGTGAATATAAGAGAAGGCTTTCATTAGAAACATCAAATACTCCTCCTCTGACTTCCTTCATAGGTTCTTTACATTACAGGGTAATGAGAAAAGGGAGAGAAGCTAAATTGGTAGTGGATTACTAAAGACACTTCTTTCAATCAAAGTTCTTGTTTATTGAGATAATTGTAGATTTACATGCAACTGTAAAAAATAATACAGAGAGATTCCTGATACACTTTTCTTAGTATCACCGAGCAGTAATATTTCCCAAATTGTAGTATAATATCACAACCAAGATATGGACGTTGATACAATTGACCAGGCTTTAGATTTCCCCAGTTTCCCTTGTAGTCATTGGTGTCTGTCTGTGTCTCTGTGTATCACATTCTATACAATTTTATCACTTGTGCGGGTTTGTGTATCTACCACTTCAGCGGAGATACTGAACAGTTCCAACACTATAGTTACCACTCGTGTTGCCCTTTTATAGCCCCACTCGCTTCCTCCTGTCCTTATTTCCTACCCCATCCCAAGCCTTTGGCAGCTACTACTAATCTGTCTTCCATTTCTAAAATTGTCACTTCAAAAATGTCGTACAAGTGGAATCATACAGTATGTAGCCTTTGAATTGGCTTTTTATTTTATTTTATTTTTATTTTTTGCTGTCTACTTCCCTAGAGATTCAGCCAGTCTTTGTGTATATCAGTAGCTCATTCTTTTGGTTGCTGAATAGTATTCCATGGTGTGTGTGTACCACAGTTTATTTAACCATTCATCCCTTGCAGGATATCTGGGCTGATTCCTGTTTTGGGCTGATTCCTGTTTTGGGCTATTACAAGTAAAGCTGCTATGAATATATTCATGTGTAGATTTTTTTTGAGGGGGTACGAATGTTTTTATTTCTCTGAGCAAATTCTCAGAAGTGTCTTTGTTGGGCTCTGTAGCAGTTCTATGTTTAGTTTTTAAGAAACTGCCAAACATTTTTCCAGAATGGCTGTACCATTTTATATTCCTACTGCATCCTTGCTGGCATTTGGTGGTGCTATATTTTACTGTAGCCATTCTGAGAGCTGTCTAGTGCTGCAATATTATGGGTTAGTTTGCATTTAAATAATGACTAATAATAAATATCTTTTCATGGGCTTCTTTGCTATCAGCATGTCTTTTTCAGTATGATACCTCTTCATGTCTTTTGCACATTTTCTGATTGGATCGTTTTTCACTGTTGAGTTTTGAGGGTTCTTTATATATTTTGGATATAAGTCCTTTGTTACTTGTGCAATTTGCAAATATTTTCTCCCAGTCTGTAACTTACCATTTCTTATGGGCTTTCAGAGAATGACCCCTCCCCCCCAAAAAGTTATAAATTTTGATGTAGTTCAATTGATCAGTTTTTCCTTTTATGGATCATAATTTTCATGTCAAGTCTAGGAACTCTTTGCATAGCCTTAGATCCCAAAGATTTCCCCTGCTTTTTTTTCTCTTTTATGTTTCATAGTTTTATATTGTATACCTTGTTTCCCGAAAATGAGACCTGACTAGAAAATAAACCCTAGCATCATTTTTCAAAGGATGACGTCCCCTGAATGTAAGCCCTACTGCATCTTTTGGAGCAAAATTTAATATGAGACCTGGTCTTATTTTCGAGGAAACACAGTAGTTAAGTCTGTGATCCATTTTGAGTTAGTTTTTGTATGAGGTGTAATGTTTAGATTAAGATTGTGTGTGTGTGTGTGTGCGCGCGCTCACACATGAGCATGTGTATACTCCTATGAATATCTTATTGCTCCCGTTCCACTATTGGCAGAGAAAGATGATTCAATATATATATATTTTTAAAGCCTTAATTATATTAGCATCAGGAAAATGTCATCCTTCAATCTGGGCTTCAGATGCTACTACTCTGCTCCCTAGTGCCTGGGTTCATTGGGAGGTTTTAAAAGATCCGTGAGATCCTGTACAGGGAGATTCTGACTTATTCTAGCACTTTCTGAAGGACATTACTTGTAAGCAGTTCCACGTGATTTGAACATTACCCTTTCATCAGAAGGTTTAGTATAATGAGATGAATCCCTGGTTCTGACTCCGGAAGGAAAAAAAGACTGTGAAGCCCACTACATGGTCAACAGCAGAGACCCACAGACCTCCAGCGTCAGGCCTGTGGGAACCGGGCCACCCTCTAGCTGGTCTCTGTGCAGCCTCCATGGCTCAGAGGGGACTGAACATTTAACAGCACAGTCTCCTTGACCAGCTAATAGAATGGAAAATTGTGTCCAGGATTCTGCTTATGCTCTAGGTTTTCTAGGACATTGGCAAACTAACGTAACATAGCTTAAGGTATCCTGGCTCCCCAATTCAAAGGTTTTCCTTCTCACTCAACTGTCACAATAAAGGGTGGCAGGAATGTATGTTTTTAACTCTAATAGTAAAAAAAAAAAAAAAAAAAAAAAAAAATTCAGGAGCAGTCAAACAAAACACACACCATTACTGACCAAATATCAAATACCTTTTCTTGGAAAGGTCTCAGTTTAATTGCCCGATGGACAGATGCAATCCAGCTGAAGTGCCAGGGGAGCAGAGGGCTGCATTGGATTACAGCTCGCAGGTCAGAAATCTAGTCTCATCCTCATCGGCTGGGCAACCTTAGGTAAAACCCCTGACCTCTTTGTGCTTCAGGTTCCCTTTCCTCAAAATGGTAATAAGACTCATCTTACCTCCTTCAATGTGCCATTATGAGGCTCAAGTTAGAGAATAAATGTGAAAGTTCTTTGAAAACCTCTGTTTTCCTCGTTGCGAAGGGCCCTGATGCACTCACACCAGCAGGCTTTCTGGGCTCCCCAACAACCCTGAGTACTGCTTCCCTTCTTCCTACACTCCCACCTCAGCATTGTCTAATTAAAAGATAAAAACTAAGTTTGAGGGAATGTAGGTAAAGAGCTGAACATAGTATTGGGCATCTCGGTGTTCAATAAATCATAGGTGCCGTAATGATTCTTTACACATTGTCACCCTCCCGATGACAATTGGCTGTGACCTATGGCAGAGATGGCTGACTGCTAGATAGCTGTGTCCCCTTCCTACTATAGTGCACAGTTCTCACTGGAATTGCTGTTCATCATTGATTATATTTCTAAAACCTTGCAGTTAAGTGTTGCCATGTGACTGAATCTAGCCAAAGAGATGTGAGTGAAAGTGATTTGTGCTGCTATAAGGACTGGTACTGAGAAGCCCTTGATGCTCTGTGTTCTTGTCTCCTCCTTGCTTCTTGGAATGGTGGTGATTTCAAAGGTGCCTCTAGAAGGAATGTATAGAAAATAGCAGAGAATCTGGCAGCCTCCCTGATATCCCTAAATGTCTACACATAGTAGGGCTGCTCTGCTAACCTGTTTAACTGCCCAGGAAAATTTACTTGAGCAAGAAGTATGTTTCTACTGTGTTTGCTTAACTGTATATTTTTATTTATACATTTTTTTTTAAAGTAGTTAGCCTATCCTGATTAAGTCATGGCTCACTTTCTTACTTTCCATGTAAACACGTGGACATGTTGGGGGACTCTGGACAAGTGACATTGTATTTTTCTTATTTTTCCCTTATGACACATAAAAATCAAATTGCACAGTGCAATAGTGTCTGAAAATCTCTGGTTCAAATAAATCAATCAGAAATAACTTTTAAAATTACATTGAAAATCTTTTTAAGACACATTTTTCAAGAATTTACTTTATTAAGTAAAATGAGTGTGACTTACAGATATTAGCCACACCAATTTTTGAGATCTGTTTGATAGAAGACATTTTCTCTCCATAAGGAGTTTTATCTAATCAAATTTTCTTAATATGGCCTACATTTAGGATACTCACAGAACTCTAAACTCCTCTATCTTTATTTTTCAATCCCCCTGGGTTTGTCCAAAACAGCACAGCTGCTGGCCCTTTAGATATCTTAGAAATCGTTATTTGAACAAACAAAACCCAGGATTGGGAAATGCTAGATATTATGGCCATGTGAGTGATTCTTATCTCCTCAGCTTATGAAGGCAAAGGGATCTAGGCTTTAGGTCCAGCTTAACCCTTAGCAGATCAGTGAGGGCCCAGTGAAAAATGACCCAAGACTCAGTTTCCTCAATTGAAAGCAGAGCTAATATCAGTGCTGTGTGTGTGGGATACACGGAGTAATGCATACAGATGGCATAGACAATTAAAATGCACCCAATAAAAATTCAGCTGTTCTATTCACAATAACAATACCTCAGGCAAATTAAAACAGCTTTGCCTCTTTGTTAGAAAGAAAATATTTTGCTGCAAGCATAGTTATAGTAGCAACCATAAAACAAAATTCTAGGGAGACTCGACTCCTACCTGGATGATGACCAGTGAGATATATATATATATATATATATATATATATATATATATATATAATCAGTGAGGGTGTGTATATATATATATATATATATAAAATCAGTGAGGGTGTGTATATATATATATATATATATATATATATATATATAAAATGGTGTGTGTGCATGTGTGTATTTGTGTGAGAGAGAAAGAGAACCAGTGAAAATATAAGTGGAAGGCAATGTAACGACATCTTTGAAGTACTGAAAGAAAAAAAAAAATTTCAACCCAGAATTATATACCCAAATGGATTTTCTACCTTTAAAAAAATCCCTTTTTAATTCTCCTAATTTCTTTGTACAGATCCAGTTTTTGGCCTGGTATCTGTTATATTCCTGCTGCCTGAAGAACTTAGCACATTTTGTAGTGCCAGTCTTCTGATGTGCATTTTCTTAGTGTTTTATTAGCCTGAGAGTTTTTATTTTGGCTTAGTTATTACCCACTGTAGCCACACCAAGCACACTTCTTTTGCAGAAAGAGGATATCCCATAACTACAGTGGGGTGAAAATTGCCTCATGGCATGCTGCTCTATCTTTGCTTATATTTCTTGTCCCCTAGAATGTCAGTCTCATCAGAGCAAGAGCCTCTCCCAGCACTTAGTACAGGGATTCGTCTTGCCAGCCTTTCCTTGGCAGCCATGCTCTTGGCTGCTTCCTGCTTGGTGACAGTGCATGCTGGCACTTGACTGCCTCCTCAGTGGCCCCCACCATTGCCTCCAGGCCTTCACCATCTGTTGCTGCCACCTACTTCTACTGCCTCCTTCTTGGTGAAAGGTTGCAGTGACAAGGCTCTACTATCATGTCTGCCCTGGTGACAGCAAAGCAGCCAGCTGTGAGGAAGGAATCAACCACATATGATGTTGGAGGTAGAGAGGAGATAATGGGGTGGGCTCAGGACAGAGGTGACCAGGCAGGACTGACCAGGGATGGGCACGAAGAGGAAGCTGCCTGAGATAAGAACACCTACGACTCCCTGGATCCAGAAAATGCCCTTCAGTAGGAGGAAGTTAGCTGAGGGGCGTCAGAACGTGGCAGAGAGAAGAGGTGGGGACAGGTGTGTGCGTGTGTATGTTTACATTTAACAGCATTTGTGGTAAGCTGATTGGCTAGAAAAAACTTTTTAAATAGGAAGGAGCCATTTACCAGGCAAAGGAAAGAGCCTGTGGACTAGGAGAGAGGACGTTTGAAAAGCCTACTTGGAGTCCTGGAGCAGCCAATTATGGGCTGTGTAACCTCTCTAAGATCTAGTGAAATCCTCTGAAAGATGGAAAAAACATAAACTGCTTGTGATGGTTAATTTTATGTGTCAACTTGTCTGGGACACAGAATGCCCACATATCTGGCTAAACATTTCTGGCTGTGTCTGTCAGGGTGTTTCTGGAAGACATTAGCATTTGAACTGATGGACTGAGTAGAACAAATGGCCCTTCCCAATGTGAGTGGGCGTGATTCAATCTATTGAGGGCCCATATTGGACTACAAGATGGCAGGCGGTTGAATTCTCTCCACCTGACTGATTGAGCTGAGACCTGGGTCTTCTGCTCTTGGACTGAGACTCAGGCCTTCAAACTCAGACTGGAACTACTCCCGGGGCTCTCCAGCCCTCAAGTCTTTGAACTACACCACTGGCTTCCTGAATTTCCAGCTTGCAGAAGGCAGGTTGTGGGACTTCTCAGCTTCCATTCATGTATGAGCCAATTCCTTATATATGTCCCTTATAGACATAGGCTCTGTTTCTTCTCAGGAGAACTCTGGCCAATACACCCAGCTTATACATGATTTCATTTAATGGTTGTATATAATGCCCCAGCACTGTACCTGGAACATAGGGACCACAGAGTGAATGCTATTATTAATCACATACATTTGGAAAGCACAAAGACTTTTGTCAAAATAGGATTCACCTGCCTTTGTAATTTAACTAGGTCTACACATTCACGACCTCCTTGGTTCTTTGGGGGTTTATCTACTGTATGTGAACTCCATGATATAATTCCCTGGGTTTTGAATATAAGCACTAATTTGCGTGCCAGCCAGACATAGATAAATGCATGTATAGAAAAGGCTTGAATAGTCTTCAAGATGGTCTAATTATTCATCTTGGTGATTTTGTTTCATGAAAAATTCCTCAAAGGATTGAGCATTATCATCTTCAGTGTAAATCAAGTAAACTCCAAATGGTTGGTAGGCTATTTGCCAGTGTAAATAACACTTCTCTACGGTTACAGAAATAACAGAAAGAATAATTTAGCTGGGATTAATTTTCCTCCCTGCTTTGGATTTCTCCCCTCTCACATTCTGTTTTAAGACTTACCAAACTCATATTTCTACAGTATAGATCTGATCATGTCTCATCTCCAACCCAGATTTCCCAGGGGCTCCCCATTGTCAAATGGCCTGATCTGACATGCCTGGGACAGCTTTCTAGGCTCAGCTCTGACAATGCCCCTCAGAGACCTTATGTTCAAGAGAAACTGAGACACCTTTCATGTCCCATGCTTTCCTGGTGGGAATGTTTAAATTCTACCCATGCTTGCAGGCTCAGATAAAACGGCAGTTCTTCCTTGAAGTTTGCTCTAATTCACTCATCGAAATCCAGGGTGGTCGTTCTTGTCTCCAAACTATCACAGCACTTTATTTGACTTGTACCATGCCTGCGTGTTTGATTGCCTTCCTTCCTTCCTCAAACACTGCAACATCTGTGTGTCACATGCTGTGCTGCATGCAGCGAGGACTAACGCAGGAAAGATCCATGCTCTGTGGGTGTGACAGTCAGGGGAAAGAGAGCCACCAATCAACCAAAAAGTAAATGGATACAGTTGACCCTTGAACAACACAGGGGTTACGGGTGCTGACCCTCATGCAATAGGAAATTCACACATACCTTTTGACTCCCCCAAAACTTAAGTTGTCTCTCAGTATCCATGGGGGATTTGTTCCTGGACCCCTCCCAGCGACACCAAAATCCTCAGATGCTCCAGTGCCCCTTATAAAATAGTGATCAATGCATACAGCAGGCTCTCCATCGTGGACTCCCAACTGCAGGTCAAATACAGTATAGGTATTTACTAAAAACTATCCATGATAAGCGGACCCATGCATTTCAAACCCATGGTTTTTGAGGGTTAACAGTAATTATGAAATGAGTTGAGTGCCCACCAAGGAAAGTACAGTAAGCTAGCATGACAGAGGACTGTATTTAGATTTTGAAGTAGGAAAGAAAGAAATTTGGGTCAGTGAAGCGCTGCAGACCTGGCATAATGTATATGAAAGTGCTAACAAAAGACAGTAATAGATATCATACATCAGGTATCCTGGCCCCCAATCCACAGCTAAGTAGTCAGCGCTTCGCTTCTGGAGAATTCATAAAAAACTGACATTGTTTTCTTTGATGCTTGTCCATCCATCCAAGGGCAGACAGCAAACCTTGGTTAGCTTCTCTCTTCTAGCTAATTGTCACTTTATCCAACATTCACTGTTTTCAGATTGTCCATGGTTTTCCCTTCACCCCTGTTCTTTCTCTTCTAAATACTGATATTTCTTTTGCTAAATAAAATCAATTAATAATAATTACTGATTTTATTGGTTTTCTCTGCATATAAGGAAACGATATGCTAATACCGTGTTCCTCGAAGGAAGACCTAGCTCTGGCTGATGGTTCGGCTAGGTCTTATTTTCAGGAAACACGGTAGATAACTATTAATATCTGCTGGTTAGTTATTTTCAGCAGGTTATTATTTACTGAGCTTTGATTATGTGCCAGGCATGACACTAAGAGTTTTATATATATATTATCTCATTTAATTCTCACCATGAAATTCTAAGACCAGTTGTTATTTCTTTATCATCAAAATGGAATCCAAAGCGCAGAAAGGTAAATCAAGATTGGACCAATATTTGAATCTAGTTCTATGTGACTCTAAAACCCGTGCTGCCAAGTATAATGCCATGCCATTCCGAATTAGGAGGAGGAAAATGTTTCATCCACGTTGAGTCCTGACATGTGTGAAATAAACACGCCTGATACTATTATAGTCTAGAAATATAAGGGCTTCTTATGTTCTCCTGAAAATTTTATTTTTTAATTTAAATTTATTTATTGGGGTGACAATTGTTAATGAAATTACATAATTTCAGGTGTACAATTCTGTATTACATCAACTATAAATCCCATTGTGTGTTCACCACCCAGAGTCAGTTCTCCTTCCATCACCATATATTTGATCCCCCTTACCCTCATCTCCCTCCCCCCACCCCCTTTACCCTCTGGTAACCACTAAACTATTGTCTGTGTCTATGAGTTTTTGTTTCTCATTTGTTTGTCTTGTTTTTGATTTATATACCACATATCAGTGAAATCATAGGGTTCTCTGCTTTTTCTGTCTGACTTATTTCGCTTAGCATTATACTCTCAAGATCCATCCATGTTGTCACAAATGTTCCTATATCATCTTTCCTTAACGCCGAATAGTATCCCATTGTGTATATATACCACAACTTCTTTATCCATTCGTCTATCGAAGGACATTTTGGTTGTTTCCATGTCTTGGCCACCGTAAACAAAGCTGCAATGAACATTGGAGTACACGTGTCTCTGTAGAGAAATGCTTTCAGATTTTTTGGGTAGATACCCAGGAGAGCGATTGCTGGATCATATGGTAATTCTATTCGTAATTTCTTAAGGAACCTCCACACTGCCTTCCATAGCGGCTGCACCAGTCTGCATTCCCACCAACAGTGTATGAGGGTTCCTTTTTCTCCACAGCCTCTCCAACACTTGTTGCTATTTGTCTTGTTGATGATAGCCATTCTGACTGGGTGAGGTGATATCTCATTGTGGTTTTTATTTGCATTTCTCTGATGATTAGTGATGTTGAGCATTTTTTCATGTCTATTTGCCATTTGTAAGTCCTCTTTGGAGAAATGTCTCTTCAGGTCCTCTGCCCATTTTTCAACTGGGTTGTTTGTTTTTTTGTTGTTGAGTTTCATGTGTTCCTTGTATATTTTGGTGTTCTCCTGAAAATTTAACTCTTAATTTTTAGGACCCAAACCAGTCCAAATTATAGTACCAGGTTTCCATAATAAAATACATCCAGATCACAAGTAATAATTCTATGTGATTTTTCAAGAGAACTGTTAGGTGACATTGTAAATTTTGTGTCCTTTGTATTCTCTCAGCACATGTTTTGCCAAATAGATTTTAATCTATTTTTCCATGTGCCTTCTTCCCTCCCTCCATTCCTTCCTTCCTTATCTCATTCATTATCCCTTATCATTCTATGCATAAATCAAGGAGTAGCAAAATGGTTGAAACTTCCAGAAATTCTAAGCATCCTTGTGTGCAACAGAAATGGTTCTCTACACATTAGCATTCTTATAACTCAGTTCAGTAATTGACATATGAGTTAGCTTAGTTGAATAGCTTCAGCACCTCTTGTTGAAGATAATTCATAACTTTGGAGAAAAATTTTGTTTTCCAAGTAAAATCCGAAGTTTCTGCTTGTCCCCCACAACAGAGAATTTCTGAAGCTGTCAGAAAGTACTTCACCATGAATGAAAAATGAAGCAAAATGATAAATAGGTGGGCCTTGAAACCTTGAACACTGAGATGGTTATCTGGTCCCAAACTATGCTTCAGTAGAATAATCTGATCAATTTCCAAGGTTGGACACTTCCTGTTTTCAGTCAATCCAGAATAGCTCTAAGGAGCAGCCACTTAGCTGTCAGGTTGATGTTGACTTTTAAAAACTCAAAATGGTACACAGAAAGTAATTTTTAATACTTTGTAGCATATACTTGTGGGTGTATATTCAGATGTATGAATGTAGGATTAAATTTAGACAGGAGAGTACACAGCAGCCTATTGATTTGGCATCTCCTTAAAGAAATATTCTTTCAACAGTTGTTCCACGTGTATTTAGTAGTATAGGGGAACATCTAATTGTTAGTAAAAACTGTATTCCTTTCTTTACATTCAGAATAAGAAACATATGCATTAGACAAAATAATATTTTAAAGCTTTTTGTAATTTGTTTTCAGCCATTTCATAGTTGCATTCACTAAGGATAGAAGTAACTTGCATGAGTGTGGTTACAGGTTTGTTCAAAAGGCTGAGTTCAGAAGCCTTTCTGGCTTAATGTTGGCTAAACAGTTTCAATTTTACTGTGATTCTACTTCTCTCTCTAGTTTTCCATTGTTTGCTAAACTGGAAAGTGTCCTGGAATGTACTTACATTTTTAAAATTTAGATAAAGAGAGAACATTTCACTATGGCATGAGCTACATCATACTTTTTTATGTTTCAGATTTTTCTTTTAGTTTGGCTCGCAACTGACTGCTCTCAATGTTGGTGGCTTGACTTTATGTGCGTGGATGAGAAGATTTTCAGCAAAAGAATGAATACCTTCTTCAGAACTGTGAGTTTCCCACTATTTTTAATTAATTTGAGATGGTTTTGCCAGTGCTGAGAGAAATTTTACATTTATGTTTTTCTCATATAGTTAAGAGGTTTTCAGGCCTATGGATTTATAGAAAGTTAAATCTTGCAGGAGATTATATGACAAAGTTCTTTTTGTGGTTCATAAAAAAGGAAAATCAAACTCAGATAGCTGAAGGGAGGCCTGCCAGTCTTCCGGAAAGAAGTTTCTTCCCCTGTTCTCCCTGAAGGAGGGCAGTGGTGGTGTTGTGGTCCTTTTGGGTTTCTCTAGTTTTTATGTGTCAGGGGTTATCACGGGAGCTTTTAAAGCAGGATGAGCCTTTTGAATGTCTCTGTTCTTTGTCTTAATTCTCATGGAATGCCCCGCCTTGCAGTATAGGAGTGAGGTGTGGAAAAAATGGAAATAAAGCCGAGTTACCCAAAGAATTATTTAAATACAGTTGTGGTCACTACTATGAAGGAGAAGTACAGAGTACTACGAGTGTGTATACAAAAAAGAGCGATATGACCTCATGAGGTAGACTGGGGAAAGCCTCCAGGGGAAGGCAAATTTAAGTTGACACTTGAAATATGATTAGGAATTGTCCAACCGTGGGAGACAATTCCATTAATATTACTATCATGAAAAGTATCAAAGCATATGCTTGGGACGCGTGGTTTGAGACCTTGGGCTCTGTGACTGAGTGGGCGAGTCAGATTCTCTCCTTTAAAAACTCGCTGTGTTTCTGTGGACAAGACACTGAGGTTCTCTGTTCCTCACCAGTCTTTTCTGTAAAATTAGTTTAATAATACTATTATGGTATTATACTGTTATCATACTATTATGCTAATTTCATGTGAGGCTTGAATGAAATAATGCATGTAAAAGGACCTTAACACAATGCCCAACACATAACAGCAAATGTTGGCCATTATTATTATAGCACTTTGCAGATTACAAAACACTTTCATAGGCATCATATCTCATCGGATGGCCAATGCTTCCCTCTAGTACTCAGTCCTCAAGGCACAATACCTTTGCTGATGGCACTGTGATTTTATTTAGAGAAAATAAGTAAATACTGTGGACACCTGTGTACACTATCAGGGGACAAGAGTATCCCAGAGATGGAACACAGAGATAGCCTGGGTCTCATCGTCCTGAAGAATACTCAGGAGTCTTCCTTTCTAGACTGGAAGTTTGTCAGTACTCAAAAAGCCAGAAAGCCTCAAGAAGAAAGGAAATACACATTTAAAGGACTAGGTTACATTAAGGATTTTCACAACATGACATTCATGGTTTAAGTGCCCCTCAGGAATCATGTCCTCCAACTGTTCAATAATGATGTAAGATGGGTGAGCAAACAATTTAAGTGTTACTCTAAGGTAATCTCAGCAGGAGCACGATATTGTAAGCAGTGATCTCCACATCTCCATCCTGTGAAGTAGCTTTTCATTGTTGTCCATTTATTCCTTTATAGCTATAAATCTTTGACCAAGTCACTTAGCATCTTCTAACGAGTCTTCCAAGATCTCCTAAGGAAATCCAGTGTAAGAGGTTGTGGAGTATTATACTAACAGTATGATAAAGGATGCCATTTCTATTGTAAAGCTCATCCTCGCCTATGAACACATTTAACTTTGTATCTAGTATTGTGGCTCATCTGCGAGCAGGAATGTTGCTGTTTATTTTCCCAATTCTGAAGAAGTTCACATTGGTAAATTATTTTACAGTTTGCAAAATGTTTTACCCATTTTTACTACAGCTGATTCTCCCAACAGCGTTTTCCAGTGTTTAGTGAAACTGAGTCCTATGGATGAAACATATTATCTGGGTTCAGAGAGACAGGGCCAAAACTTGAACCCAAATGTTTGGTGTCCAAATAAAGTGCATTTGCCATGCAACTTTGATTTTTTTTTCTTTCAGTTTTTTTTTTATTAGTTTCAGGTGCACAAGACAAAGTAATACTTAGAAGTTTATCATTTATATCCCTCACACTGTGAACCCCCTCCCCCATCCATTATCTCTCTGACATTGCAGCCAGCCATCACTTTTCCACTATCTCCACTCCCAATGCTGTACTTTGCCTCTTGTAAGTATATACATACATATGTGTATGCATATATATATATATATATATATATATATATATATATATATATGTAAAATTATAGTTGGCATTCATTATTGTTCAGCTTCAGGTATATATTGCAGTGATCAGGCATCTACATCTTCCCTGAGGTGGTCTCCCAAATGGGACACATGTCCATCAGATACCCTATAAATTCTTTACAACATTACTGATTACGTTCCCCAAATTAATTTTCAAAACCCCATGGCCATCTTGTGGTTACCCACTGTTTTTCAAATCCTCTTACCTTCCCTCTTATCCCCACCGCCCTGCCCATCTAACAACCCTCAGTTTTTTCTGTTTGTCTCTGTTTTGTTTCTGATTAGTTCATTCACTTATTCTCTTCTTTAGATTCCGCATGTAAGTGAGATCATATGGTACTTGTCTTTCTCTGTCTGACTTATTTCACTTAACATAATGATCTCTAGGTCCATCCATGTTGTTGCAAATGGTAAGATTTCTTTCTTCTTTATGGCTGCGTAATACTCCATTGTATAAATGTACCACAGTTTCTTAATCCAGTCATCTACTGATGGGCGTTTCGGTTGTTTCCATGTCTTGGCTATTGTGTATAGTGCTGCAATAAACATAGGAGTGCATACAGATTTTTGAATTGGAGTTTTAGGTTTCTCCGGATAGATAACTAGGAGTGGAATTACTGGATCATAGGGTAGTTCCATTTTCAGATTTTTGAGATACCTCCATACTGTTTTCCATAGTGGCTGCACCAATCTGCAATCCCACCAACAGTGCAAAAGGGTTCCCTTTTCTCCACATCCTCACCAGCACTTGTTGTTTGTTGATTTATTGATGATAGCCATTTTGACTGGGGTGAGGTGGAATCTCATTGTGGTTTTTATTTGCATTTCTCTGAATGTTGGTGATGTTGAGCATTTCTTCATATGTCCGTTTGCCATCTGTATATCCTTTTTAGAAAAATGTCTCTTCAAGTCCTCTGCCCATTTTTAAATTGGATTGTTTGTTTTTTTGGAGTTGAGTTGAGTGAGTTTTTTATAAATTTGTGATATTAACCCCTTATCAGATATATCATTGGCAAATATCTTTTCCCATTGAGTAGGATTTCTTTTTGTTTTATTGATGGTTTCCTTTGCCATGAAAAAACTTTTTAGTTTGATATAATCCCACGTGTTTATTTTTTCTCTAACTTCCCTCGCGCGAGGGGATATATCAGTAAAAATCCTACTCCGGGTGATGTCTGTGAAGTTTCTTCCTATATTTTCTTCTAGGTATTTTATGGTTTCAGATCTTACATTTAAGTCTTTAATCCATCTTGAATTTATTTTTGTATATGGTGTAAGGAGGTGGTTCAGCTTCATTTTTTTTTTGCATGTCTGTCCAGGTTTCACAGCACCATTTATTGAATAGATTGTCTTTACCCCATTGTACATTCTTGCCTCCAAAGTTGTAGATTAAATCGCCATATAGGCATGGATTTATTTCTGGACTCTATTCTGTTCCATTGATCTATGTGTCTGTTTTTTTGCCAGTACCATGCTGTTTTGATACTGTAGCCTTGTAGTATAATTTGAAGTCAGGTATTGTTATACCTTCCACTTTTTTCTTATTTCTCAAGACTGCTGAAGCTATTCGGGGTCTTTTATGGTTCCATATAAATTTTAGGATTATATGTTCTATTTCTGTGAAAAACGTCATTGGTAGTTTGATAGGAATTGTGTTGCATATGTATATTGCCTTAGGCAGTATGGACATTTTAACTATATTAATTCTTCCTATACATGAACATGATTTGTGTTTCCATCTATTTATATCTTCTTTCATTTCTTTCTTATAATTTTCTGAGTACAGATCTTTTATTTCTTTGGTTAAATTTATTCCCAGGTATTTTATAGTCTTTGGAGCAATTGTACATGGGATTTTTTTTCAATTTCTCCTTCTGATATTTTATCATTGGTATATACAAATGCAACTGATTTCTGAATATTAATTTTGTATCCTGCTACTTTACTAAATTCATCTATCAGCTCTAATAGTTTCTTGGTGGAGTCTTTAGGGTTCTCTATATATAGTATCATATCATCTGCATATAATGATAATTTTACTTCCTCCTTACCAATTTGGATACCTTTTATTTCTTTTTCTTGTCTGACTGCTGTGGCTAGAACTTCCAGCACTATGTTGAATAGAAGTGGAGATAGTGGGCAACCTTGTCTTGTTCCTGATCTTAGGGGGAATGGTTTTAGCTCTTCCCCATTGAGTATGATGTTAGCTGTGGGTTTATCATATATGGCCTTTATTATGTTGAGATATGATCCCTCTATTCCCACTTTCTTAAGGGTTTTTATCGTAAATCGCTGCTGGATTTTATCAAATGCTTTTTCTGCATCTATTGATATGATCATGTGATTTTTATTTTTCATTTTGTTAATGTGGTGTATCACATTAATTGATTTGTGGATGTTGAACCACCCTTGCATACAAGGGATGAATCCCACTTGATCATGGTGTATGATCTTTTTAATGTATTGTTGAATTCTGTTCGTTAATATTTTGTTGAGAATTTTTGCATCTATGTTCATTAGACATATCAGCCTGTAGTTTTCTTTTTTTGTCGTGTCTTTGATTTTGGGATCAGGGTGATAGTGGCTTTGTAAAAAGTGTTTGGGAGTCTTCCATCCTTCTTGATTTTTTGGAAGAGCTTGAGGAGAATAGGTGGTAATTCTTTTTTGAACGTTTTGTAAAATTCACCTGTAAAGCCATCTGGTCCAGGCCTTTTGTTTGTTGGGAGATTATTGATTACTGATTCAATTTCCCTGGTGGTAATCAGACTGTTCAGGTTTTCTGTTTCTTCTTGAGTTAGCCTTGGAAGGTTGTACGCCTCTAGAAAATTGTCCATTTCTTCTATATTGTCAAATTTGTTGGCATATAGTTGCTCATAGTAATTTCTTAAATTTTTTTGTATTCCTGTGGTGTCCGTTGTCACCTCTCTTTCATTTCTGATTTTGTTAATTTGGGTCCTCTCTCTCTTTTTTTAAATGAGTCTGGCTAAAGGTTTGTCAATTTTGTTTATCTTCTCTAAAAACAAACTCTTGGTTTTGTACTGTTTTTCTGGTTTCTATTTCATTTATTTCTGCTCTGATCTTTATTATCTCCTTCCTTGTGCTCCCTTTGGGCTTATTCTGCTGTTCTTTTTCCAGATCCCTTAAGTGTGAAGATAAACTATTGATAAGTGATGTTTCTTGTTTCTTTAGGTAGGCCTGCAATGCTATGAATTTCCCTCTTAGGACTGCTTTTGTGGCGTCCCATAGATTTTGGGGTGTTGTGTTTTCATTTTTGTTTGTCTCGAGATATCTTTTGATTTCTTCCTTGATCTCCTGCTTGATCCATTCATTATTTAGTAATAAGTTATTCAGCCTCAATGAATTGGTGTGTCTTCGAGATTTTTTCTTGTAGTTCATTTCTAATTTCATAGCACTGTGATCAGAGAAGACAATTGGTATGATTTCAATTTTTTAAAATTTATCAAGTCTTGTTTTGTGGCCTAACATATGGTCTATCTTGGAAAATGTTCCATGTGCGCTTGAGAAAAACGTGTATTTTGCAGCATTTAGGTGAAATGCTCTGAAAATATCAATTAAATCCAAGTGTCCTATGTATCATTTAAGGCTGATGTTTCCATATTGATTTTCTGTCTGGAAGACCTGTCCCTTGTTGTCAGAGGTGTGTTGAAGTCCCCTACTATGATAGTGTTACTGTTGATCTCTGTCTTTATGTCAGTCAATATCTGTTTTATATATTTAGGTGCTCCTATGTTGGGTGCATAGATGTTTACTAGGGTTATGTCCTCTTGTCGGATCGATCCCTTTATTGTTATATAATGCCCATCTTTATCTTTTAATATGTTCTTCATTTTAAAGTCTCTTTTGTCAGATATAAGTATTGCAACTCCAGCTTTTTTCTCATTTCCATTTGCATGAAATATCTTACTCCAACCTTTCACTTTCAGCCTGTGTGTGTCTTTTGATCTGAGGTGAGTCTCTTGTATACAGCATATACAAGGGTCTTGCTTTCTTATCCACTCAGCCACCCTATGTCTTTTGATTGGAGCATTTAATCCGTTTATATTTAAAGTGATTATTGATAGGTACACAGTTATTGCCATTTTTAAATTTGTAGTTAAAATTTTTTCATCTTTCTTCTATTTACAGAAGTCCTTTTAGTATTTCTTGCAATGCTGGTTTGGTGGTAATAAATTCCTTTAGCTTATTCTTTTCTGGGAAGCTCTTTATCTCTCCATCAACTTTAAATGATAGCCTTGCTGGATAAAGCAATCTAGGTTGTTGGCCCTTGTTTTCCATCACTTTGAGTATCTCCTGCCACTCCCTCCGGGCCTGCAATGTTTCTGTAGAAAAGTCATTTGATAGTCTTATGGAAGTTCCCTTGTATGTAACCCTCTGTCTTTCTCTTGCTGCTTTTAGGATTCTCTCTTTGTCTTTAAGCTTTACCATTTTAACTATAATGTGTCTTGGTGTGGACCTGTTTGGGTTTATCCTGGTTGGAACTCTCTGCACTTCCTGGGCTTGTATGTTGGTTTCCTTCATCAGGTTAGGGAAGTTTTCGGACATTATTACTTCAAATATGTTCTCAATCCCTTGCTTCCTCTCTTCACCTTCTGGTATTCCTATGATGCGCATGTTGTTGCGCTTGATGTTATCCCAGAGGCCTCTTAAACCATCTTCACTGTTTTTTATTCTTTTTTCTTTCTGTTGTTCTGTTTGGGTGATCTCTGTTAACTTATCTTCTAAGTTGCTGATTCGATGCTCTGCTTTATCTAACCTGCTGGTAATTCCTTCAAATGAGTTCTTAATTTCGGTAATTGTGTTCTTTAGTTCTAACTGGTTGTTCGTTATGATTTCTACATCCTTCTTTATGTCTTCTCTAAGCTCCTTAAACATTCTTATCACCAGTGTTCTGAACTCTGTCTCTGATAGGTTGGTTACCTCTGCTTCATTTGGTTCCAGTTGTGGAGATTTCTTCTGTTCTTTTATTTGGGACATGTTTCTTTGTTTCCCCATTCTGGCTGACTCTGTGTTTGCTTTGATGTATTAGGTAGATCCCCTAGAGTTCTTAGTTCCTGCTGGGTTATCTTATGTAGTATGTGTCCTTTATATTTGACTTGCACTACTTCATTCTTCTCCTCTGCGTGTGCTCAAAGGTGACTCTTGTGTTGTGTATATTGTCCTGTTAAAGAAGATCTTTAATTGCTTTTCGCTTGTGAGTAGGTGGGGTTAACTCCTAGGCTGACTAGTTGTGAGACTGGGCTCTGCCCACCACAGGGTGTTCTGCTGCATTGACCACTTAAATGTGGTTTGGCCTCTATGGGCTCTTGTGTCTGCAGAGAATTCCCTGTGGGTGTGTGACTTGTAGGTCAAACACAGTAGTACTCTGATTTGGTCTGGAGTTGGCCTCTGGATATGTTGAATCTTGTGCCTCTTAAGCTGGGCCCTGGTAGGGCAATTTCAGAACAAAGCAAATAACCAAGCACAACCACAACAACAAAGAAAAAATACCAAATACATTCACATGTAAAAAACATCCGATAACCCCCACTCAACACAGGCAAAGATATCAAAGATATAAAGACATAAAGACAAAACAAAACAAAGCAAAACAAAAAGCAGCGCCAGTCTTGGCTTAAGCCCACCAAGTAATCTCCAGGTTGTCCTCTGCTGTACCAAAGAGTTCCCTGCCTATTGTGCAGGCAGAACCAGTCACCTGGTGCCCAGGGTGACTTTAGGGCTGTAGATTTAAATGTGTGGGGCTGCAGGGTCTGGATGATAGTTTTTACAAAGTCAGTGCAGTTTCTGCCCTTGCCTGCATATATGCTCACTGAGAGTAGCAACAACAGCCCTGTGTCCAGTACTCCTGACTCTTAGGGCACTTCTTCCGTGTGTGTGTGTTTGTGTGTGTGTGTGTGTGTGTGTGTGTGTGTGTGGTGGTCGGGAGATCTCTAAGCTGCTGAAAGCTGGGAGCTGCGTCTGCCGCTTACTGCTGATCTCAGGAAGTGCCTCCCCTGTTGCAGTTGCCCCGCCCTAGGCAGCCAGAAAGGGTGGGGGCTGGGAATGGAGGGGTCTTCTCTTTCCCAGCCCAGCTGTGTCACACTCTTCCCGTAGGCCAGAAAAGGTGGTGGCTGGGGTGGAGGAGTCTCTTCTCTCCTAGCCCAGCCAAAATCACACTCTTTCCAGCCTCTTACCTGGGTCAGAGCTGCCTATCAGTCTTCCCAGAGCCTGAGCACTACGGCCCCTCTGTAATCTGACACTACTTCTCAGTTCAGGGGCCAGTTTAAGTCTCTGGAAGGGCAGGGGGAGGATTGGAGGAGCAAGGAGAGGGGCCCAGTTATGGAGTCTGTGTTTTTTGTCCTCCCTAGGGCCCAGCAAGCTGTCCCCCTGGCGGGAGCAATCAGCTGTAGGTCGCAGGGAAAGAGCCCACCTCCTGGCTTTGTGCTCTCTGTTCCGCCCTTGGGACCCCTGCATCTTTAGAGCTGTGGGTTACCGCCGCTGCTGCCTCTGGCCATGATTCCACCATGGGACCTTGGGTTTCCACTCCGCTCCCTTCCTTCTTCCCCTGCTCGCCCAATTTGCCCACCTTCAAGTAATCCTTCCACGAGTCTCTTAGCTGTTCTGCGTGATGAGCAAATAATTCTTTGATGGGTTATATGTCCCGTTTGTAATAAGATCCGGAGGAGAACTCAGAAAGTGTTCCCCGCTACCGCCATTCCTATGACGTCACTCCGCAACTTTGATTTTTGCCTTGTTTTCAAAGCTGCTGTGTGAAGACAAGAGCGAACATTACAGAGTGGTGAGATGACTAGTCATAGAAAATCATCTTTCACCAGTGTGTCACTGAGGACCCCACCCAATGTGGATTCAATTCCAAGGAAATATTAGGACTTCAAAGGTCAGGCAAGAGAATGTCACTGCTGAGCAGGAGATACAAGGTTGCTTCAGCCAGTGCTGTGATCCACTGACCCACTGGCCCACTGGGAGAGCTGCTGGAGTGCAGAGTTAGACCTGGCCACTCTTCCTGCTACATTCCACACCCGAGAACTCCCAGAGGCCACGAGGAGATTGTCCTCCTAAGGCCTTTGGGGATTTCCAGCCCTGTTTGTAAAAGACAACCTTTAACCATTTTCTATTTAGGACAGCCACTGACGTGTTGCTAAAAATTCCCCTAGGATCCCTCACTTCAGGCACTTTAAGGTCTGTTTCACTTAAACTCGAATCAGGGCATTTTAAAAAGAAAATCCAGCTTGCCTTAGATCACCCTCCTTTGGGATTAAGTTAAAAAAAAAATGAAAAAACAAAATGAAACAAAAAAACTAAAGCCATCATCTGCTTGTGGCTTTGCTGAATCAATGATTTTTATTCACTGTAAACCCACAGGTAGTAGTTCTTTTTCATGAAAAGATAGCATTGGCATTTTCGATTTCGAAGAATACATGGAAGGCTCGCTCACACTGACCATTAAGGGGGTGCCAGGCAGTGTACACAAGCAGTGGGGGGCTTTTCCATGTCTGACGCATTGAGACACCAAGATACAGATTCTATTTGAAGTAAGATAATGAAAAGAGGAGCGAGGTTAAGATGGGATTAGTAACATTTGGAAATCACAGAAATAGCTTTTTTTTTTTTGTCCCCCAGAATATTACTCTCAATTGTACCTTCCCTTCAATTGCTTGAGACATCTTTTGTTCAAAGTGTATACAGATTCAAAAATCTTGCTTTTGTAATGGGTGCGGGGCAAACATAATGAACTGCCACTTGGCTTAGGCTTAGCTGTCACAGCTGGGCTAAGCTACCCTACTTTCTCCTATCGAAGACTCCATTGATTCTAGGATGTACCATGTTATATTAATGTATCGCCAAGAAAGGAAAACCATGCTAACAGTTGGTCACATCAGCCCCTTGTGGCTTTGACATGTATCTTGTCTTTTCTGATGGTGTTGGTGATTTCCCCTGCCTTTATTTTATTGCTTTACCTTTGATAGGCACAGGCCTTTTGCACATGAACCAATAACAAAAACAACACAGCTTCATTTCCATATTGGTTGTAGCTTCATTAAAAGAACTTGCTTGCTGCCTTGCAAGAGGATGCGGAGTGTCAATCATTACTCTGACATTAAGTATTTACTTCACTAATAATGTCAAATTTACAAGACGTGATTCGTTTTGACGCCATGGCTCTGTTCCAACAGTGAATAATCATATAGTCTTTCTGAAGACTAAAAAGTTATACCATGTGCTATGTTACCACTACTACTGTAAGACACCATTGTTTATAAGACACAACCCAAATTTGGAAAGGTTAAAATGTGAAAAAAAAAAGTGTGATTTAGTACTGTAGGAGAGTTCATCAACATAAAGAACCAAGAAATGAGAAAACCTTCCAGCTCTAGGAATCCCAGGTCCAACAACAAGAGAATTGAAGCAGTGAGCAAGTGAACAAGCCGGCCTCAGTGTTCTCCTCTGCTTGGCTAAACTTGATACAAGTTTCTTCATGACTGTTGACCCCTGACCCCTATTTTCTTAGGGCATGTACTTTAGAAAACTTGCGATTGTAATTTCTCTGCCTCTTTGAGAGGTAAATTTTCCACAACCCAGAAGTGTCTTGTCAAGGACCAGCCTTTGAATTGTAATTGTTGAAGGAGATAGCACCACTCTCCTCAGTTTCTGTAGGAGGGTAGGAGCCTAACTTCTGTGGGTACCAATCGGTAAACACAAATGGCGTAATTACGCTGACCAACCCTCCCCGCCAACTCCGTTAGCACTTTCTATTAGTTACCCCAGTTTTAAAAAATCTCCTGCCTTTAGTTTTCAGCGGAGTGTTGCTCCTAATCTCTCCCTTATGCAATTGTCTTGTATAAAATCTTCCATGCCTGTTTAAGTGGTGGGTATAGTTTTTCTTTTACACTAGGAACCTAGTCCTAAAGAAATGGTCAACCATTAAAATGATACTTTCTGCATGAATGATGACTTTTTTAATGCACGTTTTTTGGTCTCCCACAAAGCTTACGTTGTTTATATGTTTTTTGAGAGTATAATCCCACCGATGTATTTTCCCTTATAGTATTTGCCTGTTGTAAATGCTGAGTGTAAGTGTGTTGAGAATTACAGTTCCTGGTTAGAACTGTTCATTTTTATTGTTTTGAACCAGACGCATTCAGAGATGAAAGGAATTTTTTTCTAATCCAAATATCTAATTTTTCAGGCTAATATTCTGTGGCCCAGAGAGATGAACACTTTTCTCAGTCACGTTAATTAATGGATGACCAAAAACAATCCAGTGTTGTTTTCATTAAGCAAATGATACCCAACATTGAGCTGTGCATTAGACCCCTGGGAGTTTGACATAATGTTGATATACTTTAAATTAAAATCAGGATCAGTTGATTCAGAATCTGTGGTTGTAGACCTCGGCATTTGTGGTGTGTGAAAAGCGCACTAGGATTTTATCTAAGCTCATCTAAAATGCAGCCAGGTATGAGAACCACCAGAATATGCTTTCTCTCTGTATGTAATACACTGAAATCTAGTAGGAAGCGGATTGCTAGATGACATCCTGCACAGAGGAGCAGAAGCCTCAATTTTGAATGCTTTGTAGGATTTGTGCACTCACAAGTTCTCACTCTTAACACATCTGGCACTTCTTAGTTATCCCTTCCTTTGCTTTCTTGCCCTAGAATTGTATAAAGTGGCACGTGGTGCAACAGCTTGATTGGTTATGGGAGCTCACAGAACCTGGGAAGGTGGGAAGGTACCAAAGTCAGTAGCACTTGACGTAGCTTTGAAGCTGCCCTGTTTGCAGATTGGGCTGCTGGGTACAGAGGGAAAATAGTTTTCAGAGAGCATTCCTGTAACGTTACAGATAAACTAGACTGCTGGCTCACACATCTGTACAGGTGGTAGAATAATGATACTATTTATTGGAAAACCTGCCATGTGTCAGGGTATCTACTGCTCAAGGTTGTTGTAAGGGTTAGTTGCAAAAGATACATAGATTCTAAGATAAATTCTAGATCATAAAATATATAGATTCTAAGATTCTAAGATGAGAAGGAGAGCTCCTAGGAACAAAGGAATTGTATAAGTGCAACGATTATTTTTATTATGCAAATAAACAAGCCTAATACAGTAATAATTACAATTAAAAAGAAAGTCAGGTCCCTCTGCCCTGAAGAACATCTTTGTAAGGAAATTTAACAAAACCTTTATAACTATCATTCCTGCATTACCTGAAAGGTTTTGAGTAAAAACCAAACTTTTAAGTGGGTGTTTATTTTTTGTTGTTAAATCCATTAGACATCAATTAAACCAAATCAGGATATTGAATGTCTCCTCCCCCTTCCTCCCACACCACTGCGGGCCTCACCTCAATCTGCTGATGTTCGCAGTATTTGCACAAGCACCGCTGTCTTCTGGAGCAAAAGTAAAGCTACTGTGATGATTCAGAGAAAGAATTAGACATTATATATTTTAAACTTTTTCCTTTTGTGAGCAATTTAAATTGGCAGGAAAAACACAATTAAGCAGCTTCAAAGGTGTAATTTTATGGTGATTTAAACACTACATCTCTAAACACTGTTTTTTAAAAGAAGAAATTGGTAATTAAGGTTTTCTATTATTTATAGTTCTAATCCTTGTGAGACAGTGGTAAAGAAAGTTTCCAAGAATGTGATTTTTTTTTACAGAGTTTAATTTGAAAATTCCCAGCCTAACATGTTGAAACAGAAAACGGTGAGAGTGCCTGGAGATTTCAGGTGTGGAAAAGAGCAGAGATGTCTGCGTGCCATTGCTCTTGTGGTCATTCATTCAGGTTGTCCTGCACACTCTATCCCTCAGCCACTGATGGGAAAATGTCTTACCTGCAAATTGAAGAGCTCTTGCCATCGATGCTGCAGAAGGAACAGGAAACTACCAGATGTCTTTAACACTTCCATTTTCATACCCTATCTCCCTCACCTTCCCATGGAAGGTTTCATTTTATAGTTACCTCTGACAGCATAAGATCTGCTTTAATTACCTAGAGTACTGGGAACCCCTTTTTGAAAGCCAGTCCATTGCACTGCTTTGCTTTTGTACCTCAGGGAAATTCTGATTCCTTATTTTTCCCCTGAAGTTGCCTCTCTTCATAAGTCTGTGTTCGGTGACATTGGGCTGGAGTTTGAAATCGGCCATGGTGACAATGTTCCCATCAAGGAACTACGCAAAGGCTACTCATCAGGGAATGTTCGGAGGGTAGGTTGTTCAGTCTTTGCCAGGACACCACTGTCTCTGGGGCTGAGCAGAATGAGTCTGCTTCCTCCTATCTATTAGGTTGGTGCAAAAGTCATTGCAGTTTTTGCAATTATTTTTAACGTTTTAAATCGCAGTGACTTTTGCACTAACCTAATACAAGAGCCTTTCAAACGCTTTTAAGATTTCTTTCCCTGTCCCTCAGAAATCCGAGCCATACAGAGTAGGGAAGCCCCTGGTAGAGTCTCTTGCTGGGTTTCTCTAATTTTGAGCAAGGGGTATGCATGCTTGTCTGTATGTATATCCTCCTCTATGATATATAATGCTTGTGTCATTTAGCTATTTTAGGAATTAAACAAAATGATGCCCCAAAATGTTCAGCATAGGTCCTCACACATCTTAAGACCTTGGATACTAGTAGCTATTACTATCTCACCTAGAATAATTGTTATCTTACTGTAACAATAGCTACTAGTACCCAAGGTCTTACGATCTGTGAGGCCCTATGCTGAGACCATACCAGGGTCATCAAGAAGGAACTTGAAATTGGCTTAGTCTCCTTTCCTAACCTCGGAGGTTAAGAAAAAAGGCACCCTAAAATAGCTTTGACTTTTCCCAGATTGTTTCATCTGACTAAAATGTGTGTAGTTCTGGTTAGACATTGGGACAAGGTATAGATGTATTTTCAGCTTCAAATTGAATACAACATTTTGTTAGGACACTTGGTGGATGGTTAGAATGGGGATTCTGAAGTGTTTCTTCCTTTTCTCTTGCAAGGAGAGCTCCAATATATTTGAGAATGCCTGCTATAACAGAATCTCTCATAACAAGAGCATAATCTCTCATAAGAGCATCATTTCTGTTCTGAGGAGAGACTGAGAAGTGCATAGTAATTTCCTATACTTCTTCTCCAGTCTGTCTTTCTGTCTCTCCGAGCATCGTATTACCCTCTTGGTCCTCTGTCAGTGGCACCCTACTTTCCTGTGCTAAAGCCCTCATGCTCATGGCTTTCTCAATACCAAGAAAAGAGCCCATCTGTGGTTGGTGATATGCTAGGAAGGCCCTCCAGTTTTCCTTCCTTCTGCTGTACAATCGTCTCCCTCTGAGTGTGGGCATGGCTGTCAACATGCTGGAATAGCACTCCCCTGATTAGGTTATGTTATGTGGTAACGCGGACTATAAGAAAGGGAAATGATGTAAACATGTGAATCTGTCCTAATCAGGTGAACCCTGAAAAGGGACTGGGCTCTTCCTGAAGTCCAGGATTTGACGCTTCAGGTGGATTTCATGGGAGGAGGATTGTCTGTTGCTGGCTTTGAATATAAGGAAGCCGATTTGCAAGGACCTGTGAGCTCAGGGTGACCTCCAGCCAGAAAAGTGGACCTCAGGCAGGCAGCGTGTAGGAAATGAGTTCTTTTCAACAACCTGAATGGCCTTGGAAGTGGATTTTCTCCTCGGGCCTCCAAAAGAGAACTTGTCTGGCCTCACATCTTGCGGGCAAGGCTCTGAGGAAAGATCCCAGCTTAGCCAGAATGGACTTCCGACATTCAGAACTGTGCGGTAATACATACAGGGCCATTGTTTAGAGCTGCTAAGTTTGTAGTGATTTGCTGAACAATAGGAAAATATACGCGCTATCATGTGATCTTATACTGTTATCTCTTCAGTGTAAACAGCTTCAATCTGGTCACCATATTGCCAGGCGCTCTTATCAGCCCTGGGTGCTTTCTTCTGGATTGTTCCGACTTCTTCAGAGTTCCCTCTTGAAATGGGGAGTAGAATGACTGCACTTGGTTTATATTTTGTCTAGCTCTGGCTCAGTGATCACTTTATGCACAGGTAGAGCCTGTGCTAAAATGATCCAGGGGATATTCCAAAATGCAGTAAATGAAAAAAAAAGACATAAAATTCTGAAGAGCCATGCATACATTACATCAACGTGAAAAAATATAAATCTTTCTTGAAACAATGCAGGATAGAAATAATTGAATCAAAGGGCCTCTGGCTGGAAGTTAAACCCATCTCTCCACTGCGGCATTCTTGGCACTGCCACCACGTGGTGATTCTCATGTCAGTCTAGTCTGGGAACTCCTTGGGGGTGAGGAACGGTGCTCGGTTCATTTCTAAACTCCAAGTATAGTACCCAGTATGTTATAGGTGTTCAGTAAGTGTCATCTACATCTCTCTGAAACAAGCATTTGCCAACCACACGATTTACAGGTTGCTGAGATTAATTGTGGTTTTTCTCCAAACTTGAAAAGCAGCAAAGAGAGAACTATCTGTTCAGAAAGATGTGAAGGGCTGAGGAGTGTACCAGAGAGTAAATGCTTTCTCAAAGTCAGAAAGCAATTTTTATGAAGCGGAGGTGTTGGCGAGCTCTTTCTGGGTGGAAGATGAAGAACTGAACAAAAATAAAAATGAGACACCTTGGAATTTGCCATAGAACAAACAAGACAGGAGGTGGTAACACTGATAGTTTAGAGCCTCTCTCGAAGCATATTTTCTCTCGTTGGGGAAGGGCACTGTCTCTCGTTTGAGAGAGATGAGATTATACACACAGACATAGCCGGGGGGGATTTGTCCACGGTAAAATAGCCAAAGTAATAGTGAGAGAAGAAAATCCACTCACAGCTGAAAGATAAATGGAACAGAGAGAAAGAAGCTGAAGTGCTGTGGGTAAGTCTAGGCTTCCCTGCAAGGACCCCAATTAACACTTTCCTAAACTGGACTACCAGTTTCTTAGAACACAGTCTGGGGACCATCTAAAGGAACCACCACCACCAAAACCAAGATTGATGTTGTTATCTGCGATGTACATACTACACGCATGTGTAATATTAGTAACAGTTTTACCATTATTTAGCTGGATAAACTGAGGTTCAGAAGGCAAGACACCTGACGAATGTGGCAGAGAAAACTGACTGATAGGACAGTAATTTGATGTCGATCTCTTTCAGAACATCAGATTGTCTCCCCAAAGAGGAACGGAGGACAGACACATATTAATATTTATGTATTTTGAAATTAATACCCCAAGTCCTCAGATCTGCTGTGAGAAGCAGATAAAAGAATGTTCTTGGGAAAGTCATTTAATTTCTCTGAAAAAAAAATTTAAAAATTTTTTGGATTGTCATTCTGCTCTGGTAATCTTGGATGGCCTGACTCCAATAACTTAGTATCTAAAATAGATAAAATGTCAGGACTGAGACATTATAGGAAATACAGAAAAACTGAGACTCTCTGGGATGCATATTCATTTTTTGAACAGGTAGTTATTATAAAGCTTCTCTGTGTCAGCCATACTAGGAAATTACTAGATTTGAGAATGTTTTCCTACATCCACCAATTATGCAAAGGTTTTTGTTGAAATTTGGCTCATAAATCCTCACCTTCTCTGAGGTCAATCCAACATCAGTGATGTTCCTATAAACAAATCAGAAGATGTTATCTATTTTAAAAATTTCCTTCTACAAGCAGTTACGTTCTCATTCAATGTTAACATTTAATTTGAAAGGAAAGATTCTGTTTGTGTTTAGTAGCTGCTAGGTAATAAAGCACT
This sequence comes from Rhinolophus hipposideros, assembly GCF_964194185.1. Lineage (NCBI taxonomy): Eukaryota > Metazoa > Chordata > Mammalia > Chiroptera > Rhinolophidae > Rhinolophus > Rhinolophus hipposideros. The sequence goes on along the minus strand of NC_138057.1, from coordinate 13,161,807 downwards.
TTTCATTACAGAAATAATCAGTCAATATAGGATATTTTTTATTTTGTATTTTGGAAAAGGAAAAATGTATAATTCGTCTCTGAGAGCTATCATTAAAACAAAAAACTTGGCCAGGCGGTTCACAGTGAATCTCTGTGCAGTACAAAAAGTTATGATTACTCACTATCTCATTCCAAAGTATCGCATTGTTTCCGTGTTTGAGATGATATACTCTGCAAATCCATTTAATGAGGCCCATAGGAAGTGAAAACAACCCAGTGTGCCAAAAGAGAACAAATGAATAAGGGTGCCACCCACCGGCAGACCCTCTCTCAGGTGGAACTTCCAGGAGAGTTGGCTGTCTGTAAGTGATGTGATTTCTTTCCCTTATGTTAGAGAAATACACAAGTAGAAGTTTTAATATTTTCTCTCCTTACCTTGATGTATCAACTTGTTTCATTTCCTACCACCATAATCATCACTGCCTCCCTGTGGTTGTCCTTCCTTTCCATGTAACTGCAGCTCGTTTTGGAGAACACCATTTTTACATACATGCTGACTGCAGGAAAATTGAACAACATGTGATATGTCTAAGGAAAAATTAAACATAACCCATAATCCCCAGCCTCAAGACAAATGTATTTGACATAACTGGAATTTTTGTGTTTGTGGTAAAAAAAATATATATTGGTGTGTGTGTGTGTGTGTGTGTGTGTGTATGTGTACATACATCCTTTTAATTTTTTTAAAAAAATCTCAACACTACTGTCAATAACTGAAATATTTTTCATTTCCATTGGCTTCTTAATGTAACAAAAAGCTTCTTTAATATTTATTTTATATTTATATTTTATTAAATTTACATTTTTATCTAGCCATTGTACTAAATTCTCATGTAGTTCTAGTATTTTTTTTAACTGAAGTTTCTCGAGTTTTCCTGGCGTACAGTAAAATAATCAGCAAAAACAGTTTTTTCAATATTTAAACTAATTGATTTATTCACATAGCATTTCTTAGAGCCTTCAAGATACAAAATTGAATGAAATAAATACATTTCACAATTATAGTACAATTATATTACTATACAGCCTATTATTATCCCTTGGATTTAACTCTATGTATTGCTAAGTTCAGGGCTTACCATTGATTCTGCTATTTTTTCCAGTTTTAATCGAGATAAAATTGACATACGTCCCTGTACACATTTAAAGTGTACAGCATGATGGTTTGATATACATATATTGTGAAATGATTATCACAATAGGTTCAGTTAATATCTATCTTCTTATGTAATTCCAATAAAAAGAAAAGAAACGGAAAAAAATTCTTGTGATAAGAACTCAGAGGATTTACTCTCAAGAACTTTATATCATACAGCAGTGTTAACTATAGTCAACATGTTGCACATTACATCCCTAGTACTTATTTATTTTGTAGTGAAAGTTTGTATCTTTGGATCACCTTCCTCCAGTTTTCCCTCTCCTGACCCCCTATTTTAGGTAGCCATGAGTCAGATTTCATTTTTTGGAGTTTCTGTCTTTTTTAGATTTCATATCTAAGTGAGATCATACAGTATTTGTCTTTGTCTGTCTGACTTATTTCACTTAGCATGTGAAATTCCATCCCTCAAATGCCATCCCTATTGTCACAAATGGTAGCATTTCCTAGGTTTTCTTTTTAACTGAATAATACTCCATTCATTCATCCATCGGTAGACACTTCGGTTGTTTCCATGTCTTGGCTATTGTAAGTAATACTACGGACACGGGGATGCAGATATAGTTTTGAGTTACTATTTTCATTTCCTTTGGAAATATTCCCAGGAGTGGAATTGCTAGATCATATGGCAGTCCTGTTTCTAATTTTTTGAGGATACTGTTTTCCATAGTGGCTGTACCAATTTACACTCCCATCAACGGTGCACAACAGTTGCCTTTTCTCCACATCCACACCAGCATTTGTTATCTCTTGTCCTTTTGATGATGACCATTCTAACAGGCATGAGGTGATATCTTACTATGGTTTTAATTTGCATTTCGCTAATGACTACTGATGTTGGACATCTTTTCATGATGCTGTTGGCTTTCTGTGTATCTTCTTTGGAGACATATCTATTTAGGTCCTTTGCGTGTTTTTTAATTGTGTGATCCTTCTATTTTTCATCTTATTTTGAGGGATTCTTTCATTCAACAGATAACTTTTAATGTGCATGAATCTGGTTCCTGACCTCGTCTAGTTTTGTCCTGGTTATGATTTTTACATAGTCATTCCTATCCCTGCACTAGGGACAATAATATGGGAAAGTATTGTTTTGTTCTGATCATCTGGTTTCTGTATTTAACAGGGAATATAATATCTGTCAAGTATCAAAAAACCTGCCTGTCTCTTAAAGCTAGGATTCTTGCATTTGTCTGTCTTGATGATTCCAGCATCTCTTGACATCTCTGAGACATCCATCTCTTTGCCATTAAACTGACTGTATTTATTCAGACCATTGGCTAGTGGTTTCAAGGGGTGAGAACTCACTTGTGTTACTTTTTACACCACTGACCATTTGCTTCTCCATCATTGATATAATTCTTTGTGTTGTCTGTCATGTCTTTATGAACTCTGGAAATGTCAATATGGTGTCCCAGCCGTGATACCACTGTTTGTATATGAAAGTCTAAGAAAATTTCAAAAGACAAAATAAAGTAATGGACGTCTCGTGTCTCTGTTTACTTTTGATACAAATGTGAAGTGAAGCTATCAGTTTTCTCTGTCTCTGTGTCTAGATGTCTATAAATGAAAAAAGCAAAACAGCCTTTTCTTCATTCTCAAAAAAGCCTTGTTCAACAGTCCCTTTGTATTTATAGCACTTTTTATATCTGATCTCTCCCTTTTTCTCTCCCTCCTTCCCTCTCTCCTTCCCTTCTTCCCTCCCTCTCTCTCATTTTCTCTCCTAGGACCTTTTTAAATTAGTCACGATAATCTGTCATTTATGTGCACATCAGGGATACCTTATTCAGACAAGTCTATGCTTTAAAGAGAAATATATACAAAGATGGAAAGAATTAAAGAATCAAACTGGTTTTTACTTGGTTTAGAGAGCAGAGATCTGAATTCTAAGTGATTTTTGCTTATTTTTTACAATACTTGTATAAAAAAGTATGACTATGTGTTGAAAAGAAAATGAAGATTGAATGGGAATTATTACTTCTGGATTATCCTAAGTTTTGCGTCCCCTTATTAAGACTTGAAAAATATGAAGTATTCTGAATGCATGTTTTTTTTTCTTATCTCTCTTGAAAATAATAGGACAATTTTATTGAAATTCACAAATGAGCTCAATCAAAAGGTGAGGAAAACCTTTGAGTGACTAGGGCCAGCTGTAAATAAATCTTAGAGTTAAGTCCCAATCTTAACCCACAATGCAAGTGGACAAATGCTAGTTAGAGAAAATAGATTTTATGAAATAAGGAGAAACCGCTTCTAACCATAGACTCCTTATATTGGTGTTAGGAAAATCTGTTCTAAGAATTAGGATCGGGGAAAATGGCTCTTACTACAAAGAATATCTACCTCCAGATTTCCCTATCTTAACCAAAATATTGATCAGATTCCTCCACTGTGTGCGTAGACGTGGTTTTCTGAGCAAATAGTTTGAAATGCATTGACTTATTTTGAAGAAGTGTAAAGACTCTTAAATTTAAAGGAGTTCCTATTCAGATTGGCTTATAGAGGGTAGAGAGTGTATTTAATACTTCGATACACCCAGGGTAAGAACTCAGGAATTTAACTCTTACGCTTTAAATGCCCGGCTTTTAATGAAAGCTCCAGATTCTTGTTGAGGCTGTAATCCAGGGAGAGAAAAACTTAGCTGCCAGTCAAATAAATGAATATTTGTAGGTTATAGTAAGTGATACCCAGCTTATAAAAAAACACAAACAAAACACTGAGAGCTTTTGTATTAAAATTTAATTGAAGAATTGTCTTCTTGATTTTATTTCAGAGTAAAAAATGAATATTCATGTCCATAGAAGACTTGAAGCCATTTATCATACTTCTCTGCTCTTTTTTCCACCAAGCTCTTTCACTTAAATTCACTTAAATTCTTTCACTTAAATTCACTTAAATTTCACTTAAATTCTTCAAACTCTTTAACTATACCATTTCCAAACAATTTTAATGCTTGACAGCAATCTTTTCAGCTCTTGGGTTTGGCATCTGGTCCTAGACTTCTTTAGGCAGGTTCTTATAGCCGTTTGTACAGCGACATTCAGAACAGGAATGTAACTAAGCACAAAGGTTAACTATTAATGTTTCACAGAGCCTCAGAGCAATTTAGAAGAAAAGTCTAAAAATGGACATGAAATTGAAGCAAACTCTGGTCCAATTGTTTCTCATGAAACTATGTAGAAATCATTACAGATATGTTTAATTTCACCAATTTATCCTTTACCATGGTTAAAGTAAATATGATTAGATGGTAATAGGTAGACTGTTTATCATGAACACTTTTTATACCTTCAAGATGCAACTCTCACGTGTGTGTGTGTGTGTGTGTGTTCAGATGGCCCTCTTGTGATTACCACATTAAAACATGAACTATACCATCTTCCCTTCTCATGTATTCAAAGGCAAGCTTCCCTCCCAATTGGTACTGATTTGTTAAAAGCCTGACAATAATTTACCTGGATGCATCTGAGGCTTTGGATATAACCAGTTTGTATAAGGATTTCTACCATTTCAAAGTTCCCAAATTAGAGTGTCTGACCCACACTCTACGGCTGACTAAGGCCCAGAAAGCAAACAAAGCAGCTCAAGCTTTAGAGACCCAACTGAACAGCAAAAATAGTGATGGATAATAGATTTTCTATTGACTATTTATTGGCCAATTACAGCAAAGTATGCACAATGACTAAAACACCTTTCTGTGCCTGGGTAAATACTTGAGAGAAAAAAACGAGTTAGTTATTAACTTAGAGAAAAGTCCACTTGATTAAATTGAAAGTTAAATACCAATATTCATGGGGTTTCTTCCTTTGGTTAGATCTAGGCTGAAAAGAACACTGCATACAAATCCGGTTTCAAGTTTTCTAATGGGTTTTTGATTGCCTTCATACTTTTGGCATCCTCCTCTATCTGATATGTAGTTGCTTTTATGTTACGATGTGGCCAATATCCCAAGCAGATATTCAGCGGATGATACGTAATCGAAAGGAAAGGAAAGACCAATGGTCAGCTAAGCCCATCAGGGATCTGAAGTGGACTTACGGGGACTTGTAGTGGACAAAGCATGAGGACATGGGGCAGACCTGACTCAGCCAAGCTGTCATGGACAGGTCACCAGCGACCATAACTCAGAGACACATGCATCACGCTCCTGAAATAGCGGATTTTACATCCCCTTCGGAGAATCAAAATCGCCTCCCTGGACAGCTCCGTCTACTGCTCAAGGGCAAACTATGTTCCTTAGTAGATGTCAGCCAATTAGCTGTGCTGAAGGCCTATGTTCTACAGACCTTCTGCCATGTTAACCTTGAAAGCTTTGCCTTTGATCATTCAGTGAGGGGATCTGTACCTGCTTGGTCTCCCTCATATACAGAAGGTGCCCAAAAAATGTATACACATTTTAAGAAAGGAAAAAATTGTAGTAAAATTGTAATACTCAATATATTAGGTTAGTGCAAAAGTAACTGCGGTTTAAAAGGTTAAACAATTGCAAAACAACTCAATTACTTGTGCACCAACGTAATATGCCCATAACAAAAAATGAATACAAGTCATGTGTATACATTTTTTTTTTTGGTACCCCCAGTATGAGTTAATTTCAGCTATACTCTAATTCGGGGGTAAACAAATTTGTCATCTGTGGCCAAACTGTAATTTAAGCTTTACAGGTCATATGATTTGGGTTGCAACCACTCATCTCTACTGTTGCTGGCAAAAGCTGCTATTGTTGATATGAAAATGAATAAGTATGGATGTTTTCTAATAAAATTGTATTTATGGATATTTGTAGATCAATATGGACTCATGGATATTTATTTCATACTTTGGGTTATAATGCAATGCGTTTTTTTATTTTCTCTTTTTTCCTTTTCAGTTTTATTGAGATATAATTGACATGGAGTAATGTGTAATTTAAGGTATACAGTATAATGATTTGAGTTACACTTATTGTGAAATGATGGCCAGTGAGTTTAACATTCATCATATCAAATAGATATAAAAAATTGTTTTAAATGTTTTTTTCCTTATGTTGAGAACTCAGGATCTACTCTCTGAACTTTCAAACTATAATCATCATGTTGTATATTTCATCCCCGGTACTTATTTACTTTATAACTTATTTTATAACTAGTTATTTTGTAACTGGTACTTATTTTTCATATGCCTTTTGGCCACCTTCATCCAATTCTCTCAACCCCCACCTCTGGTAATCGCAAATCTGTTCTTTTTTCTATAAGTTTTGTTTTGTTTTTTTTTTTTTTAGATTCCGTATATCAGTGAGATCATACAGTATTTATCTTTTTCCGTCTGACGTTTTTCACTTAATGTAATGCCCTCAAGCTCCATCCCTGTTGCTGCAAATGGCAGAATTTCCTTCTTTTTTATGGTTAATATCATTCCTACATGTGTAATATATAATATATATCTATATATCTGTATCTATGTCTTTACCTATATCACAACTTCTTTATTCATTCATTGGTTTGATGGACACTAGGTTATTTTCATGTCTTGGCTATTGTAAACAATGCTGCAGTAACACAGGGGTGTAGTTACCTTTTTCAGTTAGTATTTTGTTTCTGTTGTGTATATTCCCAGAAGTGGACTTGCTGTATCATATGGTAATTCTAGTTTTAATTTTTTGAGAATCTTCTCTACTGTTTTCCATAGTGGCTGCACCAATTTACACTCCTACCCACAGTGCATAAGGGTTCCCTTTTCTTCACATCCTCACCAGTATTTGTTATCCTTTGTCTTTTGATGATAGCCATGCTGATGTAAGGTGATATCTTATTGTGGCTTTTACTTGCATTTCCCTTATGATTAGTGATGTCGAGTACCTTTACATGTACCTGTTGGCCATTTGTATATCACAAGGACTGAAAAATGTCTATTCAGGTCCTTGGCTCATTTTTTAATTGGGTTATTTTTTGTTGTTGAGTTGTATGAGTTTTGATATGTTTTGGAAATTCACCCCTTATCAGATATATGGTTTGAAAATATTTTTTTCCCATTGGTTGCCTTTTCATTTTGTTGATTGTTTTGCTGTGCAGAAGCTTTTTAGTTTGATGTAGCCTCACTTGTTTATTTATTTATTTTTTTTTATGTAGCCTCACTTGTTTGTTGCTTGTGCATTAAGGTCATATCCAAAAACTCATTGCCCAAGTCCATGTCTAACTTTTTTCTTGTTTTCTTCTTAGAGTTTTGTGGTCTCTATTCTTACATTTAAATCTTTAATCTATTGGAGTTAATTTTGTGAGTGATGTAAGAGAGGGACCGAGTTTCATTCTTTTACATACAAACATCCAATTTTTCCAGACCATTTATTGAAGAAACTGTCTTTTCTCCATTGAGTATTCATAGCTCCCTTGTCAAATATTTGTTGACCATATATGCATGAGTTTGTTTCTCGACTCTCAATTCTGTTCCATTGGTCTGTGTGTCTCTTTTCATGCCAGTACCACACTGTTTTGATTATTATAGCTTTATAATATAGATTGAAAATCATGAAGTATGATGACTCTTGCTTAGCTCTTTTTTCTCATGATTGATTTATCTATTCAGGGTCTTTTGTTGTTCTATATTAATTTTAGGATTGTTGTCCCCACCTCTGTAAAAAAATGCCTTTGGAATCCTAATAGGGATTGCATTGAATCTATAGATGGCTTTGGATAGTATACACATTTTAACAATATGAATTCTGCCAATCCATACACATAGGATACCTTTCTGTTTGTTTGTGTCTTCTACAATTTCTTTCATCAATGTCTTGTAATTTTCAGTGTACACATCTTTAACCTCCTCGGTTAAATTTATTCCTAAGTATTTTCTTATTTTTGATGCTATTTTAAGTAGGATCATTAAAAAAAATTTTGTCTTCAGATAATTTGTTAGTGTATAGAAATGTTACTGACTTTTGCATATTAATTGTTGTATCCTGCAACTTTACTGAATTTATTAGATCTAACAGTTCTTTTTTTGTTTTATTTTTTGTGGCCTCTTTAGGATTTTCTATATATAAACTTATGCCATCAGCAAACAGAGAAAAGTACTTCTTTTTTTCTAATTCTAAAGCCTTTTATTTCTTTTTCTTACCTGATTGTTGGCTAAAACTTCTAGTACTATATTGAATAGGAGTGTTTAGAGTAGGCACCCTTGTTTTCTTCCTGATCTTAAAGGAAAAGCTTTCAACCTTTCACTGTTGAATGTGATGTTTCCTATGGGCTTGTCATATATGGCCTTTATGTTAAGGCCTATTTTGTCTACACCTAATTTGTTAAGAGTTTTTATCATGGATGAATGTTGAATTTTGTGAAATGTTTTTTCTGTGTTTATTGAGAAGATCATATAATTTTTCTTTCATTCTATTAATGTAATGTATCACAGTTATTGATTTGTGTATATTAAACTATCCTTGAATCCCAGGGATTTATCCAGTTGGTCCTTTTGGAATGATATTTTAATATACTTTTGAATTTGGTGTGCTAGTATTTTATTGAGAAATTGTACATCCATATTCATCAGGGATTTTGACCAGTAGTTTTCTTGTAGTGTCCTTTTCTGACTTTAGTATCAAGGTAATGCTGGTTTCATAAAATGAGTTTGGGAGGATTCCCTCCTCTTTGAATTTTTTTTTTTTTTTTTTGGAAGAGTTTGCGAAGGATTGGCATTAACTTTTCTTTAAATGTTTGGTAAAATTCACCAGTCAAGCCATTTGGTCCTGGACTTTTAAAAATTATTTTATTTCAGTTACAGTTGACATTCAGTATTATTTTGTATTTGTTTCAGGTGTACAGCATAGTGGTTAGATATTTATATAATTTATGCTGTGATTTCCCCTGATTAGTACCCACCTGGCACTACACATAGTTTCTGCAATATTACTGACTATATTCTCTATGCTTTACTTTACATCCCCACGACTATTTTGTAACTACCAATTTGTATTCTTAATCCTGTCATCTTTTACACCCAGCTCCCAAGTCCCTCCCCTCCAGCAATCATGAGTTTGTTTTCTGCATCTATAAGTCTGTTTGTTTCATTTATTCATTTAGCTTGTTCTTTAGATTCTACAAATAAGTGAGATTATATGGTATTTGTCTTTCTCAGTCTGACTTATTTCACTTAGCGTAATACCCTCCAAGTCTATCCATGTTGTTGCAAATGTTAAGATTTCATTCCTTTTAATGGTTGAGTAATCCGTTGTATATATGTACCACATCTTTTTTATCCAGTCGTGTATTTTGTAAGATATTTTTGATTACTGATTCAATCTCCTTACTAGCAATTGGTCTGTTCGTATTCCTATTTCATCCTGAGTCAGTCTTGGTAGGTTGTATATTTCTAAGAATTTTTCCATTTCTTCTAGGTTGTCCATTTTGTTGGTGGAAAGTTGTTCATAGCCTTTTATAATTCTCCGTATTTCTGTAGTATCAGTTGTAATGTCTCCTTTATAATTTTAATTTGGGTTGTCTCTTTTTTGCTTGGTTAATTTAGCTACAGGTTTGTCAGTTTACCAGTGCTTAGTTTGTTAATCTCTTCTATTGTTCTCTTGTTTTCTATTTCATTTACTTATGCTCTAATCTTTATTATTTCTTTCATTCTGCTAAATTCAGGCTCAGTTTGTTCTTTTTTTTCTAGTTCCTTAAGGCATCGAGTTCGATTATTTATTTGAGATCTTGTTTTTTAATGCAGGCATTAATAACTGCTATGAACATGCTATGAACTTCCCTCTTAGAACTGCTATTGTTGCAACCCACAAGTTTTGGTACGTTATATTTCCATTTTTCTTTGTCTCAAGATAGTACTTTATTTCCCTTTTAATTTCTTCTTTGATTTATTGGCTGTTCAGAAGAGTGTTGTGTAATTTTCATGTATTAGTGACTTTCCCACTTTTCCTCTTATTACTGATTTCTAGTTTCATACCATTATTTTCAAAGAAGATACTTGGTATGATTACAGTACTTTTGAACTTGTTAAGACTTGTTTTGTGGCCTAAGATATAGCCTGTCCTACAAAATGTTCCATGTGCACTTGAGAGGAATGCATTCTGCTGTTAGAATGTTCTGTTTTACTTGTTAGGTCCATTAGGTTTATAGTGTGCAAATCCTGTTCCTTCATGGATTTTTTGTATGATCTATGCATTGTTGAGAGTGGGGTATTATAGTTGTCAACTATTATTGCATTACTGTTTCTCTTTTTAGTTATGGTAGTTTTTGCTTTATATATTTATGTGCTCTGATATTGGGTGCAAAATACTTAAAAATGTTATTGGTGGATTGACTCCTTTGTTATATAGTGATCTTTGTCTCTTTTTACCACTTTTAGTTTAAAGTCTACTTTGTCTGGTGTAAGTAGAGCTACTCTTGCTTTTTTTTGGTTACTATTTGTTTGAAATATCTTTTTCTATCCCTTCACTCTCACTCTATGTGTGTATTTAAGGCTGAAGTGACTATCCTACAGGATTTCAATGAGCTGTGTTGCCTAAGCAGGATGGGAAGGCCGTTCCAAGCAGCCTCCCATGGTTCTTGCTCAGGCTATCTGGTTGGGAGGGGCTAGGAGTCACACTCAGTAGTGGGTAGGGTTATACATTAGCTTCCCTGCCTGGGGGGAGCAGGGGAAACCTCCAAGACTGAAAAGGCTCTTTGCTTGTGGTTTTGATCAGGCCAATCTGCTCCTGAAGAAGCCACTGGCCTTGTTCTTTGGATGATGAGCTCTGCAGGCTGTACTCTGCTCCAGTGTGGCTGGACTAAGTATCTTCCACATGTTCTGACCAGTCTTTTTAGTGATGTGGAGCCGGACTACACTCATCAGTGAGCTGGGCTATGACTCAGCTCCCCTCTCTGGGTGGGGACAGATCAGGCTTCAGGGCCAGAAAGATTCCTTGTTTGAGGACCTGAATTAGATAGACTTGTACCCCACCAAATTCTCTGGTTAGAATGCACTATCATCCTCGCTCTGCAGATGCTAGCTTTGCAGAACCCTAGCTTTGCTAGGCAAAGCTGATGGTTGGGACTACTACTTGGGCATTGGAGATACGTCATTGGTCTGCCCCCTTTCTCTATCATGGTCAGAATCCCAGTGGTCAAGTCCTGCAGATTCCTCTGAGATCCCCATGGACGATACCAGGGTGGAGATTCCCAAGCAATGAACCACAATATGGGGGGGATCTGGATATCCCTCCTGTGCTCCCTTTTTCCACTAGAGGAACCATAGCACAGGGTACACCTCTAAGTGTGCTGTACTGGCCTGGGGGAGGGGCAATTGGGTCAGCACGTAGCCGCTCCTCTTACCCTTCGAATGGAGTCTTTCTTGGTCTCTGTGGCGCAGGGGGTATGCTTCATCCTCACGCATGTTCTAAGATTTTCTCAGTGGTGTCTCTTCCATGACGAGTTGTTGGTTGTTCTTGTGAGGGAGAATGAAGTCAGGAACGATGTATGTCACCAATTTGGTGACATCATGTGTGTTATTTGTGGATATTGGAATTTGGTTTTCATATAATGTTCTGTGGTATGAAATATTATTCTTTTGACTTAGTCTTAACCGTTAAAATTGTAAAAAACATTCTTAGTTCATGGACCCTACAAAAGCAAGTGAAGGTTGAATTTGACCTGTGGGCTGTAGTATGCCAAGCCATGCTCCAATTGAATATTTCTGAGGCATTTTTTGACAGGGTGTGACATGTCAAAAAAACACTGGGAAACAAGGGAAGTTAAGGGGGGAAAAAAATCTCCCAACTAAGCTGATTGTGTGAAAAGAGGGATTGCCAGCTGAGAACTGTTAACCCTGAGGACATTCTCGATAAAAATCTAGAAGTGGCAGGAAATGAACTGCAAGATGGGTTAGATATTTTTCTCATTTCTCCTTTTATTCTTTTTTTATTTGATGGATTTCAGGCTTCACAATGGAAACTGCTACTGCCTGCTTATTTCACAAATAGACTGCAAAAGAAGGAGTTAATAATGTTATTTTGAAGTCATCCAACTCCTCTGGTATACATGCACTGTAACATATTTATATCTTCCTGACGGGCGTTTCACCTCCCATGATAATAGCCAATTGGATTTTGTCTCAAAGAAGCAGAACAGCATAAGCTTTTTTTGAAAAATACAGACAAACAGTGCCAATCACTTTTGAGTGATTTTTTTTTTTCAGAGAGCTTGTAGGAAGAGGAAGAAATAAACGAACATTTTGAGTAGCTGCTATGAACCAAATATTATGCTAATGTGTGTACAATCTTAGTATAGTGTTTAGCACAGAGCCAGCACTAAGTACGTTAAATACAATGTAACAGGTATAATTATCACAGTGTCTTATTTGATCTCAACAAAACCACCACGTGCTTGAAGTACTGTTGTCTGTTTTGCATTTAGAGGAAATAAGGCTTTTGAGATTAAGTAATTTTTTTCATGTTACATACCGCGTTTCCTCAAAAATAAGACCTAGCTGGACAATCAGCTCTAATGCGTCTTCTGGAGCAAAAATTAATATAAGACCTGGTCTTATTTTACTATAATATAAGACTGGGTCTTTAACGTAATGTAATGTAATGTAATGTAATGCAATGCAATGTAATGTAATGTAATGTAATATAATATAAATACTGGGTCTTATATTAATTTTTGCTCCAAAAGACACATTAGAGCTGATTGTCTGGCTAGGTCTTATTTTCAGGGAAACATGGTAATTACTAAGTGGTGGCACTGGTGCCTAGTAGATTCTCAATAAATATTTGCCAAATTTTACTTTTATTGTGATAAGGACACTTAACGTGAGTGTAATGCAGGAGCTCAACTCTTGGCAGGTTTTTGGACTCGGTGAGGCTGAAAAAGGACAATGGAGTCGTAGGTAAGGGGTTCATACCGTGTTTCTCCAAAAATAAGACCTACCTGAAAAATAAGCCCCAGTTAACATTGTCAGCCAGACGGACGCGTTTAGTACGTTATGACGATGTTCCAGAAGAAGATGACATGACTGTATTTGAATAAATGTAGATTGTTGTACGTGAAAAAGTAAGACATCCCTGAACATATGCCCTAATGTGTCTTTTGGAGCAAAAATTAATATAAGACCCGGTGTTACTTTTGGGGAAACAAGTATATTCTTGAGGGTGGCTGGTCGAGCCACAGGAACAGCATTCTCTGGGTATCTGCGCCTACTGGGGCAACCCTGACAATTAAATAGCCAGCAGAACAAAGGTGGTACAGCCAGCTGGTTACATAAGGCGGGGCATCCAGGTGGTCTGAGCGGGCAGGGGAAGCCTTGTAAGCAAGGTGGAGGGACTGGAAACGGCTCTCCTGGCCCTTTCCCTACAATGAGTTAGTTACCCTGTTAAAATTTTAAGTGTACAGCACAACATTGTTAATTACAGGCACCGTGCTGTATGGCAGATCTCTAGAACTTAACAATCTTGCACAAGGGAAACTTTACACCTACGGAATAGAAACTCGCACGCAGGGAGATTTTTAATTTTTAAATGAGTGCATCTACTGGATTTGAAATCAATCCTGTCTAACTTGAAGCTTTCTTGCTTCTCTCTGGCGCAGAGTATGGTCTATTCAGGTGACAATTTTAATACTAAAGTAGCTCCTTGACATGTTGCTGAGGTCGTGCCTGATGAAGCCAAGAGAAGAATTTCATTAGCAACTAAGGGAGAGTGAACTTCTTGACCCAGAATAGATGATGCTGTTAAGGGACGAGCAGTGCCATGCGTGGAGAGACGCTGAGCTAAATACCTGGTGAGACTTAACACCGGGCCTTTGCCAAGAGGGGAAAAAAAAAGAACACTCTTTGTTGTTCATATAATTAGGTTTTTTACCTCAAGTGAAAAAGTAAATCATGCACAAGAGGCAGGCAGACCTGAAGTGGCTGCTCTGAGGTGATGTGGGTCTTTAATTACAGGACTCATCAGATACAAGTCTTCAGACTCATGTGGTCCTGATTTGAATTCAGAAATGTTAAAACCTCCGAGACCATGAATTACTGGTCAGCTCTGCAACCACTCTGGCCGCCAGGAAATGTGAATCATTTATACGGGCACTTCCCGAGGGTGTGCAATCAACTCCCACTTGAGGTGCTTTTAAATAATTCTGCTACTCTGCCCTGGAAACTCGTCAATCAGTAATCTAGGCTGCCCCCATCTCCCCCCATTGCTCTCTCCAGCGTGGGCTGAATCTTTGCGGTCAGAGAGTTGCTGATATATAGGCTCAGAGACACACGTTTCGTGTCTCCCGTGCCCTCTCATTTCTTGCTTCTCAAGACACTACCTAAGGACCCATTTCATTGCTCCTGTTAATTACCCTGTTTCTGAGACAGTGGCTATGAGACAGACGTCAGCATGACTGGCCTCTCATTTTGATCTTCTATTGCCTTGCCCTCATGTTCTGGAAAATTATATCTTTCCTGTGCTGTACAATATGGTGGCCTGAACTCTGAGGAGTGACAGATTAGGAGAGAGGATGGTTTTATACTGAGGAATGAGGTGAAGGAAAGGAGGAATGCTTCATATTTCTTTAACATATAACTTTAATAACAACCAATCATGAGCATAGTTTCCTATTGCTTCAAAGTAAAAATGTTTTCTGATAGAACAATTTAATTCCAACAATCTGTGTTTTCCAGGTCTCCTAACTAGAAAGTAAAGAGTAAATTCCTTTAGTTGATATAATGATATTCTTCTTTGTATTGCTCCTGAATTTCTGCTTTTTATATTTTGAAATTATTATATTTGTTTTTAGAAAAAACTCCAGACTTCCTTTGTTTTCTATAGTTCCTGATATCTCTTAACTTTATTTTAATTTACCTTGTGAATATATGCTTATATTTTAGTGTGAGCTGCTGAAACACTTTTTGAAAGTGGTTCTTTGGTTCTGATATAATATTACATTTATGGGCTTTTATTTAAAACCACAATGTGGTTTACATATTCCTAGGTGTTACTTTAAGCACTGCCATTTGCGGATGTGGACATGGAATAAATTTGCCCTGGCAGGGCCCATTTGTCAGGGAAAAGCTTACTTAGAAGTTTCTGGGCCATTGGCTGAGAAGTCTTGAGGACATCTTTAGCGGTGTCTGGGAAGAAGAGAGGACAGAGCTTTGTTAGAGGATGAGAAGTGTCCTGAGCTGGGATTCCTCCAAGAAGTGTCCCTGAGGGGAGAAGATCTTGCTATGAATAATATTGCTGTAGCTATTTTACTGTTAAATTGCCATACATAGGGGGGCCCGATGGGAGTTGGTTTCTTAGGAGAGATTGGTTACACTATGAAGTAGGAGGATAAGAAAAGGTTTTCTCTCTTTTTAAATTTGATGCCTGTTTTTTTTCCCCTGATTACACTTTTATTCATTCTGTCAGCCTTTACTATTATTCCGTTTTGGTGTTATAAGTTGGGCGAACGTTCTTCTGGATTTGCCTAGAAGTGTAGTTTATTATCGTTCTCCTGGTATAATTATGAATAGCATCTCCTTTCACTTTCAGAAGTGTTTTTATTTGGATGATAAATCATATACACACTCATTTATGAAGTAAAATGAGCAGTTTACAGGTCTCTCTTCCCCCAGGAAGAAATCTAAGATAGAATGAACATATATGGTGCACAGCTTAGGGACCAGTATGGTATTTAGAAGACTGTGGGATACGGAAGGGGGAAGCCAGTAGAGAGCACTGGTCCACAGCACTGAGTAAAAGGAGGAGGGCAGGGGTCCCCCCCAAGGGCACTGGAGGCAGGCTAATTAAGGGAGTGGTCTCAGCCAAGCAAGTGAATAGGAAGGCATGACTGAGGAGGCAATGCCTCCTGAGCTCCCTTTCTGCCACAGAGCTTTGTTTCCCCTTTTGGTGACTGACTTCCTTGCCATAGCAGTCAGATATATAAGAACAAATCACACACTTTGACAAGTTGCAGAGGTTTAAGAAATCTTACAGAGCTCCCACAACCCTTAGCCTTGACTCTGTTTTGTGGACATGGATACCCAGAAGTTCTCTTGAATTTCTTCTCTCGCCTCTTATTTCTGAGGGCAGACTTAATCAGAGTCCAGGCCTTCAGATTCCACACTTCCCAGGGCACACCCATGCTTTCATCCTGGGGGCAAACTCCCCTGATACAGGGACCTTAAAAAGACAACTAGACAATCACTGACATGAACACTGGTCCCATTAGGGTCCACTTTCATCTCAGGAAGCAGCATTTGGAGAAGCCTAATCCCAGTGAGACTTGGTGCAGCCCTTCTTTGTGGTTTCCCATTTTAATTGCACAAGCTAATGGATCGCTCTCAGTGTCACACTGTGAGATGGACCTGAGGAGCATATTGAAGACCTTAGGACCTGAGGGTATTGAATCACCTGCTTAATAGGGGAAATCTGGGAAAAGCAGACTTCAAGATTTGAACGTACCTGTATTTATTTTGATACCTATCACATTCATTTTTTTAATGCATGACTTCCATGAGTTTTTATTGAGTACTTACTGTGTCAGGTACTATGCTGTGTCTTGGGGACACAGAATTAAACGGTTATGGCTCTTGATCTTATGTAGCTCACAGCCAAGAGAGGGGAGACTGAAAATAAAACCAAGGTTTATTATTGCATGATGTGTCCCGATAAAGGTAAGGTGTACACAGAATGTTACAGAAGGAGAGGAGGGACATCTAGATCAGGACTGAAAAATCAGGGAATGCTGCAGAGAGGCTGTGACTTGCCATATACCCACCAGTGAGGTGGAGGTTGTGGTGAGAAATGGTGCTGGGGTGGGGGAGGGGGAGAAAGAAATAATTGTATTTCTCTGTGGTCAGTTGGAATGTGCATACATGGGAGTGCTATCCTTTTAGCAGTGCTCTTTCAGTGAAGCAAGATTCCACAATTAATACTAGAATTTATTTAAGTTTTTAAAAGGGATGAATAGCATTTGCCTTATGTGGCAAACAAATCATATTTAGCACCTGTGAACCCCACCCTCTACCTAAACTCCTCACCTCACCCTGATAAGGGTAAGGAGTATTGAGAGGTAGAGTTGCTGTTTCATCTCAAGCAATCCCCACTTAAAGCGTGACTCTCTCCACACCTCACTCCTTCTTACCCAGTATTTCTCTAGTGCTTTAGACAGAGAAGCTGGTCTCTGCAAGGTCGCGCATACAGTGGGAGAGAGTAGTCTATTGACTTAAGAAAAGCCCCTCATTCAAATTTGATTTCATTTATGAAAGGAAGCATAAAATATATATAAAAGCATACGCCAGGAAACCTTTGTTTTTTCTCTTTCCATTATGCTCATTAAAGATGCTAATTGAAACTTGACCACATTGCATTGCGTTGTAGCTTGTTTTATAATCCGAACACCTGACACATGTGAGAATCAAGGTTCTGGAATGTTGTTATGACCTTCCCGTTAGGATTCTCAGACCTAAAGGAGGTTCTATAATGCTATTCGGGTCTGGTATGCTGTTAAAACATGTTTCCTATAAACAGTGCCCTGTTTTTAAGACAAATTCATGTAAGGAATATCAAATCTGGCTTATAGCTACATTCATTTAGAAACTTGATTGAGGCAGAGGTTTTTCTAACACTCAGGATGAGCTCAAATTTTTAGGATTCAAGGGAGATAGAAGATATCAAAGGATTGAAATCAGTGGAATAGTTGAGCAATCAGAGTATCTTTAAAACCTACATCTCCACCCCAAGTAAATCTTAGAGTATGCGTTCTCAATTTGCCTGATTGCGATACTTTGATTAAAGGTAAATTGGATTATTAGTTAGTAAAATGAAGATCTAGTTAGTACCTCAGAGGAGTTGGCTGCATTTCAGAAGGAAAGAGAGGAAGAACACTGAAGATTTACTCAGGGAAAGTTGTGCTTAGTCAATAACTTAGTTATTACTTGTTGGGAGCCTAAAATCTTTGAATCTCACAGTGTTTTTCTCTCATGAATTCACCAGAACCCTTCGATAAAGGTAATTAAGTATTTAAAATATTGCCTGAGAGGATTATCTGAGCCTAATTGAGTGAATTTCTAAACTGAAATGACTTACTTAATGCAATAATCACAAATGGAAGAGTTCGTTTTGGGTTTCACCTTCGATTATGACATCTTTAGAGATGGATGGCATAAGCATTCTTAAGCAGTAACAATACATTGGTGAATGCATTCAGTAAGCAAAGGGAGCCCTCTCCCATAGAACTAGCAGTCTCGTTGTGCAGTTGTTTACATGGTGGAAAAGGCATTCTTTCACTCACGTAACTAAGGTTGATTGGAACAAACCATATGTGCCAGGTTTGTGTTAAAAGCGCTATACAACAAAATGGACAAGTCACATTTCCTTCCTAGAGGATGTTACAGCCTGAAGGTGGGGGAGGGAGTCAGAGTTACAAACAAAAGCCACTGCAGTGGCCAAGAAGAGTGTGGTGGGGCTTTGAGGATGGAGCTACTCATTCTGTTTGAGGTTGTAAAGTGAAGTTTTCATGAGGAGGTGGTGTTTCACCTGGCTCGAAATGTAGGAAAAGATATAGGATTCAAGGCAGAGGGAACATCAGAGACTCAGGCAGAGAGTGCTGCATTATAAGGGTGATGGTGGCTGTGGGGACAGAGTCCCAGAGAGCAGTTTCCAGCCTCTCGGCGTCACGGGGAAAGGTGCTGGCTCGGGTAGTAGATGGCCGTTGGCTGTGGCTAGTTGGCCGTCAGCTGTAACCAGTTAGCCAATTAGTCACTGATATACCTGCCGCGGCTGCTCTGGTTGGGGAGTTGGTCGGTTGGCAGAAAAGTGGACAGCAGGTCGCACGTCGTGTGGCTCCAGCCTCCAGTGAGACTATAGTGGTATGACTCCCCTACCTATGGCTCCGTGGGTGTTCCTTTTTGGCCTAGCCACATCCTGCGTTCTTATGTGGGGAGCGGGACGAGAGACCCCGCAGGCTACCTCGCACGACACATGGCGGAGCGAGCAGGGTCCCTCGCACGACAGTGGCAGATGGACCAGAGGTAACGATGAAGGATAAGGTAGAAGCTCTCCTCGTGTGCCCAGAGAGAGCGTGTCTGAATCCCGTAGGCAGTAAGAGTGATTGCTTCCTTTTTTAGATATAGCCAGTAGATGAACGAAGACATGCTCATTAGGATGCAATCAGGAAGTAACTTCATTCCACCATTGCCCTCTAAATCTGCAGTTTCTCTGCCTAAATTGGGAAGAGTTCATAGCTTTTTGTCACTTTCAATTATCAATGATCAGAAACTCATTAGAAAGTCCAGTGTGCTAGGAGTCAAAATTCCAATTTTGCATTCCGCGAAGGGCATCTTTCCTTCACTGCAGTTAAAACCTGACCTAGAAAGGGGTGGGGGGCATGGACCCAGAGCCTGCATTTGTGGTGAGCACCTTCATGAATTTTGCTCCATCATAGTCTCAGCCCTACATGTTGTTTTCATTTTTCTCTCATTTCTTGCCCTGTCCTCCTCTCCTGTTCACTGGGCTGTTTCCAGCTTCTTTAAAATTGGGAAGAGAGGGAATGACAGAGGGGGGGCACACATTCCATTTCCCTTAGCCGGCACAGTTTGTTTTCCTTGCCTATTAATGTGTTTGATCATAGCAGATGTTGAAATTTTCTTTCATCGTATGTCCTAGTGGACTCTTTGGAGACCTCTGGACCTCAGAAATGAACAATTTTATGATGTGTGTTATGCCTGCTCTAGCTGATATCTTTGATGCCATCTCTGTTCCTACACCAATTACACAACCCACAGATTGACCCAGAGGATAGGGGTGCTCAACTTGATGGCCCCTCACTTGCACATGCCCCTCCCAGGACCCAGGGAGGGCCCTAGCAATGGGTTCTTGTGGTCATAGGTGTTAGTAAAATTCATAAGAGTAAACTATTATAACACAAGCAGTTAAGACAGAAGTCTCCATTCTGATTGTCCCTCTGAAATACTTTCCCTTATTTCTATGAACTCCAGAAATATTCCTATTAATATAGGGAAGGGTCATGAAGGCTATTTTTGCAGAAGAAGGAACTAAGAGGTTGGATTCCAAGCCTGCTGCCTATGTGCTCCAAAACACAGAACTCAGGCAGACGTGAATCAGTCACCCAGAGCAAACCAAAGATTCCATTAGAACCCTCCCGGTTTGTTAGCCCACGGAAAGAAAACAGAGGTTGTGCTTTATTTTATGAGTTAAAGACAAACCTGCCCCTATTCTTCTTGCATCTTACTGAAATTAAAGATAAACTTACCATTGTTCTTCTCTCCTCTTTTCCTCCCACACCAGGGAATTTTCCATGGAGGCAGAAAACCCTTATAAACCCCAGCCTGGGGGATGGAGGGGTCTCTTTTCCACTAGACGATAGAGACCGCCGTTCTATGGGATGGCCTGTATTTCCTTACTTACTCTCTGCTAAATAAACTTACTTTTACTTTAAACACTATATCAGCTCACGTTTGAATTCTTTCCTATTTGAGTCAAGGAGCCTCTTTTTCTGTAACACTTTCAGTCATTGGGATAGGAAGGTAGAGATGGAGGTTTTAATGACTTGAAATCTATGGCACCTGGCTTAAGAAGCATATAGGTAATAAAGAAACAGGGTTTGAAACATGTAAGGCTCAGAGCTAGTGTGAAACAAATTTCCCAATGTACAGGTATGAAAGAAATTAGAGTTTCCCAAATTTGATGGCATTGCCAAACTAGGAGGAAAGTAAAAATTTTCTAAACTATTAAAAATTGAAACAAATTAATTCAACCACACCTGAGGAAGGATTAAATGATCTTTGTATTCTCTCTTCTATTATTTTCATATGGAGCAGATTTCAAAAATAACGCAGCCAAACATTTTAGAGAAAAAAAACTATTGTAGAGGCCTGTTAGACAATTAATAAAAATATAATACTATTGTCTGGATTTTTGGTGTTTGTGTCATTTGTCAGCTTTTAAAATTTGTATTTTGTTATTCTTTTCTCATTCTAAATAAATTTTTACTTTTGTGCCTAATTTTGTATATGTAAAAGGAGTTCCCCCCCCAATTAAATATTCATCAAGCCCCGTGAAACCTAGAATTCCCCTTTCTAATGGACTCATCTTTTCGGGGGCCATCCTCTTGCGCAGTAAGCATTCCAGATGACGTAAGCTCTGTGACTTTTCTTGTCATTTGGGCCAAAATAAGTATTTGCATCCTTCTCTTGCCATGCTTGGGAAGGGTGACTTGTTTCAAAGAACATTTTCTCACTCAACTCTGAAGCCCGGCCCATGTACTATCATCAAACATCTCGACATGGGAGGTGAGAAAGCAGTGTGCCTTCTAGCAAAAGACTTTTCTATTCCCAATCCCATCTGCTACACGCTAGTTTTTTTTTTTTTCTCTAAGTGTGTTTTTTCCAGGACCCATCAGTTCCAATCCAGTAGTTGTTTCAGTCTAATTGTGGAGGTGCAGCTCACACTGGCCCATGCGGGGATTGAACCAGCAACCTTGTTGCTAAGAACACATTAGCTTTTGAAGCTTCTTTCACTTACCTCCAGGCTGAGTAGAACAAGGGATGAGAAGTGCCTTAGACTCACCCTCCTAGGTCCATAACTAAATCATTTCAAATAAATCTGCCTTGATAATTCTCAATGATTCGCTAGCTGCCTTGGACATGCATGTTGGACCAAGGTCCGATTACTAGTTTTACTTTCTCTTATAGGCAACTCCTCTAACACCTGTTGTTAGAGAATGGGGGTACTTGTTACCCATTAGCCTCACCTGCAATTTCAAGGGAGGAAAATTTGGGGGCAACTCCTTTTGTCAAACTAGGTAGGCCTTCCTTTCACCAAAGGCTTCATAATTTTTCCAAACTAAGGCCTGGAATCAAATAAAAGAAAGGAATTCCAGGCAGATAATTTAGGCCATGCAAAGGCAGTAAGGACAGAAAGACAGGCTGGGTCTGGAATCCCTGACATGATAAGGCAGCTGCAGCAGATGGTATAGGAGATGAGGTGTGAAGAGGTGATGTTAGAACAGCGCCACCCTGCGACCTTTTATTCATTGTTTCCCCAGAGGATCGCTGGTTAAATCTGAAACAGCTCTTTAACCTTTAGTAATTTTCAACACCCATTCTCTTTTTTTATAGTTCCTTCCTTTCCTTACACCCTATGTCTAATTCTGTACCTCCTCAAAAGCTTCAGGAATCTGCTTTCATCTCTATGGGTAACTGATAACCAGAACATACTTCTGAATCACTTCTTCTCCAGTTTGTCATGGACTTTGACCACTTCCAACCCCAAACCTCTTTCTCTCTGAGGATTTAGTGGCAGAAGAATTGAGCCCCTTCAGAGTTTTTTAGGAAAATACTAAGACCTGGAGTGAGAAAATTGGAAATGATTTTTTTTCTTTGTTCTACTCTGGGAATGTCACTCTCTGTGTTTCAGTTTGAACACTGTTTGGGTTTAAGTTCAGAACAATATTAGTACAGGTGATTGAAGGCAGAAAGATAGCAAGGTATTTGCTGTGGGTACTTGTGCTTAACATACTGCTCTTCTCAAAATGCTCTACTGGACTCCATCATACTGAATTTTCATGAGAAGAATAGGAAGTATGGTTCCAACTATTACATACAAGGAAAGTGAGACAAAAATAGAATGAATCAGCTAAGGTCACATGGCTAATTAGGGACAAAATCAGGACTGTGATTCTAACTTCCTAATTCACTTTTCTGTGTTATGTGCTTCCTTGAAAAGGCTCTGGACAAAGCAATAGAAGAGAGCAGAGCAGATAGAGGGAATGGAGAAAGCAGAGTGAAGACAGAACCGGGTGGTTGACTAGCTTGCCTCACGCTACAGGAAGACCTTGGGTAGCTGGGGGCACAGGTGTCAGTTTTGGGCCAAAGGAAGCTGTTGGGAGAAGTAGCAGGATAGATCAATCCCCAGAAAATCTGCCCTAAATGAGACAGTGGAGATATCTTCTAAACAGACCACGGGAGATACAATTCTGCAGCAATTTGTGGGAAATTTTTGTCAGGTTTGGTGTCTGGGGGAGTGTCACATTTACAAATGCTGTTTTGTATCTTTAGGTAACTTCTTTCCTTTTTTTGGTGAATACTCTCAATACTGTGATTGCATAAGATGAATTTTTCTTAGAGTCATTAGGTAGGATAAAACATCCACTGTTGTATGTTAAAGAAAAGGACATCCAACATGAGATTTTTGTTTTCATTGTTCTTCTATCTGTATGTTGGCTCAAGTGAGCCACAGCCAACAGGGTACAACATAATATAATTCAGCATAATATAAATTTTTTTTGAGATCAAACTTTTAGGGTATAGCACAACATATGGAGGTTTAATTCTGACAACTTAATATTTTAACTATTCTTCAGGTATTTATTTCTTAGAACATCTACTTAATTAACAGTCCCAGAGGTGACAAAGACAGCATCTCATTCAGAGATTGTGACATTTTAGCCTCTCCACTTCTATTTTGTAATTATTAGAATGCATATTATATGAGCAAAATTAACAAATTATTTTTGTTGCTTTTTTTTAAAATGTCTGGAAATCAAACATTTAATGAAACTTCACTTTAGCTATTATGCCAAAAAGAAATAATTTATTTTGTATGTACTGGAAGAGAATGAAAACTTACCGTTTTGATTTTCAATATTTATGGTAAGTTTTTTTTCCATGGGAAATGAGTACGTCATTTTAATAACCCCGATTGGCATACCATATAGTAGCTTGGCTGAACTATAACAACAGATATTTACAAATTTTTGAGGTACTGC
Source organism: Rhinolophus hipposideros (assembly GCF_964194185.1). Lineage (NCBI taxonomy): Eukaryota > Metazoa > Chordata > Mammalia > Chiroptera > Rhinolophidae > Rhinolophus > Rhinolophus hipposideros. Next base: position 13,137,901 of record NC_138057.1, on the reverse strand, counting down.
TTTGTGCAATGTACCTCGCAATCTGTGTATGTCTGGCAGTGGCTGGTGGCGTGGTTGTATACAACAGTTACCTTTCTTATAATGCTTCTGATTCCTCTCATGAAATTCTTGATTTCCCTTTATTAAATCACAGTCCTTAGTGAATTTGAAAGCAAGAAGTCATCTTCCTTCTTTCTAGCCAAATTGTACCCTAGTAGAAGAAAATAAATTCTAGTTTTTGAAATTTCCATAAATGAAGATTTAAAAAATTTTCTCCTGCCTACTGATAGTATGATGTTAACTGTACTTGTCATGAATAAAGTTTTAACGTCTGTATTCTTGTGTCCTGTTTATGTTTTATGAAGTATTTGGAATCTGCACTTTGAAAACCATAAAAAGCCAAAATTCATCTTCATATGAGGAGAAATTTGAATTTCTGTTGTTTTTTTTTTCTTTTTTTCCTTATTAAGGATAAATCCCAGAGAGAAAATTAGCCTGGTAAAATATCCTGTGTCTACATATGTTGGTAATCTTTACTATGGTTAAGTCTCTCATTGGGACAACTTTTAAAAGTGTCTATTTTGCAGCACAAGTCACACGTGAAGTGGCTAATTTGCGTATGGCAGATATGGTCTGTTCAATCATCTGTATTATCACTAATTGATGTTATTAATTCTTAGGCCAAATAGATGACATCTATGAAAGTATATTGTCTCTACTTACCAAGTTTTTACCTTTGCAGTTGTTAGATGAATTTGTGGCACAGATCAAAATGAGAGTGTCTTGCCATGAATATTAGACTAGAAGAGCTGACCTACAGGTTTAAATTCCAGATCGCTCATGACCCAACCATGTGTGTGACCTTGGGCAAATCACTCCACTTCCTTGGCCCTGCTCAGTTTCTTCAGCTGTGAAATGAAAGTTTGACTAGATCATCTCGAAGGGCCCTTCCAAGTCTGTGATTCTGTTTAAGTTTTCTTTTCTTTCTAGCTGAAACGATGATGGATTGAAGCATTTGTTAACACTGAGCAGAAGAACACATGATTTTATGCACACCTGTCTCTCTGAAAGAGTTCACAGTGTGAGATTCTGGCCCTGTCACCTCGCCACACTCATGTTTGAGAAAGCTCCCTTGTGCTTTTGTCAGTCCTGGGCTTTTCTTCACAGAGATTGTCTACAGCCTGGAACGCTCTCATCTCTCAGCTGTTTCAACACCACCTGCATTTGTAATCAGTTTTTCTTGGCAATGGTTCTCATTAAATGGACTAAGTCACATCAAGTGGCTATGAACCATATATTTCCCTATACATCTGGTGATATACATCACGTAGCTCCATTAAGATTATTTTAACTCGTGCATACCTGCTAACTGATCCACCCAGTTAGTTCTTTAGCACTCTTTTCTATGTCCAAAGAATACTGATATAAGAGGATGTTAATTCCTACACAAAATGGTTGTATTCTTTGCCATTTCATCTTACTGTTCTCTTGTTTACAGGTACATAGGCTCCTTAGCCTTCCAGGTTTTCCCATCTTTCATTTGTAGCCTTCAGGAGACTACTAAACTCATCCCTTTTCAAGGTACAGCTGGATTTCTTACCTTTTGGAGCTGATGTCACAGAGACACACCAGAGTCTAAGTCTTTTAGCATACTTACTTCTGCTCTATGTAACTTGCTCTCTTAGGGCTTCTTGGGCTCTGTTACAATTAAAAGTAGATGCAACAGGATCTTGATAAAGCAAGAGATTCATAAATCCCCTTTCCAGATACCCTGCCTTTACTTTTTGGCATCTTAGTTGTCAATACCCATTAATTTTTGTACTCATTCAGACCACAGCTTTTTTCCTGTCTCTAATGGAAGCCACCTCATTTTCCTATGCTCTGTTCTATTCTTCAAGCCCCTATTACTTCAAGGGAACCAAGAAAAGATAGATACCCATTGCAAAAAAAAAAAAAAAAAAAGATAGCTTTCCCCAATAAGGCCATAGATCCCTCATAAACACCCCCCAAAAATGTCCTCTAATTGCTAAAAATCTCATGGCTGCTTTTGCCTTCTACGTCATTTCAAATAGAACTACATATTTTAATTACACTCTTTGGAATTCTTATTTGCTAACCTCTATTTGCCTCTTCTCTTGAGTTCATGGCGGGGCTTTCCACCTGTTCATCTAGAAAGAATACAGTTTTTGCACATATTTTAATGAGCACCTCAGGTTTGGTCATGAGGTTACATGAAAGCCTGTCAGGAACCGTATTTCTAAAGCCCCAAAAGGTAACAAAAGGCTGAGGGACTCTTCCTTTTCTGTTCCTCAAATGAGCTTACATTTCTGATTATCTTTTTTCTTTGAGTTTCCCTTTGTTCAGTTTGGGTTTTGCAGAGGTGAGGTGATTGAGGTAGTGTTCCCAGAAGGCAGCCATGCCTAGAAAATCAGCTTGTTTGGTTATAACTTACTCTGTGTTTATTTTTGTTTTCATATCCCCTAGCCTTCATTAAGTCTTATACTTTTTTTAGTTATGGCTTAGCTGTTAAAGGAATTACTTGTTCTCTCTTTGGCCAGAATGTTGAAGCGGACTCTGTCCTCCAGTCCTCATGGGACTGAGGTTTGTTAATTAGCAAGAGTTTTAGGGCCATTTGTTACCTAGATCTCATGGTTGCTTGAGGGGGGCGGGGGAGAGAGAGAAAGAGTTGGGGGGAGAGGAATAATCAAAAATATAAACATACTTCATATGAATATGCATTTTTGTGAAATGGGCACTGAGTTTCATGAGATTCTCAAAGGGATCCATGTCCCCCCAAAGTTAAGATTTGCTATAAAAGAATATAAATCTGGAAATAAAGTTCTGCTCTATAAGACCCCCTGGTATTTTCTCTTAGACCTTTTCCCCATATAGTTTATATGCTCTATAAACTATAGAGCATATGTTTCAGGTTTTACTGTGAATGCTGAAGATTTGTGCCTAGCATCCTTTGATGGAACCCTGACTTCCCATAATGAAAATTGATGTCTATATGCATTAAATCTAGGAACAATACTCTCTCAGTTGGGTCACTGGCCTCATCTCTGGTTTCTTCTGCTTCCTGTTGGCCAGATGTTTTGAGGCAATTAGGAAAAACGAAGAAAGGCAGAAAATGGTAGGCTGGTGATAGATCCCTGAAAAAGCTCTCAAAGGGAAGCGCATAGGAGGGAGAAAGTTGAGTGGAATTCTACCTTCAAGGGCAATTCATGGTCAAGCCTTTTCTCTATCTAAATTAGATTTTCAAACAAAGAAGAAAGCTGATAATTCTCCCCTCTTTGTTTTGTCACAGTAGCCAAAACAATCACTAACTTCTTTGTCAAACTGATTCTTTTCTGTCTTTCTTTCTGTCTCAGGCCATGCATCTTTCCAGGGAAAGAGAAACACAGTTGCTATGCTAGTGTTCACACACTGGTAAAAATGAAGAGCAAGTATTTTTAAATGTATGTTCAGCTAGTGGACTCTCGAATGTCACTTAGGATTCTTTTTTTTAAGATTTTTTTATTGGGGAAGGGGAACAGGACTTTACTGGGGAACAGTGTGTACTTCTAGGACTTTTATTTTTTTTCCAAGTCAAGTTGTTGTCCTTTCAGTCTTAGTTGTGGAGGGAGCACTCAGCTCCAAGTCCAGTTGCCCTGGTTAGTTGCAGGGGGTGCAGCCCACCATCCCTTGCGGGAGTCGAACCGGCAACCTTGTGGTTGAGAGGACGCACTTCAACCACCTGAGCCATCCGGGAGCTCAGTGGCAGCTCAGCTCAAGGTGCTGTGTTCAGTCTTAGTTGCATGAAGCGCTGCCTACCATCCCTTGCGTGACTCGAGGAGTTGAACAGCAAACCTTGTGGTTGAGAGCCAACTGGCCCATGTGGGAATGCAACCGGCAGCCTTTGGAGATAGGAGCACTGAGCTCCAACCACCTGAGCCACTAGGCTGGCCCACTTAGGATTTTAAAGCTCTCTTGTGTGCAGGTGTGGGATATGACCCATGGGACAGACTCTTACTATCCTGTCTTCTTCAAATAAATGAGTCTTGGCTCCCAAGAAGCCTATCCCAAGAAGCCTAAGGGGAAAAAAATCTTCCTTAAGTGTGTGTATTTAACCTCTACAGAGTATTTAGGAATTTAAAAATAAGCTGAATCTCTCCTACATTCCACAAAACCTTCTCCTTGAGGATCATGGAGAATAACTTCATAATCCTGGCTAATAAGACTTCCAAAATCAGAAGTTCTATCCTGGCTAGACCCAATGGGGAGTTATCTTAAGTTTTATGCAAATAGCCTACAATTAATACAGCTGCTATGACACATACTAAACTTGTGCAATTTAATCAGGATGGTACTCCTCTCTGCTCCTCTTTTGATCACCTTCAAACCCAAGCCAGATATGTACCTAGAACTGGAAAGAAAGCAGAGTCATTACACCCAGTACAAAGACCAACTACCAGAGAAATCACCACCACAAGGTAGATATGTGCTGAGTAATTCCCAGAGGTTACACAGGGTTGGCGGACATTTGAATTTGACCAGACAGTGAAGAGACTTTGTAGAACCTGGGACCTGCAGTAGAGACACTTAGAAGGATCACCTCTTTGTGGTAGGCTAAGCTATTCTTAAGTAGAAGTCTAGATCTGCCTTTAAAATATTAGAATAAGGCTAAAAAGATATCAGGCAGAAATCTGTCTTCCAAAGAAAAATTTAACCCTATTTAAAGGAACACAACAAAATCCAGACACTCATAACATAAAACATACAACTCCTAGCATACAATAAAAAATTTCTAGACATGCAAAGAAGGAAGGAAATGTGATGTAACCAGGAGAAAATCATTAATAGAAACAGATCTAGAAATGACAAAGATGATGAAATTATCAGTCAAGGAGTTTAATACAGTATTATAAAAATGTTTAGAGATTGAAAGGAAAACACGAATGCACTAATAAGAGAAATAGAAGCTATACAAAAATAACCAAGTGGAACTTCTAAAGCTGAAAAACACAATACCTAAAATAAAAAAAAATAAAAAAATCCATGGCTTGGTTTAACAGTAGGTAAGGTACTAGAGAATAAAAGATCAATGAACTTAAAAAAAAAAGCAATAGAAACTGTTCAAATCAAAGCATTCAGGCATAAAAGGCTAAAAAATAATGTACAAAGTCTGAGTGACCTGTGGGACAATGTCAAGCAAAGTGACATGTATGCAATTGGTGTTCCAGAGAGAGGGAATGTTAGAAAAAATATTTAAGGAAATAATTAGAAAAAATTTCATATTGAAACTATGTACCTAGAATTCTGGGAAACTAAAAGAAAATAAGCAAGATAAATACACACAGAAACCATATCAGGACACATCATGATCAAATTTCTGAAACACAGCGATAAAGCGAAAATATTAAAAGTGGCCAAAGGGGATGGGGAGACACTTTTTATACAGGGAAACAAAGATAATAATTATTTTTGATTTCTCATTAGAAACAATATAAGTCAGGAAACAATGGAATGGTTTTTTAAGGGCTTCAAGGAAAGACAAAAAATGTCAAACTAGAATTTCATATTCATCAAAAATATATAAAGGAAAGCAAAAAAAAGAGAGGCATTTTTAGACAAGCAAAGTTAAGAGAAAACCTTTATTGCTTGCTGACGTGTACAAGACACTTTAAAGGAACTCTTTTCACTGAAGGAAAATAATACCAAATGAAAGTTGGATCTACCAGAAATGAATAGTGGAATCACCTTTCTGTATATCTGGAAAAATAATTTCAACTTTGAAATAAAATTGATACATTTGTTTTTATAGTTATGTGGGCCTCTTAGTCACTCTTCTGGTCTTTACAATTAGAGGTCTGCAGGATGAGGGGGATTATTGATAGATTCGGTATGTTATCTGTAGATTTAAGCCCTTGAACTAAATTAATAATTCCTTTTAAGTTTCACTTTTAAATGTTCCACTAAACTACACAGAATAACAAATAATTTGGCTTCTGATTTGTGATCTTTTTATATATGCATTTCTTATTTATTTGGATTACTTTTCTTTTTCTTTTTTTTCTTTTTTTTTCCTACTTTTCTATTTTTTTAAAATTTATTGGAGTGACAATTGTTAGTAAAATTACATAGATTTCAGGTGTACAATTCTGTATTACATCGTCTATAAATCCCATTGTGTGTTCACCACCCAGAGTCAGTTCTCCTTCCATCACCCTATTGATCCCCCTTACCCTCATCTCCCACCCCCCAACACCCTTACCCTCTGGTAACCACTAAACTATTGTCTGTGTCTATGAGTTTTTGTTTCTCATTTGTTTGTCTTGTTCTTTTGTTGTTTTTGGTGTATATACCACATATCAGTGAAATCATAGGGTTCTCTGCTTTTTCTGTCTGACTCATTTCGATTAGCATCATACTCTCAAGATCCATCCATGTTGTCACAAATGTTCCTATATCATCATTTCTTACCGCCAAATAGTATTCCATTGTGTGTATACCACAACTTCTTTATCCATTCATCTATCGAAGGACATTTTGGTTGTTTCCATGTCTTGGCCACTGTAAACAAAGCTGCAATGAACATTGGAGCACACATGTCATTATGGATAAATGTTTTCAGATTTTTTGGGTAGATACCCAGGAGAGGGATTGCTGGGTCATATGGTATTTCTATTCATAATTTTTTGAGGAACCTCCACACTGCCTTCAATAATGGCTGCACCAGTCTGAATTCCCACCAACAGTGTATGAGGCTTCCTTTTCCTCCACAACCTCTCCAACACTTATTACTGTTTGTCTTGTTGATAGCCATTCTGACTGGGGTGAGGTGATATCTCATTGTGGTTTTTATTTGCATTTCTCTGATGATTAATGATATTGAGCATTTTTTTCATATGTCTATTTGCCATTTGTATGTTCTCTTTGGAGAAATGTCTCTTCAGGTCCTCTGTCCATTTTTTAATTGGGTTGTTGTTTTTTTGTTGTTGAGCTTCATGAGTTCCTTGTATATTTTGGATATTAGTCCCTTATCGGAGGCACCGTTTGCAAACATCTTCTCCCATTCAGTTGGTTGCCTCTTTATTTTGTCGTGGTTTCTTTTGCTGTGCAGAAGCTTTTAAGTTTCATATATTCCCATTCGTTCATTTTAGCTTTTACTTCCATTGCCTTCGGAGTCAAATTCATAAAATGCTCTTTGAACCCAAGGTCCATAAGTTTAGTACCTATGTTTTCTTCAATGCAGTTTATTGTGTCAGGTCTTATGCTTAAGTCTTTGATCCATTTTGAATTAATTTTGGTACATGGTGACAGATAGCAGTCCAGTTTCATTCTTTTGCATGTGGCTATCCAATTCTGCCAGCACCATTTATTGTCTTTCCTCCATTGTATGTTTTTAGCTTCTTTGTCAAAAATTATCTGTCCATATTTATGTGGTTTTATTTCTGGGTTCTCAATTCTATTCCATTGGTCTATGTGTCTGTTTTTCTGCCAATACCATGCTGTTTTGATTTTTGTAGCCCTGTACTACAAGCTAAAGTCAGGGAGTGCGATACCTCCAGTATTGTTTTTTTTTTTTTCTTAAGATTGCTTTGGCTATTCAGGGTCTTTTGTGGTTCCAAACAAATCTGATGATTTTTTGTTCTATTTCTTTAAAAAATGCCATTGGGATTTTGATGGGGATTGCATTAAATCTGTATATTGCTTTGGGTAATAGGGCCATTTTTAACTATGTTGATTCTTCCAATCCATGAGCATGGAATGTCTTTCCATTTCTTTGTGTCTTCTTCAATTTTTTTCAAAAATGTCTTATAGTTTTCAGCATATAGGTCCTTCACATCCTTGGTTAAGTTTATTCCTAGGTATTTTATTCTTTTTGCTGCAATTGCAAAAGGAATTGTTTTTTCTATGTCTTTTTCTGAGATTTCATTGTTGGTATATAGGAAAGCAATGGACTTTTGTATGTTGATTTTGTAGCCAGCAACTTTACTGTATTCATTGATTGTTTCTAATAGCTTTTTGGTGGAGTCTTTAGGGTTTTCTATATATAGCATCATGTCATCTGCAAAGAGTGATATTTTAACTTCTTCATTCCCAATTTGTATGCCTTTTATTTCTTTCTCTTGCCTGATTGCTCTGGCAAGGACTTCCAACACTATGTTGAAAAGCAGAGGTGATAGGGGACAGTCCTGTCGTGTTCCTCAACGTAGAGCAAAGGGCTTCAGTTTTTCACCATTAATTATGAGATTAGCTGAGGGCTTGTCATATATGTCCTTTATTATGTTAAGGTATTTTCCTTCTGTACCTATTTTATTAAGTGTTTTAGTCATAAATGAGTGTTGTATCTTGTCAAATGCTTTTTCTGCATCAATTGATATAAATCATATGATTTTTGTCCTTTATTTTGTTTATGTGATGTATCACATTGATGGATTTGTGGATGTTGAACCATCCTAGTGCCCGCGGGAATGAAACCCACTCAATCGTGATGAATAGTCTTTTTGATGCATTGTTGTATTCGATTTTCTAGAATTTTGTTTAGGATTTTTGCATCTGTATTCATCAGAGATATTGGTCTGTAGTTTTCTTTTTTTCTGTTTTCCTTCCCAAGTTTTGGTATCAGGGTAATGTTGGCCTCATAAAATGAGTTAGGGAGTACTGTCTCTGTTTGAATTTTTTGGAAGAGTTTGAGCAGAATTGATATTAGGTCCTCTATGAAGGTTTGGTAGAATTCACTAGTGAAACCATCTGGTCCCGAACTTTTGCTTTTGGGAAGGTTTTGGATGACTGACTCAATTTCGTTTCTGATGATCGGTCTGTTTAGATTTTCCAGTTCTTCATGATTCAGCCTTGGAAGGCTATATGTTTCTAAGAACTTGTCCATTTCTTCTAGATTATTGAATTTGGTGGCATATAGTCCTTCATAGTATTCTTGGATAATCCTTTGTATTTCTATGGTGTCCGTGATAACTTCCTCTTTTTCATTTCTGATTTTGTTAATTAGTGTCTTCTCTCTTTTTATCTTAGTGAGTCTAGCCAAGGGTTTGTCAATTTTGTTAATCTTTTCAAAGAACCAGCTCTTTGTCACATTAAATTTTTCTATTGTCTTTTTGTTCTCTATTTCATTTAGTTCTGCTCTGATTTTTGTTATTTCCTTTCTTCTGCTGACCTTGGGTTTCACTTGTTCTTCTTTTTCTAGTTCTTTAAGGTGCAACATGAGGTTATTTATTTGGGATTTTTCTTGTTTCTTGAGATAGGTCTGTAATGATATAAATTTCCCTCTTAAATCTGCTTTCGCTGTATCCCAAAAATTTTGGTAGGATGTATTTTCATTGTCATTTGTTTCTATGTACCTTTTGATCTCTCCTCTAATTTCTTCTTTGACCCGGTCGTTCTTTAAAAGCATGTTGTTTAATATCCATGTATTTGTGTTTTTTTTCCTGCTTTCTTTTTGCAGTTGATATCCAATTTCAAAACCTTGTGATCAGAGAATATGCTTGGTAGATTTCAATCTTCTTAAATTTGCTGAGACTGATTTTATGTCCCAATATATTGTCTATCCTTGAGAATGTTCCATGTACACTGGAAAAGAATGTATAGTCTGATGTTGTAGGGTGAAGTGATCTATATATGTCAATTATGTCCATTTCATCTAATGTGTCATTTAGGGCTGCTATTTCGTTATTTATCTTCTGTTTGGATGATCTATCCATAGCTGTCAATGATGTATTTAAGTCCCCTAGTATAATTGTGTTTTGGTCAATGTCTCCCTTTAGTTCGGTTAGTAGTTGCTTGGTATATTTCAGTGCTCCCTGATTGGGGGCATAAATGTTGATGACTGTTATGTCTTTTAGTTGTATAGTCCCCTTTACCATTATGAAATGTCCAATTTTGTGTCTTGTAATCTTTTCCACCCTGAAGTCTGTTTCATTTGATATCATTAAGGCTATACCTGATTTTCTCTGGGTATCATTTGCTTGGAGTGTCAATTTCTACCCTTTCACTTTGAGTCTATGCTTGTCCTTGTAGCTGAGATGTGTCTCTTGGAGACAGCATGTGGTTGGGTTTAGTTTTTTGATCCAATCTGCTACGCTGTGCCTTTTTATTGGTGAGTTCAGTCCATTTACTTTTAGGGTGATTATTGATACGTGAGGTTTCCTGTCATTCTATCTTTAGTTTTCTGGTAAGGCTGTGTCTCCATTGTTTCTTTGCCTTTTTGTTGTTATCTATTATTTCTGTGTGGTGGTATTCTATGATGTTTCTCTCTGTTTCTTCTTTTATTATAGTATATATTTCAGTTCTGGAGTTTTTTTTGAGTGGTTACCCTTAAGTTTGTGTAAAAAAAAGATTGATACTTAGAGTATTCCATTTTCTTCAGCACGCTTATTATCTCCATTCCCATATTCTGGTTCAGGCTTTTACTCTCCCCCTTTTTATGTTTTGGTTGCCACAAATTGTCCCTGTTGATGGTGGTCAAACAGCCTCCTTTAGTATTTCTTGTAGTGCTGGTTGTGTATTAGAAAATTCCCTCAGCTTCTGTATGTCTGGAAAGGTCTTTATTCCTCCTTCATATCTAAAGGATATATTTGCTGGCTATATTATTCTTGGCTCATAATTTCTCTCTTCCAATAGTTTGAATATTTGGTTCCACTCCCTTCTGTCTTGTAGAGTTTCTGCTGAAAAATCTGATGATAATTTAACGGGCTTTCCTTTGTAGGTTACCGTCTTCTTTACCCTGGCTGCCTTGAGGATTCTTCCTTTGTTGTTGACTTTAGACAGCTTCAATACAATGTGCCTTGGAGATGGCCTGTTGGGATTGAGGTAATTAGGTGTTCTATTTGCTTCTTGGATTCAAGGATCCATTTCTTTCCACAATTTTGGAAAGTTCTCATCGACTATTTGTTTGAATATACTCTCTGTTCCCTTCTCTTTTTCTTCTCCTTCTGGTATGCCCATTATTCTTATATTGCTCTTTCTGATGGAGTCAGAAAGTTCTTGTTGAGTTCTTTCACTTCTTTTAAGTCTCAAGTCTCTTTCTTCTTCCACCTGTGTAATTTCCAGGTTTCTGTCTTTGATGTCACTGATTCTTTCCTCCATCTGGTCAACTCTACTACCTAAGCTGGTTATTTCATACTTAATTTCTTCTATTGGGTTCTGAATCTCCAGAAATTCTATTTGGTTCTTTAAAATTTCAATCGCTTTCATAAAATGCTCATGGTGTTCTTTGATTGTGTTTCTGTGTTCATTAAACTATCTTTCTGTGTTTTCTTGCATCTTGTTGAGTTTTTTCATAACTGCAATCTTGAATTCTCTGTCATTTAAATCACACATTTCCATATTTTTAAGTTCCTTTTCTGGACACTTTTTACTTTCTTTCTGAGCTGTCTTGTTGCCTTAGTTATTCATGGCAATTACTTATTGATTATTTCTCTTCCTAGACATCTACAGGAGTGGCTTCTGCAACAGGTTAATAGGAAGAAGTCTTTCTTTTGTTTTCTAGTACTTATTGGTAGAATGTTTTATTATTTCTCTGACTGCAGCCTTTTCTTTTTTTCTCTTTCACACGGTAATGCTATGTTTTCTCTGCACTATTCCAGCTTCTCACACAATGGGGGGATTCCCTGGGAGACACGCTTCTCCTCTGTTAATAGTTCACCTGGGTCACAGGGCACAGTGTCTGTGTGGGTATGCAGAGAGCTTTTGAAGTTCCAAAGCTATTCCTGCACCAGATTCAGAGCCCATATGTTTCAGCAGTTCTGTTTACTCCTGCAGGGATCTGCCCAGGTAGGTGGGGCCAGGGGTGGGGTGAATTGTGAGAGGTGGCCCAGAGCAATGTCTGTGACCACCACCACAGCCAGTCCTGTTTCCACCGCTCCCTCCCCTTTGCCAGAACTAGTTGGACTGCGAAACTGTGTCTGCAGTCCACAGTTCTCAGAATAACAAATATTATCTTCTTTTGATCTGACACTGCTACTGTTCCGCTTCTAGCCCCTGGCAGTTGGGGCGGGGGCGAGCTCTGGGAGGGTAGGGAGGGGCGGCTAGTCTCAGTGCCTAAGGCTTCCCTTCTCTGCTGGGCAGTGAGTGCTTAAACTGCTGTTTTCAGCCTTCTTCCCTCAGTCTTTTCTCCGAGGTCTCTGCTGTGAGCGTTGGGTTCAGCCGTGTTATATGCTGCCCCCTCAGCCCTGTGTGCCATAAACGGAGTCCTAGCAGTCTGAGTTCTTCCCTCACCCGCAGCTGCAGTAGTTCCAGGATGCAGCGAGCTCGGAGCATTGAGCTAGGTCGGCGTTCTGTCTCCTATCCGTTCTTCTCCCTTCCCTCTTCCCCCCGCTCGCGCGATTCTCCCACATTTTGGTGAACTCAGTAGTGGGCCTCTTCGTCTTGCCTGTCTGCTGTGCAGGGAGTCCTTTGTGGACTTATTGTTGTTCGATTAGTTGTAAATTCTAGGGGAGCTTTATAGAGGCTCACCTCACACTGCCATTTTGATGACATCTTATTTTTATTTTTCATACACAATGTTGACATACACTTGTGGTTGCTTGCCTTAGTGGTTGCCTCCATGACAAATACTGATAGTTTTCCAATTATTTTAATAATAACTTAAAAAATAAGTTAATCTTGAGGTTTTTCTCTCATATAGATAATAAACTATGGTAATTTCTAGAAATATTTTGAATAGACACTACTCAATTTGGGCTCAAATTTTAGGTAGAGTAACTTTTTGAGTTAAAATATTACATCATTTGATGTTTACTTCTTAGTGCAGTTCTTAAATATTATCAGTGTCTACAAGTCACTTGAAATCTTTTACTGGAGCTCTGTATTTTGTCACAGAAGGGATCCTTTCTTTTGCTGCCCTTTCCATTCAGAGCTGTTTCTCCTCTGAGACAGGGCTAGTTATCTTCCCTCCTGTACCTTTAATATCGTACTAAGCAAGATGAGATGGTCTGTATCCTTGTTCTTTAAAGCAGAACAATTGGAGATGGGAGCTAGGGAGGGATGTGGGGTACATAGCTTTGGTTACCATAAAAATAAAAGAAGTAAAATTAATGTTTATTGAATCTACATTTATCTCGTCACTATTCTAAGTGATTAACATATATTATCTCATTAATCCTCATGTCAACTATATTATGTATTATCTTCATGTTATTAATGAGAACAACTGAGGCTTGGGGAGGTGTGTCCGATTCCAAAGCACATTGTATTTCTTCTATTATACTCTATTGCCTCTAAAATTGTTTGTAGCAGAATACATAGGTTTGGAAATGAGAGTAAGATTGAGAGCCCCACGGGGGACAAATTAATAGAAGATAAAAGTTAACAACTATGAAGAACAATAATACAGCATAAAAGATAAAATAAGATTAAATAACAAAACTGTATGGAATTCATTAAGGGATTAGACATGGTTTTCATGCTTTAACATGAATAAGAGTCAGCTGTGGCGTTTGAGCATATATAGATTCCGGTGCCTAACTCTAGACCTTGTGAATCAGAAACTCTTGGGATGGGTCTTTGACAATGATGGCCTATGTGATCTATTTACAATAGAACAGAAAATGAGACAAAAGCAAATCACATTGAAAAGGTAAAAGTAACTTTTCAGTTTATTCATAAGATTTTGAATGAATCAATGGAACCAATGATGGCCCCTTGTCAGGCCATGCTTGATGCACTCCGGACTCTTCTGTCGCCTTGTGGAAGTGATAATGATGATGGTCAGGAGGTTCCGGCTCATTTTTCGTTGGTCACAGCCATACTAGGCCACATGACCACCTGGCTTCAGGCCTCCGCTGCCCTCTCGTGGCCAAGTGCAGTACTACTCACCTTGACTCCCTATGGGCTGGAAGCTGTTGGTCAGGCTTTGCAGTAGGAACTTGGAAGACTAGGACTAAGGTGATAAAACTGAGAATGGCTTTCATTTTGAGAATAAGTAATAGGTTTATTGTTCGGGGCTCGGAGTGTAATATTAGCATATGATGAAACTGAGGCCTTGTCACTCAAACCCTAAATCTTTTTTTGCCATTACAAATGTACTACAGATTAAGGTCACATAACTAGCATTATTAAAGAAGTGGAGTAGAATAGGACCACCCCAAAAGGATCAAACTGTCCTGAACTTTTAGGAGCAATTCCTGAACAATGTTGTTGGTTCTTAAATATTTATGTAAAACAAGGAAAGGGTCAGTCGTAGCAATAGGACCATGTGGTCCTGATAGTCTGAGGAAAAAAAAAAAAAGAAAGAAGACTCTGGAATATTATCCAGTAATGCTTACAAGTCCCCTAGAAATAAAACTTTAATAAGATTCTTCATATAAATTGTTACAGATCTACTTCAAAGGAAGTGATAGTGACAAACACTAGTGTGTCAGAAACAAATTAATAAGTCAGGTATAAGTTCACTTCTTTTTAAAAAAATGTTTTTGTATGGGACTACTGAATTAGTGGTTCCATGGGAGTGTAGATCTAGGGTATCTCATATGTGCCAGTGCATTTGAATTAAGTATTTAAAGCCATGGGCCATAAAGGTTTTAGCCACCTTTCCTTCATGGTTTACTTAATTTCCTAATCTTAAACATCCACCTTATCGAGATCAGGAGTTGCAATGTTGAGAAAAGTAGAATGTTCACAGGGCAGATGATCATTGTGGTCTGTCTAGGATACCTGTCTGTTGAAACAGGCAGAGAAAGGCAAACGATTCCGTACTTACAGAAGCAGTAGTTTCTACATATTGGTAGAAAATGTGAGTGTGGTAGAAAATGTGAGTGTGGTTCCCCTTAGGTTAACTGTTGTCATTTCACACTATCTTCCTCACTGTTATATGCCTCGTTTATTAACTATGTGCCTCTGTTCTTAAAAGTAATAGAATATTTTTTAAAGTTAACAAAGTTCATAGAGGTATAAAAATAGAGAAAAAAATATCACTGCATTTTCAGTTGCTAGTTCTTCTCTTTAAGAAACACCAGTTAATAGTCCTTAACTTTTCCAGGAAAAAGTATGTTTCCCATATACTTATACACATTGGCTCATACTGTCTTTATGTACTCTTTTGCATCTTCTTTTTGCATTAAATAATGTGTGTGAGAGATTTTTCCATATCTACATATATGAAAATTTCTGTTCTATCATTTAAATCTATGAGATATTCTATACTTATGTTCAATACCTTAGCCACTTGATACATTAAGTACTTGAAACATGGCTAGTTCAGCTTAAGATGTGTGAACTGTATATTGGACTTTGAAAACTTAGTATGTATATATATATGTATATATATATATATAATATTCAATTTTTACACACTGATTACCTGTGGAAATGACGTTTTGGAAATGAGTTAAATAAAATACGTTATTAAAATTAATTTCATCCGTTTTATTTTTTTAAAGGTAGCTAACAGAAAATTAAAAATTATATAACCTATTACCCCAAAAATAAGACCTAGCTGGACAATCAGCTCTAATGCATCTTTTGAAGCAAAAATTAATATAAGACCCGGTATTATATTATACTATGTTATGTTATATTATATTATACCTGATATTATATTATAGCAAAATATGACCAGGCCTTATGTTAATTTTTGCTCCAAAAAATACATTAGAGCTGATTGTCGGCTAGATCTTATTTTCGGGAAAACACGGTATTGTTGGTATGCTTAATGTTGTCCCAGAGGCCCTTTATACGCTCCTCAGTTTTTTGGATTCTTTTTTGGGTTCTGCTGTTCTGATTGGGTGTTATGCTACCTTATCTTCTATACTGCTGATTTGAGCCTCTGCTTCATCTAATCTACTGTTGATTCCCTCTAATGTATTCTCCATTTCAGTTATTGTATTCTTTATTTCTGACTGGTTCTTTTTTATGTTTTCTATCTCCATTTTCATGTTTCCTATCTCTTTGTTGAAGTTCTCCCTGAGTTCCCTGAGCATCCTTATAACCAGTGTTTTGAACTCTGCATCTGGTAGATTGCTTGTCTCCATTTTGTTTTGTTCTTTTTTCTGGACCTTTGTTTTGTTTATTTGGGACACATTTCTCTGTCTCCCCATTTTGGCTGCCTCCCTGTGTTTCTTTTTGTGTAGTAGGCAGGGCTGCTATGCCTTTTGGTCTTAGCAGAGTGGCCTTATGTAGTAGGTGTGCTGTGGGGCTCAGTGGTTCAGTCTTTCTGATCACCTGAACTGTACACTCCAGGTGTGTGGGGTTTGTGTGCCCTCCCTTTGTAGTTGAGCCTTATTTGTTGTTTGTACATCAATAGGAGGGATTGATCCTCAGGCTGATTGGTGGTGAAGACTGACCCTGACTACAGTGGAAGAGTTGTTGTGCAGGGGCTGACCCTACAAAGCATGATTTGCTTTAGCAGGGCTCTTATGCCTGTCCAATGTGCCTTTTGGGTGTGTTGTACCCAGAGTTTGCTGGGTGATGCTTTGACTGGGTTTAAAACTGGCCACTGGGTACGTCAGCCTCAGGGCCTCTTGGGAGAAAACCACCACAGGTCCAGTTCAGCACAGCCTCTCCCCTGACCAGGGCCACCTGGCATGAGCCACAAAGCAATCTGAAGATGATTGCTTTCTGCTCTGTGCTTGGAGGTGCCTCCAGAGGCCATGCTGTGAATTGAGGCTTAGGGCTGCTCAGCCAGAGGTATGGGACATGCCAAAGTCAGATGCTGCTTGTTTGGGTTTTGTGCACCTTTGAGAGATTTTAAGAAAGTTCACAACATGAGGCAAGGCAGTCCATTTACACAGAAAAGCTACTGGAAGTGGATTGGGTGGGCTCAAAAGTTGTGTAGGGTGGGGTCTCAGGGCATGACCAGGTAGGGACAAACAAACAGTGTTAGCCAGGTTGATGGAGACTCAGATATGGTGGCCACCTGTACCTGCATGCCGGCTGTGGGGAGGGCTAAACAAAGAAACAATGGCTTCCATCAGCTCCTCTGTCCAGGGGAAAGCTGCCTCTCCAGCCCTTACCCTGAAGCCAGAGAACTTAGTTCCTCCTGATATCTTATCCTCCTTGCATCTTATGAACTGTTGCCCCAGCACCGAAGCTCAGAGCGAGTGAGTCTGTCAGTAAGTTTGTGTGTGGGCCCTTTAAGAGGAGTGCGTGGGATTCCAACAGCCCTCCATGTCAGCTACAATCTCTGCTGGTTTTCACAGCCAGAAGTTATGGGGACTTCTCTCTCCAGCACTGGAACCCTGGGCTGGGGAGCCTGGTGTGGGGCTGGGACCCCTCGTTCCTCAGGGGACACCTCCGTAGTTGAGATATCCCTCCTGGTTTTTAGTGGTCACATGCAGGTATGGGACCAGCCCCTTCTACCAGTGTCTGCCCCTCCGTGTCTCTGTCCCTCCTACTAGTCTGAAGGTGGCTTCTTCTGTATGTCCTTTGTTGTAGGGCTTCGGTTCAGCAGATTCTGAAATGGTTGTTTTGTGGTTTAGTTGTAATTATGATGTGGTTGTGAGAGCAGTTAAGCGCAGCATTTACCTACTGCGCCCTCTTGACTGGATCTCTCTCCAGTGTTTCTGGTGAATTTCTACTGTCACCATCTTGAACATAATAGTATAGGTTTATGGTTATTGTGTTCCTTTGAACTTTCTTGACTAAGAGAATCTGTCCTTGTATAAATAGTGAGATCAAAGTTGGGCTATTTGCACTATTAATGTAAGAATTATCTTATAGTTGGGGAACAACAAAAGAGAAGTAAATGGAGAATAATGTGCAACCATAGTTTATAAGACTTAACTGGCTTCTATGAGCATATGACAGATCACCTGAATTTCAGAAGCAAGAGATGGAGGCACAGAGGAAAGAAGCTGTCACCTCCTCCCCAGATAATTGATGACAGTCTTCATGCCTACCTACAATATAAGAAAAACAGTAATTTATAATTCATATGCTTTAACTCAGAAGTCATTAAGTTTCAGAGCTCTGTGGTGTCTCTCTCTGTTACTTGCATCTGCTCTTAATTGTTAGTGAGAATAAGAAGTTGTAGTGCTTTAGCTGTGCTATTTTCAGAAGCCTCAGAAATTATCTCAATACCAGAAAGAGAATAATTCTGTAACATCTTAGGGAGAACATGTTTGGGAAGAATGTCTCACAGTGAGAGAAAAGGAAAAGACAAGGCTTAGGATGTAGAGGGTCTAAGAGCATCTCCATGCAGTGCTGTGAATTTGCTTCAGAACAGGATAAGAGACTATGGAGAGGAGCCATCTGGAAGATAGAGACGATAGAGACACTGTCATTGTGGATCTAGTGTTGTCTTTCTTCTGAATCTTATCTGGGTTCAAACTATGATCAGAGGATTGCTGAGCTCCTGGGTGAATTCTAAGGAATATTCCTGCTTTTACAGCTACATGCTACAAATGAACAGGCTATCCCAATGCTAAAACTGTAGTTTTTCACCAGACTAGGATTGATTTTACTTCCTAGCAACAGAAAAACAGTGAAAAAAGGGAACAGTGCTTGGCAAACCATGACAAGAAATGATCTTGCTCAGATAGGCTGTGTTGACTTATTTGTTTCTTCAATTGAATACCTTCTAATAGAAACTAATGTGTAAAAGAAGTTACTTTCATCTGTCCTATTGTCTCCTGTATTTGTAACAACATATTTGTGTCTTGGAACCCAATTTCACTGTGGACATTAAAAAATTGATGTGTATCTGCAGAAGAAAGACAACTGTCTGGAAGGGGCTAGAATTCACATCAGATGAAAATGTTTGATAGTACTGGGAGTATTTAAGTCAGAGAGTGAAGACTGGAACTTATTATGCAAATAGTATAAAAATTTACCAGTGAAATAGTTTGTTCTATATGAGTCCAGGGATATGCTCTCTACCCTTGCCTTCATGGTAAAATTTAAACAATTATGCATAACCTCGCATGAAAGAAACCCAAATACTTTTACAGCATATCTGGACATAGCCAACAAAGTTTTTAAAATCTAAGCATACAGACTTTTTCAAACATTCACTTATTAATACATTGACAAAAATAATTGTTCAATAAATGATTTCTTGACGAATG
The DNA here is from genome assembly GCF_964194185.1 of Rhinolophus hipposideros. Lineage (NCBI taxonomy): Eukaryota > Metazoa > Chordata > Mammalia > Chiroptera > Rhinolophidae > Rhinolophus > Rhinolophus hipposideros. Next base: position 13,118,921 of record NC_138057.1, on the reverse strand, counting down.
ATTATTGAGTGCCAGTGATGTGCCAGCTCAGTAGTGAACATAATACCCATGGTTTCTTTACTTGCCCATTGACAAAATCCAGGGCATCTGATAAATACTGCTTCTACTATCACTTTTTTGTGACCCTAGTCATTTCTTTTAGTTACCCCCATCATTCATATATATATATATATATCAAACAGTGAATACAAGTCATGTGTATACATTTTTTTGGCACCCCTGGTACATGTATATGTATACGTACATGTATATGGTACATGTATATGTATGTATATATACACACACACAATCATTTATTAAAGCATGTTTCACATCACATTGTGATTAATTTGCATAGTTATTCAAGAGTAAGTAAAGGTTAATTTTCTCTTTACCTTTATAGTCCTAGTTCCTGGCCATATCACGTGCTTAACAAGTGTTTGTTAATGAAAGCATGGAATTACAAGCACTGCTTTCATGTCCCCATATATTACCGTTATTTAAAGGACATCTCTAATGCTTAAGTCAAAGGGGAAATTTACATACTGCCGTTTCTCCAAGTCTTTTGCAATCAGTGTAGATTGTTCGGTGTCAATACTGAGAGAGAGAGAGAGAGAGAGAGAGAGAGAGAGAGAGAGAGAGAGAGAGAGAGGATGTTAGTGAGAGGGAGTAAACCAAATCCTACTAGATCTGCTATTAAAATGAAGTCTTAGGTTGTCAAAAGGAGCAAACTTTCAGTTATAAGACAAATAAGTACTAAGGATTTAATGTATTACATGATGACTACAGTTAATACTGTTGTGTGATATATAGGAAAGAGAGTTCATCCTAAGATTTATCATAAGGAGAAAATTTTTTTCCTTTTTGCTTCTTTCTTGTCTTTTTAGTACATCTACATGAGAAGGTGGATGTTAGCTAACTTATTATGGTAATCATTTCACAATATATATAAATCATACCATCATGCTGTATGCCTTAAATTTATAATACAGTGATATATGTGCCCTATTTCTCAATAAAACTAGAAAAAAAAGAACTCTATAAGTGAAATTTAAACTTGAAAAAATCATGTTGTGTATTTTAAATATATACAATTTTTATTGGTCAGTTATACTTCAATAAAAGAGTAAAATATGTTAAAAAGAAAAAAGGTTATAGTATATTCATAGAATGGAATACTACTTAGCAATTAGAACAAATGAACTATTGATACCTGCAAACATAGTAGTATTGGGTAAAGAAGCTAGGCATGGAAGAATTCATACTTTACTATTTCATTTATATTAAACTCTGGGAATTACAAATCTAATCTATAATGAGAGAATGCAGATCAGTGGTTGCTGGGTTGGGTCAGAGATGGTAGTTGACAGGGAACGAGCACAAGCGAACTTTTGGGGATGATGGAAATATTCTATCTTGATTGCAGTGGTGGTTCCTTAAGTGTATACGTTTTCTGAAATTCATTGATCTCTACCCTTGAAATGTGTGCAGTTTTTTGTGTATAAATTACATATCAGTACAAAAAAGTTGATTTTATTTAAGAGGAAAAAAACTTTTCTTATTTGTCAAAACAAAATATAATAACATGTTAAAACTAACTGGTCTTTGCGAATTATGTATATGGAAATACTAAATTACATACATAATTTATAAATCCCTGTTTTACTTTTAGTTGCTTTTAAAATTAGCAAAGTGATCTTATAAGTGATGAGATATCTATTTTATGTGCTAATCAAATATTTGTTGAGTTAAAAAATTAAGTCTTTATACTTATACTTTCATTCTCAACAAGATAAATAGTAGGTACTTTACATACTATGTCTTATGTAATTTAATTCTTATAGCAGCCTGTAATTTAGCCCATTATTAAGATGTAGAACGAAATTCTTAGAAATTAAGTTATTTGTCCCAATTTATATTCTTGATATAGTTGCTAGCGTGGAAAATTATGGTGTATCGCCAAACTGGTATATCTGAGTAGACAGTTTTAACTCCGATCATGAAAGCTTTTAAATGGGGCCATCAAGTAATTCTTTATGACCCTGTGCCCATTGAACTTTAGTGAGAGAGAAATAATCACCATTGCTGACCAATGTAGACCTTCTTAGATAGATGGAAATAATCAGCTTTATCTTACAGGCTGTCATTTATTCAAATTTGATCAAATGCTTCTCTTACTGGTTAAGATGATTGTTTTCTGTGGAGTTACCTGAAAGATGTGATCTTCTCAGTTCAGGAATTTCATGTTGATTCCAAATTATGAAAATCATTTGAGTCACCCAACATATTCCTGTCAGTAAATGGGAGCTAGTTTAGTTCTTTGATCTCTTGATCAGCTTCTACACCAAGATTGTTGTTGTTATTACTATTTTTTTGAGATGCATCTTTCAATGGGAGGGATGGAACCTTATTTTTTTTTAATTAGTTCATGTATTTATGTTATTGCTAAATTAGATATTGATCAAAATTAATTCTATCCCTATTTCATGCCTGAGAGATATTATTTACTGGAAAGTACTGAAAAGTACCTGGAAATGGAAGTTTACTGAAAAGTACCTGGAAGTGGAAGTTTTGTTACAGCAATGTCATTCACTTTGAAATCCTTTTGAGATACGTGGCAAAAATCACATAAGGATTAATCATCAAAAATACTCTACGAACAGCTGTCAATTGATAAGTTCTTCAATCATTCTAGTTGAAGGGAAAGAATTGGAAACTTCTTGAGTTACAAAAGAATTTTTTAAAAATCTAGTCATTAGAGTCATTCATTTTCCTAACACTAATCCCATTAACAAAGTCAGCCATTTGTTTGACATCCTGAAGAGTGTTACAAGGGCAATGAAACATAGTAAAATTAGAGATGGGTGAGAGACAAACCCTTACCAACTTTTTTGAGCTTGTTTTCATGTAAAATTGGGATAATAGTGTACCTATCTCTTACAATTATTGTAAGATATACATAAATTATACATCTTTCATAATAACGATCAGAACCTCTCAAAGACTGGTAGCTATTACATGACGAACTTGGGCCTGATGTAGGTAGGCAACCTTATCTAAGGGTGAGTGGGATACAGCACTGGAATTTTCAAGAACAATGACTAAAGAGAAAACAGGCAGCGGTGTTGCTGAAAGATGTGTTCTTGGTTTATGCCACAGGAAAGAATTCAAGGATGCACAGAATATGCCAAGAAACTGATGAATTTATTAAAAGAAAAGAAGATAGTACATACACACAATGGTGGGAGTGGGCAGGCCATGGAAAGAGCACCTGCTCTGAAGAACAAAGAGGCTGAGGAATTAGAATTAGAATGAGGGTGCAAAATATTTAAGGTTTAGGGGCAGCATTATAGGCATTCCCAGGATGGGTCCTTGCTGACCACTCTTTCCTGTGGGAGGAGGGATTTTTGTCCTTGTTTGGCTCTGGTCTGAACTGTCATGGTGGCACAGTGGGTGGAGATTTTCCCTACCCGTAATGCTAATAATATTATAACCCATTACAATTAGCTAAAGTTCCCTTTTAGTGACAAGATGGCATCCTGCATCTGCTCTCAGCCACTGAAATCTAGTTTTGGCCAGTCTGGTAGCTGTACCTTTTCTTAAAAATGACCTCATCTCCTCCTTCCTTTGTCTTACCTCACCTTCTCCTTTCTTACTTCCACCTCCTTTCCTGCAGCCCTATTCTTTCTGCCTACAGCACTATCAAGATTTTGGGATATATTACATTTTGAAATAGAATTTCATCCAGTGATACCATTTAATTTCTTTGGGGAAGAGATTGACAAAAGCTAAATTGGGTGTGAGGAGTCCAGAAACATGTCTTAGGTAAAGAGAAAACTCTAATTTCCAGTAGGGGCAGCACAGGGGAGAAGACTGAGCCAGATACTGTTTTAGAGGTGGGACCAAAATAGCAACAGAGTGTGGTGGTTTAAGGGGTAGCTGTAGATGGAGGTGCAAAGCCAGGTTTTATCCTCTCCCTATATACATGCACACATGTGTAAATATGCAATAAAGAACCTAGAGAAGGGAAGGCAAATGAATGTCATCTTGGCTGCTAATTCCTAATGTTGGTAGGAGATTTCTGGAACGATGAAAAGGGTTTTGAGGTGCAATATGGGTTACTTAAAAATAAACATCTCCTTGTGGGTGGGGTAAATTAGCATTCAGACTTATTTGTCATGCAAGGTTTATAGCAATACAACTAATTCTGTTGATGGTGATCAACTTGCTAATGAACTCTTTGTCTTGCTCAGGAGTGGCTTCTGTATCTGTACAGAATGAGGTTCAATGAAATAAAAGAGCTTCTGTAATTATATTCTGAGTTTCTTAAATGGAGAGCTGTGAAGTGTTTTATACTTTATTTATATCCCTAAAAGCTCTGATTCCAAGGTTACATATAGATCAATGGCTAGCACGGTTTGTATTATTTTCTTAGGGCTGCTTTAACAAAGTACCAAACACGGGTACTTTGTTATAAATTTGTTTTCTCATGGTTCTAGAGGCTTGAACTCCAAAATCAAGGCATCAGCAGGACTGTTTCCTTGTGAAGGTTGTGAGGGAGAATCTGTCCCATATCTCTCTGTTAGCAGCTCATAGCCTCAGGCATCGCTTGGCTGGTAGATGACATTCTTCCTGTGTCTTCACATCACTTTCCTTCTGTACATGTCTCTATGTGTCCAAATTTTTCCTTTTTATTTAGGACACCAGTCACATTGGATTGGGGCCCATCCTAATGACCTCATCTTAACTTGATCATCTCCTCTATAAAGACTTTATTTTCAAATAAGTTCATATTCTCAGGTCCTGGGAGATAGGACTTTAGCATCTTTTGGGGGACACAGTTCAACCTGTAATATTGATATATGCTTAAGTAAAAGGCCATTTTTAGAGCCACAGAAACACCCATGGATTTCCCTGGAGAGTAGAAGAACACTAATTAGGAATTAGGAGCTTTTGTTTAAGCCCTGCATTTGTCACTTCCTGTCTGTAAAACCACAGACTCCTTCAAGAGTCTTAATTTCAGTTTTCTTGTCTTTATAGTGGGAGAAATACTTAAAAGTTTTGTTAAAAGTATTGTAATACATGACAATGTATATAAATAATTGTAATTTCTAAACATACAGATACAACATATAATTAGAGCTGTTGTTATGAATTCATTTATTTTGTACTTTCTCATTCCTAGATTATTCCAAGTACTAATTAAACAAAGTTGAATGCTCTAAAGTAGCTAAAAGACAAGTGGAAGCAGGGACCGTTGACTATATAATTGATTCTTGAATTAGCAATGAATTTCATTATAAGCATTATAACATGCAATATGTATTTTATATATATATATATATATACATATATATAATGCAATATATTTATTATAACATGCAATGTCTTAACTGTACAGGGTCCAACTGGCTTCTAACTGCAATGAGTTAAACTTCTGGTTGGCTAAATGAATTTCCTTGGCCTTTTAGTCTGTATGTTTGGTAAAGGTTTTGGGGGCTGACAGATTGCTATTATGACCACTGCAGACATTGTATAAGTATATAAACATCATGCAACCATGTTTCACAGTTTCATATATGGGATGATTTACTTTATTAGTGTATAAAATATTGAGAGCCTAAACAACTTCAAAAATATTTGCAGTTCTTTAGAAGAAAACACTACATTGACTACCCATGATGGGGAGGGTGGGATATATTACATTAAACAATATTTATATATTTCCCCTGTCTAAACAATGTCTTAACTGTGCAGGGTCCAACTGGCATCCAACTGCAATGAGTTAAACTTCTGGTTGGCTAAATGAATTTCCTTGGCCTTTTATTCTGTATGCTTGGTAAAGGTTTTGGGGTCTGACAGATTGCTATTATGACCACTGCAGACATTGAAAAATGACTTAGGAGAAACAGCCACTGCTAGGGAAAGACAAATAGCCTCCCAAGAGAAAGAGATTCCTGCAAGGTGTCATTAGCACATATTCAACTACTTGAACCTCAAATTAATGTATAGACTGTTCCGTATTTGGCAGAATCAGTACAGAAGTTACCTTTGAATCCCTCCTATTTCTTTCCTCTCTCTCATCCTCCCACTGATCCTCATTTGATTTCCTCCCTGCTCTAGACACCAAACAGAAACTAAGAGAAAATGAGCACAGCCCTTTGCCTAATTCCCTGTATCAAGTAACTTTATCAGCTCGGTCTCTGTCCTTTAAGTAGATAATAACACACGTAGCTATATACAAGGCTGTAGAATGGATATAAGTGCCACCTGTATTAATTAATTGGTATTCAATACATATTTAATGAGTAAAAACTATGGCAGGCACTATTTAAGTCCAGAGGCTAGAGCCACAAAGTAGGCAAATACCTTTCAAGGGATTCACGGTCACATGAGAGGGTACACTAAGCAGACAATGATGACCTGGTTTTAAAACTGCATTGATTAAGGGTGTACAGGGTGCTGTGAGACTGTAGAGGAGGGGCACTTGGCATAACCTGGAGACGGGTGTACCGATGGTAAGGAAGATGTGCTAAGGAAGTATTTGCGCTTCACAGTGAGCTCAAGATGTGAGCACAGCAAAGTTTATTATCTTCCTCATTGTAAAGAGGAAAGGAACATTCAGTTTTAAGCTGCGACTGAGAAGACATATTAGGTCTTAATTTAGTCATACTTTGGACACGTTAACAAGGGAACTGCAACTCAGGTCTTTCAGTCTATTTGCCTTAGCAGTCAAGTTGAGGTATACCTGTGTGGGGGAAAGGCTGGCATTCTGAACTGCTTAGGATCTTTTTGTAGAGTTGTCATAGTCCCCTTGGCTCAAACCTTTTACCTGAGAAAATCTCTCAGCAGAGAGTCCAATAAAACCGTACTAGCTCCATGCCTCGAAAGTACACAGGACATAAAGTGTGAGACAGCTCATCTATTTAAATGTAAGAAAAAAATCAATAAATGTAGCCAGGAATATTGACCCTTAGTAACCCAAAGTCCCCTAGCATGTCATGATCCTGCATGGATTAAAGCCCCATATGACTTGCCATTCTTGGATAAAAGATTGTTTTCATACCGTTTATTGGAGTAGTTTATTGAGTACCCCAAAAAAGTCAATTGTACCCCACCTTGATTAGAAGATCCCTCCTCTGGAATTGTCAACACTGAGTTCTCCTCTCTTCAGCCATAGTCTGTGTCATATGTATTCAAAGCACGGTTGTGGCACCCAAATTATGCCTTTCCTTGCTATAGAGCTACTGTGATACGTGCTATGCTACTGCATGAGCTCTGCCCTGAAGTGGTTTTCCCTGCAATGAAGGATTATTGGTAGTAATTTCTCTTGCTGAGACTACTTGGAAGTACAGCAGGGAGATGTCTTCTGAAAAGGAATTCACAGTGGCCAGGGTAAATTGATTTACCTTTCCCTCAGTTATTCAGAATCCCATTTTTTTCAAATTTTCTTTTTCAGTTTTTTTTTTTTAATTGGGGAATATTGGGGAACAGTGTGTTTCTCCAGGGCCCATCAGCTCCAAGTCGTTGTCCTTCAATCTAGTTGTGGAGGGCGCAGCTCAACTCCAAGTCCAGTTGCAGTTTTCAATCTTAGTTGCAGGGGGCGCGGCCAACCATCCCATGTGGGTATTGAACTGGCAACCTTGTTAAGAGCTCATGCTCTAACCAACTGAGCCATCCGGCCACCCCCAGAATGCCATTTTGACATTAACATACACTTTTCTAAAAACAGGCATATATGTATATGTATGTATATAAAACATGACTTGTATTCATCTTTTGTTATCGAAATATATTGAATATTACCATTTTAATACAGCTTTCCTTTCTTAAAATGTGTGTACATTTTTTTGGCACCCTCTGTATAAAACCCCATAGTAAACATATTCAATGGTGAAAGACTAAAAGATTTTCCTGTAAGATCAGGAACAAGGCAAGAATACCTAATTTTGCCACTTCTATTCAACATCGTGCTGGAAGTTCTAGTCAGAACAATTAGATAAGGAAAGTAAAAGGCATCCAAATTGGGAAGGAAGAAGTAAAATTATCTGTTTGCAAATCACTTGGTCTTATATGTAGAAAACTCTAACAATTGCACAAAGAACTGTTAGAACTAAAAAATAAGTTCAACAAAGTAGCAGATTACAAAATCAACACTCAAAAATGAGTTGCATTTCTATGTGCTACCATTGAACATTCTCAAAACGAAATTAAGAATAAAATTCTACTTACAATCACATCAGAAGAATAAAATGCATAGCAATTAACCAAGGAGGTGAAAGACTGATATAATGAAAACCACAAAATGTTGCTCAAAGAAATTAAAGAAGACATAAGTAAATGAAAGACATTACATGTTCATGGGTTGGAACACACTCTTATTAAGATGTCAATATTACTCAAAGAGATCTACAAAGTTAATGCAATCTGTATCAGAATCCCAACAGTGTTTTTGAAGAAAAAATCCATCCTAAAATTCATATGGAATCTCAAGGGACTCTGAAAAGCAGCCCCCCCCAAAAAAAAATCCTGAAAGAGAACGAAGTTGGAGGATTCACAATTTTTTATTTCAAAACTTACTACAAAGTTATAGTAATAAAAAAAGTAAGGTACTGGCATAAAGACATATAGATATAAAGACATATAGGTATGTCAGAACAGAAGAGAGAGCTCAGAAATAAATTCTCGCACATATGGTCAGATGATTTTTGACACAGTACCAAGACTATTCAATAAGGAAAACACCGTCTTTTTAACAAATCATGCCAGGAAAATTGGATATCCACATGCAAACGAATGAAATAAGACCCTTACCTAATACCATATACAAAAATTAATTGAAAATGGAACAAAGACATAACCATAAGAGCTAAAACTCTAAAACGCTTTGAATAAAACACAGGGAACACTATACAACCTTGGATTTGGCAATAATTTCTTAAATATGATACCAGAGGCATAGGCAATAAAAGATAAAATAGACAAATTGGACTATTGTGCATCAAAAGACATTATTAATAGAGTAAAAAGGCAACCCATAAAATGGGATAAAATATTTGCAGATCATTTTTCTGTTAAGAGATTAATATCCAAACTATGTAGAGAATTCCTAAAACTCAACAACAAAAAGCAGACAAACTGTGAAAATCACAGTCAGCACCTAGATGCATGAGAATTAGAAGCAGGACCCTCAGGCAGTAGTTTCTAAAGACTGCAGTCAAACCCCTTCCAGGGAAAGACTGAGAAATAGGCATTTTGCCTGCTCCCCCTGTGCTGAGCCCAGGGTGGGAATAGCTGTGGCAAGTACTCATATACCCATTAACAACTGCTTTTCTGTTCGCTGTAGTCCTGTGGGACTTCTGAATGCATTGGCTTTCAGAACTAGGTAATTTGGGGTCCCATCCCTTGGTGGCCACTTAAAAGTTGGGGTGCTAGATATGTGGTCCAAACCCTTTGCTCCTCAGTGAGAAGCTGGGAGTTGGGTATTCCTTCCTGATGGTAAGGCATTGAGGCAGGGGTGGGGTTCACTGAGAGTGTGTCTCAATCTTCCTACCCATTTGAATGTGGGTACTTTCTCAGCCGCCCAATGTGTAAGAGTCACTGAACAAGTGTTTGGATTTCCCTCAGCAGGAATTGCTCCATGTGTAGCTTATATTTGGGGTGTCTATCGGAGGAGGGAAATTCAGGAAACTCCTATGTTGCCTTCTTGATCCAGAGTCCATGCTAGCCTCTATTGGAAGCATTTGGGAGTTACTAACTTCTTTAAACTACAAGAAGCCATTCCATAAGAAGGGTTCTGCAGCCAGGGAATATACAAAAGTGACCTCCAGTCATAAAGGAAGGTGATTATAGAGGCTAAGAAGGCTTGGGATCTGCCCCCTGCAAGCTGGAGACCTAGGAAAGCAGAGATGTAGTTTGAGAATGAGCGGAGCCAACAGTTTAAATCCTAATCCAATCTAATTCTCCTGCAAAGGATATTGGCTGGTTTAGAAAGTCAGAAGTATTTCCTTATATAACCCAAGGAATTTCTTTTCTTCTTTTTTTGTTTTGCTCAAGATTTTATCAAGATAGCAAAATAATGTGGAAGGAATAAAACCACAGAATGGACTGAACAGTGCATATTAAACAGTAATAAATGTTTTGTAATGTGCAGTTGCATGATGTAATGTGCAGTTCACTTCCAATTCCTTCTCACCAGAATTCAAATGGTCCTCTGTTTTTTGCAAACTACAGTATAGTTACTCTTTCGATGTTAGTTTTCATTTGATTCCATTGCAATCTCATTCTGGCATAGTCATCAGTGTTTCCCACAGAATATATCCAGCTTTCCACCTTCCAGACACAGGATACTCTTTGGCTTCTTATGGTCGATTGGGACCTTATGACTGGTCCTTATGACTGGGACCTTATGACTGGTGGGGATGATGTAGTCAATTCTGTTGGAGTTTTGAGCAGAAGTGACATGTGCCACTTCTCGGAGGAGTTTCTAATTACCTGTGATTAATTCTACAAATTGTTCCTTTTCCTTTGGGCTGGCTATTGAATTGGCAAAACTCAAGATGGTGACTTCTCCATCAGACAGGTCCCTTGGTGATGAAAGAGTCCCTCTGCAGACCCCCGATGAATAGGTAGTATAAGAAATAAGTCTTTGTTTTTTAAGCGATTAAGAGTTGGGAGATTGTTACTGCAGTGTAATTGAGCCTTTCATGGCTAATAACCATGCAGTATTACATTTCACACCACAGGCACTATTTCTTATGAGACAGGTCACATGTATTTACTAATTATGAAGGGTTCCCACTCTCTGCTACTCTTGTTTCAAGTTCAGCAACTTTCTGCTCAAACTACATAGTGACCTACTAAATCAATTTTATTACTCAAAGATTTTAGTTACTACTTAACCTTGCACAAATGTATACAGATGCACAAAATGCTAGCTGTATGAGTGAGACATATTGCCCTACAAAATAACATGCTTTTCCACATCCCAAAGCTTTGGTTGCAGATGTTTTTCAGGGCTTGATGATATGTAAGTGATAAATGAAAAATGTATGGACTGTTTTGTGAAAGATTCTCCCATTCCTTGGAAAACCTTTCATATACTGTTTTTCTCTGTCTCACACTAATAAATGAACCTTGGCTACAGCCACTTGTTGTAGCTCTCTTGCGACAACAAAAAAGTGGATTGTATACATACATAGCATACTGTGAACAACATTGAATGGAATTTCAAGACCATTCAATCTTCTTTGTCTCTGTAAAATCCAGCAACTATTTATACCAAGCTGTCTCTGTTATTTCTTTAGACATTCCAAAGCACTAGAAAATCATCAGTGGAGTATGTAATAGTGATGTCATTAAAGGGATTGGGGCGATTGCTTCTGTTGGGAGGAAAAAGTCTTGCATTCCACAGAGCTGAGGCTTCCAACAAATATGACCTTGATAGAGAAAATCCAGGGACGCAGTGAATATTTCATTAGCAATTGTCACAGTGAATGGAAGAAAAGGGACTAGGACTAGTACAGGGAGGGGGAAAGGTTAATCCTGACTACGCATTGTTTCATGACACTGTTTTTAATAAAGGAAAAAGAAGTCCTTTGGAACCTTCATTTATGAAACCACCAATTAAAAGTGACACATGAACACTGCATTAGTCAGGGTTCTCCAGAGAAGCAGAACCAATACAGTAGATATGGACATAGATATAGATATAGATTATAGATATAGCAGGAGAGATTTATTATGGGGATTGGCTCACAAGATTTTTGCAGGTGGAGATAAGGCATGCTCTTCCTTTGCAATCTGCAAGCTGGAGAACCAGAAAAACTAGTGGTATAATACTATCCAAGTTTGAAGGTCAAGGGCTAGGGGAGCTGATGATGTAACTCCCAGTAGAAGGTTGAGGCCTGAGAAGGGTTGGAGGATGGGGCAGGACATGGGAATAAGTCCCAGAGTCTGAAGGTCTGAAAACCAGGAGATCTGATGTCCAAAACCAGGATAAGATGGACATTCTAGCTCAAGAAGAACAAGAATTTACTCTTCCTTTGCCTTTTCCCGCCTCTATTTGAGTCCTCAGGGATTGGATGATACCTGTCCATATTAGGGAGGCAGATCTTTACTCAGTCTATGGGTTCGAATGCTAATCTCTTCCAGAAACACTCTAACATGCCTCCAGAAATAGCATTTTATCAGTTTTACGAGCATTCCTTAGCTCAGTCAAGTTGACACCTAAAATTAACCATCACAAACACCATCCTTTAAAATTCTAGTCATCAGATTTGTTCCTAAGGGGTTGTCCTCTTTTCTTCTCTTTGTGTTACTCTTAGCGTCTCTTCCAATGACTCCTACAACCCAGAGACAAAACCGATAGATCCTGGCAGTCTCAGTGAACTCCTCTCATCATGCTTTCCATACAAGAATTGGGTTCACACATATAGTCAGAATCCAATGAAGTTTTCCACAATTAGTACGAATGATGCTTTTCATTCCTGATGTATTTCTACATTTTACTTAATCCATTTGCAAACGAATGATTTTTATATACTAGTATCTTCAATTGTATTTCCAGTTGATTACCATTATGAATCAAATGAGCTACTCTTTGGGCACCCAAAGGATCTTTAGTGGTGATCACATGTTTCTCAAGGGAGAGATTTATGGGAAAAGATTCTGAAAATTCCACCATTGTTGCTTTTTTTTAATTTAAATTATACAATTCACAACCAACCCATCTTGGGGGCAATATTTCATTTTTTCAATAACTTTGGTTACGATAATTTATTACTCGTTATTTAAAGAGATTAAAACTGATTTGAGCAAAAAAAAAAAATAACCTTTTTTTGTCTCACCATTATTTTTGAGTATTTCAAAATTAGAAGGATCCTACAATGAGCAATTTTATTAAAAGGGAGCTTTGATCTTCTAATCCATTTCTTTCATGTAGTTGATAACTTGTTTTTTTTCTCACCAGTAATATCTGTTTGCATTTTTTCTTCTGACAGCATCATTGACATCTTTTGAATTGTGTTTTGTGAGCATTGTGACTCAGACTCAAGCCAAAGTCCAAATGTATTATCTTGGTCACCATGATTGGTTCAGGAGTTGACATGAGCTCAAGTCACGTCAATTAAAGCTTATGAACACCAGCTCCTGAGGTTTCCAAAGGCCTTCTTAGTCTCTCCTTGAGAATGAAACAACAGAGAGGAACACTGAGTGTGGGCTGAAGACAGACAGGACTGTTTACTATTACACCCCTCAAACTCCTAGACTTAGCCTTTCCTGAGGTCTGCTTCTGGAAAATTTTGACTCTGTAAGACAATAAATTCAATTTTTTTTTTCACTTAAGGTAGCCTGAATTGGTTTTCTGTCACATGTGGGCAAAATAGGCCTAACTTTAAAACTTTGGTATTTATACAAAGAAGCCAAGACCCAGAAAAGAAATGTGATTTGCTTCAGGTTCACAACCATGGGTCAGAGTCTAACTCTGCACCTTTCCAGTCCAGAGCTCTATCCACTCCACACCCTTCCTCTTGGGAAGGAGACTCTTACACCCCGACTCTTGGGAGCTGACCGTGCTCCGTCTTGCTTCTGTTCATTTTGCAGTCAGTGACAGTTCACCTCTTTGTGTCACACACACAATGAGGTTCCCAATCATTCACATTCCTGCCACAGAAGGCAACAGAATGAACAGATTTAGAAGGGACAAAAGGATGTATTTTATTTCTGGATGTTTGTCTTGTTAGAAATAAATAAGGTGGAGCTTTGGGAGGATGCCTTGCAAATAATTCTGAGGTGGAATGGAGAGAACACTCACTTTGCCAAGTCTATGGCAGGCATTATCAATGGAGAGGGTGTGCTGTCTCCTGGGAAAGTGAAGTTTAAAAATGGACTGTTTGATCTTTCTTCTAATATGAAGACTTTAAAAACTCTCCCCTAAAAATTCCAAAGACAGGGAATTCTGTATAACTTAATTTAATGAGAATCTGACCACTATATTTAATGGTCTGATTCTAAATTTAGGAAAATACAAGATATTATCCTCCAAGTAAAATGCACATGACACATAATTTAAACAAGGCTTTGGTTTCCTAGCATGGCCAGATCTTATGTGAGTATTGATTTAGTAGTTTCAGTCTGCTGCCATCAGGTCAACTCGAGAAGAAAAGCTTTCAGCTGTGGGAATTGAAAAAGTTGGTGTTGGAGATAAGTATTGCTGAGGATTCTGGCTGCACTTCTGATCTATCAGAATACTTGGGGGCACTCTGAATAATAAAGTGAATATGTGTGTTTCTTATAGTGCTTGTAAACAGTGTGCTCAGCCAACACCAAAGGTAAATTCATGCATGCCTTTAATGCATCAATCTTTAAGGTTTGTGGAGATGGCATCACTATGAAAGGAGTTTATTGCCTGTGATCTCAGCAGGAGTGTCCGAAGCAAAGAGAGAGAGAGAGAGAGAGAGAGAGAGAGAGAGAAAGAGAGAGAGAGAGAGAGAGAGAGAGAGAGAGAGAGAAATAGACAAAACAACAAAGATTCTGATTTTAATTAAGAACTTCCATTTCTCATCCCATGTATGGTTGATGGGAGACAAGAAATGATTTTCATTGTAAGAATTTTCCTTACACATCTGTGAATAAAGCTTTTGCTGTTCATTTCAAATGCAATTTAAATTGTTTTAGAGATTGATGCTTGGTTTACTGGTCACTACTTTTTAAAACAGGGCTGAGGCTGTTCTATTTTGATAGAATTTGATTTCTGTAAAAGCGTTTGTTTGTTTTTTCTTTTTGAACTAATATATAAATGCTGCCTTCTAAATTTGATGTGACACTTGAGAGCTGGCAGTTGGCTGGTGACAGTTAACTGGGGAAGTGGAGATAATCTGTCGTTCAGATTACTTGGACTTGCAGTCATTGGCTGGGCAGATGCAGACCTAGGACCCTGCAGATGTGGTAGTTTGTTGAGCTGAGGGCTGTAGTTTAGGAGATCAAAGCGAACTTTTACTTCACAGATGGAACTCAGTCCTCCAATAAAGTTTCTTGCCACTTCTCCTCTTTCTGCATTCCCACCATCTTCTGGGTAGCACTTGTAAATAATAGTGCGGTAGCTTTAACATTGACCCAGGTCCCATTTGAACTACTAAGAATGAAGAAGTAAAGAATGGTTCCATCACTTTTAAAGTCTGGAGAGTCATGGAAATGAGCCGCTGGGAGTTGGAGTCACTACTTCCTTTGAGCTCACTCGGGAGGAAGGTTGGAATTAGGAATAATACGTATTTCAAATCCTTAAAGCCAGTTACTTGGTTAGGGATTAAGAATTGCTCAAGTGTGTGTGTGTGTGTGTGTGTGTGTGTGTGTTTGTATTCAGCTTTATGATATATAGTGAAGGAACTTTGAGAGGGGACATCACCAAGCCTCTTAAAATACAGATTCAAAAGTATCATTTACTGAGTGGTACCCCGGCAGCCCGAACACCTATGAACGATTTATTCTTTAGGAACTTCATGCTGGCTCTCTAAAACCTGAACAGGCTCTGAAAAGATATTGATATGTCCAATTAAAGCGGCGGGAAGAATGGGGACCCTCTTTGTCACCAGTTGCCTTGATGGATAAACTATCTCAGGAGTCTCACTCATTTCAAAGATGACAGGCAGCAAATGATATTCAAAGAACTATCTTTTATATTTTGACCCACTTGAGAAGTGCAGATCCTAAAATATACAACACCAACA
The DNA here is from genome assembly GCF_964194185.1 of Rhinolophus hipposideros. Lineage (NCBI taxonomy): Eukaryota > Metazoa > Chordata > Mammalia > Chiroptera > Rhinolophidae > Rhinolophus > Rhinolophus hipposideros. The sequence goes on along the minus strand of NC_138057.1, from coordinate 13,103,217 downwards.
CTCACACAGGACAAAGGGAATTGTTTCACAAATCTCTGAGAGGGAAATAGTACAGATCGATTTTCCAAGACCTAGTCAGTAGGTTTGCTCACTGAGACACATAGTTTTCCCAGAAAAAGTGTTAACTCGAGTGATACTTTGGAGAGTGCAGGAGGCAAAGTCAGTGGCTTACAATGAAATCAGTTGATCATTCAGGCTCTAAAGGTTTAATGAGATCTTTAGAATGCCTTCTTTTGCTTTGGGCACAGTGTTGCTGAAAATTGTCTTCAGCTGTTTGCTGATATATGCAGGTCTTTGTTAATTTTGTGTAGCTGGTATCAAGGCGAATTGGGAAACTGAATTGCTCTAGTAATTTAACATTTTGGCCAACAGTTAGACACCTGCTTTCTCCCAACATCAGGATCACTTCCCCCCACCCCACACACATACCCGCTTTCTTTCTTGCAAGTTTTCTCCTGGGATATTCATAGGGAACAAGTACTTTGGAAGGACAAAGTTTGCTTGCTTTTGACAAGAAGGATATCTTGGCAAAATGTAGACTCTATATTTTGTAGATGTTTCCGAGTCCATTTATAGACCAAGGAAAAGAAATAGATCAAGCAGAGTCACTCAGCGATAGAACAGGCTATCCAAGATGATTGTGTGTTCTCCCAGTGCTTGAAGTTCAGACAGAATAAGTGAAGGACAGCATGGATTTGACAGCATGGATTTTGGAGACACACTGCCCTGGTTTGAAATCCTGCTCCCCCAGTGACAGCTGTGACTTGGGCAAATTGTCCCCCTCAGGAAACCCAACTCTCTCATTTGTAAAATAGGGGTAGTAAACCTAGCTCACAAGGTAATGGTGAGTATTAAACAAATAAAGATTATTATAAACTGACACAGTAGAATGTAACAAACTGCCTGTTAGGACTGCCTGTTATAGGTATTGTAGAAAGAATCTGGTTTAAGCAGCTTAAAGTATTTTATCCCACTGTAATGTTCTGCTGTCCTTTTAAAAAATAATTATCTTTCTGATAGTTACTTTCATCATCTTATCTCGAGTTCCCTGTAAGAAACCATGGGAATGCCATGTTATTATTTGGCTAATCAGGATTTTTTTAGTTGGCAGGAGTCAACTCCTAAACTTTGAGTCAGATGGCGTCAAGAATTAAGTGAGATGTTAAGGACATGTTTTATTTGTCTAGCACTTTGGATCTGATGGAAGGTTTTCCTATGCATTGTTTACTCTAACATTTCACTCTGAAAATTTTCAAACATAGGAATAATTCGAAAGAATTATATAGAGAACATCCATATGCCCACCATCCCAATTTGCCATTGATATTTTACTATATTTGCTCCATCACATATCTATCCATCTATCAATCAAATTTTGATGCATTCTTAAGTGAGTCATAGATACTAGTACACATTATCCCTAAGTATGTCAATATGCATACCATTAATTATAGTTCAATATTTGTTTACAGTGCTTTTCTGTAGAAAACATTTATATAAAATGAAATGTACATATCTTAGTGTAGTATTCTATGACTTTTGACAAATGCATACACCTGGGTAGTCCAAACCACGTCAAGATGTAGAACACTACTGTCACTCCAGAAAGCTCCCTCATGCTTCTTCCCAATCATGGGATTACTGTTAGAGGTAATCTGTGTCCTGAAGTTTTGTTCATCATGTTTTAATTTTGCCTATTCTAGAAAGTCATACCAATGGAAGCCTACAGTATGTACTTTCTTGAGAAAGAATTCTTTTATTCAGCAGAATATTTTTGAAATTTATTCTTTGTTATCACTGAGTAGGATTTCATTTTTATGCCATGACATCTATCTCTATCTCTATCTCTATCTCTATCTCTATCTCTATCTCTCTATCTCTCTATCTCTCTATCTCTCTATCTCTCTATCTCTCTATCTCTCTATCTCTCTATCTCTCTATCTCTCTATCTCTCTATCTCTCTCTCTCTATCTCTATCTCTATCTCTATCTCTAATCTATATCATCATCTATATCTATCTATACATATATATGTACACATATATACATATTATACACACACACATATATGTATATTTTCTGTTGCTAAACATCTGGGCTGTTTCAAATTTTGGGCTAGTAAAAGTAAATCTTCTATAAAATTTCTTCTCCAAGACTTTTTGTAGACATATGCTTTCATGTCTCTGGTTAACACCTATAGTTTTATAAGAGTTATAATTACTGCAATTCCTCTTCAACAATTAGAGCTATATGTCTTTTTAATTTTTGCCACTATGGTAGGTGAGTAGTAGTATTTCATTGTTGTTTTAGTGTGCATTTCTATGAAAAACAATTATATTGAGCACTTTTTAATGTGCTGATTGGCCGTTTTATATCTTCTTTTCAAGTGTCTGTTCAAGACTTTTGTCCGTTTTTGAATTAGGTTGTCTTTCATTATTGAATTATAGGAATTCCTGGTATATCTTCAATGCCTTGTAAGATATGTGTTTTGCGAATATTTTCTCCCAGTCCGTTGCTTGCCTACTTATTTCCTTAATAGTGTCTTGAGGGGCACAAGTTTCTAATTTTGATGAAGTTTAATATATTATTTTTTTCTTATATGGTTATTGCTTTGTGTGTTTTGTTGAAGAACATAGCTCCAGGTGGTAGTCCCATTTCCTTTTAAAAGCTTTCCAGTCTTAGTATTCACATTTAGGTCTATATTTTTCTCAAATTTTTGTGTATGGTGTGAGGTAGGAGGTCAGTGTTTACTTATTCTGTATAAATATCCAGTCGTTCTGGATATTGTGAAAACTTTGAATTCCTCAAGGATATCTTTGGTACCTTTGTGAAAAATCAAATGATCATATAAATATAGCTCTATTTCCAGACTATTTTGTTTTATTGACCAGGTTGTCAATCCTCATACCAATACCTCATACCAATACCATACTGTCCTGTAACTTCTGATGCCAAGTAAATCTTGGCATCAGACAGTATTTGTCTTCCAGCATTGTTCTTCCTTTTAAGGTTGCTTTTGCTATTCTAGGTCACTTACATTTCCATATAAATTTTAAAATTGGCTTGTCAATTTCTACAAACAGCCAAGTGGTATTACAAGATCATTTGGGGGAAAATTGACATCCAATAGATATTGAATATCCTAATCCATAAGTATGATGTATCTCTCCATTTATTAAGGTCTCAGTAGAGTTTTGTAGTCTTCATTGCAGAAGACTTATAGATCTTATATTAAATTTAGTTCTTAGTAGGTATGTTACATTTTTGATGCTATTATAAATGGAATTGTTCTTTCAATTTTTCAATTGATGCCACCAGTATATAAAACATATAATTGAGTTTAATGTTGATTTTATATCATGCAACTTGCTAAATTTAGGTATTAATTCTAATAGTTGTTTTGTAGATTCGTTAGGATTTTCCACATAAGCAATCATGTAATCTGTGAATAAAGATAATTGCCCTCTTCTTTCATAGGCTTTTTTTCTTTTTCTTACCCTTTGCACTACTAAGACATCCAGTAAAATGTTGAATAAGTGTATTGGGAGTGGGTATATTTGCCTTGCTCTAAGTTTCAAGAAGAAAATCTTAACTATTTCATCTTTAAGAATGAGAGACTGGAGGTGGGACAGAAAACGGTGAATGGACAACAGCCTTCCATGTGTGGCTCTTATAAGTCAGTTTGACTTTAGAATGGATGTCGTGGGGGTGTCAGTATCTGTTTTTTGTTTGTTTGTTTTTTTGTGTGTATTTTAAAAAAAACAACAGAAAAATGTTCAACTTCTATGTTTCATCCCTCTAATTTAGCAGCATTCACTATTTTTTAAAGTAATTTTATAAAAACAACATTAATAGAACAGATAAAATCTGACCTGCTCTGTAAAAGCAGGTAAATGGCTCAGAGGTCTACTACCTACCCTCTGTGGATGCCTTGAATAGAGTCTGAAAGGATAGCACATATTACTTATTGTGAAAGTTGGGAAAGAAATCCAGTTAGAGCTACACTGTGTTATGATCGCTTACCTGGATAAGCCACTCTAAAACAAACATTATATTCTTAGAAACATAATAAAAAAGATTGATAAATTTATTTACATCGAAATTTAAAATTGTATAATGGAGAGAGAGAGAGAGAGAGAGAGAGAGAGAGAGAGAGAGAGAATGACAGTCAAGGGAAAAAGATTTTCAATACCTAAGACAAATGACTCCCTTAGTTTACCAAGTGCTCATACAAATCAGTAATAAAATGATGGACAACCTTAAAAAATAAGGCAAAGCTCATAAAAGGCAGTTTATAGAAAAAGTATATGCAAATAGTAAAAAAAAAATGAAATGAAGCCTAACTTCTTTCATAATTAAGAAAATGCAAATTAAAGCAACCGTGAGAAGCCATTCCCCCTCCTGCCCATCAGGCGGGAAAGAATAAAAATGTTTAAGGTATCTAGAATGAGTGATGAGAGGTTGGATAATGGGAATCCTCATACCTTGTCGCTGAGAGAAAATGAGTGCAACCTTTCTGGAGGGAAATTTAACAATATTTATGAAGATAAAAATGACCTACAAGTCCCTTTGCTAGGAATTTACTCTATGGAATGATTGCAAAAAATTGCCAAGAAATATGTGTTGGGAAAGAGTGGGTATCCTGTCTCTTGTTATCCTCCTGAGGCTTTCTCCCACGTTGAAGGGACTTTCAGTAACATAAAACTATGGCCTTTCTTTGCTCCCGAGATGAGGTGGGGTGAGGATGTATCTGATGGTGAGCTTGGGAGGAGAAATGTGCATATGTAGCTCTGCCCTATCCTGTCTCTCTGCTTTGGAAGCTGCCTGCCTAGAGGGAGCACACATTCTACTCTGCCCCTCCATGCTGTGGTGTGTGTGTGTGTGTGTGTGTGTGTGTGTGTGTGTGTGTGCGCGTGCATGCGCACATGCATGCCTGCCTGTGGGTGGGTAAATCTTCAAATTCTGGGTTGAATTATTAGGAAGCTCTGTTGCAGACGGTTTTAAGACATCTTCTTCAATATTAGCTTTATAGTAATGAAAGTAGTATTTTGGCACGTTTATGCCTTCATCTTCTTCTCTTCTTCTTATTTGTTTGAGAACTAGGGAGGACCAAAAACAGTAAGCCTTGAGAAATGCAAAAGGGATGAAATTTCAAGTACAAAGGAACCATGCAGGTTTCTACCTGGGCAGATTCATGTAATCTTATTCTGTTGGGTAATGGGCAACCTTTGTGGACTTCCACCCTGTTTTTAACAATTGCAATTGGAATCCATCGATTTTAAGACTTATTTTGCATGGTATTTTGACTTTGGCAAGATGAACAGCTTGTGGCATTTTGTCTACTAGCTACTGGTTATTTTTATATGGACCAAATGAGCCTATGCAAGTACTCGTGGACATCAGGGAAGACATGGACCACAGCAAAGATGGCAATCTTAGTAAGCAGTACTCCCCCACACACACCCATACCCACAGTCCTCCACAGGGCTAGCTTTGCATAAGAGGGATCATCTTTGCAATAAACGTGGACTTTCTTACAGCCAACACCTACTGAGCAACCATCTGGATATTAGTGATCTTAAAGGGGCTGTAGAATAAGAATACAATGGCCTTGGTTGCTAAGCAGATAATAAATTAACACACAGAAGAAACCCTAGTTTATTCACTTATTTATGTGTCTGAGGTGGAAGTAGAAATAGAACCTCATCTCCACATCCCTCATCTTCTCCTCTGATCAGGGTACTCTTTTGTGTCTCATTATCTATGCCCAGGCCCTGTGAGAGTAAATAAAGACAAAGCTACCATAAGACAAGGCTGCTATAAGACAAGGCTACCATAATTCTTCATCAGTGTCCTGCTCTGTGAGAAATGACCTCCTCTCCCACCTCTGCCTACGCAGACCTCTTGTATTTTTCAAGGCCCATGTGATGTTCTCCCTCCTCCTTGAAGCCATTCTTTTTTTTTATAATTACATTTTATTACACAGATGAATATCTACTTCATAATTACATCTCAAAAATTATACAGGTTTAGGTACGACTTCCAGCTCCATAGTAAAGAATTTCAGGGAGTCATTTGTGTACTTGTGCAAGCTGCTAAATAAGTATAAATGTGATTTTGAGAAATAAATTATGTCATTTGAGACCCTTACTACTCAAAATGTGCCCATGAACCATCAGTGTTGGTGCCACTTGGAGCTTGTTATTTTTTTTTTATTAGTTTCAGGTGCACAAAATAATGTAATAGTTAGACATTTATCATTTATATCCCTCACACTGTGTGGACCACTCTCCCCACATCCACTATCCCTCTGACATTGCACTGAGCCATTACATTTCCACTGTCTCTATTCCTAATGCTGTATTCCGCTTCTTGTAACTATATATATACATATATATATATAGTTATGTATATACCCTTTATATATATATATATATATACATATATAAAATTGTAGTTGACATTCATTATTGTTCAACTGCAGTTGAAGTCATTCTTGATTGTTTCGACTCATCCTCTTTCTTCTGGGAGCTTAGGTCTTCATAACAAAAGCTCTTATTTTGTTCACTAAGGTTTCAGATGCTTTTCGTTTAATTTATAGACCAAAATCTTCAGGGGAGGCAGGGTTTTATTTGTACATCTTGTCCTCCTCTCCCTCTGCCAACAAATCACAGTGCCTAGTAGCACTAAAAGTACTGTATGATTATTGGGTCATTTGTAATTTTATAATTGAGCAGATTATGAATCAATGGTATTTTATTACCATTTGAAAAGTAAAAGGAAAACTTTAATTTTCCTAACCCTCACCAAGAACTATTTTTATGTCTTTCAACTGTCTTACCTGTCTTTGTTTGCTGATGTCATTGCAGATCAACAATTGCTACATTTGTTGCAATTGTTGCAACAAATAGCAATCGGAATTCCACTTCTTCCATTTTACCATATCGTCATGACTAAGTCCATGCATCTATATAATCTCCAAAATTATCATGTTTTATCAGTTGCATGATTTTCTAGCTTGTTGATAGTCCACAATTATTGTGCCATTCCCTTATTGTTGGGCATAAAGATTGCTTTCAGTTTCTTACCACAGTGTACAATTAACATCTTCAAACGTGTAGCTTTTTGACTTCGTTACACTTGGAGATAAATTTCCAGGATATTGTCTGATTCATAATAGGTGCTCAATAAACGAATGCCATGGATTTTGTCCCCAGACAGTTTTGAGTAACTTTATGGGCCGAGTCACTATAAAAGTTCCTCATTTTCCTTTGGTTAGCAAGGCCTGGAAAGAATGTCTGTGCTTATGAAGGGATTTTCTGCTCAGCTCCAGTGTCCAACTACTTTGGGAAATGTGGAGTCAGTGAATCAAAGTCTGCCAGGTGTGATTTTCCCTTTGGAACCTCAGAACACAAGATGCGACAGCCATAGAACCACCCACATTTGGCTTGCAAGGATAAAACTTTCCTGCAGAAAACCCTGTAACCCAAATGGCATTGTCTCTAGACACATGGCAAACATAGCAGTGAAATACGGATTGGTCCCTCTTGTGTCTTTATCTGCAGTTCAGATTCTGCTGTCTATTAAAAATGCAGGAAATTTTGTTGGAATTTATCATAGGCTTCCTAGCCTACCCTCCTTTACAAGAATAATCACAAACTATAAAATATGCAAGGATTGAAACAGAGTGTATGGCATTCATATAAAGATGGTTGTGATTTAAGAGACAGGAAGTGTAATTATATGCCGCTAAAATTCTGTCCTTGCTGAGGCAAGGGCACAGTAAATAAGAAATTTCCACAACCGAGGCAGTGCACAGTGTTGCTGTAACTTCTTGGAGAGATCTCAAGTATCCAGCTTGAAAACCATGACATAGCTCTTTGTGGCCCGCCGTAAACAGATTTCTATTTATTTGATGGGTTGTTGAATCAGTGAATATATGAATAAGTTCCAAACCGCATGTGGAGAGAATAGGGTACCCCTGTTCTTTACATCCAGGATTTCTGGGTAATGTCTCTTTCCCCTTTTGTTCTGTCATGAATCCACCTCAATGTTCTACAACTTATGGAGCTAAATGGGAAATATAATCACCAACAACATACCTAATATAAGTAGCAAGGGAAAAGAAGAGGGAGGGAAAGCAAGGAAGGACACTCAAGTAGATATACCAGCTTGTTTCTAGAGTGAGTCATGAGACCACAACTGGTATTTGCTGTTTTCATTTGTTAACCCTTCCACAGTCTCTTTTTTTCTATCCAGTATCTCATACAGTCAAGGTTCCTTGCCTGGTATAGTAACCTAAATATTATTGTTCTGAGAAGACAAAGTTTGAGGTGGTCCTACAAACTACACACAGGTGTAGTTTGTGAGAGTCTGCCCTTAACATTAGCTGAGTGATACAGGAGGTGGTTTAAGGTGTCCGCTGGGTTAGAAATCCTTGTACCCCCACTGTGTAGCAGCAACAATATTTCCTGTTATTGTCAGTGTCCATCACCCCAGCCAACTCCATGGCCTCCTTATTCACACAAGGTACCCAAATATCCATACTGAAACCCAGCTTTCATGTAGTGGAAATATCTGTGCCCCAGTATAAATGTGCCTTCCATAGTTATCAAACCTGTGAACTATTGGAGTGCTGAATATTGGATTAAGATGCAAACCTTTTACGTATGGACCATTAAATGTACCGTCAAGAGGTACTACCCACACTTCTGCTTGGTTCCCATATGTGCTATTTTGGTGGTGGGTGAAAAGACATGATATATTGGCCATTGGTTGAGGCATATACATATGTTATAAAACATCATTCCAACTCTAAGATACTTCTTCCCAGCTGGGACTATATCCATTTTCAATGACCTGTTTTAACATTCTTTAATATTAGCTACTTTTGGATGATGAGGTATATAACAAGACCTCTGGCTTCAGGCAGAGTTTAGGATGGAGAGCCTGGTTGGCGTCTCTAATTTACACTTGACTGAGAGTTAAGTCATGAGAAGACATTTGCTAGATAAAGGGAGGGAGGGGCAAGAGTGTTCCAGGCAGAGATTGTGGTGGGAGAAAGGATAGTGTTTTTGAGAAACCTAACAGTGAAAAATAGTATACTGAAGTACAAGATTGAACTAAAGAAGTATGACATGAGGGAAAAGAGAGTGGAGATATAGGCAGGGACCAGAGAAGACAGAGCCTTATAGGCCATGGTAAGTATTTTTGGTATGTATCCTTAGATGACAGAAAGCTATACAAAAGTTCTGTGTGTGTGTGTGTGTACGTACGTACTGTGTTCACATAAGGGAAAAAGTTTGACATAATCAGATTTGTTCTATAAAATTTCCACTCTAGCTGTGGCACGGAGAACACATTTTAAGGGTGCCAAAGAGGATATAGGGAAACTAATTGGGGAGCCACAACAATAGTATGAGAAGAATGGTGGTAGATTGGTGGCAATGAAGACTGGGATGAGTATATGGAATTCAGGAAATTTTCAGAATGTAATTGAAGACAGCCATAAATGCATTGACCCAAGGAGGGAGACTAAAGTGAGGACCAAAAAATTAAATTTGAGATTGAGGACCTTAAACATTTTAACAGTGGAATAGGGGAGGATAAAAATGTGTAGGAGGCTGATATGGAGATCAGAGAGAGGTAGGAGGAAGCCAGGAGAGATTTCTGTCATGGAAGCCAAGGGAGAAGAGTTTTAAGGAGTGATGGGTGTAGATGGTAGTGTAAAATGCTAGTGAGAGGTAAGGGAAGATGAGTGCTGAAAAGGTCCCTTGGATGTAGTGTCAGAGAGGCACTGATGATTCTTAGCAAGAGCTGCTTTGAAGTATGGATACTAGTGGAAAAATGAGTGGGAAGTGAGGAAACAGAGACAAAGGGATAGCAACAAATTAAGAAATTCTGTGAGGAGGAGGAGACGGAGGAGAAAGATTGGTTGCTGGGGAGGAATGTGGGTTAGTGGATAGTGTTGTTGTTTTAATGAGAGACTTTTGTGAGAAACGATCCTTCATAATGTAAATTTACTGAAATAACAAAGTGATAAGATCTGAATAAGGAGGGGGATGGAAAGTTCCCCTCTTGTGACAGTGGTAGGTGGGTGTCCATATGGAAATACTAGAAGTTGCATAGCAGGAAACTGAGCAGTTCCTGCCTGATGGCTTCTAATTTCTATTAAGTGCAAGTTATCTACTGAGAGTGAAGAGTAATGGGGAAAAGACTGTAGATTTGAGAGGAGTTTTGAAATTGCTATTAGGGAGAATGGAAGAGTGAGATGATCATAAAAGGGAAAAAAGAACAAAAGTAGGACTGTTGGGCAGTGTTTGATTATAAATGTATAATATTTGAATGGGTAGGCTGAGAGCTAGATTATGGAGATCCAGAGCTAGGTTACAATGTACGAGGTCAGACAATTAAGTTAGCAAACTCATCCTAGAAAAAGTGCTACATACCTCATTACTCAATATCACTATGGTCACCTTCGAAGTCCTCCCCTTGGGAAGCTATGCACTGACCTCAGTGCCTAGTCCACCCTTCAAAGTAATTTGAGAACTTTTTCTGGAATAGCCAACAGAGCTGTCATTGTATTACCCTTGATGTCCTGAATGTCATCAAAATGTCTTCCTTTCAATATTTCCTTTATCTTCGGGTAAAGAAAGAAGTCATTGGGGGCCAGATCAGGTGAGTAGGGAGGCTGTTCCAATACAGTTATTTGTTTACCGGCTAAAAACTCCCTCCCAGACAGTGCCGTGTGAGCTGGTGCATTGTTGTGATGCAAGAGCCATGAATTGTTGGCGAAAAGTTCAGGTCGTCTAACTTTTTCATGCAGCGTTTTCAGCACTTCCAAATAGTCAACTTGGTGAACTGTGTGTCCAGTTGGTACAAATTCATAATGAAGAATCCTCTGCTGTCAAAAAAAAGGTTAACAATATGGTTGCAACAAGTTCGCTAACTTAATTGTCAGAACTTGCATTTATTAATATCTAGGCTAATGATTCTCAGACTGTGTCTAACAGGTCTTTTGTTAAATACCTAAGATGAATAGATATGTTGCTGAAAAGGAATAGCCAGGGGGTGGGGGGAACCTGAGAAATTCTTCCAGCAGTCTCCTTCACTTGGAAATTCGTAATGTACTGCATGGTACTGTATCGTCCGTGAGCAGTCTTAATTAAAATGACTAAACTTACTAAACTGTGTTTAATCCAATTCCACAAAGAGACGTCTTCATGTTCTGGCCTGATGACCTTGCCACATCAGTCTTCCAACCCACTGCCTCCCTCCTCATTCTCCTGGACGGTTTGCACTTCTTTAAAATACTCTCTCCCTTCTTTTCTCAAGTCCCTTGCACAGGATGTTCGCTTAGCCTGAAACATCCTTTTCCCCACCAACTTTCAATATGACCCTCTCGGGAGAGATATCACTTATGTCAGAAATCCTTCCTCCAATCGCGCAAGCTTGGTGTCCAGAGCTGATGTTTATCTGCTCTCCTGTTGTGAGATCATAGCACCCTGACTCCCTGTTTGCTTGTACTCTCCCCCACTGGATTGGAAGCAATTGAAGCAAAAAGAAATAAATAAAATAAATAAATAAAAGAAAATGAAATTCCTTCTTTAGCACTGTCTCTCCAGCACCTAGCTCAGGGTTCATATATAGGACACGTTCTGTAAGTGGCTGGGAGCCAATGATGAACAGGCCTTCCTTTCACCTTGGGCAGGGGTTGGGGGCGAGTGTGATTGCTAGAGATGCTGCTTTGGCCAGGGTCAGGTCACCGAATCCGCAGGCTCTTTGCTCGTCCTGGAGCCTTATATTTCTGTAGTTAATGTCTGTCTCTGTTATTCTACACACAACAACAGATATACATGCCTCCATCCACACATGCGTCCTTGAATGTATACGTATGTCGATACACACATACGTGCACCCAATTTCATTCTCTCTCTCAGCTTTTATTTCTGTCTACTTCATTCGCCCCAGAGTCCTTATGGAGTTATGGTTGTTTCTACAGTTTTCATATTCACCTTGATCTCTTTCCCTCCTCTTACAACACTTCCCATATCCACTCCTTTGGGCCTTTTGCCCTTTCATTTTCTCTTTTATTTCTGCTGCTTCTTTCCAAGCTGCTTCAAACGCCTCCCAGCAGACTTTCAGTAGGAATACGCATGCTCGCTTTAGCGGTGCAGATGTTACACAATGGCGGCGCTTGGTGCTTTTTTTCCCCCTGCAGGGACTAGGTGCATACAGTGTTTCACTGCTCGTTCTTCCTAATAGTAGTGCACAGGCAGAATGTTCATCAGTTACAGCGGCAGAACTAATTAAAAGGCATGCATTATACATCTTGTGGACACATTCTTCATTACCATAGATTCTCAGCATTACACATTCATGTCAGAGCAAATTCAAAGGAAAAACTTAAAACTATAAAAAGACATACTAGAACCAGACATTTTGGTTTTCCCAAGACTTTTGCTGAACGTATGTCCTTGTGGATTCAGAAGTCCTTTCAATTTGTGTCATTTTAAAAGAAGAACACCATGCCCCGCTTTTATATCCTTAAAAAAATCCAAGGATCCTTAAAATGATCAAGTTCATCATGTATGTACCCCCTCAAAAGCTTAAATATTATTTAGTGAACAGGTTTCTGGAAATAGAAATAAACGTTTAATTTAGCTCTTCTGTAATATTTCCTAATAGACATTTGATTATACCAGGGGTGCCAAAAATATGTATACACATGACTTGCATTCATCTTTTGTTGTTGGTATTTATTGAGTGTTACAAGTTTAATACAGTTTTTTTCCCTTTCTTAAAATGTGTATACATCTTTTTGGTACCCTTTGTATATAGTTCCATCACTAGACTCTCATATTTGCAATGCTGTTTCTTTCGACTCAGTTCTTATTCCTGAGCCCTGCATGGTCAAAAGCGAGTTCCACCTAGAGTCACCGAGAAAAGGCACCTCAGAATTTCTACCTCAGAAATTCCTCCAGTAATTTGACTTCTTACTTCTGAGGATACAGTGATTCATGCTCTGCATGACCATTTGGTCCAGGAATATATGTCATCTGTGCTGAAAGAGTTCTCTTGTACATTACCAATTCTCATAACTTGCTCTAGAGATACCTTCGCATGGAAACTGATCTGATAGATAGCAGAAGTGATGATAGGACGATGACCAGGTATCCTTTAGTCACTGAACCAGGTAATGTAATGATTGGATTCTGTTCTTAATCATGAGTATTCATATCACTTTGAAATTTCTTGCCTCCTTTCAAAACAGATTCAGGAGCTTGAAATACCTAGTTGCCTACACTATTATAAGAGCTTTGCATCTTGTCATCCTGCTTTTACTCTTGACCCATAGTCTATTCTTTACTCAACAATCCAAGTGAGATTTAGAAATTGTAACTCAGATCACATTACACCCATGCATAAAACTCTCAAATGCTTCTAGAAGAAAATGCAAAGTCCTCTAAATGGTTTACCAGAACCTACTTGATGTGATCTCTTCTCAATCTCATTTTTTACCACTATCTGTCTTTTCTGCTTTGCTTTAGTTATACTGCCATTCCTGTTATTCTTTGAACACGTCAAATTCACTTCCTTCTCAGGACCTTTGCTGAGGTCCTCTTTGCACACGCTCTTCTCTTTTTTCTGGCAGTCTCTTACTCCAGATTTAAGCATGTTTTGATCAGTCAGTACTACCAGGTAGCTCTTTAGGTGTCTCCTCGGAAAGGACTTCCCTGACTACCTTATTAGAACATGAGGTAGCGCTTATGGCTATTATATTATATTGTATATTTAAATGTTTTTTTCTCTTCTCTATCAAAATATGAGCTCTTATGGTTAGGGGTTTCATCTGTCTGGTTCAGTGTTTTTATACTATGGTCTGGAAGAGTGCCTGGTACATTAAAAGTATTTGCTATGTATTTATTGAATACATGAGTGAATGTTCTTGCTTGCAGTCAAATGAGTACTAGTATGTGGATTTGACCAGTCATTAAACTCAAAAAGACCTGTTAGGCACGCGTGATGCGAGAACTTGAGAGGAAGTTACACAGGATTATGAAAAACATTGCCTGGGTGGTGAACACACAATGGGATTTATAGATGATGTAATACAGAATTGTACACCTGAAATCTATGTAATTTCACTAACAATTGTCATCCCAATAAATTAAAAAAAAACAAAACAAAAACATTGCAAACAAAGAGTACACTAGTATTGTAGAACAATGATGTGGGGTCAGGTGGGATCTAAATGTACTTCACATAGAAGGACAGTGTGACAATCTCCACTCTAGATGCTTTTATTAAAACCCAGAGTGGTTCATGAGGGTTCAGGGAAAATAGCCCTTGTCTACCCTATTGCTCAACTGTAAATTGGTACCTCTCTGGTATCACTACTTATCAAAAACCTGAAAAAGTTGGATTAATTTTTGACTCAACAATTCCATTTCAGATAATTTAGCTTATGGAGGTAATTATGAACATATCACAAACATTTATTATATGTGTTATTAAAAACACACACCAATAGACTGCACAAACGGTGAACGATTTCTTAAAGAGCTTTATGCAGGTAAGCTACTACTCCTTGTCTATAAATACACCTCCTCAGGATGTGCCCTGTGTTTTAGGTTAGACATCCATTTGTCTGACATGTCGACGGAGCACCTACCATATGCCAAACTCTGTACTTGGCTGTCCCTCCATCGTGGGATGTTAACGTTACACACGCTTCACAAGCGCTGTAAACATTGTCACAGGGCAGAGGAGAGACTCTCACATGGTACTTGGTCTCCTTTCTCCTGCAGATATTTCTAAAATGGGAAGTGTCTGTATGCCACGTCTTTTTATTTTGGGCAGTCCACTATAACAAGATGATGATGATGATGATGATGATGATGATGATGATGATGATAGGGGGGAGGCCTGGGAGAGCTGCTCTTTGGTAGTAACATTGAACCTTTGGCCTGTAATAGCTTTTGTCTGAGGTCTTCTCTTCACTGTTTCACTAGACTATATGCTGGGCCCAGCGTCCCATGTCATAGCTGATCTGCCTTCCTAGTTTTCCACCGTACAAAGCTGACAGAGGTAGGAATAAAAGGTAACCTGCTGGAAGGCTTCTATACAGAGCAGTAGCTAAAGAATAGGTAGTGACTTGGCATCTCCTTTCTCAGGTGTCTTATTTAACACAGTATCCTCAGAGCCTAACATAGTAGCTGACACAAAGTAGGTATTCAATAAATCCTTGAGTTCATGATTTACAGAAAGGCCAGCTATCAGCTTGGTTGTTTCTACTCTCAGTGAAAGTACCCAAGAGTGGAGCCCTTTCTCTGAGTTTCTCCATGTACCAACCCAGGGACATGGGAAAATATAAGGCATTTGGGAAGCGCATTGTGTGTGTAATAACTCTGACAAATGAAAGTATACTATGACAAAATGACAGAGATGAGAAGGCACATAAATAATCCATGTTGCATTGTAAAGATTGCAGAAGCACCCATGGACAATCGGCCTTGTCCCTGCTTACCATGCAGGCCATTAATTGGAAACCTCAATATATTACGCTTTCAGTGTTGGAATCACTCTGTCATTCTGCTTCTCTGTCCCTGAGTGAGATGAATTTCCAGTGCCGTGCTTAGACTGCTTTATTGAACACCAGCAGGCAACCACTGTTAATGATCTCTATTCTCCTGGTAGTTAGAAGGGAGTTTTCATCCTCCCGGGGGTGATGACATGATGATTGGGTCAGAGCTGCCCCATGGTGTCCTTCGTGCATCATTAACCTTTAAGAGGAGAAAGCAGTCTCTACCCCTCTACTTTCCCAATTAACAGAAGTTTCCAGCCTGACTCAATACCCAGTGTTCCCAAATTAGCAAAGAAACTTCTGTGTTTCATTTACCTCAAGACGGACCTCCCGTCGATCAAATACTGGAATTCTGCAGAACAGACAGAGACGATTTTCTGTAAAAAGCAGATGGGGTTTCCTCTACCTATGGTGGCGTAGTCTAGTTTTACCTCCTGTTTTAACTTCAATTCCAGGGAAAGCCCATTCTCATCCGGAAAAATATGTCAGGAAAAAAAAAATAAAAAATCTAGACAACTCTGTTGTATTTGGATTTCATAACCCATTTCCCAAACAAGCTAATAAAAAGAGGCTTTATTCATATGAGGGCAAGAGATATTTGAAGGTGATGAAGAGCAACAACCTTTTTCCCTGCGGTGGCTGTGATCGCAATTACTAACTGATAACTTCAGAGGAAGAGAAATGCCCCTTTGCCCTTTAAGACAGTCAATAAGCTTTTACAAGCAGGCATCGAAAAAGTACACTGGACTATCATTTAGTTTTTAATTAATACCAAATTACACCTGCATTTTCAGAGAAGCCTTTGTTAGGTCCACATTAGCAATAAGAGCATTCAGTGGATAGATGAGTGTTATTGCAAAGAATACCAGGGGAATGAATAAAAGATACAGGGTGCCCTGGGTATATGTAGGGGAGGAGGAAGCCCCCAAAAGAAAGGAATCTCAACTAACAGCAGGAGGGCACTGGGAGACTGTTAGGGGCCTCCTTGTGAAAAGATTTCAAGTTTTGCTTTACTTAGGAAAGTTTTAGAGTTGAGAGGCAACATGGAAGAGTGGAAAGAGGATGGATTTTGGAATTAGACCACATCAGGTAAAAACCCTATCAAGTGGTAAAAATAGTACCCATTTCTGTGGCTTCTGGGAGGATGAATGAGCTTGTTTTTGTAAAGTTCCAGGTATGTGGTGTCTGGTAATTGGTAACCATTATTACCCCTAGTTTGGGTGTGTAAATTTGAAAGAGGATTATTTAGACTGACCTGAGCAAGAGTCCTTTTTTTTTTTTTTAAGATTAATGTTTAAGGATACAATAATTCCATCATGATCACTACAGAGGGTTTTTTTCAGAACCCTTGTCTGAGGTCCTGAATGAGGAAGTAGTCAGGTTACTTCTGCTTTGGGAGCTATTTTGCTGTCCTTCACAAAAGGCCCTGGAATGCGTAATAGAGAGAAAAAGTAGAAAGAAAAGGAGAAAGAGATGGAGGAGGAAGAAAAAGAGTGGGGGAAGGAAGGAGACTTGGTGGTGGCAGGGAAGCATTTTAAATCTCTATTTTAAATCTTAGTTCATAGTTTTGAAAAACCAAGAGAAATTATACTGTCATAGTAACTCATTGCCTTTAAAAGATGGGAGTATAAGAGATTTATTTCCCAACCTCTCTGTGTTTTTCAAATTTTCTGCAATGAGCCAGCGTACATTACTTTTATAATTAGGAAAAATAAAATGAAATGACCCCTTGTTAACCACTTTAGTGTCATATGTCTTGTTCTAGACCTTTGAATGAGTCATGTTTGAGGAGCTTGGCTAAATGGTCAAAGGCACACAAATAGGATGTGAGGCCTTGGAAATTCAAGTGCCAGCCTCGGAAATCACAGCCAAGACAGGCCAGTACTCTTGATGCAATTACAGTTCACAAAAGGTAACGAAAAGAGTGTTTCATATGAGGGAATCCAGCTTCCTGAACACAAATCTAATCTTTGAAAAAGGAAAGTTGTTTTACAGAAGAACGCTGACTCTTTATCCCCAACTTCTCCCCAATTTTCCGAACGTTTTCTTCCTGTGTGTCCTCTGACACAGCATTTTGGTTCACTGGGAACCTCATGAATAAATTGGACAGATACTGGCTTATCACACTGGGCATGAAACTCTGGTTTTGCACTATCTGCAAACCCAACAGCGACAGCTCCAGGGGGACTTGTGGGCATCCGGAGAGTTTTCATTGAGCCAGTTATCTTCTTCAGACAGACATGTCATTCACCAGGACTCTTCAGGTCCAGCAAATGGTCTCAACAAATGCTGTAATGCTTGTTTAGACAAGAATACATCGATTTACATGTCCACATAAAAGTAACCGTGGAGCACAAGCGTGGAGCCCATCACTTGGCTCATGTAGGGGAGCTGGTCTGCACACTGAAAATGGTACAGGTGGCTTGGAATGTGAGTGCATTTTGAATCATGAGGAGAATGCTGTCATGACTTTTTCCTTGGAAATGGAATCTGGATAATGCTTTCATTTGTGGGTGGAGCCGGGGGCTCAGTCAAAAGATAATTTAGTGTTTGAGAGGAGGATCGGATTAGGGGTGGGGATTCCAGAAAACACTAAGTTACTTGATGATATTGAATAAGAGAGAAAGTCGTTTAAGGGTTAAGATTTTTGAGAAGGGATAACATAGCTCTCTGGGGATGTTTTGAGAAATCAAATGGCGCAGCTCTTTAAGGATTTTGGTGATATCGAATTCAAAATCATGTAATTGCCCCCAAATTAGTGACAATTGCAGCAGAGCCTGGAAGAGACAAGCAGTAGTAAAGTTAAGTAAAAGAAGGAGCAGAATCTTTGCTAGTTGTTGAAATCCTTTTTCATTTTATCTGTACTTGTTTATATTGACTTCCCTAACTTGCCTTGCTAACAATACATACTGTCTCTCATGCTATGGTGAATAAAGGTATGATTAATATGCAGAAACCAACTGCTGTGGACTTAATTGAAGTCCCCCCCACCCATTCATATGTTGAATCCCAAGCCTCCAATGTGATTGTATTTGGAAATGGGACTTTTAGGAGGAAATTAAGGTTAAATGAGGTCATGGGGTGGGATTCTAATCTGATAGGATTGGTGGGCTTTATTAAAAGAAAGAAAGAGATATCTCCTTCTCTCCATGTGCACCCACCGAGGAAAGGCTATGTGATGAGATAGGAGAGAGCTCTAACCAGACACTGACCCTGCTGGCACCTTGCTCTTGGACTTCCCAGCTTCCAGAAATGTGACAAATTTCTTTTGTTTACACCACCCAGACTTGGTATTTTGTTATGATAGCCCAAGCTAAGATACCAGTGATGTTTGTTTTCTTTTAAAAATTAAAGTTTCTCTAAATTACTATGGCAGAATCTTGGCCAGAGATTGCTTTTGTAAATCAAGCACAATTACGTTCATCTCATTTTTTAAAATTTCCTAACTGACAGAAATGATATCTCCTGGTTATTTCCCATCACCGAGTGACATTTTCCACTGGGGAAAAAAAAAAAAAAGGTCATGTCACCATATACCTTGGGTAGCCTATTTCTTCACACCCATCTGTCTGTGTAATTCCATGATCGGCCTTGAATGAAGAGCCCCAGAATGGGCTGCTCTTGATTTTTTTTTCAATTCTAAATCTTGAATAATTTCATTTTACTTTTTCCCAAGTATATGTAATGAAGAATTGAGCTATGCTAATGAATATAGGAGAAGGCTAAGCTTCTCTTATATGATGCAACATTATTAATGAAACATTAAAAAGATAAAGAGAATTAATGATGTTTTAAAATATTCAAAAATTAAATACAATTATTTTAGGAAAGTATTTTATTTCTGTGTCTCAACAGATGAAATTCATAACGTTTTCTGATAAGACAATTTAAACATACAAATCAATTACAACAATGTGCTTATCAGCTCCCCCCTCCCACCTTTGTGTTTTAAAGCAACTGACAGTTTTGAAGGACACCAAGACAATAGGGCTTAGCTAAACAATATGGCAATTAAAAATGGCCCTCTAAGAAAATAATTACAATAGTTGTTGAAAAGAATTTGTCCTTTGAGCAAAACAGACTGCATGAAAAGAATCATCATGAAGCAAGGAGGACTGTAGCTTCCCTTCCAATAAAAGGGAAAGGAGATGTGTGTTAAAACAATGGTACAGAAAGCTCGGGAGTCAGACTGAAAACAACAGAAAGCCCTAGGCAATAAATTTCTCCAATAAAATGCATCCCCTTGAAGATATCTATTCAAACTATTGTTTCATATTGAAATAAATAACTGTTCCCCCATCCCTAGCACCTGGAAGTGAATCATTTTATTATCCTTTCTTAACATTAGTTTAGTAATTTTTCCAAACCAGCATCTCTCAGAAGAGGGGATTTGTGATCAATCTTGAAGATTTCATGTAGAGGTCATATTAAAGATAAATCAAGCCAATTGACAGTGAAGGTCATTTTAGATTCTAATTGTAAAGGGACTAGACATATCCTGGCAGACCTGGGACTCCAGGGGGTGAGGGGCTCATACTCAGTGACTTTGTCTAATCACTCTAAATCCTGTAGCACCTTTGGAATAGGCCCCCAGTTCCACACACCATTCCCTCATGCTTTCACGGTAAGCCTCACAGTACCTTTGTGAGGTAGGTAGTGTTATGATCATTTTGAAAGATGGGGATGCAGAGATGTTAAGTAGCTTGTCCATAAAGAAACAAGAACCCAGTGACGGAGTCCTGGGGACTCTTAATCCAGATCCTTGTATTCTTAGTACTTAACTATTCTGACTCCCTGAGAGTGGATTATTAAAGCAGGTAGGTCTTAAAGCCAGTTTAGTGCTTGGCCAGTTGGACACTAAGGCCCATCTCTAAAATGCATGATTTGGATGATAGAATAAGACACAGGTTGTAGTCAATAGGGAAGCCAAAGAAGTTAATGTGGAGAAATGCAGGATTAAAATTTGGATCACAATTTAAAACAACTTCGTTTCCTGGTGTGCTGTTAAGACACTACAAATAATAACGTATACTCAGTAAATATTGCATGATTAAATAGTAGAATGAATGAATGAATAAATGAGCGAATGAATAAAGATTGTGCGTGGATAAATGGAAAATTAAATTTTATACATATTTTAAAATAACAGATGGAGAAATCTGATTTCCAATTTCTAATCATGAATAAGAAGGGAAGAAAGAATTAAGGAGATTCCTGAATTTTCTGTGGGCATGCACTTGAACTAATACTTGCAGCATTTAAAAGGATATAAATACACAGCTATCTAAAATAATTTTTAATATAGAATTTGTGTGCTTATTGGTTTGGAACCCAAACTATGAAGATCAATATTAGAGGCAGCACTACATATATAAACACCATCCATTTTCCTTCACAATGAAATTCTCTTACATGTACCTATTTTCTCATTGCCACTCATTTGAGAATCTTGTACTCTCCAGTTCTTATCAAATGCTATTTTGAAAATACATTGAACTAAAACAATGAAATATTCTTCTCTTGACTCACCAGACAGGGTGCACTTTTGTGTTACTTTCCATCTCTGTGAACCCATTTTTTCACTCCGGAAGACTCAGGACAGAAAGCAGCTGCCATGTATTGAAACCAGTCCTGTGTCAATACCAGAAACATTCTTATTCAGTGCTGTGGAAGCCTCTTGAGACCACTGAGGTGGAGACAACTGGATTCTTCAGGTGTTAGAAGAGTTTATATAAATCAGGATGGTGGAGCTAATTTGGTAATCTCCTCGTGTCACATGCTTGTTCTGTGCTTAGCAAATTAATTCCCAGTAGAATGTTTGAACTGATAGGGAGTCTTAAAGAAACTCTGGATACCATGGTATGGATTTGTATGTGTGTGTATAAAGAAGTGTTTATCTAAGTTTTGTGAGAGCCCTGAATGCATATAATAAATGTAACCTATTGTTTTTTTGTTCATCCAGCTAATAGCCCGTACCTAAAGGAATAGATTCAATGTAGTGAATTGCTTCTGTGCAGTGGTACTAGCATGCTTGATCTCTTGTGATTAAAAATATGGCTAGTGTTGCTGTGGTTAGAAAGGGTCATTTATGTGTTACCTTTGTGGGGTCTGCTAAATGGAGGTATCTCACAATGTCACAATGAACAAAATTATTCAATGTAGATCTAATTTCTGCAATCACATATAAGATTTAGGTCTTTCAAGCAAAGTGGTGACCTATGTAGTAGGTGTGTGGTTTTTTTTTTTTTTTTTTTTTTTTCTTTTGTGGAGACTCTCCTTGGGTTTTTAGCTCTCAGATCCTGACTTCTTAGTGATTGAGTTCCATTGTTAGAGGCCGAAAAGAATAGTGAGAACCTGTAGATAAGCCACATATTTTCCATCTGCCTTTTCTTTTCCCTTTCTCCATATGGTTCTTAGTAGTGTGTGTGTGTGTGTGTGTGTGTCTGTGTGTGTGTGTCTGTGTGTGTGTGTGTGTGTGTGTATCTGGCATTAAAATACTCATTCACATACTGTTTAGAGAGATTTACTGACATGTCCTGACATCCTGATTTACCCAGTTCTGAGTATTGTGGAATGAAATAATGCCTGCATGGCTATACCAAGGGGTTTCCTTCTCAATCCACATTTTTTGATAGAGGGTCCTAAGTTTTGCATTTGGTTGTTTGTAAGAGTTGATGAAAGGCACCAGAGTGAAAAGCCCTAGAAGCTAGCATTTTCAAGTTTTCCACCAAACTAGCAGAATTCCTAGGTGAGTTTCCCCTCAGGAATCTCCTTAAGATTTCTCTATTTCCTCCTCAACTTGACCTTATTCCACATTAATCTTCACATCCTGAGTTTTAGGTCTGACAATGAGGTAATTAGGAAAAGAATATTGGGTTCTATAATAAACTTATCTGCGTTTAGGGAGTAGGTCGGAATCCATAACTTTAATTTTGACTCCATCAAGTGACAAGGAAACATTAACAGGCATCTAGCTGGAGCAGTATGCTCATGACCAAAGAAAACATGGGGAAAAACAAAAACTCCCAGAAACATGAAACTATGAGGGGCTTCTACATTTATGAAGCAGCACATGGCCAGACTGTCTTTATGAGTACAGAGGCAGAAGATATGCTGCTGAGTTAAAAGTATGTTTAGCTTTCATTTAAAAATTTGACTTCGTTATATTTTTCCCCATTGTTTAAATCCTGAAGAATTGAAACCACCTTATCCCTGATCAGTGAGTTTACCAGACAGCCTAACTTGTGATATCTCCGTTGGCAGAGGTATATATATATATACCCAATACATTCAAAACTACCATATTTTGCTGTGTATACTGCATACTTTTGTGCCCAAATGTGTGAAGGAAAAATAAGGGTGTGCATTATACATGGGTAGACTAATTCCGTTTCCCTGAAAGTTTGGGCTAAAAACATGGGTGTGCATTATACACAAGAGCACATTATACACGGCAAAATATGGTATATTCATGAAAAATCTGCTTTGTTTTAGTCATGCTAGTTTAGTAGTCTAAAATGAAAGCCTACTGTCAGAGATGTGGCTCTTACCCAAGCAGCTCTGGCAGTACCAGAAAGTCTTCAAGGGGAAGCAAATCCCTCTTTGGTGGCAAGCTCTTCATTTTGCAATTAAAGAATAGCTCGGAGGGGATTTTGTGAATTGCTTGCTAGCAGTCTCAGCAGTTGAGTATTTGCTGCTGTCTGGAGGTGAATCCAGGGCTTTTTTTTTTTTTTTTTTTTGGTTATCAATATACTTTATTTTTTATTTTTTTAAATGTATTAGTGTCAGGTGTACAAGACAAGGTAATACTTAGACGCCAGGGCTTTCTTGTCATTTGTCATCATTTCTTGTCATCAATGAGAAGGGTTTCCAGTACCCTTCCTGTTAGCTTTGTGCTTCGTCCTCCACTACTCCCTCTTCACTGGAAGGCATGTAACAAGATACGGTGTGTGTGTGTCTAGATGATACCATAGGATGCCAGCCACCTCAGCACATCTCCCTAACGCCCATCCCTTTAAGTACCAAAGAAAGAGAGAACACCTTCTCTCTAAACGAAAAGATAGCACAAGCGTAGTTTTCACATTTTTAATTCTTTTCCTCTTTAACACTACACAATCTTCTCTTCCCCTAGTTTCCGGTTAGCCTTAAGATGAGATAAAAGATTTTTCTCTTATTTTTTTGTGCCTTCCTATCATACACGACATCTTGAATCATTGGTAGTTGGCTGAATAAAAGCCAGCTGAATAAAAGCCAACTCAGAGAGAAAAACTAGGTGATGATGACGTACGTATGTATGTCTTGCTGAACTTGTCATCAGTTCTTGCTCAGATATATTTCAGGCCTAAAGTCATGCCTATTACTTGTTCATGTAACCAAATCAAATGAATTTGGGATAATTTTGTAAGTAATACAGGATTTATCTTCACTAAAGTAGAATGTCTTTATGGTGTGGTTGATGTTACCTAGATTTGGCTATCCAGCAGGTCAAACCATGGCCCCTTGGGAATTTTGCTTAGGAAGAACTTGATAGCCTGGCCTCTCGTCCCTCTGAGTGGTCCCCACCCACCATACATCAGAGTCAGATTCCACTGGACCTGCTTCTTCTCTAACTGGAGATTATTTGTAGATTTTTTGATCAAATAACAGTGCTGAAGACAGAGAAACAACCAGTAAAGCTCACATAACCTACCTCTCTCAACAAGGAATTATTTTCTAATATATTAACTCCAATTGTCTTTTATTATGTTTTGTTTCTTAATAATATCGCAATGGATTTAACTGAGATGTCAGATGCGTAAGCCCTTTACATCAGTAAAGAAAACCTGTTTTTTTAAAACTTATTTTACATATTAATAAAATAAGTTAACTTAGTTTTACACGTTAAAAAAAAAAAAAAACATGCCCACAACAATAAATCAATAGGAACAGTCAGTGAGACACAAACCTAAATCAGTATACTTTTGTCATTAGCACTAATTTTTTGAGAACAAAAACAAGCTAACAGGCATTTAAAAAGTTTTGTAGTTTGTTGGTTTAGAAGCTTTCAGTCATGGGATGGTCCCAGAATAAGATTTGATAAAAGACATTAAATAAAAACACAGACACATTTCTGTTTCTTTTTTTCCCCATCCTGCTCAAGCTTATCAATGTTTAAAGCAGTTACATTTTAAACACTTAAAAATAAATCAAACCACCCTTCCCCACATATTTATATATGTATATATAAACAATAGCTTTTCAATTAATTATGATTTGGGGCACTCCACACCAAATAGAAAAAAAAGGATACAACTGACTTGGGTATCAAGCAACCCATATGTGTGTGGTCCACCTGGTTTTATAACTGGGGAGGAAAAAAACATATTTTCTTACAAATGGCCTCCAAACAAAATTTGTTCACAACTCAATTCCTATCTCCTGCTATCGCATAGATGTGTGATGTGTTGCTGGACACACATTGTTGGTAAGATTGAGAGAATTTTTTTGCAAGTCTTAATCTCTTGCTTAATCATTATTTGTTACTTTTGTGGTATTGTAGATTATATGGATTATGTTATGGAGGAGATTAAAAATATTAAAGCAATTCAGAATAGGAGGTATGCAATAAAATGAAGAAAGTTAACATGGCAACCAAATTTGTGCTTTTTTTTTTTTTTATTGGCCCTTGTAGAATAGGTACAAAATCTTTGACCCATTTTTCAGTATGGAAAGTTATCTTTTGAACTTTATTGAAATTAATATAGTTAACCAACTTATTAGAATATAAATTTGCATTTTTGTTGTCTTCTAATGGATATATTACATCTGAGGAATTCTTAAAATATGCAGGCCTCTCTTGATTATGCCAGCTCCTTTCTCATTCTGCTAAAACTATAAAATAAAGCTTCTATTTAAGGCTGGCGTTATATCAACCCACCTGCTTCTAGAAGAGAGAGAAAAAAAAAATCAGAATCACTCAACCTGAAGATTGCTGTCAGTCTGTGATTATGCGAATAGTAAGTCTTAACTTTTAACGTGTTATGTGAGATAGGCTGGAGTGTTTATTTATTTTTTAAAGCAATTTCCAGTTTACCAGTTACCCAAGAATTTCTGAGTACAAATGAAAGAAGAGTTATTCCTGGAGACAGCATTCATTGATGAGGTATGACAGCAGCTGGAAGGTGACAGTGGTGAATAAGGCAGAGCTGGAGAATGAAGGATCAGGAGAGAAGGCAGGAATGAGGAGGAATACCAAAGCTCTCCTCGCTGGGGGCTGTCTCAGGAGAGCTAGTGGCCTCTGCTCTTTTCCTCCTGCTCAGGATGTTCTCCAGGGTTGGTGGTGGGAAAAGAGGTATTAGAGACCTTGGGCAACAGGAGAAAGGCAGTCGGGGGTACGTGCCAGCTTGTTTTGATCAGATTCCCATATTTTGAAAGGGGAACATCAGCTCTAGGGCTGTTTTAGGAAAAGAAACTTTTCACAAACTTCTTACTCATGTCTGTTTCCCCCCCCCCCCTTCAAAAATTTTTCATTTTGGGCAATCTGTTGAAAAGCTCGCATAAGATAAAGTAGTTTCCATTCCCTAACTGTTTTTTTCTTTTCGAAAAAAATGTGCAGCTACATTTACTGTTCCCCAAACAGACAAACCAACTTCAGAGTTGAAAATCTATCATGAATTATTAATTTAAAGCATAGTTTATTTAGCTAAATCCTGCAAGTCTGGGCTTAGGGCCCCTTCACCCAGTTTTTGATTGGTAACTTAATTAAATATCATGGCTAATTAGCTAGCATTGTGATTTTGTGGTCTTACATGAAGCTGTTCTTTCCCTGTTATACTTGTGCTGGAGTGAGGATGAGAAGGCTCTTCTGGGAATGGCTTTTGAAGGAGTTAAGGGAAGAGTAACTGATAGTCATGTCAAGTGTTTGCTAAAGTTACCAAGAGTCACCCTCTGTTGCCTAACCAAAACATGCAGTTCTAAAATCAAGTCAGATACTTCATTCCTCAAGCAGAACAACTCAAAAATTCCTTAGTCAGAAAATGTCACAGATTTTATCAGAAAGGGTGAAGCTTCCAAAGCAAAATGTTAGAAAATCAATAGGAATAACCAGGCACATGATGTCTAATGGGGAGTGTTTCTAGGACCTTAATCAGAGTAATAAAGATATTTACCTAATTACTGAGTAGAATGAATGGCTTTGACGGCAAAGGTTTTGTTACTAGGTTCACATGCCACAAAATCCATTTGGAATAGTTTATGTGAGCTATATAAAGGTGGCCAGGATATAGGGAATAGGTATAAAGAGACACCCAGGAAAGTTAACGAAAAACATAATCTCCAATTTTTCTTCAGTTAGAAGTTAACTATAAAAATTAATAAGAAAGGGAATGGAATTTAAATGGATCCAAGTGTCTCCCTCCAACCTTTCTTTAAACTCTTGATATGTCTTTCTGTCAGGTCTCAGCCTTCTAAGCTGAAAATGATATATATTTTTTCTTTCCTAGAAAGCCTCAAGACATACTCTGTGTTGTTGAACAGCTTCTGAGCATAGTCCCTGAAGTTAAAATAAATGTCTTGACATAGAGATGAAGAGAGACCCCGGATGGGTAAGTTAATTTACATGGGGCACTACTCAATTTTTCATTTCCAGGATCACATCCTCTCTTTTGCACCTTCTGATATACAAATATATTTGTTCCTGCTTGAGTCATGGAAAGTGACAAAAGTCAGGCTTCAATACAGGTGAGATTTAAATAATCCTTTTTTAAAGTCATAGAAGATTGTAATTCTGGGCTCCTCTGAGAACTGAGGAGAACAGAATATTTGACAGAACAATGAAGAAAGAATCTGCCTTAAATCAGTAGAGCAAATTCTGAATGTCTTTGTACTGTTGGGGAGTTGGAGATAAGCAACATTTCTTGAGCAAAACCAGTTCTGACAAATGTCCTCAGGAGCTAGGAAGTTTTTACAATACTTAGTTTACATTTTCAAACTTTGACAATATTTGGAAAACTTACAAATACAGTGAAAATGAAAGAGGTTAAAAAATGTAACATGAGAATTGGAAAAGCAGAAATTCCTTGCCAGGAACACGTTAGGGCAAATCATTTGGTGAGTTATCATATTCTATTAGCATGTATTTCAGACATTTGGGGATACAGATCAATTGTCTCAGACCATTAGAGGTCTCAGTCACAGAATTTTTCCTTCTAGAGATTTAATGTCTAGAGGGAATAATACTTTTCTGAAAATGCTTAATATACACAGACAGAGAACTGGTCAACCCAGAACTAAATGCTGAGGCAAGTAACTCTGTTTCTTCATAGGAGGCAAATCCTCTGGGAAGAAAATGACTCAACAATAACTACTAAAGGGAAAATTTGGTCCCTGTGCTGGTCTGAGCTGTTAGTCTTTACCATGGTCTAGTTTATTCTAACAAAAATGTAGAAGCCATAAGGAAAAATTCCTTTTATGAAACTGGATAATAGAGCCCCAGAAATACAGTCAATGGAACCCAAGATCAGAGCCTTACAGATATATAAAGGAACCCAAGAACTGCATCAATAGTGAGAAAGTAGAAAAATTAAGTGGCCATTCAGTTACCTATAGGTATATTTACCGTGATGCTTCAGGCAGAAAGTAGAAGATTCTCCTAGAAATATCTGGCCAATGCATTTTTATGATTAGATCACTTATACAGGGGGTATGTTTTTCGTAATCTATTGGGGCCGAATTCTAATACATGATTTTACTTTTATTAGAAACATTGGTTTTAAGAATACCTCAGAGTAGTACTACTTTAATCTATTGTTGACTAAACTGGGTGTTGCAGAACTCGTTTTTCAAGATGTTAACAGTTACAATATGAAAGGAAATGCTTCGTGCTCAAATAAATTAAAGAAACCACAGGCAAACTTAAACAGAATTCTTGTTTACAGGACTTTTCAGAGAATTTATTAGGCTCATAAAGATTTTGAATTTCCAGGAGGTGATTACAGAACGCAGCTTTTTTCCAACTTATCACTAGTCTATGGGACTCTCTTTTGGAAGAATGCTTATTAATATTTTAAATAACTCTTTTTCCATGGATCAGAATACGGAACCCCCTGAGAGAATATAATCTCTCTTCTTCCAATGGAATAATAATCATTTTTTTAAACTAAATCTTTTCACGGATGGGTTCACTGTAATCCAATTTCATTCGACTAAGCTATTTTTGGTCAATTTTAGTTTCACAGAAAATAGCAGTTAAATTACAAAGCCCTTTTATCAATTTCTCAATATTTCTTTTTTTGTTGTTGCTCAATTAGTTAAGCACTTACTCCATACAATGTTGCAAAATTAAGAAAGTATTTTCTATTAACTTTTGGAAGACTATTTCTCCACATTAACTTAGTTCGTTTTAAATTCGAAAGATCCATTTCTTTTGCACACAAGTTGTAATTTTGATAGAATTTACAGCAGATCTTGATTTGTATTGTTAGCTATAAATAAGGTAATTGCCACAAGTGGGAAGTGAATTTGTAAAAGATATATGATAATCATCAGGAAAGTCAAATGAAAAATGACTCAAACAGGCAATTCTTCAATCTTTCTTATCTCATTTTCCACCCTTTATTAAAGGAGAAATGGGTTTAGCCCTGCTGCTATCCAATTGGCAAAACAATTTCTAGACTTGTCACTTTTTTATTGGGGCAATTTAATTTTATTGAAGTTGCTCACAATTCAAATATTAAAACAAATACCAGCTTTTTGCAAGTCAAACCTCCAATCTGATATGTCAGGCAACAAACCCTTTCTATTCCAGCTTACACGCTATCTGAAAGCGGGCTCATTTTCAGGTCCCTCACAAAATGTGCAAAGTGTAGAAATTTCCTGTCCCTCACAAAATGTGCAAAGTGTAGAAATTTCCTATCTGTTCTGTGCTGATTAAATAGATCACATCCCATGAATACACTCTATATTCAATGCTTTCTCAGATCATATGAATATATATGCTTTGACAACCATTCACTCAACATTTATCCAAATGGATCACTTATGTTTCATTTGAACCAGATCACTGGTGGCAATGGCATGCCATTGTTTTTTTAACTATAATGTTTTCACGTTGACTAACAATCATTAATACAAATTGAATTGAGCAAATATCCTTGGATCAGAGGGGTAAATGTGTCAGCACAATTTAACATATTTATAGGGGTATTATCTTAGATTGTCCTCATTAGAGAAAAAAATTGGTAAGCGCTTTTTAATTCTTGTTTCACCTCACCTCTTTAAAAACAGGACAGATTTCTCTTGGTCTACACTGGCTAATTTTCAAAATGAAAACCAATTATCCACTTTGTAAGGAAGCAGGGAGAAAGCCTGAAGTTGCCCATTCAAGGTAATACTGTGGGTACAGTATTTGCATGGACAACGCCAGCATGGCTAGGTGTTTCTTTTGAGGGGCAACAGTCCAGCTTTCCGACATCTCTCATGTTTTAAACAGATACTTAGTTGCATTAACATCGTGTTATGCATGGATCCCCCTGGTTGGTGCTGGCATCTGAGAAGAACTCCTCCTTGTCCAGAGAGCTTCTGAACTTCTGAATTCCTGATGATAGCTATGAGGCGACTATTACCCTCTGGTATGTAACAATCATCGTCTCTTCCATTTCCTATTCACCCATTAGCAGTAGCAACTGATGAAAGTGAAATGAAGTTGTTAAATGGATCGTTTTCATTCTTAACACCTACCTTGCATTTTACAGGTACAACTAGCGGCACACCACCTTCTGGAGAAATCAAGGGCTTTGTTACAGTAAACTGGTCCAGTGTGATAGCACAAGTATAAAAAATATTCCATTCTGTATCAAAACTAGGCACATGCCTTTATTTATAGTAACAGAAGTTAACAGAGCTGAGCAGTTTTGCCTTGGGTCCTGTTTCTCGGCCTCCTATACGAGACAAACGCATCTTTTAACATTTCTCCTCCCACAACTCGGGGATCTAGTCTCAGGGTTATCTGCGTGTAAAGGAAGGTGAAATCACACTTGGGTCTATAGTGGTGAGTAACGAAAAGCACAACCTCTCATTCATATTGCTTTAAAACATATACAGTATATATGTTTCAAAAAAAAGGGAAGAATAAAGAATATATTGATTTCTTTGTGGTGTTGAACCAACAATATGGTATGATGCAAGGATTTAACAAATAATCATAGATACAAATTGTTTTTGTAGAGTACGTTTTAGACAAATGTGTCTTTTTAATATGTAAATCCTACATTGTAGGTTGTTCCTTTTAATTTTTTCCTTTGTTTCTGCAGTGGTAGAAAATGTTGAATAACCATCCATGAGCATGAGCCAACGGTTCAGGTTCATTACTGAGATCCCCAGAATGCCAATATTTGCAATGCAAACAATTAGTATCTTACTGTGTGAAGGGCTTTGACACATGCCTGCCTGCCTTAGGTGGACAGTCTATATAAGAAGTCCTCCTGCTTCCGTGGACCCTGCTTTGACACAGGGGCAGCTGTGCTAAGCTGCCTTTTTAACCTAGTAATTTACTGTGCCAGGCTGTCCTACTGGTAACCGACAATGACACAGAAACCATAGCGTGAATGGTAGACCCTCAAATCATTTTCATATTGAACCTCCTGGGTCCAGCCACCTCCCCTTCCACAACAGCACCATTGTTTTTTCGGGGCACGTACTCAAGGTCAATGCTGTTTTTGTGCTTGCCTTTCCCTCGGCTCCACACAAAAAGGAGGAGAAAACAAAATAAAACCACTCCCAGGAATGTGAAACAGCCCATGGCTGTAGATACCAGTATTGTTTTAAGGTCCAGGGAGAAAGTATTGGCGTTGGTGCCATTGGAAATGGTGTCATTGGAGTCCGTCATGTACATAGGGGTCCTGTTCGCATAGAGGAAGCGGTCTGAAGTGAATCCTTTCACAGTTAAGGAGGCTGTGAAGGTGTCATTCCCAGCAGCATTGCTGGCAATGCAAACATACATCCCACTGTCTTGATCCTGGGCAAAGCGGATTTCCAAGGTGCCATCGCCCAACACCGTGGCTCTTCCATTGGACTTGGTGGTGATAAAACGCCTCCGAGGGGTCACCCAGGAAATCACAGGCTGAGGGTCTCCATCGGCATTGCATTCTAGCTGGACTGTCTGTCCTTCATCCACTAGCAGGTGCTGCAACTTCTTTTCACGGATTTTGGGTTTTTTGCAGGTGAAGTAAAAGGAGAGGGCAGTGCTATGGAAATCCTTGAATGTCTTCTCACGATTGGTGTCTGGGCCAGCACACATGGGCTGCTGGCCGCCGAACTGCAGCGTGGGATGCCGCTGCAGGATCCAGAGCAGACGGCAGTCACAGGCCAGTGGGTTGTTGTTGATGCTCAGGACCTCCAAAGCCCTAGGGGAGGAGAAGA
Source organism: Rhinolophus hipposideros (assembly GCF_964194185.1). Lineage (NCBI taxonomy): Eukaryota > Metazoa > Chordata > Mammalia > Chiroptera > Rhinolophidae > Rhinolophus > Rhinolophus hipposideros. The sequence continues at coordinate 13,071,237 of NC_138057.1, read as the reverse complement.
CATTCTCTTCCAAAGTTTCTAGTAGGTTCTGAGACACATTGAGCACACGAAGGAAGCGGAGCCCTTGGAAGGAGTGAGGCTCAATGGTACGGAGCTGGGCCCCTACTATGTGCAGCTCTTGAAGGCGGATCAGGTCAGAGAACATCCCTGCTTCAATAGTGCTGATGGGATTGTAGGAGAGGTTAAGGTGCGTCAGATACACCAGGTGTTTAAAGGCAAGGAAGGGGACAGTGGACAGGTTGGTATTGGTGATCGAGAGAGAGGTGAGGTTGAGACCATAGAGGCTATTGGCAGGCATCATATCTAGTAAAGGCCAATAGTCAATCTCTAGGTGTTTCAGGTGGAACAATCTTTTAAAGGCATACACGGGCATATTGTTGATACTGAGATGCTTCAGATGTAGGCTGAGGAGGCTGCGGAGGTGGGACAGGGCTTCTGTTGGTACCGCTGTCAGGTTGCATTTCTCCAGGGTGAGCTTCTCCAAGCTCAGCAGCCCACTGAAGGCCCTGTGTGATATATAAACCAAGTCATTGTCCCCCACTTCTAGAGACTTCAGGTTATGCAAATCCTGGAACATGTAGTCCAGCAAGATGACAATCTTATTCTCGCTAATGTCAAGCTTGGTGAGGTTGGACAGCCCCGTGAATACCCCCAAAGGGACCAATTTTAGGCGATTGCCTTTTAGGCGAAGGGAACGCAGGTTAAAGAGATTGTTAAATGCTCCTGGCTCCACATTGGCAATGATGTTGTCGCTTAGGTCTATCTCCTCTAGTAGAGGATACGATATGAATTCTTCAGGGTTGATGCTTTTCAGTCTGTTCTTGCTGAGGTCCAAGATTTTGGTCTCGATGGGAATGCCCTCTGGGATGGCGATCAGCCGCCTCCTGTGGCAGCTAACAGATTTGTTCTGGGCAGAGCACTCGCAGCGAGCAGGGCAGCCAATGGTGGACCCCATGAAGATTACCACCACAGCCAGACCCAGGAATGGCTGCCAATGCCAACATGATATGGTCGTGTGAAGCATGACTCCACCTCTTAGTCTACACCTTGGTCACGGGCCTGCAGGAGAAGGGGCAAAAGAGGGAGGAAGAGGAGTTAGGACATGGAGAGATCAAGGGACATTAATAAGGCAGCAGCACGTACAATGGAAAAGACCCTGGATTTGGCATCTCACAGATCTGGACTTAAACCAGAGAGCTGCCATTATTAGCTACGTGATCTTGGACAAGTTACTTCGCCTCCCCGCACTTCCCTTTTCTTGGCTATAAATGGGGATAATTGGGATGATAGTAGTAGCTTCCTAGAGTTACGACAAGTGCAGTATTTGACAACTATAAAGAGACTCATACAGCATCTAGCACAGACAGTGAGCAAAACAGCATACATTTCACAAAAGGTTCTGTTTTGAACTCAGGCGACAAAAACAGAGGTCAGTGACTAAGGAAACCTACTCAGTTTGAATCAGTGTCTGCGTGTCTAATGTTTGGGATATCATCCTCTGTTCAAAGTGAAGCTAAAGAAGGCCCATTCTACATCAGGCTGTGAGGTTCAAGGAACAAAACAAAGTTCCCTTCAGTGTAAGAGGCTGGGACTTTTTTTCCTGCATGTATAATTTTTTTAATTTTAATTTTTTAAAAGAGAACTTTCATTTAGAAGGCATACCTCTTTCAGAATTCAGTAAATTCTGATTTGTGAAAAGATTTTCCTTTTTGAGGTAAATGAAAATCTTCCAAATCTCTCTATATTTTTTGTGTTTATCAATCATAGGGATGAGGCCGAATCAAGACACCAAAATAGCTAGAATGATGAGAATGCTTTCTTCAAGTATTTAGGTTAAGTATCGAAGGGGAGGAAGAATCATAAACTTAAGGGAAAAAATGGCCTTAAATAATAAATGAGCCATAATCTTTCCATATGCCAATTCAAAGCCAGTGGGCCCGTTAACTGAAATTAAGTATCAAATGAGATCAGAAGTGAGTATGTTTTACGTGTAGGTAGTTAACCACACAAGAACTTACTGCTCAACTGAATAACAAGAGGTCTGTTGAGGATGCGTCTCAACCTGAGATCCCCAGGGGTACATTTCATCCATAATCACCGGAAGTTTAAAACAATGTTTTTAGATAAAGTATTTGATAAACTTCAGTGTTCACTCCTGAATTGTAAAAGAACAATTAGTGATAGTACAATTCTCCAATCACCGTGTTTACATATGTCTATGTCCATATGTATAGCTCAATCTAGCTACATCTAAACAAATCTATCCATAAAAAAAAAAAAAAACTGGGACCAACCTTAATGGTGAATAACTAGAAAAATGCCCCCTGAATGTAGAAACAAGGCAAAGACACAGCAAGGGCTAGCAAAATCAATTATATAGGGACCTATAGCAGAGTTATAATTATTGGAAAAGATGTAGTAAAACTATTATTGTTTATAGACCAAATTCATGTGTCTTGAAAACCAAAGGAAATCAACTGAAAATTATTAGAACAAATAGAATAAATTAACATGTTATAAAGTATAATTATTTTCTTATATATATAAAACAAAGAAAATATTATTGTAAAAAATTATTTGAGCTACAGACTCTCTGAAAAAAATCAAATTTTTTAGAATAGCTGCATTTTGGTATGCCATTTTGTTATTGTCTATCACTTACATTTTTTATTCCTTCCTTTCTTTTTCTGTTTTAATCAATTAATTTTTAGTACTGCATTTTAATTCCCCTTTCGATTATCTCTATGTACTTATTTACAATATTTTTATCTGTTTTTCTAGGGATTATCACAATCTACTTAGAGTTATTATCAAGTTGCTCCAGGTAAAATATAGTAGCCTTGCAACAGTGTGTTTCCATGTATACCCTCTGACCCCAATCCTTTGTGGAAAGAGGTATAGTATGTTCTAGACAAAGAAAACAGTGTATGCACAGGCCTGGAAATAATGGAGAACACTCTGTGATGGGAGAATTAAAGTAGCTCAGCATGGTTGGAGCAAAAACAGGAGAGAAATGGAGATAATAGAGGCTGAAGAGATAATTAGGGGAGTGATTTACAAGGCGTTTATAAATTGTGATAAGCTGTTTGCACTTTGTCCTGAGGGCAATGACAAGCCATTAAGGTGTTTTATGCAAAAGAATATGATCAGATTTACATTTGGGGAAGATTAATCTCACTGCAGCGTGACAAACAGACTTGCAGGAGGGAAGAACTTGAAGCTGGAAACTCAGGAAGCCTTTGCATTCATTCGAGCCAGAATAAAAGTGGTCTGGATCAAGCTCTTAGGAGCAGGCTTGAGTAAATGGACAGATTCGACGGGTATTTTGAAGCAGAATAGCAATGCTTTAGTTATGGATTGGCTGTGAGGAGAGAAATAGGCAAAGATGATTTCTAGCCTTTTGTCAATCAGATGGGACCTGGTGTCATTCACTGAGATAGCAAATTTAAGAGCAGTAACAGAATGAGGAATTCCTGGTGCTCTAGAATATGTCCCTCACGGACGGGGCCAAGATCTGTGGGTTCCCTGTGCCGATGAACAATTTTATAGTCCTGGAAAATAATATTTTTCAAATACTTTTTGGCATTTCTTTGGTAGAAACTATGTTTTCTATTACAATCACATGATTCTATGTTCAAGATAAAAATTTTATACACTGTACTTTTCAGTTTATTTTAAATTGATGGTGTTTTTTTTTTAATATACGTTCTGCTGGACAGTACAGCCTTTTCTGGCAGTGTTTATTCAATCTACATATCACTTAGATAAAGAGATAACTGGCATTCTGTTTCTGATTTATTTCAGTAATGGTTTAGGGAAAAGTTGTTTCATTGTTTATTGTTAACTATTTATCTTAATCTGGCACTGAATGTTTCTAACTAACCTGGAAATGACAGTATCTAATTCAATCATGGCTTCAACTTAACCAGAAAGGAGCGCAACTTAGTTGGATAGTATCTAATATATTTTTTTCTTAACATTTGGTTATTTTGATTCTAGTCAAAGTGAAGGACCATCATTAAGAAGGATGGATAAGTACCCGGTAAGCAGGCAGCAGCCAAACTCCCTTTAGGTCTGGAATATCTCTCCTGTTCCACTACTTGTCTTGGCTAGGCAGAAGTAGATAATTGGGGCCATATCTCATCATAGTTCTTTGATGCAGTTTGAAAACTGTGTAGGAAGGTTATGCTTTATTATTCTCATCACAAGTATTTCTCAGTTTTAGTCTAGAAGGGCAAACTGCTGACTCCATTTAGCTTTCACTGTCAGCAGAAGTCGTGCAATCAAAGCTTTTTCCTAATGTCTGACTGTGACCAAGGTTTGACAAGCTGAACTTCGTTTCATTAAGAATAAAGCAGGAAACTAAACTCTGTAGGGAGCTGACTAGAGACTTTTCATTGATTAGGATCAAAGGGACTCTCAGGCACAATAATTATTACCTTTTTAAACCTAGTATGGGAAGTTGGATATTTTCATACTTTGTGTGTGTTGGATATTTATTTTATAGCCCATTCTGTTAGGGAAAGAAACACAAACAAAAACTTCAGGAAGTGAACTTAAAGAAGCAATGAGGAAGAATAAAACTGCAAAAATTCGGACTCAGAAACACCTGGCTCAAATTCTGAATTTGACGTTTGTTAGCTGTGGGACAAAGGTAAGCTGATAACGTCTATGACTCTCATCATCTTGTCTGTTAATTTGTGATAATAAAGCAGGATAAATGTGAGGATTGTAGGTGGTGTATGTAAGGTGCTATGCACATAAGCAATAGTTGCCATTATTTTTTTTCAATTACAGTTGACATCCAACATGAATTTATACTAGTTACAGGTGTATAGGACAGTGGTCAGACAGCCACATAATTTACAAAGTGATCTCCCCAATAAGTTTAGTACCCATCTGGCACCATACATAGTTATTACAATATTATTGGCTGTATTCCCTATGCTGTACTTTACATCCCTGTGACTACTGTGTAACTACCAATCTGTATTTCTTAATAAATAATAGCTGCCATTATTACAAATTTTTATGTGATAATGGTTTGGTGTGTTGAAGCAATATCCAGCAGGACAGAAAACATGCCAAAGAAAGATGTGGATTTCATCTGAAGACAAGATTAAGAGAACACTGGAGAAAGGAGGGCCTCGAACAGATGATACGGTGATAAAGAAAAATAGATTGGTAGAATGGAGAAAGAGAAATGGAGAGTTTCAGACAGCCATCATTTCAAAAAACACAAGTAAGAAAGGAAAGAGGTAACGGTTGTTGTACGGTGTTTAAAAAGAAAGTTTAGAAGAGAAATAGCTGCTTTGATGTATGATAAGGTAATGATAAATTGCTTAGCCTGGGAATTCTATGAATAATTTAGTTCTCTGACTGGCAACTGAACAAGGGCACAGAACAATAAATGGATAGCACAGAAATCTCTTTAAACCTTCACACTAGTTAATGATAGGACTTTTTTCCCAGTAGAGCTATTTCCCAAATGGAGAGAGGTCGTTGAGGGTGTGGGGGGAGAGGAGGGAAGAAAGTAAAGGATTTAATGAATAAAGGTATCTGAGATGATAACTTCTAGATCTCTGAAAGTGTAAATTCAGAAGTTCTGGTCTATGCCTAAATCAGATAATGGTGAGTTGTGAAAGTTGTATAAAACATTTGAAATCTAAGAGAAATCAATTTTGGTGTGAGCAAGTCTTGAAAGTCACCAGGGTACCTTACCTAAGTTCTCTGAAGAACCCAAGCAAATTTGAGATTGAACCCCCACATCCCATGCCTGGCAGGAAATATTGGATTTGAACTGTCTTTCTATAGAGTAAAATTTATCTTTCTATATCATTTCCAAAGCATTGTAGTTTTACCTTTCTCTCCCTATTCATTTCTGGTTAAGGAGGAAATGGAAACTTTCAATATTAAGGCTCAACTTTAAGAATATTCAAAACAGAAATAGAAACAGCCAGCACTGAAAGCCAGATTTGGAGATCATCCAGTGGGTTTTATAAGAAGTTAGTTTTAAACAAAAATTACAAACGTAATAAGAAACTTACTCAGTGGCTCTTGTAGATGGGTAGACCATTACCCACTACTCACCATTAATCATATGAAGATTACACTTTCTGTAAATAACTGAAAATAGCATTTTGATTTCTAGTTAGTTGGATAGAGACTATTAAATGCTTGCAAATGTCATTTGGTTTGAATCCTATATAGATAACGTTAGATTCTCTCTGTATGAAAATTAGCTGTTATGATTTAATGCAATGAAAATTGATATAACATGGTTATGGAACTAGTACTAAATTGAATAAGCAGGACTCAACAGATGTAGTCAAATAGCATCTTAGCTTTTTCCTCTTTTGTTCCTTTACAATTTATTGGAAGAGGTAAGGAGATCAGGAAAGTTCTTGCTTAACTGGAACTGTCATAGATAACTTAGAGTACTTGGGCACTGGCAGATTTTAAAGCTGATGCCTTTTATGGGGCAATTTCTAGGGCTTTTTGGGGCCCACGATCAAGGGATATGTTATTGGTAGTTCCCTTGATCTGTACGAGTGAATCTCTGTCGTGGTTTGTTGAGTAGTCATTCTACAGTCCCTGGGAATATTCACCACTAGCTAGTATTTGCTGAGGTCACATTACCCTCCAAGATGACATTATTGAAAGGACCTACGTCATCTCTCATACTGGCTCTTTCAAGCAGGTTGCCTTCATTTGGCACGGGGAGCACTCATTTGCCCAGAAAAAAAAAAAGCCTGCCAATGCAGAACAGTCCCAATACAGCAGCAACTTCTTTACTACAAAAGAGGCTAACTAACCTAATATTTGTTCTCTAGATTTCCTGGGGAGAAGTCAGACAAAAGTCATGAAGTGCCCTTAACTATAGTGGAAGGCTGTGAAGGATTCCACAAGTCCTGTTGAACCACTTATCTCTTAACCTCAGGAAAACAGTTACCTGTTTTCTCCTTTGTACTATGAGATACTTAACAGACCTTAATATCTACCTTGATAGACTAATCCAGTGCCTCCAGGTTGCCTAGGAGAGGAGATGACAGGAAAGTTTCTTAATACTCGCTTCAATTGAGAGATATTATGTCTGAGAGACATCATTTGCAATATTTCTGTTTCTCTAAATAATAACAACTAACATATATAGAGCTCTGCCTTTATATACACTATCACATTTTATTCTCACAATAACCCTATAGGATAGTTATTGTTCTCATTTTAGAAGTGAGAAAACTGAGGATAAGAGAGGGTTAGGATTTAAATACATTTTTATAGTTGTAGCTCTATGTTCTTATCAATTACTGTATAGTACCTTACAGATTTGGAGCATTCGTATCACATTTACGAGGCCATCAGCATCATCAGTTAACTACCCCTTAAATAACAATATTAATTTCAAAGAGACATATCTCAAAGCTAGACAAAAAACACTTTCATCTTTAAAAGGTTTACATAGAATAGGCACACTATCTGTCCAAGTATTTCTATGTAGGCCAAAGGGAGACTCAGAAGAAGGAGAAGAGCAAATAATTTGCATTTCAAACAGATCAAAATAAATACAAGAACAGAGGCCTTTCCAGTTTCAGGAAAGATTAAACAGAAACTATTAATTAATGACCTAGGACAAGCTTTGCTAATTGTTTACTAGTCACTTGCATACAAAATGAACTCATGTTTTGAAATAGACACAATCCATTGGAATGCTGATTTGGACCCATGAAAAAAAGACACCAAAACATAGCCCAGAGCGAAGATGAGGGACTTTTGTTTTTTTTTTTTTCTGTTTTTTAAAAATAGTTTCTATTGGAGATGAGTTGTATTCTGTGAATGTATAAGATAAGATGGAAGAACTACAGGATAAAGCCTAAGAACTCTGCCTTTGAAGTTAAAATAAAAACCAAAAACTCATGCATAGAAATTTTGGTTCCATTACTGACTAGGGCTAACCTTAGACAAATGACTCAACGAGCAATATTCCTGTTACTAAGTTACTTAAATCCTTCTGAAGACAAGAGTTAGGAAAAGCTATGAAACATGTGCCTCGCTTTTGAGTAAAAAAAAAAAAAAAAATGTCTGCCTTTCTGTAGTAATTGCTCAATTCTCAAGATCCAACCAGGCCAATCTCTGTGAAAGGTGTGGCCACAGAGGACAATGTCTTTATTAAATTTTGCTTGGGACAGTAAGGTCAAATGACGAATTCTGTTATGTAGTTTCCCTTGCAGATTCCTGATTCCTATCTATTGTTCTATGAAAACTGGACTCTTTGAAGTGTTGGGTATTCATTAATGAATCTTTCTGGGGATTACCTGGTTTTAATTAGTTGGTGCTGAAGGCACCTAGACATTTAAGCTTCTTTCTTATTTAAAGCTGCTCAGAAAAGATAACTGTTCTAAATCCCATCTGGAACTCTCTGGAAACAAACAAATATAAATTTCTGTTAGCTTTTGTAACAGATAAACCCTGACATCTCAATGGCTTAAACCAGTAGGATATTAGTTCTGTTCCATGAAAATACTGAGAAACTTGTGCCTATGTATTTTGTGACTCCACTCTATTCTAGATCTTTCCATTTCATATGGAAAAAGACAGAGAATTATGGGCAAGAGTTTTTCATGAACCAGACCTAACGATAGAACTCATAATTTCTGCTCATACTTCATTAGCCAGAACTCAGTGATGTGGGCACACATAATTGCATGGGAGGCTGGGAAATGTAGGAGATGTAGTTTAGCTATGAGGAAGAGAAAGTAGGTTTTGTATACCTAGCCATTCTCTGCTGAAATAAATATAAATTGGTATTAAGTATCAACCTAATATTATGGATATATTTAGGCTTCTATTTGTTATGCCAGAAAGGATTTAGGCATCTGGAAATTTTCTTTACCAGCTATCTAAAATATTACTGATACACTTTTGCATTCAGTTTTTTTTGTTGTTGTTGTTAACACATTAGAGAAACAAACTCAATTATGTCTTGCCACACTATGGTTCAACTTTGGCATTTATCAATGTAACCGTCTTTGCCAGATAGAGAATTGCATCTAAAGTTCCCATTTACATGCCTATTTTAAATTCATACTGTCATTAGATTCCTAGGGGACAGATATTTCATCATTTTTCTAGCTACTTTTCAGATGAGTAAAATGAAGGCAAGATGCAATTTTTAAAAATTTTATTTATTTATTTTTTTAAATATAGCTGTACAGCAAACGAAAAACTTTTCCTAATGTGAATAGTTACCTCCACGGAGAGGCAAACTGCAGGCACTAAATCAGTCTAAGCAAGAACAGGTAGTTCTTTATATCCCAAGACACTCATAACAGATTTTAGCCTCTAACTTTAGCAGACATTTGGGGACTTTCCCTTATTTTAGTAACTAGTGGCTGACAACTAATGGCTTGAATTATTTTGAAGAAAGAGTGGGAAATTATCAAAGAAGAAAGTATATTCAATGTAGCACAATAAACACATACTGATTACCCTGTGTGCGCAAGGCAAAACTGGGGCACAGAGATGACTAAATGCAATTTCGTTCTCAGTTAATAGTCTCATAGGAAAACTGTCCAGTAAATAGGTTCATGATATTAATATATTGAAATATTGCAAAAAAATGTCCAGTCATAGAGAAATTAATATATTGAAATATTGCAAAAAAAATGTCCAGTCATAGAGAAATAATTACTTTATCTGTGATTCAACTCCTTAAATTGAATATTATGCAGGAATTAAAATCATAGTTATATTTCATAACTTGGAAAATTTTTACATGAAAAAAGGTTAAGTGAAAAAAGTAGATATAAATTTGTATTTCTATTTACACCATATACAAAAAAAAAAAATCCTCCAAATGCATTAAGGACTTAAATGTTAGCTCTGAAACCATAAAATTCTAGAAGAAACATAGGCAGTACATACTTTGATATCTGATTTAGCAATATCTTTTTGGATATTTCTCCTTGAGCAAGGAAAATAAAAGAAAAATAAACAAATGGGACTACATGAACTTAAAAATGTTTTTGCACAGTGAAAGAAATTATCAACAAAATGATAAGACAACCTACTGAATGGAGAAGATATTCAACAATGATAGATCCGATAAAGAGTTAATATCCAAAACATACAAAGAACTCATACAACTTAACACCAAAGGTAATAACAATCCAATTAAAAAATGGGCAGAAGACCTGAATAGACATTTCTCCAACGCAGACATACAGATGATGGCCAATAGACATATGAAAATGTGCATAGCATCACTAATCCTCAGGGAAATAGAAATTAAATCCACAAGGACATAGCCACATCTCACACCTGTCAGAGTGGCTATCATCAAGAAATCAACGAATAACGAGTGTTGTCAAGGATGTGGGGGGGAGGAGGGGAAGGAGAAGCAAACCCTTGTCCACCATTGGTGGGAATGTAAATTAGTGCAGCCACTATGGAAAACATTGTGGAGATTTATAAAAAAATTTAAAATAGAGCTGCCATATGATCCAGCAATTCCACTTCTGGAATATTTACTTGAAGAAAACAAAAACACTAATTTGAAAAGAAAGTCCTGTGTACCCTATGTTCATCGCAGCATTACTAGTAATAGCCAAGATATGGAAGCAACCAGAAAGTCCATCAATAGATGAATGGATAAAGAATACACACAATGGAAGAATAGTTAGCAATAAAAAAGAATGAAATCTTGCCATTTGCGACAACATGGATGGCTAAGTGAAATAAGAGAAAGAAAAGTACTGTATAATCTCACTTATATGAGGAAACTAAAAGAAATAAATACGTACATAAATACATAAATAGAAACAGAAACAGACCCTTAGATATAAAGAACAAACTGTAAACTGATGGTTCTTAATGGGAGTTGCTGGGGGATGGGAATTAAAAAAAATAAGTAAAATTTTTAAATAAAATAAATTGATACCCATATTATGAATATAGTTAAGGGGATAAAACCTATATGCATCAAACAAAACACTGTAAAGAAGTACACTAATACATTAAGTGTTAGATTGTGCTAGAAGGAGTGGGGATTTATTCTATCAGTTCTGTTTTTTTTTTGTTCATTTAAAAAAATGTTTTCAATGCACATTATATTGCATTAAATTTGAAAAACAAACAGAAGAACATAAAAATATAATGCCAACCTTTTGAAATTCAATCACAGTAAACCTCTGTTCTAGTGGATAACTAAGACAGAGACATGACCTACCATATCTTTCATCAGTTATTTAGTTGGCCATATTACCAAGTTAGGGCAGAAGAGAAATACTCTTTTTGGTTGCTACGTCTGTTTTACCTGTAAATATTGCAGCTTTATCATTACCTTAGGATTCCCTCCCATATAGAATGTATGCACAGATCTGGTCTCCTAGAATGTCTGCTGTCTGAGTTGGCACCTATGTGCCTATTTGGAATAGGAGCTCTCGACTGTGGTAACTTCAACCACAAGTGCGTAAGTCGGTGGGAGAGAAAGGGCTCAAGTTACAGGTGCTAGAAAGGGAAATACATATCAGCCTCAGCCTGTACGATCTGTGCAATAGCTCTTTTCATATATGTGTGTTTTAATGCCTTTTTGTGTCCTGAAGGAAGAAAAATAAGATAGAGAATAACACTCTTGTGTTCAACACAGTACCTTGATCAAAGTAAGTGGTAACCCTTTATTGATGGGTAATAAATAGCACAGCGTTTTCAAAGGTTTTTGATACCAGTCATGATTTTTATTGAATCTGTGTGTCACCTGCACTATTATTTACTTATTTTTAAATCAACTCATTCAAAAATCTAAGTTGTCTAAAAGTAAAAATTTACTGTGCAATTTCAAATAGAAAATCAGAATGGAAAGTAGCAAATGAAAAGTAATTCAAAAATATATACAATGGAAACAAAATAATGTTATGTGCTAGCTAAAACTTGTTACGTCTCAAGGCTCTGACCAGAGACTTGCTCTCCATTTGAGAAAATGGTCAGGATCAGACAGATGCTAAAACTGAGTCTTTCTCTTCATTGCAATCAGAGGATTGACAGTAAACTTAAAAGAAAATAACTATCTTCATTAATTCAGTGTTATAAATATTTTGTACTTCCTAAAATCAGAGTATCACACTGGGGTACATTCCATACTTTGGGAAATACATGAAAGACTTACTCAATGGGTGTTTTACTTCAGATATTCCACTTATCAGAATTCTGTAAGAGCAGTAAGACAGAAAGCATAACTTCTTACAGTCAAATATCTAACATATGCTACAATGAGGCCTTGTACTCAAGCCCTCTGTCTACACTCTCAACATTCTACCACTCCATCCTCTACCACTCATTCTACTCTGTGCAGTTTTGGCATCCCTTTTCATCTTATTGCTGACCATTAATCCCGACAGACAGAATATTAATATTCTTTTTTTCTTTCAATTGAGTTATTTTAAGTAAGGGAACAGAAATCATGTCTTGATTTCTTGGTTTCTTTCTTTCAGTTGAAATGATATACATAGGGCTGAGAACTATATATTCATGTGTGTGTTTGACTTTGAGTTGGTACCTATGTGTCTATATACATGTGCCATACAGGTGTGTGTGTGTATGTGTGTGTATACACAAAATATATACATATACTACATATGTGCACACTACATACATATACTAGGAAAGCTTGCATATATTTGCTAGTTAATTTGTATTTTGGTAAACACTTCTAGAAGTATAGAGAATCATATTATCTTAAATATTATGTTTGTCTTTATGCAATATACATGCTAATTATACTCATCTAGATAAATTGTCTTGAAAGAAAACCAATAAATGGCTCAGCAAACTGAGATTTTTTTCATGACTAGAAATGAAGGTGAAAAACAGATAAAGTATGAAAGAGCTCAGAGAGAGTATAAAACAGCTTACATAAAGAAATAATTCTAGCAATTCAAACTTCATTTTATAGGAAACAATGTCACTTGAAGTCTTAAGTCAGCGACTTCAAGGGTATAATTTATATGTTTATGTGAAACCTTCACTTGAGTATTTAAAACCAGGTGAAAACAGTTCAGTTTTCAGATAAGAAAACTGTAATTTAAACTGGGCCTGTTAGTACCTCATAATGTGTGGCAAGTAATAAAGGCAATATTAACTAAATTTCAAGTATAAATTCTTTATAGGCCTTAGTAAATATCTTTCCAAAGTATATTTCAAAATAATAATAAACACATTTATGATGGGATTACTTTACAAGCATTATATTATTCAATCCTCAAAACATCCTTCTCTGAAATAAGAACTGTTCTCGTTACCATTTATAGATGGGGAAACTGAGCCTCTAGGTTAAATTTACTCATACATCATGCATCAAAGAAGTGGTAGAAGTGGAATTTAAACTAAGGTCTCTCTGGCTCTAAAGCCCTAGTTACTCTGGTTAAAACAACCCTGGGTGGGAGGTGGTCTCCATATGAGAATATGCAATTAAGGTTGAAGGAGCTCCCAGCAGCAAGACCAAGGCCACTAATGTAGTAAGAGGCAGGGCTAGGATTCCAACCCAGGTCTGTCACTGATTCCATAGCATAGCTGAGCTTCTTCTGCCGTTTTGGCAAAAATACAGATCTGCCGTAGCAGAGAAACAAAGAAGTACTATTTCTCAACATATCTTGTAAATTACAGAAGCAGGATTTATTATACAATTTATTGGGTTTAGCTTTACCTAAGTCTATGTAACATGTGTTAATATTGCATGTTCTCAGCATGGCAAAACCCAAGGTGGGAGGAGGTACATTTGTGTCTGGTCTGGTGATCTAGGTTTTCTGCAGGTGCAGTGACCATAGAGTATACCATCCAAACTGGGGGACTTCAGGGAAGGGGTGGGGACACTATTCATAATAATGCTGGGCAACCGATGAAAACCACGATTGTCCCAGGCAAAGGGCGGTATGTGCTCAGTGTCCTGGGAGCATGTAGATTTTCTTCTGATAGTCAGAGGCTGGTATTATCCTTGGGTTCATGGGTTCTGTTACGAATATTCTCCTGGATGCTGATCTCAAAAGTTACTGTGTTTCCCCGAAAATAAGACCTAGCTGGACAGTCAGCTCTAATGTGTCTTTTCGAGCAAAAATTAATGTAAGACTGGGTATTATATAAGACCCGGTATTGTATTATATATTATATTGTATTGTATTATATTATTATATTATACTATACCCTTATTTTACTATAAGACCGGGTCTTATATAAGGTCTTTTTTTTTTTTTCATTCATTCCATAAATATTTATTGACAGCCTATTTTGGGATATAAGGTCTTATAGACCGGGTCTTATATAAGGTCTTATAGTAAAATAAAACTCGGTCTTATATTAATTTTTGCTCCAGAATACGCATTAGAGCTGATTGTCTGGCTAGGTTTTATTTTCAGGGAAACATGGTATTTAGCACTTTCAAGGTAAATCTGAAGAAAGATATATTTCTTTAATTTAGTTTTAGGGAAAAAAGTCTAAGACCAAGTAAGAGGTCTGGAGTGAGAATTGAGGAGCTTCTCCTGCCTTTTGGGAGCTTTGGTCTCTTTACAGCCAGAAGACTGTAACGGTAAAGAGTTTGCATTTTAACCCTAAGTAAAACATTGATTTTTATGTTCTCTTTTTGTTATGGGAAGAGTGATGCTTATGAATTCTATTAATCCGTGAGGAAATACTGCATTTGACTCAATCCTTGTTCTGAGATCCAATGTGAGAACTTCTGTACAGTAGATTGTGCTGTTTGCATATTAACAATGTTATAATTGGAGGCTGAGTTCATGCTCGAACACCTGGAGTCAGCAACCAATTATTAAGAACGAAATTAAGGAAACAATCCCATTTACAATTTCATCAAATATATTTTTTTTAAAACCTAGGAATAAATTTAAGTAAGGATGTAAAAGATCTATACTTAAAACACTAACTATAAGACACCAAAGAAAGAAATTGAATAAAATAAATGAAAGCATGTACTGTGCTCATAGACAGGAAGAATTAACATCATTAAAATGTCCATACGTCTCATAGCATCTACAGATTCAATTCAATTTCTATCAAAATGCCAATGGAATTCTTCTCAGAACTAGAACAAATAATTCTAAAATTTATATGGAATCACAAAAGCCCACAAATACCCACAGCAATCTTGAGAAAGAAGAACAAAGGGGGAGGATCATTCTACCTTATATCAAACTATACTACAAGGACATAGTAAGCAAACAGCATGGTACTGGCGTAAAAACAGGCACAGATCAATGGAGCAGGATAGAGAGAGACCAGAAATAGAACCAAATGTATATGATTAATTAATCTATGACAAAGGAGGCAGGAATATACAATGGGATAAAGACAGTCTCTTTAGTAAATGGTGTTGGAAAAACTAGAAAGATACATGCAAAGAAAAATGAAACTAGACAATTTTCTTACACCATACACAAGAATACAAAATGGATAAAACTTAATGTAAGACCTGAAACTGTAAAACTCCTAGAAGAAAACATAGGCAGTAGACTCTGACATTACTCTAGCAATACTTTTTGGATATGTCTCCTGAGGCAAGGGAAACAAATGAAAAAGGTAACAAGTGGGGCTACATCAAACTGAAAAGTTTTTTCATAGTTAAGGAAACTATCAGCAAAATGAAAAGACATCCTACTGAGTGGGAGAAGATGTTTGCCCATGATACATGTGATCAGGGGTTAACATCCAAAATATGTAAGGAAGTTATACAACTTAACACCAAAAAACCCAAACAATATGATTAAAAAATTGGCAGAGATTTCTCCCAAAACCTGAACAGACGTTTATCCAAAGAGGACATAGAGATGGCCAACAACCATATGAAAAGATACTCAAAATCGCTAATCACAAAATGCAAATGAAAACCACAATGTGATATCACCTCACACCTGTCAGAATGGCTATCATCAACAAATCAACAAACAACAAGGCTGTGGAGAAAAGGGAACCCACATGCAGTGTTGGTGGGATTGGAAAATTGGTCCAGCCACTATGGAAAACAGTATGGAGTTTCTTCACAAATTAAAAATAGAACTACCTTATGACCCAACATTCTCACTTCTGTGTATTTAGCAGAAGAAATCCAAAACACTAAATTGAAAATATTTGCACACCCCTATGTTCATTGTAGCTTTATTTACAATAACCAATTTACGGAAGCAACCTAAGTGTCCATAATAGATGAATGGATAAAGAAGAGGTGATACATATATACAATGGAATATTACTCCGCCATAAAAAGAAGGAAATTTTGCCATTTGCAACAACATGGATGGACCTTGTTGTTATAATACCCTTATAATACCCTTGAGGGTATTATGCTAAGTGAAATAAGTCAGACAGAGAAAGACAAATACCATATGATTTCACTTATATGTAGAATCTAAAACAAACAAACAAACTAAACAGAAACAAAGTCATAAATACAGAGAATAAATTGAGGGTTACCAGATGGTAGGACGGTTGGGGGACTGGGTGAAAAAGGATAAAGGAATAAGAATTACAAATTGTCACTTATAAAAATAGTCATGTGGATGTAAATTACAGCATAGGGAATATAGTCAATAATATTGTAATAACTATGTAAGGTGTCATGCACTTGTTAGACTTATCAGGGAGATCACGTCATAAGTTATATAAGTATCTAATCACTATGTTATACACCTGAAACTAATACAGAATTGTATGTCAACTGTAATTAAAAATAAATTAAAAAATAAATCATAGACATAATGTTATGCTATGGAAAGAGAGACAAACATGAAAATAGATAGTATGGAAAGGGAATAGGAAGTTTTGGACAATCATATCTGGCTCCACTGACTGATCTTGCAACTGGTGATAACTCTGTTAATCGTTAAACGCAGGGAGCCTCGGTTTCCTAATATCCAGGATAATATCTGTATCTTTCAACTATTTGTTGAGATTATTAAATGAGTGCAAGCTCACAAAATAGTTGGCATGTAGTAAGCAAGCTCTTAGTAAATCTTTGTACTCCACTAGTCTCTTTTTACTTATTAATAGCAAAGTCACACCCAAGTTCTGTAATTACACTGTAATTTTCACATCAATCGTGTAAAGTCATAATCTGTCTTTCTTTTCCTTCCTTCCCTCCAATTTCCTTTTGTTTTCTTTCCTTTGTCCTCTCTCTCTTCATCTCTCCTTTTGTTTTCTTCCACCTCCCTCCCTTCTTCCTTCTCTCCATCTACTTTACCTTCCCTTCTTCCTCTCTTATTGAAAGATGTAAGGTGGCCAAAGTATTGTAAAATGTACATACTGCCCATGAAAAGTAATTTGACAGAATCAGAAATTTGACCTTTTAAAAAATTATCAAAATAATTAGCCATTTCATTAAGTATAAGTCAAGTTTGTTTATAAGACCGAATGATTTTAACAGCCATATTTTTTATGAAGTTAACATTTGCAGAATGTGCAAATTGATGACACCATTTTTCCTCTGGAGGATAAAATTCTCTGTAGAAAATAGACACGTGGATATTGATATTAGCTAAAGTGCTCTTCCATATTAGTGTGATCCCTTAAAACAAAATAAAAACATTACAATACGTAAATATTTACGTCTCTTACAATCCTTGGATGGGGACTTCTGTGTTAGTGTTCATGTTTGTTTTTATTCTTTTCTTTGACCCTCGCCCTGTGACCTTCAATAATGATCCAGGAATGGAACCAAAGTCCCAAAAAGATTTATAACAAGGGACTGAAAGTACATAGTTAAAAGAAAGAGGGGGCAGCCACGGACTCAAACTCCTTTGTCCATTTAGGAGATGGTGAGGGCATCTAAGGATTTATTGTATGAATTTGATTTTTCAGTACTTTCTAGCAGCAGCTGCTAGGTTCCAGTAATTGAATGCTGATTGCTGCATAAAGAAATGAAAAATAGATGTTAATTAGATAAAATTGTCTGAAGAGAACAGCAACGTTTGGGAAATCTGGGACACAAGAAAGAGACTTGCTGAAAGTGTGTCTAACAAGGGAAGGTTTCCCAATCCTCCTTTCTCTGTCCTCTTGATCAAAAATTCTCCTAAAATCCTCTAACAACCTCTCTCTGCCAGGAAGAAATCACTGCTGCACAGTACGGGGTCGAGGGTAACACTGACTGCCATGTACAGTGAAGGAAACCTTGTGATGTGAACTTGGATCACCACTAATTCTAGATTTTTTCACCAATGAGGCCAATTTAAGGACTAAATGGCTTTCCTGTCTTTTTCATGCAAGTAGAAATTTCTGGGTATTCCGTATAGGATGGTAGCAAGGCTTATGGCAGGAATCAAAACAGTTTTTTGTTTTTTTTTAAAATCTGGAATGCTCTTCATTTATTTATACAGCTCATCCCCTCACGTTCATCAGCACTGCCTCGAAGAACACCTACAAAATTGCTAGTGTTAGCTTAAAGCACAGGGTTCTCCAATTTTAATGTATCAAGAAATCTGGGAGGGCAGATCGTGGGGAGGGTAGTTGTGATTCATTAGGTTCAGGAAGTGCCCATGTGTCTTTATTTCATGGGTCTTCATTTTTAATAAGTACTTTCAGGTGATTCTGCTTCAGGTAATAAGTGGACCACTCTCCGACGAGTGCAAAATAGAAAGTCTCCTCTCAGGAATTCAACTTCAGGAGGAGCAGTGAGAATTCTCTCCCTGATTTACAAAGATGGTTGTGAGATTGGAATTATGAAGCATTTAAGGAAGAAAAGGCATCCACAGGAAAGGTCAGTGTATTGCCTAGGGAGGAAACTCAGTGGTTGGAATGGGGACAGTCATTGCCTACTCAGTCCAGCCTTCAGGTTTTCAGATGTAGCTTCTATGGTCCTGAGGTTCTGAAAAGGGACACTTCAAGACAGATCCCGTACTGCTGTAGGGCCCATTCCCAGAGTGTGGGCCGGTGATATGGATAAAATATGTTAGCAGTAACTCCATCCTTTTCACTTTTACTCGAGAATGCAAATAGACTCATGGGTAAGTAAAAATGATACTGTTATATGGAGCGTCATTGATTCATTCTGCTTGTGAATATGATCAGTCATTCACAAACTGCCACACTTGTGTTGTTGTTGATGAAAAATGACTTGCTACACCCCTCACAACTGTTTTGTGCACACATAGCACACTGTGTATCTTTGTCCTCTCTGGACCTGGGAGGATGAGGGTCCCAGCTGCCATGGTGGGGATCCAGGAGAGGGGCTGTCCTGAGCTGCAATCCTCAATAATCCCCTACCTGGGTCCCTCTCCACTCTTCCTGAGACTGAGGAAAACAGCTTCAACTGAAGATATTTTATTTCTCTGCACTCTTTTATTAGGAGTCATACAGGTCTTTAGGAGAAGCTTTTGAATGCTGAGGGGTCAGTGTTGTTCTGAAGAACAATGGGAGTGTGTAAAACACAGGGCAGAGTCACCTTCTTACTGAGTCACCGAGGGCCTGCATGTACTATTGCAAGAATGTGACAGCCCTTGAAAACCCTGACACACCATTCTCCCCATGCCAATCACCACAGCTGTGTTCACTGCCACATGGTGTTACACACACTTATTCAGGAATTAGTACAGCACTAAAAGTTCCCAGGGCCAAAGCGTTACTTTCTGTTTACTGAATGGAATTTCTGACCATCAACAGTTGGGTTTAACAAACAGGGAATAGAGGGGTAGCCCGTTAGCTCAGTTGGTTAGAGCGCTCTTCACAAGTTTGCGGGTTTGATCCCCACATGGGCCACTGTGAGCTGTGCCCTCCACAACTAGATTGAAACAACTACTTGACTTGGAGCTGATGGGTCCTGGAAAAACACACTTAAATAAATAAAAGTTTAAAAAAATAAACAAACTGGGAGTAGGTCATTGAAAGACAGGGTCAATTGCACAATTGTATGGATAATCTCAACCTGACTAGGAGAATTCCAAACCTATTTGATGCTAGAAAATTCCAAATGCTACTTGCTTTTAGGAAACACTTGCTGTAAGAGTCAAAGGCAGGAGATTTAGAAGCACTGTGCTAATGTACCTAGCCCTCCCCAGACACACACTACATCGCTCCTTCTGCTGCCAGAGGAGTTATTAAACATGTAGGCTTCTGCTTCTCATTCTAGGACTGTCAGAGTGAGGACCTGGGCGCACTCTTTTCTCATCATGTGTTTAGCTTCAGGGACTTTGACTACAGAAATAATTATGTAGATACTTAACAGCTGAGAGATAAATTCCGCGTGTCTAAACCCCAGTTTTGGTTACTGGCGAGAATTCACTCATTAAAATTAAGGCAATACTGTGATTAATATTCTATGTGACGTGCCAGTTTTAGTAATGTATGTACTATTTAAGATGTCTTTCTTTTCAAAAGTCCCTATGTGTATATTTAGTTCAGGATACAATACCTACTGAAAGAGTGGTATACTGGTCAATGTTTAACAACCAGTTCTCCAGAGGAAAAAAAGCCCTATTTTCTAGCTTTTGCTGATTTCCATGGTGTAAATACTCCCGCTGCAGCCATTGAGCTGACAACATAATATCAGCACTCTGATAAAATTGTGAAAAATGAACAATTGACTCTTGCAAAGCTGGTATGAGTTGGATCCAACACATATTGTGACAGGACCCTACTGTTTTGAAATAAATAGCTCCATACATATGAAACAGGGCAATATTTTATATATTGTTCATACTTGTGTATATAAACTATATGGAATCAAATGTGGCAAGAAACCCATTGTATTTTTATACATTTGTTTTGGGGTTCAAAATACTGGTAGGCCTCATTTCATTAAAGTGTTGGTTTCTGAAAAGCTGCAAGTGAATTGAAAATTTCTCAAATTTATTACAGAGGAAACTAACAAAAGGAATTTGCATGACTTGAATCAAAATTTCTTCTGTTAAAAATGGAGGTTTCTAGAAGAGGGTAAATGGGGTCAAATATATGGTGATGAAAGGAGAACTGACTCTGGGGGATGAACACATAATGTGAGATATAGATGATGTATTATAGAATTGTATACCTGAAACCAATGTAACTTTACTAACAATTGTCACCTTAATAAACTTTAATTAAAAAAAGTGTTCATTTAGTTTACCTTTTGTGTGACTAGATTCTTCCAAATGTGAAAAAATAGTAATGTGAAAATGTAGAGTGAGAGAGGCTTTTAATTATACGTGATGCTGATGATTTGAAAGGAAGTGTTTACCAGGCCTCGCCTGGAGGACTGGAAGGTACAGATGGATGGTTAGGCCCATGGGTTCCAGAGTCGGACTGGTTTACCACTTACCACCCGAATAAGGGAAGTTGGGGGAGTTACTTAACCTTAATTCTTCCTCTGTAAAATGGGATAATAACAGTATCTACCTCATAGAATTGCTGCTCAAACAAGCTAATATATGTAATGTGCTTAGAACAGTACCTGCAATCTCATCCGAACCACATATTCCTGTTTATGGTCTCTGATAATGTATTTTGGGAAGGCTAGTAACATAAGCTGTGAGTGTAGACTTAATAAATACGACCTTAGATTGGGGGGTAGGGCGCATCAATTTGTGCTTTAACAAGCCCTGCAGGTAATTCTAATGCACACCAAAGTCTGAGAAATACTGTTTCAGATTGCCACTAGGAAGTCATGTGTTCCAAAAGAACTGACTATCAGATTGCCTGTACCAGATCATCTGAGGAGCTTGTTTAAAATGATCCACATTTGTGTAAGCTGTGAGAAAACAGTTAAATATGTACGTGCTCATGTGTGAATAACATAGCTCTGGAAAAATACAAGGATAATATCAGTTACTTCCAGGGGAGGTATTGGTTAGATGAGAGGCAGAGGTGAGAGAGAAAATTTTTGTTTTATCTACTCTTGTCTGTTTTGAATTTGGAATGATATATAATTTAAAAGTTTTTTAAATATTGAAATTAAAACATAATGTACAGTTCCTCCGATAAGGGTCTAATATCCAAAATACACAAGAAACTCATGAAACTCAACAACAAAAAAACAAACAACCCAATTGAAAAATGGGCAGAGGACCTGAAGAGACATTTCTCCAAAGAGGACTTACAAATGGCAAATAGACATGAAAATGGCAAATAGACATGAAAAAATACTCAACATCACTAATCATCATTGAAATGCAAATAAAAACCACAATGAGATATCACCTCACCCCAGTCAGAATGGCTATCATCAACAAGACAAATAGCAACAAGTGTTGGAGAGGCTGTGGAGAAAAAGGAACCCTCATACACTGTTGGTGGGAATGCAGACTGGTGCAGCTGCTATGGAAGGCAGTGTGGAGGTTCCTCAAAAAATTACAAATAGAATTACCATACAACCCAGCAATCGCTCTCCTGGGTATCTACCCAAAAAATTTGAAAGCATTTCTCTATAGAGACACGTGTACTCCAATGTTCACTGCAGCTTTGTTTACGGTGGCCAAGACATGGAAACAACCAAAATGTCCTTCGATAGACGAATGGATAAAGAAGTTGTGGTATATATACACAATGGAATACTATTCGGCGTTAAGGAAAGATGATATAGGAACATTTGTGACAACATGGATGGATCTTGAGAGTATAATGCTAAGTGAAATAAGTCAGACAGAAAAAGCAGAGAACCCTATGATTTCACTGATATGTGGCATATAAACCAAAAACAAGACAAACAAATGAGAAACAAAAACTCATAGACACAGACAATAGTTTAGTGGTTACCAGAGGGTAAGGGGGGTGGGGGGAGGGAGATGAGGGTAAGGGGGATCAAATATATGGTGATGGAAGGAGAACTGACTCTGGGTGGTGAACACACAATGGGATTTATAATTGATGTAATACAGAATTGTACACCTGAAATTATGTAATTTCATTAACAATTGTCACCCCAATAAATAAATTAAAAAAAAACCATAATGTAACTTTACTAACAATTGTCACCCCAATAAACTTTAATTAAACAAAAAGGATATAATTATATAATAAATATGTAATGTTGTAAATTAAATAAATTTATATATTTTATTTAATTGATTAGTTTATTTAAATATAAATATAAATATATATATGTGTGTGTATATATATATATATATATATATATATATATATATATATATATATATGTGAAATACAGATCTATGAGTTTTACCTAAAGCATACTAAATCGGAACCCAGAATAGAACCTTCCATATCAGAATCCTTGTGTAGATTCCAGAAGCTCTATGTAGTTGACTTGATTATCGTGATGGCATATAGGTAGAACCCTAACCAACCATTGCTAATTTCCATGGTGTAAATACTCCCACCACGGCCAACTGCTAACTGTGCTGGTGGTTTCATGTTGCCTGAATGGCTTTTTCTCTGGGCCCACAGAGAAAAAGGCAGCATCTCCGTATGCAGAGATGGAGGCATTATTATGGCTTGTGTCCCTTGGGAAGCCTATGGTGGGCTATTATTGGCACTCCGAGGTAGGAGACTTGGGTTCTCATCTGGCTCTGCCACTAACTGGATAACTCAGTAAGACCCTGAACATTTCCGTCCCTCCATTTCCTTATCAAGTGGGGACATTGATGACTGTTCTACTTACATCACTGGGTCAAATGGGATTAGATCTGACACCAATTTCTAAAGTGTGAAGTTAATGTAAAAGGTAATTAAATCTGGCTTTGATAGACCGATTTCACATTTATGACATTTTAACAACATTTCTAATTTAGTTGGCACAGAAATCTCTTATACAGCAAATAGGACATGAGTTGCTAAATTAATTTAAAAATTGTACAAAACTTAGGTCTAAAAATCTATTTTCCCCGATAAGAAAATGTGGAGGAGATTAATTGCCTGTCTTTAATCCCATTTGGGTTGTGCAGAGTACATGGATTTTATAGTATCCCTAATACTGTGAAAGAGTTTATTATTCCACGAGAACTGGACACTTTCAACTTAAACTGATCTACAGTGCCCTTGCCAAAAGAAAAGCATTCGCTTTATCTGAATTAGTATTAATTACCTTCCCGCAGGCTGTAAAATTGCCACATGGGAACCTGCTCAAATATAAGAGGGAAGCAAATGAAGTGATGGCTTGAGCAATGATATACAACACAGGAAGGTGCTTTCCCCCGGCACACAGCCTGCCTCTCTGCCCTTTGGTTAGTAGAGAAGCTGGCATCTGAGTGGGCGTCATGTGGGGAGTGGGTTGGCATCCCCACACAGGATGAGGTCCTCAACACCCCTGCCTGAAAGTCAGCCTTCTGGGAAGGACAGTGGACTCATTTTCACAAGACATGACATCCTTCTCCCGTTTTGACGCAGTGCCCCTTCTCTTCTTTGGAACCGCAATGTCACATCGCAACTTTAACTACTTCTTTCTGTTTAGGCAGGTCCTGAGTTTGTTTTTCCATAGAATAATTTTGAGACCAAATGGCATGAATTAAGAAAACTCCTTAAAAAAGAACAGCTATAATCTACATGCCAGACACTATGCTGGGTTCTTTCTCTGTATCTTCTCATTTAGTCCTCACAGCTCTATGAATGGAGTCTTGCTGTTGATCCCTGTTCGACATATGAGACAGTACAGCCCTTAAGACATGTACCTAATGTCACATGCTAGTAACAGGCCTGGCTCTGCCATCTGTACTTTCATCCACTGCACTATAGGGCTCCCTTCTTTTTAAAGGGAGACTACTGAAAAATGTTATCTTCCTTTTATATGGGATTAAGTTGTAGGAAGGAGATTCCTTAAGTTGTAGGAAGGTACAGATTTCAATGCTGCACCCTTTATCCCATTCCCAGATGAAAAAATGCTGGGCCAGGAGTCAGCTTAACTGGAAAAGAATTATTTGTGTGATAGGAATGTTCTATGAGCTGGAGCGCTCCCATGATATTTTGCAGAACCTTCTGTATACTTTTTTTGTTATCTAAGTTTGGTTCCAAGCACATAAATCTCTGTGAGAAATCCCTGGAGGAGATTCCACTAAGGCAGCAACAAAGACTCCTGTTCCAATCGACTTTTTATGTAAATGGCAAAAAAAAAATCGGAAGCAAGCACCCGAAAATTCCTAAGATGCTATTTCTCAATAATCATGCAATATTCATGGACACAGACACTAGGAATCATGCTAACATTTGGGCTTTGTCTATGCTTTTTCTCTTGCAAAAAGTAG
Organism: Rhinolophus hipposideros; assembly: GCF_964194185.1. Taxonomy (NCBI): domain Eukaryota; kingdom Metazoa; phylum Chordata; class Mammalia; order Chiroptera; family Rhinolophidae; genus Rhinolophus; species Rhinolophus hipposideros. The sequence goes on along the minus strand of NC_138057.1, from coordinate 13,046,080 downwards.
AAGACCAGAAGGGAGAAAAGATGCTCACCATCACACCATAGAGATAAAGACAGGGAGAGGCTTTTCACAGTCACTCCTCATGGGACCTAAGAACTAAAACTCCCAGACAACCGGGAGACTCTGAGTGCTGGGAATACTCACACCCTTCCGGATGCCTCATTCATTACTTCAGAGGTAGAGCAGCGAAGGGCGCCCAACAATTTTTTTCTGTGGCTTATGCTTATCTCTTCAATAAAAAATTATTTTTTTTTGCACTTTCCCAGGTTACCATGACTCTCCAGCCATTAGTACAAGTAAAAATAAACTATTCACGAGCATCTATTCCAAATAATAATATTCTAGGGAGAGCTCTTGATTGCATAACCTCGGAAGACAAGTTTTATTGGAAATAAAAAAAGGGAATGTTTGTATGATAAACAGCAGCACTCTACTGTACATTTTTAAATATTTTACTACTATGTTACTAGTAAAATATTTAAAATGATGATCTGAACTGCTCTCCCCATCACACGGGTGCCTGAAGATGTCAGTATCCAGTGCAACTGTCTGACAATCTCATGTTAGCACAATGCTTTCCAGAAAACAATTCATGCTCCAGAGTGACTGCGACTGTTTTTATTTTTAATAGGAAAGAAATAGATCTCAAATTAAGTAAGTGCTGAGACTAGGCATTAAGAGATGCGGCAAGCTGTTTGCCCCAGATTCAGGCTCTGCAAAACAAGCCCCAGGAGGCGTTGATGCAAACATTCTTTTTGGTTCAGCTGAGTGTGTGCTTGAGTGCTTTCAGCTCCCTCTTCCTGCATACTGTCTCTGGAAAGGACATCCAATAGAAGAGCTCAGACCTGGCTACACTCTGCGTTGTTTGTCCTTGGCACCCTTTATGCCTGGGATGAGATGTAAGAGCTCCAGATTCAGCTTTGGCATTGATTCTATTCCGAATTCTAAAAACTTTCCAGGCTCTAATGAACCATCTTTAGTTGGCTTGCAGTTCAGCGCAACAGATATCTTGGAGGGACATTGAGCAGGTGGCTAAAAATGGACCAAACACGTCATTAGACAGCTAGATTTTTTTTCTAAGTGGAGCTCTCCTAGACTGATTTACAATTATCTTTAATATAGAATCTAGCACCAAGGCCTAAGGCACCATCAGGAAACTATAAAACTCTCTCACACACATTTTACTAAACCTAATGCTGCAAAGTAGAAAAATGAAAAATATAGAAAAGTGGTTGATTCTTTTGGACTAATAGTTACTACTATTGATTGAGAGCTTCCTATATGCCATATAGTGTACTAAGGACTTTACACATCATCTAACAACACCAAGGGGAAAAGAACATTATTTCTATTGAACAGAAGAACCCCAAGCTCAGAGAAGTTAGGTAACTCTTTCAAGGTCACACAGCTAGTCAGTGGTAGCAGTGGGATTTGAATGTGGGTCAATGTTATTCTAAACTCCATGCACTTATTGCTAAACCAGAAATAGGAAATATGCTTCCCATTGTGCAACAACTTTATTCCATGGGAATGGCTATCTGAAGCTCTGGGTTGAGATGGCTTCTGAAACTGAGTGTTTGGCACCAGAAAGGAGGATCAGATCAATGAGCAGGGCAAAGTGAGTGGCCACTCCCCTGCCAGGATTTGCCATCCTTACTTCCTTAGTCACTGATCTCTATATCCTAGTTTAGTTTCTTAGTCACTGATCTCTATTTCCTAGTTTAGTTTCTTATGAATTTAATGCATGTGGGAAGGAAATGCAGCAAGTGGAAAGTCCTAGGGTTAGTATACCCCTGGTCACTATTTCACTGAGTGATCTTGGGGTCAACACTTTCTCTCACTATTTTTCACATGTAGTATTCCCCCCTAAGCCCCAGTTTCATTTTCTGAGATTTCAGGTACCCATGGCCTGTAATATTAAATGGAAAATTCCAGAAATAAACAATCGTAAGTTTTATACGGTGTACCATTTTGAGTAACGTGATGAAACCTCAGATCTTGCTGCTCCATCCCTCCCAGAAATGAATCATCTTTGTCCAGTGTATCCATGCTGTAGCCACTCCCCATCTGTTAGTCACTTAGCCAGTAGCTTTCTTGGTGGTCAGATCGACTGTCATAGTATCAAGTCACCCTTATTTTACTTAATAATGGCCCCCGAACACAACAGCAGTGATGCTGGCAATTCGGATATGCCAAAGAGAAACCGTAAAGTGCTTCCTTTAAGTGTATGTATGTGTAAAAACAACAACAACAAACACAAACAAGAATATATAGGGTTCAGTACTATCTGAGGTTTCAGATATCCACTGGGGGTCTTGGAATATATGTATATCTTGAGGATAAGATGGGAGTATTGTATGATCTTAAGGAATTACACCAGATGGTCTTTGGGATTAAAACCATTATGTATAAATATATATTTTAAAATTATTGTACCAACAAACTAGTTTGTCAATTATCTTGTACCTTTTGTTTTACATTCTTCTCTTGATAGTAATCTGCCTAAATGAAAATGAAAAGTAAAATAGAGGTATGATAAAATATATAACCTTTACATAAAACACAATCCCACGTTTACTTCCCCTTGGTTTACTTGTGTAATGCCACCAAAAATTGGAAGAGCACTCGATTGTGATCCTTTGATATTAATGACAATACTAAAATGAAAGATTTCCTGTGAGGTAAGTGGAAGTCCTCTATTATCACACATCAAAGGATAAAGGTTTACAAAGGAGAAAACTAAAACCAACTCTTTCTCAGAATTAAGCAAACCAAACCCTTAATGTACGTGAGAACCAGTGAAACCCAGTGTTGTTTTATGTTCATAAAAGTGTGCTTCTTCAGTGGAGGAATTAGATCTCAAGTGGGTAGTCATCCCCTCTCGCTAATGATGGAGGTTGGATTCTAGTCCCACCCTGTGCTGAGATAGGACAGGGCCAGAGCCGAGTAGTGCCTAGTTCCAATATCAGCTATTCAGAGTGTGGTAGCTTGTCCTTCACTTGGTGGCAATAATTTTGTCTTGATATTGAGAGGCAAAGGTACAAAGGAAGGATTCCTGTTTAGTCAGGAGAAACAAAATCATGTGTAGTGATGAAGCCAGTCTGAAGCAGAGGTAGAGAAAGACATGACTAGATATAATACCCTCAAACCTGCAGGACGCCAAATGCCTTCCTATGCCATTCATTCATTCAGTTCTCGGGCAATGAACAAGCAAGAAACTATTTTATTGATAATCACTTTGCAGGTTAAGTATGAGTCTCTCAAAGGAAACTGCCTTTCCAGAAAGACATGACCAGACATATCCATTGGAGGCACACCATCCAGGATTTGGGGAAGCCAGTATTACATGTTAATAATTTTTGCTTCTAAGTCCAAGGTATTGCCATCACCTTTAAAGGGAGTATCTTTAGTGTTTTGGCCACCAGTAATAAGGTGATTGGCATGCCCTTAGCCATCTTTATGAAACAACAGATGTTTATCCTGGCACTTTTCCAGCTCCTTGTGCCATCAAGCCTAATATTCCTTTTTTATCAGTTGCTGTGCTGTTTATTTCTGGTCTGGAAGGAGGATGCTGCTTCTTGGTGCTTTGATTGCAGATGTAAGCGGTTGGCCTACCTGGGATGGGTGAAGATACTCCCTTCACCTTGCACAGATCATCTGTGAAGAGGCTTGGGCAGCTTGGGGCAGGCTGGGTAGGGAGGTGATAGGAGAAGGCCTCCTTAAGTGGTACTTTTTCTGGATGAGGACCTTGTGTTCACGTTTAGCTTCTAATGTGACATGAGGAATGATGAACTAAAGGTAATTAATTGGAAGATCTGTGCCCTCTGTACAGAACAGAAGTTTAATGTATGAAAGCAAACCACTGCTCAATTAGGAGAGTGATCAATATTTACATTGCTCTCTAATGAAAGGAAATAACCCTGATAGATTTTCCTGGCGATTGTTGATGAGTATGTATTTGTAGTCAACACATGGGGCTTTTATCATTGATCTCAAATTAAAATTTTATTAACAAGTCAGACACCCATCTGTACTTCTCCCAAAGTTCTCATCCTCCAAAAGCCAGTTAATATTACCACCTTCTGTCTGTCTGTCTGTCTGTCTGTCTGTCTGTCTGTCTCTGTCTCTTTCTCTCTCTGAACTAACATGTAAGTGACTGATAGGTCTCAAACACTTTCCCATGTATTATCTCATTTAATCCTCCTAACAACATTGTAAGGTCATATTTTAATCTCCATTTACAGATAAGAAAATTGAGGAAGAACGAGTCTCAGTAACTTGTCCTTTATCATACAGGTAAGGAAAAGCAAAACATGGGCTCAAACCGCCCTGGTTTTCTCTGCCCTGAAGTTCATGTTATTTCTGCAACCCTATACTGTCCCCCAGAGGCAGAATGAGGGTTGTTTTGCAGCATGGCCTTATTTGAATGAGGATGATGGGAAAGGATAAATGGTGAGGCTGACAAGGAAATGCACACAGATCAGTTGGCCTAGGAGCCATCTTAATCCACCAAGGAGGGCTGTTGTCACACAGCTGCCTGCCTGTCTGTCCCTTCGTACCTACCCCTAAAAAGAAAGAAGAGTCTGTGAGACTATTCCTTTCAGGGACATTGCTTCACCTTTATGCCATCTCCTTGTTTGGCCCCAAAGGATGGCTGGCTAGCCAATGATGGGTAAGATTTCTCAAGAAAGGAACGACCTAAGACAGGCACAGTCATGTGGGGACCACCAGGAGAATTCACGGACTTGATAGAGGTGGGCACAGCCCCCTACCTTCCCCCGTCTAAGGAGAGCTTCTGCCTCTGTGGCTGCATTCCTTCCTACAACCTGCTTGGGAAGTGATTCTTGATGTGATAACATCAGTTCTCCATCTCAGTAAGTTTTCAACATAAAGGTTTTGTCCCCTGGGGAGGTACAAACGATAATTATTTATACATCATGGGACTTTCGACGGGCAAGTGTGATTGGTTTGAACCAGTTTTCTGGTATGGTGTATGACAGTCACAGACCCTAACAAAAACAATGCTACTTCCTTGTATGTGTATCAATAAAAGCCACCAGGTGGCCCGATTCAGGGTTCTCAGTCCTCTGAGGCTGTGAGACCCTTGGCCCCTGTTTCAAAACTTTCTTGATTTCTGTTTCTTTCTTAACCCTTCAGTGTCCCTTCTCATTCTCTCACTGCCCGTGTTGCGCTGGACACAACAGAGGGCCTGGTGTTGCTGTTCTGCCTTGTTCAGAGAACACAGCTTCCTGTCCACCTACATTAGGAAAGGGCCAGCAAGTCCAACATGGCTCGTCCAAGTCAACAAGAGAATTTAGCCCGTATGACCCTAAAATCTTTTGAGACTCAGTTTGGTCCCCTGGTTTTTGGCGGCTATACAGCAAATACAACAGTATTTCAATCAATATTTTGGCTCCCTGACTGTTTGGATTGAATCTCCTCACTCTGTTGAAAGGCAAGTTTTAGACATCCAGGCAACACATACCACACTAGATAGTTTGAGATGTAATCAATAAAATTGACTAGGAAAGAACTCAAAGCCACACTACACTGCCTGTTCTCATACTTGATGCACTGGGCAGACACTCAGGTCTCGTCTTGTTTGATCTACAGACTCTCCGTGAAAACCAACTTTTCCTTCCTGCATGAAATTTTAAATTACCACTTGTATTGTATTCTGTGGGCTACAGGGTCACCGTGGCAGGCAGCTCCTGAAGCATTGGGATTTCATGAGAAGTGTCATAATGAAGATTACATTAGAGGTCAGAATTTTTGTCTCGGCTCCACTTCCTGAATGGATGGTTTGGTGCATACTCAACAATCTCCTCATAAATACACTACACACAATTTATAATCAGCCTGCCACCAGGAATCAACTCTTTTGTATAAAGGAAATGAAATGTACTTTAGGAATTAATATGTGAGAGATTTTCAGAAATGTGAGAAACAGTTCAGTCTAGTGCACACACACAGAGGAATATGCACACACACACACACACACACACACACACACACACAGTAACACTAAATAAGTGCTTCCTACATGCTGATTCCGTTCTACGAATGTTACATTTGTTAACTCAATTTCCCTAGCAACCCAATGCATTAAGTTATATTTTCTTCCCATTCTCAGAATGGGAAACTGAAGCACAAAAGAGTGATTTGCCTTATTTAGCTCACACAGTGAAAGTAGCAAAATTGGGATGCTAATCCTGAGCAGTCTGGGCATGTACCCTTTACCATTCTACCATCCTGCTTCAAGAATTGTTCTGAGACCTAAGAACTTAGGAGTGAATCTTAGACCCAGCTCTGTGATCTTGGACAAGTTGCTGAAATGCAGCTCAGCCTTTGCTCCCTATCTGATTAATAATAATACAAACATCACTTGATAGTTGAGAGGAGTTAAACAAAAATTAGGGTATTTTGTAAACTGTAAAGGGCTATTTGCATGTCATCAATCAGTTTTGGATACAACACACTACATACAGTGTCTTTCCTACTTTGTTCTCCTTTGTTGCTCTGACTCCATTCCACAATGGACCAGACACATAAAAACACATAACACTTGAAATAACAATTTCTAATTAAATATACCCAAGCTGTCCTTGAAATATCTTCATAAATCATGATGCTAATAATTAAGGGTATGAATACATCATTTCATGTCTCAGAGAAAATGGGGGAATTAATTTCAGAGCAATGGGAATAAATTCTGCCATCTAGTTATGGAAAATGCATGTAAGTTAGAGGCTCTATAAATCTAAATGCTAATAGTAGAGAGATTATCATCACCAAAACAATGAAACTGTTGAAGACTGGTATTCTGTACCATAAATGCATACACTAGACGTGCCAGTCAATCTTTGGAAGTAGTATTTTAACAGAAAAGAAGTAGAGTGAATAGATGAGTTACCAAGTGAGATAGACCACAGAACATTGGATCTGGATTCAAAAAAACCCACTTCTAAGTCTTCAATTCTTCCAAAAGTCGTTGAATGCTTACTCTGAGCCCCGCACTGTCAGATAGGTACCAGAGATACAACAGCACAATGAAGACATCATTCTCGCCTTTATAGTGCTCTCCTGCCTACCCACTAGCCATGTGACGTTACGTTAGTCATTCCATCTCAGTAAAAGAAGCCTTTGGTCCCATGTCCATAAAAGGGAGAAAGTGCAGAATCAGAGAGGTAAGGTCACCTTTTAAAGTTCATCCTGCTAATTAGTGCCACACAAAGGACAGGGATGAAAACTTCAGACTTCCAATTCAGTGCTTCCCACAACTAGCTCTCATTATTTCTTTTGCAAATTGCAGCACAGTTTGTTCTGTTTACTTAAGCTTGGCTACAATATGCCAAGTGATAAGGAATTATTTTTTTCACATACTGCCAAGGTTTACTTTTTATTGTCATATCCCTTTTTCCCCAATATTACAAATTATTGCTCTTTGAAAGATACAGTTTAAAAAAAGGTAAGCCAGACTGGATATATTTTTGTACATAGCTATGTGACAAAGGGCTTTTATCCACTTTACAAAAATTACAAGTGATTATTTTTTTAGTTTTCCCAGGTTTTCTTTCTTTTCTTTTCTTTTCTTTTTTTTTTTTTCCTGTTTACCCACTAGAGATTTCAGGTGAGGTCTACATCAGAGCCTTTCTCTGCTTCCTCTCCGAGATGGGTGTGGGCTTTGGCAGTTCCTGGGCTGCACAATTGAGGAATGACAGAAAGCAAAGGGGGCAACAAAGAGGAAGCAAACAAGGCCTATAGGAGTTTTCATGGGCTTGAGAAAGGGAGCTGTACTGTGCAGGGCAGCAGATTGGGAAGAACCCCAAAAGGGATTTTGAAATTTATTTCTGGGTATTTCCTGTCCCTTTCATAATACTGAGTAATGCTAGTTTGAGCTGTTTTAAAATTGTTCTTGGTTGCTAGGACTGTGTTCACGTAAGCACAATATGACTCTGAAACTGATCTATGAGGGGCACAGGTTTATAAGCCTTACTAGCACCAGTGGCTTTGTCTCACCAACAGTGGAAGGCCCCACGTGGACGTTCCCGATCCACCTTGAATGTGAGAACCAGCAAGATTTGAATAGGTGATCAATCAACTGTCTGAAATCTACCAGGGGAAATGGTATCTGCAAATGGAATCAGGTCGTCTGAACATCTGTTATGTACAAATGGGTATTTGAAAACTTCCTTCCAAGATCTGAGATAGAAGGGACACATGCCTATGGTCTATTATTTCATTATCACCCCACCTGGTGTTTGAAAGTAGAAGTGAATAGACGTGAATTTTGAGCTCTGGGTTAAGACATGGGAAGAGTATACAAACAGCATTGCTCTTTTCTGGGCTAAGGAGGTGGCATTCTACTACAGGGTACAGACAAAATAAACTTAATATTCAATCTACTTTCTGTGCTTCTAGCTCTGAAGTAGACATCATAGCTAGCTCTGTCCTTTAAAATCTTAGAAGCAGAGTAGTATGAGGAGATTGGCCTTGACTGAGATCTGCTCGTTTATATTCACCCTCTATTACTTTTAAAAATCCTTACAACACCCTATGTGGTGGTATTAGTAGTAGTTCCATTTTACAAACGAGGAAAGACTTAGTTTAAATGACTTGCTCATGTTATAATTATCACAGTTGGGGAGAAGAATTTAATTGGGGCATTTAATTATAAAATAAAAGCTGTAAACACTGGTGTTTTGATGGGGAGAGGTTAAACTGAAGTAAGCTTTTCTGTTTACAAAAATAAATTAGGCACATGTGTTTCTTGACTGAATTATTTTAGTTGACAGTTTAGATGTGATATAAATACATGGAAATGAGACAACACAACTGTGTGACATTCTTTTTGAATGAGGAGGGAGGGCGTGTCTACCAGTGGCTTCACACTCCTCAAGATGAGTGTCATAACACATCAGCTCTGTGCATCATGTACACACAACATGTATTTATTTTTCTCCCACTTCTTTTTGGTTCTGAATTGGCTTTGATGTGAAAGTGTGATAATTTTAGTCAAAATAGCATTTCAAAATTTAGTTATACAGGATGAATAAGCTCAGAGATCTGCTCTACAAGATACTGCCTCTAGTTAACAATAAGTTACCATGTACTTAAAAGTTTGTTACCAGGATAGAGCTCATCGTAAGTGTTCTCACCACAAAGCAGGTAACAAACAAACAAACAAAAAGCCAAAAGAACAGAAAGAAAACTTTTGGAGGTGATGGAAATGTTTATTACCTGGTTTGTGGTGATGGTAACATTAGTGATACCAACTTCCTGAGTCTTTGTTTCTTCATCTGTAAAATGAGGACGATAATATCCAACTCTCAGGAGTACTGATACTAATTCATAAAACATGATAAAAAGTTTCACACATGTAAGGCACATAGTAAGTGGTAAATACAGTACTCAATTAGTGTTTATTATTATTACTTAATAATTTTTATTATTTCACTATTGTGTTGGCTGAGAAAAAATAGTCTGCATATGCAAAATCTCCTTGTAATTTTCCAACACTTCCCTGAATATACCAGTAAACAGAGTGGAAGAAAAGTAGATAAAATATCAAGTGCAAACAGGTTGTAATAAGGAAAAAATTGCAGTGGTGAGAGGGTGATGGTAAAAATCAAACTGAACATGTTCTTTTGTCAGTCTGACTGACTGGAACTGAGGAGTTTCAATGCCCTCTCTAGTTTGAGAAACTTCTTCCTACCGGGAAACGTTCAAAGCCATACTTATACCAGAGGAGAGACAATGTCATTCTCAGGAATGTCTTTTAGAAAGGGGATTGCATTTTTTGGGAAAGTATTTTGCAGGTTGGTAGATGGTGTGACACTGAGGTGCCTGGTTTGGCAGAATTATTATATACCAACCTTGGGTTGGAACTGAGTTCTGGAGAAGGAGAGAGGAAACAACAAGAGAAGACAGAAGGACAAGACAGAAGACAGCCTACTGCCTGGTGTGACATCTAGTGACCCTTACCCCCACACACCAGCTTCAGTACATCTTCTAGAAAAAAAAAAAGGAAAAAGAAGGGAAGAGTGAAAGAAAGGTAAGAAACAGAGAAATGGAGGGAAATAAAAAGGAAAGAAAGCAAAAAAGAAAGAAAAAGGGAAGGGAAGAGAAGAGAGAGATTCAGGCAAAGGGGCAGAGTGCTTTTGAAGTCAGAACCCGGACTCACAGAAAAAGCCAGCAGGTACAAGCAGGGGAAGTAAGCCATTCACAGCCATGACAGGTGTGAGTTTCATACTCTTAGGCTCTATACTGGGTGTTTGGGCACAATTGAACCAGAGTGTTTAGGAGTGGGGATTTCTGGTAACATTCATTCATTCAACAGTATTTACTAGGGGCCCATAATGGGCCAGAAAGGCTGAGGTCCTCTCTGCCTTAGCACAGAATGCAAAGGAAAGAAAGGAAATGCAGGCCTGACTTTGAGGAGAGGGGAGGTGCAAGCAGATCATAGCTGGAACAGTGAGAACTTCCTCCTTGAATACTTTCTCCCAAAGTATCTGAAATTATTCTCCAAATGATGTAGAATCACATATCCTAAAATCAACATTTTAAAGGTAATATGTGACATGATTTTTACAAATATAGTGAAAGGAACTAGATGATAATGAGGTATGTATAAAGGTAGAAAATGTGTGGTACCTTTTTTTGAACGCTCTCCCACCGTCTAACAGGATACGCGTCACATTCGTAACTCAGAGCCAGGAAGACCTGGTTTTGGTGTCTATTTTCTATGGGATGCGGGTCGGCAGTAGTAATTCCCTCTTTTTCACTCAATCTCACTATGATCAACTTGTTTTGTGAGACTGAGGTAACTACTAACCTCTCTACATCTCAGTCTCTTACTCAATAAAATAGAGTTTAAAAACCCACCCGAAAGGATATTTATGGAGATAAAATGAGATGACTTCCATAGTGAGCCAAATTTTTGTCATACCAGGTCTTCTGAAGAAGTAGATTTTTAGTTTTGAACCTGAATGATAAACATTTTCAAGGGGGTGTAATATGTCTATAGTCAGGGAACAGTTTCTCTCTTTAAAAATTGATTGGTTTATGGATGGAATAAACTTTGGACTTTAGCTTTGTATGTACTGTGCCCCCAACATCTGAGATAATAACCCTAGATCACTGTTATAGTAAATAAACAAGATATTTGCTTTGAAATTGTTTACTTTGAATGCCAAAAAAAAAAAAAAATCATTCGTCCATGGGAGAAATGCCATGATATATAGGCAACCTCTGGCTTTACACATGAATATGGCCTTGGAAAGTTTCCAGAATGATGTGGAGTTGTAAGTTCCACTTACAATGGAATGAGGCGCCCAGCTTCATTTTGACTCTTTGAATATCACAAAGACCCCCAAACCCAACTGACCTCCCTCACTTCTGCTCTTCTCCCATTCTTTTCATCTCTGTAAATGGCACAACCCAGCATCCAGTTACTTGGTAAAAATCAAGAGCTATCCTTTATTACTGTCTTTCTCACATACCCCTCTTCCAATGGGATTGATTGCTCTTTCTTAAAAATAAAATGAAACACTGTTTTTCACTACTCCTGCCACTGCCACCCTAGTTCAAGCCAAAATTATCTCTTGTCTCCATGACTGCTGTAGCCTCTTTTTCTCCTTTCTCCATAGCTCACCCACCGGCTTTTCTAATTTGCATTCAGCACCCAGAGCAGTCACCCTTCCTCCACTCTTTACTCTCACTGTTTCCAACTACACATAAGAAAATCTTACATCTTTTTAAACCAGGTTTACAAGGCTTATATGTCATTTTCCTATTCTCTTTCTTGTTCCTTCTTCTGTAGCTACACTAACTTTATTGATATTTTTTAAAGTTGCCAGATCTTTCCCAACTTGAGACATTCACACTCTGTCTTCCTTCTGCCTGGGAAGCCAGTTCCCAGATCTCTGCATGGCTGATTCCTTCCTTAAGTTCAGTCTCCTGTCAAGGGTCCACTTATCAGCTTTTCACTGACTTTGATTTATTGTTGTTCAAAGCCTCTCTCACCCCCTGTCATTGCATTATATGTTTATTTGTTCGTTTTTGATTGCCTAGTTTCCTAATAAAATATTAAGCTCCAATTATATGAGAACTTTATCCTATCCATTGCCTCATCTTCAAAGTATACAGTGTGTTTTCAAAAGTACTTGTTGAATGAATGACATACTGAACTGTGTGTAGTGTGTGTGTGTGTGTGTGTGTGTGTGTGTGTGTATATGTGCACAGGAACTATAGAAGGAACTATATCATAAATGGAAGGTTCTGGCAGGCACTGGGGGCTGGAACACTCTGGGCAGACATGACGTCATTCCAGAATGCCAGCATCATCATCATTTATTCAGCAATTACATCATGTAATTACTGAATAAATGGATCCGAAGACCCATGACCAGAACAAAAAGGACACAGATAACTGTGGGTCAAACACTGTACTGCACACTTTCCTATACATTGTCTCATTTAGTTCTCACCCCAAGAAGACTAATGGTTTTCTCATTTAGGTGATATGTAGAAAGAGAGACCTGGAAAGGTAAAATCACTTGGCCAAGTTCATACAAGAAAGTGGTGGAACTGGTATTCGAACCCAGATTTTTTGACTTGTAGTCTATTGTTTTTCCCCTAACATGTTGCTTCTGTGTTCTTACCAATGTTAGGAAAAGTCAGTAGAATGAAATAGAAGAGAAGAGAGGAGGAATGAAAAGGAGTCAGATCTTTAGAGGCCTTAATCAAGTTTCATTTCTCCATAAAACCACCCCGATAGCTCCAGCATGTATTAAGCAGTCATTCTCTTGAATGAATAGTCTATAACTCTCATTTAACAAATAGCGCATGCTTCATTCTATTCTTACTGATCATATACATTGTTTTCCCACTTATTAGGTTGAATCTTATAAAACTGTTAATATTCTACTATTTTTGACCTCCACATAGCAATTCAACATGATTCAACCTAATAGAAGGAACATTCTTTGAAGGCAGGAATTACATCTATTATCCCTTTGTCTCTACTACTTTCTGACTGGTTAAGATTTGTGCATAATAGATGATAGAGAACATAAAATGGCCCTCATGTAAACATGGAGGGAAGACACCATGGCCTGGTTTTCAGTACACTGAGTATATTTGATAAATATCACTGGGCTTCAGTTACTTTGCAAAGCACCACACCTATCTCCCTATTCTTTACCTTAGGCATCAGTAGGCATCAATCTCCCTATTTCCTTTACCTTAATAGAGAATTTCACCTACTGGAGTTTCCAGCATATATTAGCCAATTAAAAGAGTTGGAAGCAAGGGCATTTATAAAAAGAAATACTTATGACTACTATTTACTGTGTTCCAGGCACTATACTAAGCATTTTATGTATATTATCACAATGAGTCTTTATAACAATCCTGTGTGAAGGAATACTAACCCCATTGCATAGACGAGATGAAAGCATTCAGTGATCAAATAAATTGACCAATGGTACAGGCCAGTTTGTAGACGAGTCGGGATTAAAACTCAGGTCTGTGTGTGATATAGAGTCTGTGTGCTCAACCACTCCGATATACTGTGTCATCCTGAGGAAGAGGCATTACCTGCTTAGCTCCCTGTAGGGATAAGACATTTGAGGTGTCATGAAAACAAGCATCACACACTAACTCTGCCACTGGCATCCACTTTTCCTACTGCGCCTGAACACAGAGAACTCCTTTTGCTCTGCTTGAGGAAGCCAAGGAATTCAGGACCGCTGGTGTAAAGATCCACCTTGAAAGTGGTAAGCAGGCTCTCAGCCGATCCCTACTGAATACAACTGAGCAGATACACCTCACGCTACAGAGAGGAGCCAACACAGCAGCAAAAATCAAGGGAAAACAATGCAAACTCCAATGATTATACTAAGCTCTGCTTTTCTTTTTCAAAGTACTTATATTCAGATACTCACACCACTACATAAGGAATTTGGTTAGGCACAATAAATAAACAAATAAGTAGAAGGGTTTCTCCGCATTGAGGTGAATTACTGAGCGTGCCCACAGCTTTCTCTAAAGAGCTCAGAGAGAGGGTAATTTCTCCTCTCCTGAATGATTCACTTATGGCTTTGGTCTTTTTACCTCCGAGATTATCCCATAAGTCTCCAAGATTTGTACTCAGATGATAAATTCAAACAAAGATAGTACAGAGCTTCACTCTCACTGTTCTTCGCCAGCAGCCACAATTGGTATAGGTCTCTGGGGGCCGGGCTGCTGCCAGGGGTTGAAATATCCTTACTTTTAGAACATTGGAGCTGGAAGCCCATGAGAAAGATACAGACAGACAAGCTGAAGAAGACCATATGAAGGGCAACTTTGAACACATGGTAACACAACTAAAGTATTGATTGTACAAACACAGGGTATGTAACTTTACATTTGGCAGACTTTGCCACCAGCTATCTGTCTCACCTTACAGGACTTCTAGGGATAATAGAGCATTTTTGAAGACAAATATTGAGGAATATTATTCAATGTCAAAGGAACTCCTGACAGGCATTTGCATTGTTTGGTGGGAAATGGGCAGTCGTATTAAAATATTATGTGTTTCAATGCTTGCCACCAGTCAGCTGAGCTGTCATTCATTTTTAAAAAGTATCTTTGTTCTTTTCTTTCACCTGTCTCTCAATTTCTACAAGATTCCAGCTGTCATCAAAATCATACACTAATTTTTAGTGTTATCTCCAGCTAGTCCCACACCCTGATTATAGGAAACTCTACTGTGGGTTTTCAGATTGATTTTTATTACTTTTGTACTTCTGTCAAGTTACTGGAAAGTGATCATGATAATAAAGTTGGCTGTGGTCCCCCAAAACTCACCATCAGTTTGATGAATTTTGACTGAAATCATCCTTCCAGTCCTTTGCCCTAACCTATGACTGATAACACTCTCACTTTACATACTGTCACAAATCCTTATATTTTCTAACATTTGAGTACTAATCCAAGGGCTGTAGGTAGGTGAAAAAAATAGGAAAGCTTTTAAATGGCAGCCATAGAAACAATAGCTACATAAAGTATGCTATTGACTCAAAGTAATGTATAGATTTTCATTAATGTATCCAACAGTTATTTATTGAATCTATATGCTATGCTCTGTGCAAATTGCTAGAGTAGAGGCAAAGGAAGCTGTCTCTTGGTGGAATAGTCTAGTAGATAGGGAAAAGGGGGGGAAAATAAAGCAAAGTAGTTATATAATATGGTAAATGTTACAATAGAGGTGAGAATATGACACGATGGGAGAATAGAGCAGGGAGTGATTAATGCAGCCAGAAAACTAGTAATTATAGAGGTTTGTGTAGCAACTAGAAAAGAATTTAATAATATAAAGTAAAAATGAATAAAAAAATAAAGTGAAAATGAATAATAAATAATACTATGGACATATTATATATGTGTATGGACAGGTATTAAAAGGCAATAAGAAGGTGAAGGTCATAGGTGAGGTGGCAGTTTTCTCATTGGTTTTTCTGGTTTGCTTTTTTTTTAAAATTTTTGTAACAACTGAAAATTTGGTGAGGGAATATTCACTAAGTAAATGGAACCTGTGTGATGCATCATTTTCTAAAATGGATCTTGCCCAAATAAGAGAAGGCACAAAAGCCAACTGATGAGCTTCCTATGATAGGCACATGAAGTTGATGAGTAGATCAATCTCAAAGCCATTGAAAAGGCCACTTATAAGAATGATGGAAACAATCTTTTCCTTGTATGAACTGGAATATGTTGTCATTAGACAGAAAGCCAACTGTAGAATCAATAATTCTCTGGATAAAAGGCATTTATCACTTGACCATGGTTAATGCAAAAGATTTACTGACTGATACGGTAAATTTATGGATGATGCTAACATTTGGCCAATTTTCTGGAGGTAGGATTAATGTTTGAAGTAAAGGGGAATTTAAGATTCTAAGATCATACACTGCATTTAGTAATTTTGTTTCCTCTTTCCCTTTGCTATTTCACATGCATTCTAGGTTAAGAAATAGTTTTTATTTTCTTTTTTGGTAACAGTAGTGTTTTGCGGCTGGATTGTGGATACATTTTAGTATTGTCCTTGGTTCCTCATGGACAATGTACCATTATTAACTCTTACTTCTTCGAATTCAAATCCTATTTATCATCCAAAGTCCCTACCAAGCTACATTTCTTCTATGAAAACTTTCCTGTCAAAAACAGACCCTAAATATATTTTTCCTTTCCTTAACTCCTGCCTCTTTAACCATAGGTTAATAATTGATTATTTATTCTGTCTAAATATTTACGTGTGCTAGTCTTCACTCTGCTGCTTAATTATAAATTCCTTAAAGGGGGGTAATTTTATCTTTTACTATTTACCCCTACTACCTAGCATAGGGCTAGGAATATGCATGCTTATTATTTTTTTTAAAGATTCATATATACTTTCACAACACACACATATCTATTGTTTTCAGCTTTAGTTGACACAGGTTTCAAAGAATCTGTTGTGTAGGGATATGTCAAATTGAATCTTTAATCTCCCAAAGAGGAAATTAATATTCATATCCTTACATTCGGCAAGATTCCTTGCAAAAAATCATCAATTACATCTGACATGTAATGGTTCTTGCTGGTTTTATACCAAATTTACTCAAAGCCCAGGAAAACTTTCTGCAACATCTGTAACTGGGTGAACCTCATAGGCTACTCAAAGTCAGGGCTAATTATCCATATTTGCACCAGCCTGGCAGATGTGAAAGACCTAAGATATGCTAGCACTCATTAATTGAGGACCAAACTGTTCTCTGCAGAATTCAGCAAAACTCCAGCTGAAATACAATGGTATTCATTTTGAGGTAAAATTCCCAGGTCATTAAGCACTTAAGATGTGAGTCTTTCTGTAGTGAGTGGGAGGATTTGAGTCCAGATGAGCTCCAATCTGGCCATCTTCCTAAAAGCTGTGTGACCTTGGGTAGTTCCCTTTCCCTTGCTGAACCTCAGACTCCAGCCTATAACAGAAGTCTGCTCAGATGACGATTCTCTGTTATTTAATTGACTACTTGAGCTAATTTTTACTGAGTACTTACCATGTGCCAGGCAATATGCCTTTTTGATTTTGCATTGCATTATCAGGCTGAAATTAAGCCATCTTGGGTTTAACCAGAATGAGGATATCTTAGCTAAAATATATCTGTTTGCCTTGTGTGAAAGCTACCGATATGTCAGTAATCTGTTCTCTTTCTAAGACCTAATGGTTCTAAAGCAAGTTGGATACTACTTTAATGCAGTCGTTTTCCAGCAACCAAGTAAGTCATTCATTCCCAAGTTGTGTTCAGTGGAGCAACTGATACCCCTTCCAAAATGTAGGCTTCTATGGTATTTATTCTAAATAGGTTTCAGGAAAGGAGTTCACATAAGATGCTTTTCCAAAGTGGATATGAGTCTATTATTCAGTCACTAAAAATGATTAGGTTTTAGTTTTCTAAAATACAATTTATTTGAGACTCACTGTGAGAGCTTGTTTCCAACATAGCAGCTACCAATTCCTTTTTTTCCCTTTTCCACACAGGTGATTCTGCTCTTCAAAGGGAAGGACTGTTCCTCTTCCCACTTGAAGTTGGGCTGGGCTATGACTATTTTAAAGAACAGAAAACAAGGAAAGTGGTGCTGTGTGACTTCTGAGTCTAGGTCATATGAAGCTTTTCAGCTTCTACTTGAGCCTTTTGGAATGCCCACTCTGGGAAGGCCAACTGCCATGGAGGAAGCCTAACTGCTGTTCGAACATATGTATATATGAGTGTACATATGTATGTATGAGAGCATGCACACACATGTGCATTAATGCCTATCAGGGTGGGATAGGGCCTCTACGAAGGGTATCCATTAGCCTTCTGTCCTGGACACAATATACGCGGTCTGACAAGTAAGTTCCTGAACTTGTTGCAACGATATTGCTAACCTTTTTTTTGATATCAGAGGGATTATTCTTTATGAATTTTTACCAACTGGACAAACAGTTAACCAACTTTACTATGTGGAAGTGCTGAAAAGGCTGCACGAAAAAGTTAGACGACCTGCACTTTTCTCCAATAATTCATGGCTCTTGCATCACGACAATGCACCATCCCACACAGCACTGTGTGTGAGGGAGTTTTCAGCCAGGAAACAAATAATTGTATTGGAACACCCTCCCTTCTCACCTGATATGGCCCACAGTGCCTTCTTAATTTACCCAAAGATAAAGGAAATACTAAAAGGAAGACATTTTGATGACATTCAGGACATCAAAGGTAATACCATGACAGTTCTGATGGCCATTCTAGAAAAAGAGTTCCAAAATTGCTTTGAAGGGTGGACTAGGCACTGGCATCGGTGCATAGCTTCCCAAGGGGAGTACTTCAAAGGTGACCGTAGTGATACTCAGCAGTGAGCACTTTTTCTAGGATGAGTTCGCGACCTTAATTGTCTGATATCATATTTATAGTGGGTGACTTGTTTTCTCTGCTGTGTCCCTGACAGAGACTACCATTCAGGCTTCTGGGATGCCTTGCCACATGTCTTCCTTTGATATGTTAGAGACGTACATGATAATGGCTAGCTTTAAGTCCAAAAGAAGACAGACTGCACAAAGGAATGTTAGAGAGGGAGAGAGAGAGAGAGAGAGAGAGAGAGAGAGAGAGAGAGAGAGAGAGAGAGAGAGAGAGATACCTTGGGTACTCTCAAACATATGCGATGTAGCACAGATATAGAGGAAATTGTACATAAATAATTGGAGGGCAGAGTGAATTTTAAATGAGAAAATTCTCTCAGTCAGTATTAGATCCTCTATACACGGTGTCAAATAATTGTTGTTACGGAACTTGAAATGAGCTTTTGAGGGGACTGGATTGTTTTCTAAAACCTCCTTCTCGGATGTGCAACAATGATGTGAGATTGGTTTTTAGATACTTCACAGGATAAGCTCCATGAAAAGACCAGAAGTGAGTGAAAGAGAACGGGAGTACTATACATTGACTGAAGGGGATGTACATGGAGTATGGAGGGGATCATACTAACATGAAGGTTAGGAGCACTGCTCAAATTACAGAATGGCACTATTCCAAAATCAGATTTTAAGTCATTTTTTTCTAACTTGCAATATGTTTTTAACTGGAACAACATTATAAAGGATGGTTAGTTTTACTGGGCAGCCTTCAGGAAATTGACTCAACATATCATGGGGCCAAACCATGGTATTAATGGCCTAATAGGAGGAGAAGAAAAAAGAGAAGCAAGATTGGGTGTTATTTTCTTTTTGGCTCCTTCATGATAAATTTTTAAAAATCTGAGTCAATGGGGTTTAATAGAATTTTTAAATAAAGATATTGTGGAAAATCCTTTCATTAGACACAGGGCTTTTGGATGGGTCTGAGCTTGTGAAATACCTAACTTCATTTGCTAGAATACAACCTCTGCATTTTGACATTCTATTTCAGCAGACAATCATTTATTGAGCACCACCTGAATGCCTAACACTGTGCTAAGTGCTGTAGAGCAATAGGGCTGTAGTTTTGGACTTGGCAGACTTGTAACATTTTAAAAAGTGGGGGACACTACCATCAAGTAGACAAGTCTTTATTTGCCAAGAAAGTGCACATAAAACAATTGCTATCTTTTCTCATAATTATTCTTCATGGTCACCTGGTGGAAAACTTGACTCAGGTTCTCAACTGGAAGTCACTGTCCTGTGCAGTATCTAAAATTAATATAAAACATATTCCCTCCCACCTGCCTGGTCTCCTCCTGACATGTCAGTTTAATTTGTAGATGAACAGTGCCTAACTTTGATACTCCTCTCAAAACAATTGCAAATTACTTTTAAAAAAATATATTTCAGATGGACTGATTGTTACATAGCAATTCAATCTCTGAATTCTACACATTAATCTGTTTAGGATCAATAATCACCATCAACACATTTTTACACAGTTTTGAAAGAAATTTCTTAATCTAGTGCAGAGGTTTTCCAAACTTCTTTAAGAGAATCATAGAAACCTTTCTTCAAACGAAATCTTATTCAGGAAGACCAATATCTAAAATAGATCAAAGCGAGCATTTCTGATTGAAGCAGTCTGCTTGGTTCCCCTTCTCCCCGCTCCTCACACCACACTAGCCCCCAAGGCACCTCCACACAACCCCAGGGTTCCACAGAGCAGGCTTGAACAGTGGCTGATCTAACAGAGCCACAGGCTCCTAGAATTTCTAAGTCAGGGGATACCTTACAGATGATCACAGATACAGAATAGCAGAGCAAGAAGAACCTTAGAGCTCAACTGGAATTTTTGCCCTCAACTCACAGAAAAGAAAATCAAGGCCCAGAAGAATGCAAAATATCGCCGCCTGCCCTGCACGCCGCCCCCCACAGCCCAGTGTCACATACATTGCTACTTAGTTGCAGACACATGACTACAAATTAGGACTCTTTTGCTCCAGTCAAATACTTTTCTTATCTCATTGCAACTCTCTTAGAAGTATTTTGCACAGGGCAATGGCAGGACCACTGGGAAATGAAATTATTTAAAGCAGTGAAAGTATTTAGCAGAGAAGAGGAAGCACAAGAGAGGAAGGAAAAAGAATGGACAAATGGATCTTATCTATTATGAATTCTTAAATTCAAAAGAAGTAGAAACTTAATCATTGTCTCCAAGAGGTTTACAATTTAGTTAGGAAAAAAAAAACACAAGTGAGGTACAAAAAGAATTTTATGACTTCTGTGATGTTCTAAGAAAGACCAACTGCAAATGATAATAAGAAGTTACAAAAACCTTGATAATGAATACATTCGAAGTGATACTGATATGTAAGGGAAACTTGCTGCCCCCACAGTGGGTTAAAAATTAAAAATTTAGAGCATAATCTGACAGTCAAGTGTATAAAAGCGTGTTGGTTTCCCTATAGCAAAACTTTCATACACTTTGGGAGGTGGCCACGTGTTGCAATAAGTGCCCCTTGTTGCTTCACGAGACGCAGACCTGAGGTAGGACACAGCTTGCCACATCAATGAGATATGAGCACCATCAATGTAAATAACCCATGAACATGGATAAATGAGTCCTAGGAGCACAGGGTGTAGGCAGCCTTATGTACCAGTTTTATTTTTGTCCACCCTGAACTCATAGTCAGTGCTCAGCATATACAAATTCTCTCTTCCCACTCTTCCATTCATTCCTTTTTCCTTGTCTTTCATACTTCAACTTGTTTCAACTTGTATATTTGCATGTATGATTGTGCATGTGTGTGTGTGTGTGTGTGTGTGTGTGTGTGTTAGAATCACTAACTTGACAGAAACTCACTATAAATTTCCTAATCTTTAACAGCAATTTAGATTCGACTTTCTACTCACGGTTAAGACAATGGCAGGCTGGTTCCTACGAAATCCATCCATTAGCAAGTGGTTCTAAATTAGAAAGCACTACAACTAAAAGTAGAAATAGACTTTCTAATTGTGCCAGTTAAAAACTAATAATATTAAAGATCATTTCTCAAAAAGGAAAAGAAATATTCTCATCTTTGTATAACTGTTGCCATTTGTCCGTGTTCGTGCTCAATCTGGGTTTATATTCTTACATATTTTAAAAATAGTTGAAATCATGATCTGTCATGTAATTTTTCTTTCTGTTCTGATCGCTTCGCACGTTGTAAACATGTGTCCATTTCGATACCGTAGTCTCTTTGTCAGAGTAAAAACCAAGTCAATGTCCACGGAAAGATGTTAAGTACATGAAAACTAGCCATCTTGGTTGGGATCAAGCTTCCCTCTCTTCTGACCCACCATCTACAAACACTAAGGAAATGCAAATGCTGCTGGTTTCAAAGTATTTTTTAAAAATTATCCATCTGAAAGAAGTGTGAATTTGAATCCATTGAATGGATAACTTAATTCAACACTAACATAATTTCTTTTTAAAGACAATGAAATAACGGAATTTGCCTTCAGTATGAGACGTACAACTTGTATGGTATCTGTCTTGGGACATTGGGATCATTTGCTCTTTATTAGCCCAGCTTTTGTTACAGTACATTGCCTTTTAATACATGAAGTATTTACCTAATGCTCTTTAATAGTAATTAATCCCTTATGACAGGTTTTTGAATCCTTTGTTTTGTATTTATACACTTTAAAATACCAGATAGAATAAATTAAAAGTGTATTGTTTAAATTTAACATATTTGTTAACAGAGAACAGACTATTAGTGCCTTAAAGGTAGGGATTTTTGTCTGATTCATTTTTATTTCCCTCACAACTTGTAGCACAGTGGTGTACAAATAGTATATGTGCAATAAAAGTTCATTGAATTAGATTGATTTTCACTTCAAAATAATCAGTTACCAGGGGACATGTCTTCCTGATAAATCTAAGCCAGTTTTCAACCTAAATTCTGACACTCATCAGATGACTCATTTAGGGCATTACATACTAGAATCTGAAAAGCTATTACATTGAGTAATTCTGCCATTTCAGTTGTGGATTAAATCAATTAACTGATTTCTGACTCCAGGAGGATTTAGACCATGTGGCCTTTTATATTCTGCCACTTTGTTTAAATTCAGTGTGAGTTTGTGCAAGTCATTTATAGTATGAAGAGCATACATTATATAATGCCCAGGTCTGAAAAGAATTCCAAATTAGGTTAGATACCATTCCTATATTCTCTCAGAGGACGGGCTCCCTCATAGCACCTACTTCAGTCTAATTATATGTTTGTGTGGTTATCTGATTAATGTGCATCTCTCTCAGAGTGTAATGACCATGAGAACAGTGGCTGGGTCTGTTTCAGTGTTACTTTATCCCCAGAGTTTAATACAGACTCTGGCCCATTGTGCATATTCAAAACAGGCAGCTGAACCAATTACCCAAAACCAAGAGAAAGCAGAATTTGAGCTGAGTTTTGAAGACAGGTGAAAACTAACTTACCAAGATGAGAAAAGGACACCAAGTAGGGTGAGGACTTAAAATGGGGGCATGGCTGGGGGTAGAAATATTGGGGGAAATTCCTGAGGAATTACACTTAATATGCCAGGGATCTCTCTGTCTTGGTAGCAGGAACACAACGATTCCTTTCAGAAATAGATTTGTGTTTTTATCTGACGATTCCCAAAACCATCAAGAAGCCCAATAATACTGGACAGTCATGGATATGGAAGGCTTGTTTTTAGACATATGCAGTTAGATGGCCTTTGTTATGCCATCTAAGAGAAGGATGTTATGCCTAAGAGAAGGAAATTTCCATGATGTACATAAACACACAGTGTTTCTGAAAGTGGCAAGTTACTGCTGTTTTCCTCCCATGGAAAAAGGAAAAATGTAACCAGTTTTCCCAATAGCACATGACTCTCACCTGGGTAAACTTACCACTTCCCAGGGACTGTGATCAGCTAAGGTTATACAAATTCAGTGTCTCATTCATATAGTCATGTCAGACATTTTCCATTATTCTATAACGTTCTGTGTCTACCATGGACAATTTAGAAGTTTAGAACATGTATAGCCATTTTAACCATAGGTGATTTGGTTACCATGTTTCTTACCCTTGTCTGCTGAAGGAATACCGTGTTTCCCCGAAAATAAGACCTAACCGGAAAATAAGCCCTAGCATGATTTTTCAGGATGACATCCCCCGAACATAAGTCCTAATGTGTCTTTTGGTGAAAAAGTTAATATAAGACCCGGTCTTATTTTCGGGGAAACATTGTATCATAGCTGTCCTCCCAACTTCTCCAAGATGATGTCAGAACAAATGACACAGGACTCCAAAGTCATTTTCTTTCTTCTCCCTTCCTTTCTTTCCAGTTCTGTTTCCTATCTTCCTTGTTCCACATGGTTTATATCTAATGCTCCACACATCCCAGAACAGTTAGTATCCAATCTCCCAAGTTGGTGTATGTATTTTTCATGTAGGAAGGTCAATGTTTATTTTTTCCCTGAAGTTTCATTTAAAGAATGGGGCTGCTCCCAAGTGTCTCTTGGGCTATAACCTGTATATTTTGAATGTGTTATGTTTAGGTAATTTCTGTCTGAGATTCCTTTCAGCTGCTGAAGGAAGTAGAATACCAGAGAGTTTGGATATATTTTTTAATATATAATCTATTATTTTGATTGTAGCTTTGACAGAAATGTATTTTGCAAATTCTCACCTTCCCAGGGCAGCCAAGTCAGAACAGAGAAAAAAAGCTTCAGGAGAAAGCATCCAAAAATGCAGAGATGGCCTTATCATTTTGTGATAGTCACTCTGGCCCAGTATTCCTTCTTTGGTTTCTATCGAAGCTATTAAGAATGGATTCAGTGGACTGCACTTCCTGTCTATCTTCCTAGAGATGTAAACCCTGGTGGCATCAGAATCATATGAATAGGCCTGTATGTACTGATAAGCAATTATCACCGGGGTAGAAAGAATGATAAGGTCTAGACCTACCACAGGGCAAAGACGTTAAGATTTATTTCCAGTGTTCACAGGAGAGCTTTACTGCCCATACAAAGCTCCTTCTAGGAGGAAATAAAGGAAGAGAAAAGCATACTTTTTTAGGCCTTTTTATAAGAGATTTTACTTCTGGCAAACATTTAACAATCAAAATAAGAAACTGAATGCAAAATTGAAACACGATCACAAAGTCAGTTTTAAATGGGGAGTAGGTGAGGGGAACCACAGAAAACATGGACTTTCTGAGGATTAAAGGAAGAAATCCTTACCTAAGATTAAAAGAAAAAAAAATCCTTACCAGAAATCAAAATAGAGAGGGGCTGTCATAGGGAAGAATCGTGAAGAGATTGCTTTTACAAATGATTTGGGATTGAAATAAGTTATACAGCTTGTATTCCACCATTAAGAACAAGATGGAAAATTTATGGAACTGTATAAAGTGGCTTGCATTAGAACAGAACTATAAAAAATAGAACACGAGGCCAACTCCAGGGACACAGCAAGATTTTTTTTAAAAATTAGGAAATCCAAGTTGTCCATGGAATGCAGCTTAAATCATGAACTTGGTGATGTATAGTAATTCTAACAAACCCTCATCACCACAGTATCTTTTGCTCCAGTAGGTGTACAATGATTTCTCAGAGGAAGATGAAAACTCTATTAGGGAACACTTCCTATTATGTATTCTTTCTTAAGGGCATCCTGTCTGAAATGCAAATTTTGAAGAACCAGCAAATTCAGGAGCTAACTAGCAGATCAAGGAATGTTAAAATGATTTATCACAGTCTCCACGGTTCCACATCTCCGAAATGCCTTCCACTAAAAGGAACAGCATTGCCCGACCAATATTTATGAATGAACAAATTTAGGCAACAGCTAATCCACTTATACTGAGCTAGTCTCATTTATTTCATTCGTTTACTCATTTATTCAGGCAACAATTAATTACCTGAGCACCTAATGTGTGTTAGGCACCGGACTAATTGCTGGAATGCTGAACTGAACAAATAGGTAAGACACCTGCCATCTTGTGACTTATACTATAGCAAACCATTCCACTAGTCTGTCAGTTTGTATTTAAATTCTTTTTTAAAAGCTAAACTTCTTCCAACAAAATCACTTAAAAAGCATAGAATAATAGACTCTTAGAAAGGAGCTTAGATAGACAGATAGAAAAAAAAAAAAAGCTCAGAGACAGGTCCTCAAGCCCAACTCCTTAAGAAAAATGTAAAATCTAGCGTTACTTGTTCAGGGCCTGATAGTCTGCTTCACAAGGAGAACTAAAACCCAGGTAATGGTCATTTGCACAATAAAACTGAAACTTAACAGAATGCTTTTTAGAATGGAAAATAATTGCATTGGTAGAAGACGGAGGCAGGAAAAGCAAAAAGACAGCCATGCATGACAAAAGCAAAGAAATTGTTCAGTACCTAATAGAACCTTCAGATCAGTCTTCCAAAAATGAGCAGTAAACCTGACTATGAAAATGTCCTTTTAGTTATTTTCTCTCGAAAAATGTAACCCCACTTATCTTTATTTCAGAAGCACTGAAACGGCTCTATTGAGATTTAAAATGAAATACCTTGGAGGACTCTCTCTTGGTCACATCTTAGATGTCCTTATGAATAGAACAAAATCTTGGATGAACTAGAAAGAAAATGATTTCCATCATTTCGACACCTAACTTCCAACAGATTATCTCATATCTAATAAGTGTCTGTACAGCTGAAACAGCCACACCTGAGAGTTGCCGAGCAGCGTATGGTTTCACCTTTTATTTTCTTAACAACCCTCAGACAGCTGGATGGACAACCACAATTTCTATGTTACTGATGAGAACACTTACATGACTTGGTCAAAGTCAAAAGAAATCAAGATTATAGACCAGGTTTTCTGGCTCCTAGTTTGGTTTTCTTTCCATTGTATCATGGTGCCACACCCACAAACAGACTAATGTCCAAACAGCTCAGCAGGTCGGCTCCTTCTCTGCTTAGGAGAACATTCATGCTGTATCTTTATGAGCCTGGGCAGTGCAGACGCTCAATGCATGCGTAATGATCATTATTTGTTGAAATTGGGTTTTTTGTTATATGATACAATGCCGCTCCCAGCTTATAACACGTGCCAGTACACTTACTCTACCTCACTCTTAGGACAGGACTGCAAAGGCGGGCAGGCTTTCTGTGAAAAGTGACAAAAGTAGGGAGAAACTCAAACAAGGATCATTCTGTTGAGTAGAACACTGATAGAAAATGCTACAGTTTAACCTAATTCACATCTGATGTTTCTCAGCATTCTGGTGTTTATCTACCCTGGAACCATAACTTGTATGCTCTTACAAAATATATGTTTATCTTATACATATAATATATGGCAAATTATGTATGTAATGTAACCTATGTAAATATAGCCAGGAAGGCACAGCAGTACCCCCCAAATCATAATGAACATGTCAGAGTTGAGTAGAACATTCCTGTCACCACTGTGGGACATTGTGCAGGAGTTTCCATCCAGGGCAATCAGGCAAGAAAAAGAAACAAAAGGCATCCAGTTCGTAAAGGGAGAAATAAAATTATCTTTCTTTGTCAATGATATGATCTTGTATATAGAAAATTTAAAGCAATCCACCAAAAAACTATTAGAACTAACAAATGAGTTCAGCCAAGATTCAGAATGTACTATCAATATCATTTGTAGTTATTATATGCCCCAGCAGTGGACAATCTGGAAATACAATTGCAAAGAATAAAATACTTAGCAATACAGTTAACAAAAGAAATGCAAAACTATAAAACATTATTGAAAAAAAAATAAAGACCTAAATAAATGGAAAGACCCTATCTTCATGGATCGGTAGATTTAAATTGTTAAAACGGCAGTACTCTCCAAATAACTTTCAGGTTCAATTCAATCCCTATCAAAATCTCAATTGCCTGCTTTGCAGAAATGGAAAAGCTGATCTTAAAATTCATAGGAAATTACAAGGGACATAAGCAGCCAAAACAATCTTGAAAAAGAACAAGTTAGAAGACGTCCCCTTCCTTATTTCAAAACTTACCACAAAGTAAGAGCAGTGAAAATACTGTACTACTAACGTAAACATAGACATGTCGTGTTTCCCCCAAAATAAGACCGGGACTTATACTGTATTTCCCCGAAAATAAGACTGGGTCTTACATTAATTTTTGCTCCAAAAGACACATTAGGGCGTATTTTCAGGGGATGTCTTATTTTTTCATGTACAACAATCGACATTTATTCAAATACATCATGTCATCTTCTGGAACATCGTCGTAACATCCTAAATGCATCCATCTGGCTGACGATCTTAACTGGGGCTTATTTTTAGAGTAGATCTTATTTTCAGGTAAACATGGTAGAGACCAAAGATGGGGAGAAAACATTTGTAAGTCATTTATCTCTTAAAGTCTCTAAGGGACTTTAATCTAGATTATACATTGAGTATAAAAGATAAATAAATAATCCAATTAGAAATGGGCAAAGGATTTGAATAAATATTTCTCCACAGAAGATATAAAGTGACCGCTAAGTATATGAAGAGATGCTCAACATCATTAGCCATCAGAAAAGACCAATCAAACCACAGTGAGGCACCACTTCAACATACTAGGATGGCTGGGATGAAAAAGATAGACAAAGTGTTGGTAATGAGTGTAGACATGGGTGCCCTCCTACGTTGTTGGTGAGAATGTAAAACAGCGCAGCCTCTTTGGAAAACAGTTTGGCAGTTTCTCAAAAAGTTAGTGTGGTGACATAGATTTACCATGTAACCCAGAAATTCCATTCCTATGATATATACCTTGACAATATATATCCACACAAAATTCTGTATGTAAATATACCATTATTCATAATAGCTAAAAAGTGGAAACTACCTAAATGTTCATCAGCTGATGAATGAATACAATATATCTACACAAAGGATTATTTTTGGCAATAAAAAGAGATGAAATAATGATACATATTGCAAATATTATGCCAAGTGAAAGAAATCAGTCACAAAGACCACATATTTCAGGATTCCATTTATATAAGATGTCCACAGTGGCAGAAAGTGGATTTGTGGTTGCCAGGGGCTGAGGTATGGGCAGAGGGATAGGAAGGTGATAGCCAAAGGGTGCACCATTTTCTTGGGGGGGCGGGGTTGGTACAAATGGTTCAAAATTGATTGTGGTCATGACTGCACCTCTGTGAATATTCTAAAAACTATTAAATGGCATATGTACATATATGTATATATATATTTTCCAACAAATTTTGGCCATACATTTGTTCGGATTAAACAAAAAGTTAAGTAAAACTGATTTCTAGGTGAGGTCTAAGATACTTAAGTCAGCAAAATTTTGCCCTAATACAGTTTGAAACCTGGACACTGAGACCTCATTTTTCTGAGTCTCAGCTTCCTCTCCAATATCATCAGGTGATTGTTTTTTAAGCATTACAAACTTTTTTGGGGGTGAAATAAAATCTTAGATAGAAGCTCAATCTATAAAGCAGAGAAAAGCCGTTTCCCTGGTTCAAATGGGAGTGGGAGGCGCCAGATCCCACCCATGCAGGTTTAGTCGTGAGTTGGCCCCTGCCAACTCTCAAGGGTCCTGAACACTGTGGGCTCCATGGTGTCCCACAGAATGCTGTTCAAAGGCAATCAAAATGGGCTCAGAGCTGCCTTCCAACCTGAACATGATAGTGTGTGCCACCCCCCATTCTGGGGTTTTGGTGCCCAGACAGGTGTGACTTATGCTCCTGGGAAGAGCTGGGTGAAGATCAGGGACATGAAATCAGTCAGCTGGTCTGGGGAATAGGGGTGTGAGCAGGGAGGGTTGTAATGGAATGAGGAATAAGGTCAAAAACAAGGAACCAAGTCACATTTATTTTCAGATCAGCAGTGAGGAGCAAAGCCTGGATTGTTGTGGCACAGAAAAAAAAAAACTGGTCTGATGGAGGAAAAGATGAGTATTTGTTAGGAAAATTCCTTCATAGGTCTTCTGGGAATAGAATCCCTAGAAAGAATTGAAACTAGGCGGTGAGTATTTGAGCAAAGGAATCAAAAGCTGTGCAAATTAATCCGCATGTAGACTAGCAGGAATTTAGGAGTCAGGGAGAGGGCAGAATAAGAATCTCTGACTTGGGCACAGGGTTGGGTAGCTGAAAAGCTTTTCAGAACAGGAAGAAGTTTGCCTTTCTGTGACGTAACCCCCTTTCCACTCCTCCAAATCCTGACTTAAGTTTGTTACACACAGATGACTGGTGATTTAACAGCAGAAGGTCAGGCGTATGGGTGAGTTTATACAGATCATTTTGGAAAAACTATGAACCCAAATTGAAATAATTCTGGACTGGTCATTGAAGAATGACCTGTGGAGTAAAGCGGCTTTAGATAAGCAGTCTAGAGGGGTTGGCAAGAGATCAGTTGAGACTGGTCTTTCAGGAATCAATCCATCAACCAATCAATCAATTAATAAACCATACAAACATCCTGCAAACATTAGGTTTGACTCTTTTATCAGTACTTTTAACATCTATCAAGTACATCTGTGCAGAGGAATGTGGAACAGATGGGTGCAGGGTGAGCAGAGGCTGTTAGAAGGTCTACTATTAGTTTTCTAATGTCTACGTTGGATTTCCATTTTGAAAGCTGCCCCCTGCTTTATATTGGGGTTTTAGCTTCCTAAGAGGCTTCTCACAAAGAAGGGATTTATGTTCTTTTGGTTGCCCGATTTTTACGTGGAGTGGGAAATCAATAAGTTCAAAATCATGTATTACCTTCATCCTCTTAGCACTGCAAGTTCTTTGATGGTAAGAGTTTTAACTAGCCTTCTGATTGTTAGATGTAAAGATATTTCTAGCTAAAGAATCGGGCATTCATTGCCCTTATTTTCTTCTCAGTTCTTTCTTTAATCCCTAGAAAGAATTGAAACTAGTTACATTGCCTAGGTAGAGAGGTACAAGCTCTGAGATTCTGCTCTGGTATTTTTGCAGTGTCGTTCTTCATGCTTTGACACCTTGCAAACCCATTCTTTTGCAGTAGTTGTTTCTAGCATGTACAGCCTTTTACCACCACTGTGTAGGATGTGGTTACTACCCAGATATTATAGCAAGTTAATCTGAAGGCTTTATTAAATTATTCTCAGGAACACATGAACACAGTTGGTGTTCCTGAGCATTTGGAAAATTAAATTATTCTTTAGAATTAGCCTACTGAGATAGAAGAAAATGAAGAACACTCACCAAAGGGGGGAAAAGTGACAAAAATTTCAGTGACTAATGGTTTTTAATTTTATAATTGCATAATAGTCTCTTGATACAAGTGCTACTTAGTGTTTTGATAATTCCTGCCACTGAGCTATTAGGCCCCTTCATACGTGTGCAGGCACAGAGATTAGAGCACAGAATATCAGACCATTATCTGACTGAACTCAAGTGCCTTGAATTTGATCAATTTAATGGTCCTTCTAACCATCCTACTTTTAGGAAATTCTGGGAGTATGAGTAATGATAAGCAGCTTCCAACTGATGTACTAGTTAATGGTTTTATACTGGGATAGAAAAGAAATACAATATTAAAAAGGTAACATTTAGTTTATGGTAATATTTTATTTTTTAAGTTCCTGCTGACTATGAATAATGCCACTACATTCATGTACTGGTTTTTATGTGAACATAAGTTTTCTTTTCTCTAGAATAAATTCCTAGAAATTGGATTGTTTGCTCACATGGCAATCATGGGTGGAGAGGGTCTGATTTCAAAGAGCCGCCATGACATAATTCTGTCTTTGATGGTGGTTATAAGAATCTAGGTATGCGTATATGATAATACTCATAGAATTGTGTGCAGAATTGGAGCCCAGAAGTTTGCAATGGAGAATTAAACATTTTAATTATAAACATGCATAGGACAAGTACATAGTAGGACAATCATATATTGAAAATTTTAAACTCAGAATTTTTACTGCCAAGTCCATGAAGAGCAAATCATTAGTGAAAGAATTTTGAGGTTTCCTGTTTAAATAAGAAGAGTGGACCATTTCTCTTTATCTCCAAAATTCTAGTATATAAAATTGTCTGACAAATTTATATTGATAAATATTACTTGTGATGTTGGCATTTTTCTAAGCCCTCATCATATTAGAAAAACTGGTGTTAGAAAGAATCAGAGAGCACTTTCAGGAAAGGGCAGGTAACAAACAGAGTAATTCTGCTTTTAATAAATACGTAAGTCAGAATATACTTTTTGGGAAACAACGTGAATCACCAAACCAGAGCGGTCTTTGTCCCTTTCTCACTCTCAATAGGAGCCATTACTCAGATGGTGATCCCAACTTACTTAAACTAATGCTAGAATGAGAGGTGGGATGTGAAAAAATCTTCAGCTCCTACTGATTGTTTTGTTCATTTAACTAATGTATATTGGATACAACTCCACACCATGAATTATGCTGAGTGTTTGGGATTCAGTGTGAGCAAACTGGACTCTGGCTTTACAAAAGAAGAGGTCAAGTAATCACACAAATATTTAATTAGAAACTGTGCTAACCATTTTGTAGGAAATAATGTAAAAGGGAGCCCGCAAAAGATACCTCAGGGAAATTTTGGGGAATGTATCTTTTCTGAGGTTTGAAGAAAGCTTTCTTAGGGACGTATCATTTGATCTTATTAATAATTTTGTGGCCAGTGACCTGCATTTACTGGTAAATTTCCAATTTCCTTTTTCCTCTGCATTCTGGCTAATATCTATGAATGATAATCGCAAGTGTTTGCATCAGGTTTTAAATGGGACCTAGAATCACATTAAAACTTGGCAATGGCTACCATGGCAGGGGCTGAGGTGGCACTCTGAGCAGTGGCCTGGCATTATCCCAAGGTTTCTGATGAAGTGTCCACAACTGCCAAACATTTACACCAGGTCATCTGAGCTACAGCCTGCATTGCAAACCTTCTTATCTCACAGGCTACTTTGATGCTCTGACAGAAGGGTTTAATTCTTAGATGTGGTATTTGGCAATAGGAAAGAGAACATGATCTGTATCTGACAAACATGATATTTTCAATCAGAGGCAAAAGCTCTTACGTTGAGAAATACCAGTTTCCGGTTTATAGGACCTAGGAGAATTTTTTTCCCCCTCATTATTTAGCAATAGATTAGCAAGATACACTAATTGCTCACTGTGGCTAGGGAGTACTGGCTAAAGAACTACGGAAGGAAACAAAGGAAAAATAGAACCTTGGTCAGCTCCTTCATGTTACTATTTGGGAAACACAAAACTCACCAGTTAAACAAAGGCAATGATAGACAATGTGATAAGTGATAAGTTATATAATCAGACGTTATGGACTTCAAAGCCCTTCAAGGGTAATTCTTCCTTTTTGTTTGTTTGATTTATTGATTTTATAGATTTCCTTTTGACTCTCAGAGTTTCTATTTTTCTAATTACATTACCTGTCTGTTCTTGCATGTGTTCTACATTTTCCGTTAGAGCTTTTAATGTATTTATTTTAAATTCCCTGTCTAATTTCAAAATCTGTATCATATCTGAGTCTGACTCCAATGCTTGCTTTGTTTCTTCAGATTCTGTTTTTTCTTGAGTTTTAACATACCTTTTAATTTTTTATTGAAAGATAGACTTTCAGTAAAGTTTATCAGGTAATAGGAACTGAGGTAAATACACTTTTATCTACAAGTTTAATTGTTATCTGGTCAAATTGTTTTTAATGTTGACTGTATCTGTAGAGGCTGTACCAGAGGCTTTACCTACCTCTGCTTTCCTTGGTTTTGCCTCCTCCTTAGAGTCTATGCCTTGCAGATCTTTCAGCTGAAATCCACTGAAATTACAATGTTAAACTGGTAGTGTGGTGGTTAGGTGTGGCGAGGGGAAATATTCTGTACTCTTATGAACAAATCTCAATCGTCTAGTGGAGCTATGGTTCTTGGCTATGACTTTCACATCTATTTCTTAACTACCCTACCCACCAGGTGAAACAAGAGAGCTAGAGAGTACCGGAGTCAGAGAAATGTCATTCCCCCTGGTGAGCTATAGCTCTGGTAAAGTCTTTTTCTCTGGAGAGTTGACATTTGTTATGGAGATGCTCTGGGCACAATTCACAATGGTTACTCTGCCTCTTTTCTTCCAGTACTGAGAGATCTTTCTTGGCTCTTCACTGTGAGAATCTGGTTTGGTTTCTGAGGGGAAAATCCACAAAAATACAGAGGTCCCCTTAGACTGTGGTCCCCAGGAATTTCTCGCTTTTTAGTTAGTCCGTACTTAGTCTCCAACAATTCCTTAAAATTACCATTTGAGTTTCAAATTTCCATTGTGATTCTTTGGTTTTACCTGTGTTATGGACTGAATGTTATGTCCTTCTAAAATTTGTATGTGGAAACCCTAACCCCTGATGTGATGATACTAGGAGGCAATTAGGTTTAGATGTAGCCATGAAGGTAAAGCTCCTATGATGGAATTAATATCTTCATAAAAAGAGAAAGAGATAGAGACCTCTCCACTGTGTGAGAATACAGCAAGAAGGCAGCTGTCTGCAAACCAGGAAGTGAGCCCTCACCAGACACCAACTATGCCAGCACCTTGATCTTAGACTTCCAGCCTCCAGGACTGTGAGAAATGAATGTTTGTTTTTTCAAGCCACCCAGTCTATGGTATTTTGTTATAACAGGCTGAACTAAAATAACCTGTCTCTCCAGATGTCAGGGTGGGAGTTTGCCCTGCATCTTCAATTCTCTGATGGGTCCAAGAAAAGCCGTTGATTTTTAGTGTGTTCACTTTTCTAGTTGTAAGAATAGGAGTGACCACTATCAAGCCCTTTAAATGTCATAACTGAAACCAGAAGTGTCCCCTTCTTTTTATAATGATGTACATATCTGGTGATACTTTGGAGCAAACTATGATTTTAAACATTTAAGTCTTTAGGGCTGCTGACTACAGTTGTGAAGACAGCACTCTACACAAGGGCAAGAAGGGATGGCATTTAACTTGTACAAAGATGCCCTGTGGGCTGGCAGCTGACCCTGATTCGCAGGGAGATCCCTGCCTGAACTCATCAATCACAGCCATCCTCTGAAGCTACCCAGAGGCTATTACCAGCTCGGTTTGTAAGGTACATTCAGACCTAACCTTGGAATTTCTACAACCAGCTGAGGACTTGATGGAACAGGATCAGCAGCAGACAGCCCTTTCAGATCCCTCCCTGATTTCCAGCCTCACTCTCCAGGAAGGTCAGAGCCTCCACTGGCAATTCCTTCAACCTTTATTGTGTCTCCTGCTGCTTCTTGCCTCCCTGAAACCTGGTTGACAACCAACATTTAAAAGCAACAAGTGTGTCCTTGGGTTCCACAATCACAGACTCTTAACAGACACCCTCCTTGTTCTGGGGAGCCAAGTGGCGAATGTGAACTTGAGTTGAGGAGAGGCGGCTTGTGTATGACAGCCAACTTCCCCAATGTGGAGCCAAAAGTTCCATCTAAGAGGGGGATTTGAGCAGCCTTTCCCCAGCCCTGATAATTAAATCAGGCCCTTACTAGAAGAGAGGGGTTGGAGGCTACAGAATCTGGCAATGATTCTGGCACTGCACTAACAGCAGGCCGCCCTCATTTGTTTCACCGCCTAGCACTGGGGCAACATCACTGGATATTATTGCTCAAAGGCAGTAATCATTTCATATAATGTGAAGAGTTTTTTTCACTCAATTTACTTTCATGCTTTGGGCTGATGAGAATAATAATCACGTGTTGATTATTGGTACCTTGACAGATGATGCTCAGAAATGCAGGTCACTGCTCATTCTTCCCCTCTCCCCCCCTTCAAACATTGAAGATTGTGATTTGCAGTCTCACTCAGTCACTACTTTCACACCCCAAAGTTTCTGATGCCGAGAAGACCAAGACAAAATAATTCTGTCGGGGGCCCTTAATTCCTGCAGTCTGCCCTATGGGATAATTTATGCTGATTTGTTTTAAAGAGACAGGCATACATAATTCATGTCCTGTGTATTGCAGCTTTTGGCCATTGAAAAAACTATCTCTCTTTTGGCAGTGCTTGCAGGAACTAGCTACAATAAACATTTCATACCTCAGTAGACACTCTTTTTCTCGGCTAATAGGAGCCTGACTTAAATGTAGACTCCATCATGAGAGGAGTGTATTTAATGGTGGATTCAGCTGGGCATTTTTTTTCCTTCCAAAGCATAAAATGAGCTTATTATCAATATCAATAGTTGGGTTTTCTCAAAAGGAGTCAAGGTGTGAATGGGCATGAAAGGGAAATTAAATTGAAACTCTTGGTGGTTTCATGGTTGGAAGCCAGTGTAAGACTCAAAGTTAATAACTGCTTTTGAACTGGCCAGGGAAATTTTAAGGTCAGAAAAACACACAGATTTCAAGGGAGGCCTCAGAGCGGAGCTTCCCACCCACAAGGCAGAGGGCCAGACAAACTGGAATCTTCAGTGGGTACCAGGGGCTCTGCTAAGGATGGCTGAATTTATGCCTGTGTAGATTACAGTGGTATTAAGGATAATCTACACAAGTAGAGCCAACATGATCTTTTAAAAATGCAAATCTCATCAAGCTGCTCCTTTCTCCAACAACTTTCAATAGCTTTTCCATTCCATATAGGATGTAAGCCAAGGGACCTGCGTGCTCATGCTCCATCCTCATCCCGTCTCCTGTCCTGTCTACTATTCCTGTGCTCAGCTGCGGAGGTCTTCTTTCACTTGTCCACAAGTGTGTATGTGTTCACCTGAGAAACTCTGTTCTTACCGCAGATTCATCCTAAACACCACTTCTGCAGGGAACTTTTCCTATTTATTCTGGCTAGTTTAAGTCCTTCTGTGAAATGTGCTAGTGTACATTTTTGCTCCTGTAATTTTCTGATTCTTTGAAATTTTTGATGTTCACATCCTTTCACTAGGGGGACCTGGACTCTGATTCACAAATGTAACCTCCTAAGGGGTAGTATGCCCTCTCATAGTAAGCCAGTGATAGCTGCCACATGAGTGAATGAATTACAGCCGTGCTTCTCAGACACTTTGGGTAGCAGGTTAAAGGCCAGATTACTAGACCCCTAGAAGTTCTGATTCATGGCGGTGGGACCTGAGAATTGGCATTCCTTATCAGTTCCAAGATGGTGCTGGAACCACACAACATTGGGAGCCCTTCCATGATTCCATTCTTACCACTGGAGCCCCAAGTCAGAAGACTTGCATTCTGGATCCATTGAGCTGGAAGTCCTTGAGTAATCCCTTCTGTTTTTTCCCAGTCAGTTAATAAATGCTTTTGCTTTGTCCCTTGCAGTGTTCCCTATGTGTCTCCGTTCCTCTCCTTTTGCTATGCTTCTAGATGGAGATCTTATAACCTTATATTTGGATTATTATAACCACATCCTACTCATTATCTTGGCCTTCATTGTCTGCCACCTGAATCCCTCATTTCTTTCCTGCCAGTTTTAAGTATCTCAGAGAACACTGTGGCCATGCCCTGCTCTTATCTAAAGTCTTGCAGGAGATATCATCAGGCAAGGCTTTTCACAACCCGGATCTCCTGCTGTGTATGCTGCCCCCATGCCCTGAATTTGACAGGAGACTCCTCATAACTTATTGCATTTATGTAACTGTCCATATTTCCCAACAGACTTTCAGATGCATAGGGGCAAGCACCATGCCAGTCTTCTCTAACAAACTTGACCCATTGCTGTTGCATCATAAAACATTAATGAACAGAAAAGTCACCGAACACTAGATTTTCCCTTCTGCACAATAATAATAATAATCCTAAAAAGCACTTAACTAGGGTTACTCTATGCCAAATTTCTTCTAATCTCTTTACACATGTAAATTTACTTAATCCTTACCAGGATCCCCATTTTACAGATAAGGAAATTGAGGCACAGAGGTATAACATGTCCAAGGTTTTACAAGTGGTGGCTCAAGGATTCAAACCCAGGTATTTGGCTGTAGGAGTTCATGGTCTTACCTACCCTGCTACACTGAGGAGTAGCCCAAATGATGCCTAACGTTATCTAGAGTACCAAAAATCTTTGCCAGTTTACTGAGCTACACATAAACACACACACACACACACACACAAGTTATTCAGCACCTATTATTGTAGGGAGCTAAGACATACTGTGGAGTCAAGCAGGGTTGAGCTATAGCACCCAAGGTGAGAGGCAGTCTAGTACTATAAATGGAGTGAGGCAAGCCACGTTCCACCACTTTCTGAACTGTGTGACCTTGGGGGAGCTACTCAACCATTCTGTGTTCTGTTCCTCATCTTTAAAATGGGGGGAAGTAAACTCTATTTCACAAAGTTACTGCCAGGATTAAATGTGAAGGATGTATGTAAAGCACTCATCACAATAACAAACACATGGTGCCCCTTTAGTAGATGAGAGGATCTATCTTGTCTCTGCCGTTGAGCAATTTTCTATCTCTTCTGTACACAGGAATTGGCAGTGATACTCTTGGGTGAAGAATTTAGCTACTATAAATAGTGGCCTCAACATATCCGAGATGGAATGCCATTGATGTCCAGGGGAGGTCCTAAACGCTATATAGGAAGGGTGTGTAACATCTGTCTAAAGAGGAATCCAACCTAAAAGTCATAAAATTATTCACACTTTTTAAAAACTATTCTCATTTAATAGTTATTTATTGAGTATCTAGGTATTAGAAACTGTGCTGAGCACTAAGAGTTCAAAGAAAAAGAAAACAGTATTTTTCTCTTTTCTCTCCAAACTGTTTTTATCACCCACGGTATGTTTGATCTTCTGGTATCAACCCCTTGACCACTGTGTTAAGAAAGATTTTGAGGCCGAGTTTAGGCTAATGTGGAAAACATGCCAAAGAACTTATATTTGAATGAAACTGGAAGGCTTCGGTAAGTAGGTTCTCCACACAGTCTTTCAACAACTAGGCAGGTAAACACAGCCATATAAAACCTATACTTCATCCATTCTCATCTTTCACTATCTTAGCATTTTAAGCTACTCTGCCATAGCAACAGAGTTATATCATAATGAGTTGATAAGGTATAATGGACATTTAAAGCCTAAAAAGTAGAAGGAGGATTTAGGTTTCTATATATACTATATTTGCTCATATACAAATGTATATACTTAACATCCACAGAACATTATATCAATACACATATGATCATTGAATCAAAGTTACTCCTGCACATGTACGTTTGTATGTAAAGCATACACGTACACAAACACACACACACACACACACACAAAATACTCAGCACATATTTGTAATAACCCAACATTTGCTGCTTCTGGGCCTATGGGACCAATTTAATCTTGTGCAGCAGGCTCCAAGGCAACCATCAAACACTGCACAGACAAGTATTTATTAGATGCTTACTAGGAAACTTCACAGAAGTTTTCAGAAATAGGACTGGAAGCCCAGATGAGAGTGAGTATGTAAAAGACCCTCTATGCAGAGAAACTCCAGCATTGTGTCTTTCTCCCTATGAAGAAATCTGTTTCTTATTTTGTTTTATGATTTAAAATGTCCAGAAAATAAACTTTCACTTTGAGAGTGAAATGATGAGGAATTTTTTTTTTCATCTAGAACAGTGATTTTCAAATTTTATTGCTTATTTCTCTCACTAGAGACAATTGTAAAAAGGCCAGGTCAGACCCACCACATCATTTCTTGAGAGTGGGTTCCAGGAATCTGAACTTTAGCAAGTGTCCCAACTCCTGCCTTTTATCTGTGGCCAACACATTGAGAATGACTAATATGTAAATTAAAAACAGGCAGGGCACTCCTTGCCCTGCTGAGAAGACAGAAAGGAGAAAGACTCTGCTGGGCTTGTGGATCTGTTTGGTAGGAGTCTGGTTTCCAGGCGGGAATTCCTGCCTGTTCTCAGGAATTTTTTTCGCTTTTTAATTCCCAAATCCTGAGATATAAACTGTTTCCTGTTCTCCATGATGAATTGTTTCCACAAAGTGATGGCCAATACTACCAACCACCTGGGTTCAAGGAGTCGATTTTCCCGATTTCCCGACCAACTTTTCTCAGGATCTGGGAATGGAAAAGTGAAAGAAATTCCGGAGCACGGGTGGGAATTTCCAGCCTGGAAACCTTAGCAATAAATAGGAAAAATGTCTAAGAGATACATTGTGAGTAGTGCGTTTATTTCCCATTGTGGGCATCACTGGGTTCAAGGAGCCGATCTTCCCCATTTCCCAACCAACTTTTCTTGGGATTCAGGAACGGGAAAGCGAAAAAATTCCTCAGAACGGGTGGGAATTCCTGCCTGGAAACCCTAGGTGGGAGAAATAATTAAGCCACTTCAAAACCGAGAGGCAGATGAGGAAATTTAGCACTTAGTGCCAGCAGCCAGCAGCAGCTATGAAAGGAACCACACTTACAATACAAAGAACAGTCAAAAATAAGGTGAAGGAAATGATGTTAGGAGATAGGAAAAGTGACCAGATATAGGCAATAATAAAAGATAAGTCTAAAAGCCATGTATTGAGATATATTCAAAGCTTATAATAATTAGTAAATAGGTAGTAGGTTATTTAGATTTTTGTTTCTTTGAAAACTTCTCTGAATGGTTATTTTCCTAAATAAATAAAAAAGTAGAAACACATTTTTCTTGTTGTCTAAAGAAACCTTTTCACACACACACATGCCCACATATGCATACCTATAGAGGTTACACACCAATTTCATCACTGCCTAGCGGGACTTGTTAGCTATTTCAGATATTTAGGATACATTTCATGGAGTGCTGTGAAGAGTAAGTACGATAGTGGGTGGGAAGCCTTTAGAACAATTCCTGGCAAGTGGACATTGTCCAACAAGTTGTATTCATTTAATTATTCATATGCAATTACATGACTTTGAGAGCATTTCCTGTTGGTGAGATCTAGGTTGTAGTTCAGAGAGCATAGCTTAAAGCCACAATAATTCTATAGTCTCTGGACGAGTAGCAAGGTTTCTATTCAAGGAGAACAAAAATCTCAAGTGATGAGTTCAAGAACATGAATCTGGAATCCCAGAAATCAGAGAGGATGAGACAGGGCCACCAGAGATCAGAAGACAGAGGTAAACCTAACCTCTTTGGAGAGGGTATTCTGACCTCTAAAATCTTCCTTATACTTCAGGCCATAACTGGCTGTAACTGAACTGGCTGGTAAAGCCAAAAATGATGGGGAAGGAGGAGTAGTGGTAGGTGTGACCTTGGGCATGGATGACTTGTGTTCAGTGTAAACTGGGAATGAGAAAACTCATTCCTTGGCTGAGGCCGTTTCAGAAATTCTGCCACAGAAAAGTAAAAAACCAAGTGCATAGTTAATTTTACCTTAATACACTTTTATAAAACATATTGAATTTGAATTAATACATTTTATGCTTACATATTAACTAATAAGTATAACACCCTAAACTACCATGTTTCCCCGAAAATAAGACCTAGCTGGACAGTCAGCTTGAATGCCTCTTTGGGAGCAAAAATTAATATAAGACCTGGTCTTATTTTACTATAATATAAGCCTGGGTCTTTAATACAATATAATATAATGTAATGTAATGCAATATAATGTAATATAATATAATATATAATATAAAATAATATAAGACTGGGTCTTATATTAATTTTTGCTCCAAAAGACGCATTAGAGCTGATTATCTCTCTAGGTCTTATTTTCAGGGTAACAGGGTAATAGACTCACTTGTATTTAGGAATTAACTTAGGAAAATCTTGCAAAACTCATGACAAATATAAAAACTTCCCTACTGCACCCAAGATGAAACAAAAGGGCCAGAGACACGTTCCTCATCTATCAGCTAATTATCCGGTGACCACAAATATATAAAATGGCTTGGAAATGGGAAATACAGAAAGTATGTTGAAAGAAAGCATTGAGTAGCCAACATGCATTAAGTATCTAACAGCAGATATCAATGGCTGCCCAGGGGCCAGGTGGGAGTGAGTCATTCACACATCTCTGAACCTAATTAATATTATTTGAGGAGAAATCCTAACATGCACTGACCCTACCACATATTATAAACAACAGGCAAGAATGTAGTTTTATTATTATTTTTTTAATTTTAATTTATTAGGTTCACAGTGTGAGGGATATAAATGATGAACGTGTAAGTATTACCTTGTCTTGTACACCTGAAACTAAGAATGTATTTT
Source organism: Rhinolophus hipposideros (assembly GCF_964194185.1). Classification (NCBI taxonomy): domain Eukaryota; kingdom Metazoa; phylum Chordata; class Mammalia; order Chiroptera; family Rhinolophidae; genus Rhinolophus; species Rhinolophus hipposideros. The sequence goes on along the minus strand of NC_138057.1, from coordinate 13,004,439 downwards.
TAGAAGGTGGCACTGGTAAGAGCAAAAAGTGACAGGGACAAGTCCCTTAGTGATGGAGGAAATGGGAAGTCTGTAAAAGGTAGACATGGACCCCAAAAGACACTGTGAAGTCATTTAGCTACTGAAACATTGTAAACTCACATCCTCCTTTTAAAAATGTGGAAATGAAGACATGGGCCATAGCGGGGCTTTGTTTGCAAACAACCCATGCTTCCTCGGCACCTACAGAGACTCTGATATGTACATAAGCGTTAATTTATAGATTAATTAATTCTTCAGGATTTTAATCAGTGCCTGCTAGGTGCTACACAGTATTCTAGGAGCTGAAAATACTTCAGTGAATAAGAGAAAAATCTCTGAGCTTATGTTCTGATGTGGGTAAGGAACATCAAAATAAGTAAGCACCATATATAGTCTATATAAAGATGAAATAAAGGAAAAAATAAAGCAGGGAAGGAGGGAAGGGAGTGTCAGGTTGGGGTGGGGAGCAGAATGTTAAGTGGGAGGTCAAGGAAGCCCTTCCTGTGAAATGCCACTGGAGCAAAGACCTCAAGGGAGTGAGGCGGAGCTATAGTGATACCTGGAAGAAAAGCGTGGCCAGGTATCTCCTACAGCACCTGCCAAAGCCACAAGATGGAGACAGGCCTGTCTGAGAAATAACAAGGAGGTAGCGAGAGCAAGAAGAGGAGCAGAGGGACGCAGATCGGTGAGATGAGCCAACTCATGTAGGTCTCTGTAGGCCATCGCAGGCTTTGACGTGTCCTATGATTTTAAGGATCCCAAGAGAGTCTAAGGCAGCAAGGGCAGAAACAGAGCTTGAGAAGGCTCTGAGAAAAAGCCAGATGAAAGATGACGTGGCTCGTACCAGATATGGAGGTGGTCAGATTCTGGATACATATTGAAGGAGGCCTGATAATGCAACGTGAGGAGAAGACTCAAGTTTGATCTGCAGTCTGAAGAACTGACTCTGGGTGGTGAGCACACATGCAGTACATAGATGATGTATTACAGAAATGTTCACCTGAAACCTATACGATTTTACTAACCATTGTCACTCCAATAAATTTAATACATTTAAAAAAACAAGAAGACTCAAGTTTGATGCCCAGGCTTTGGGGCTGAACAACTGAAGGGATAAAAAAAGTCAGCACATTCTGTTCAACAGTGCATACCATTGTGCTTTATCCACTGAAAAAGATTTGAATTCAAAAAGGACACTAAAAAGCTGAGTTTGGTTCTTAACAAGCTATGGATTTAGATGATCGGAAAACTGTCAGAGGATCCCCTTAGTCCTCAAAAGATTTTGGCCAGAAGAGGCACTGCTGTCCTACAAAACCAGGCCCTTCCTTTTCCTGTAAAAGCTACTGGGTCTTCTTATTTCATATTGAATTGTAATACTATGTATGGAAATTAAAATCCAATTTCTTAACGTCTGATAAGACTGACATTTATGTGGCAGTTTACAAACCTATTTGGTCTACACAATACAGATCAATCTGGAGTCATGTTATTCAGAGGACATTGGATATCATCTGGTGCTTCTTTACTCCTCTCCCCCTACCCCAGTGCTGCCCATGTGGTCTTAAATGTTCATGAGTGGAAAATGACCTCCTGAAAAGAAAGAACAGAATTAAACTTCCTATAGGCCTTTTCTGAACAGGAACCCTATCTCACTCACCTTTACATTATCAGTCCCTAACAGTGTCTGACATGTAGGGTGCACTCTACTGTGTTTCCCTGAAAATAAGACCTAGGTGGACCATCAGCTCTAATGCATCTTTTGGAGCAAAAATTAATGTAAGACCTAGCATTATATTGTATTATATTATATTATATTATATTATACCCAGTTTTATATTAAAATAAGACCAGGTCTTGTATTAATGTTTGCTGCAAAAGACACATTAGAGCTGACAGTCCGGCTAGGTCTTACTTTTGGAGAAACATGGTATATGCTTAGTGAAATATTTAATTTGGGTGGGGTGTAGGAGGGCCAGAAGCCTGTCTGAACCCATGGAAAATCTGCTGTTCTATATTTTCAGCAATAGTGACTTAATAAAGTTGTACCTAAGAGAGGTCCTCAGGGAGCAGGCGTTAATGATAATGATTTATAATTAGTATATCAATCATTTGCATGTGAATGGATGCTTGAAAGCAATCTATTCTCCTAAGTAGCTTAAATATTCCATTGCAAGTGTGTTTACCCTATAATTTGCTTGGCAAACATTACCTTCTTAGTGGGTACAAAGGTAAACTTCAGCCCACTCTCCTATCCTCATTAGCAGAAATTCTGAATCCCATACCTATTGGTACAACTTTGATAAGCTGCTGACCTCCCGAGGGCCGCACTGCACTGAGAAAGATAGAGAAGAGAGAAGAGAGGGAAGAGAGGAGAGGTGAGAGGAGAAGAGGAGAGAGGAGAGAATGATTTCTTGAACAGCTCTTCCTGGAGACTGAGAGCTTATGGAGGATGCGATTTCCCTGACATATTCAAAATATCAGTTATGGGTTTTGTGTCAGGTTCTGGAGACACTCCTAAATAAAATGGGACCTTTCACCAAGTTCTGCTTCATTTGTTTTATTTTGCATACATTGAGCAATCTGTCTACACTTTGACCCACCTCAGTAGAAGTAGTGGATTTTGACGGAGTTCATTGGGACTGGGGCTCTGCCTTGTAGTTGCTGCGTGACCTTAGTTACTTAACCTTCAAATACTCAGTTTCCTCATCTATACAATGGGGACAATGAGATACCTGTCACTCAGCGCTGTTGTTGGGGTGGGACAGTTAAGATCATTATGACCTGCTCTGTGAGTGGTAGCTAAGCTTACTACCTATCCAGGGCTATGGGGTACATCTGGGGGCATGGTGCCCTCTGCCTTTCAGTACTGCCCTGCGGCAAACAGTCCAGAACATACACTCACCGAGCAAGGAAAACAGAGCATTACAGGGAGACAGGAGCCCTTCTATTCTTAAACCATTGGACAAAACCACACTTCACCATAATCCTTCTTAAAATACCTACACTTTGGTGCATTACGGTGGCAGCCAACTGCGTGGAAAGCAGGCAGTACCTATTATGAGTTATTTGGAAAGTAGAACTCAGAGAGCAGCTGGGTACCTTTGTTACCAGCAGGCTGAAGACTCAAAAGGATGGAAAAATAAATAAATAAATAAATAAATAAATAAATAAATAAATAAATAAATAAATAAAATAAAATAAAATAAAATAAAATAAAATAAAATAAAATAAAATAAAATAAAAAAGCATCACTGGGATGGAGAGGAGAGAAAAGCTGCAGAGCTGTGGTGGGGTGGAGGGGCACACAGCTCTGGCCTTAGAAAACAGATTGCTCTGCTGTCCTGTCAGGATGTAGATATGTGAGCAGTCACAATTCCACACAGGGTCTAATCCAATTCTTTGGGCAAAAAAGAAAAAGGAACGTGATGAATACCCAGGGACGGGTGCAAGCTGTTTTCTCTTGGTACTCCGTTTGAGGAGGCATTTGTTGCACTCTTTATGTTATCAAAGGGCACACACTGCCCACTCTGTCACTACCGGGGGGGCCCCCCTTCAGCCTCCAGGACTGCAGATGTGCTGACCACAGAAGGGCGCCCACTGGGGGGGAAGCAGAGAGAGAGTCTGCCTTTGTCAACAATTAAATATGGTTCACATAACTATCTGCTCATGCCTCATGATTCCAGGCACTCAACTCGTTGTGGATTTAGTTCTAACGTATGGAGAGTCAGGTTACAGAAATATCTTTCATCTCTCGGTGCCTTGAGGTGCTCTTATTCAGTCCTTAAAGCAGTTTGCTAAGGCAGGCAGAACTGATTTTCTTAGCCCCCTTTTCCAGATGAAAACACTCAGGCCCAGAGTAGTCAAACAGCCCGCCCAACGTCACAGAACTAGCTGGTGACAGACATGGAATACTGGAATGAGAACCCATAACCCATTATTGAACGTGCCTTGTCATAGGCAGATCCTGCCAGAAACACTCTCCGGGTTCCTAGGAGGTAACAATGCACTCTGTGTCATCCAAAAGTGTCATTCTGCCTTGCTTTAGCTAAAGTATCCCATCAGTGGTGCTAGTGACAGTGCACAGCAAAAGGGATTCAATTTAAAAAGGAGCTCTTCCACCAAGCTTTTGCCCTCTCTTGTCTGAGAAAGAGATTTGAGCCTGAAAGTTTCAGAAGAGAGCACCTTTGTTTGGCCTTCTCCATTCTCTGCTTCTTTATCCAAATAAAACTCTTGCAGCTCTCAACTATGGTGAGCAAAGTACTAGAAAACCAGAAGTCGTGACGCAGACAAGCCAGTACTATTGCAAGTAATAGTACAAAGCCTGCATCATTTTGCATTTGCTTCCATAACTCCTTTAGTTATTTACGTTGTGTCAATTGCGTTCATGAGGATGGATGTATCTTTTTCCCTTTGCATGTGTCTGCTGGGCCCAGCACAGTGTCACACTACAGACATCTTCATGAATTCTTTTCATAAATGCTCAATGAACTCTAGCATGTCCTCAGGATTCTATTTATTCAATTCTTGTAGCTGAAAGAATCTCAGGAATGATGGAAAGCTGGGAAGAGGGCAAGAGTCAGTGCCCTCGAAGTGGGAGAGTGTTGGAGACAGTGGCAATTCTAGGAGGAGAACCTGCTATTAGGTGCCGTCAAAGGTGAATGGCTTACTTTCATATTGGCAAAATCCCAACAATTACGTGACAAATTTTGAAGTGTTTCCTTTCCACCTAGGATTAATACTATTCTTAATGAACTGATGTTGTCTGTGAAATATTAATAAATACTAAGAAATAACCAGGCTCAGGAAGAGAGCAGAAGACTTGGCTGAGATCAGGTAGTTAGAGCTTGGTGTGAATTTGGCCCTAATCACCTATTCAGTCTCCTTGAAGTGCATTTGTTCCCTGGAAGGGCAGATAATGATTTCATCCCATCCCAGCCCATCACTTTCCTCCGGGCCCTTGCAAGTTCTATTCTTGTAAACACAACTTCAAATATCGCTTTCTCTAAGCAGGGGCATTTTATTTTTATAAACGTCTGTAGGTGTTCCTTCTAAGAGATGCCTTAACGAAGCTTCATTTGCTCTGGAGGTCTTGTCTCTCTTCACAGTCTACAAGGATCCTCCTCAGTGAAATCAGCTTCATTTCTCCCTCTTGCTCTACCTTCAACCTGTGAGGTGTTTGATTCCTGGGGCCAGGGCTTGCCAGGACATTCTGCTGCCTGCACACCAGCTGCTACTCTGCTCCCCAGGGCTCATCTTGTAACAACACAGCTCCTTTGCCAGTTGTTGAATAGTGAGAGGGGCAGCTGTGAAGGGCAGAGAAAGCTGATTATTCATTTTCTTTCCTGTGGAAATTCTGCTTTGGGATCCTGTTCCTGCTTAGAATGTTTCCCCAGAAGCCCATTCCATTTAGCTCTCTTGCTAGGGAGCATTTTCTGTCAATTTTCCAAAATGTATATGTTCCCGGCAGTTAGTTGGAGGTTTAACATATATCCTAGTTAGGAAATCTCAGTCTGGCTTTTCTTTGTATTCCAAAAGCATAGAATTTAGGCAATTCACAAAGAACTCAAGTATCCTTATGTGTGATACTTGAACGATAGGGCTTTGTAAGTCAGCGTAGTAAATAGTAACAGTATCTCTCTGCTATAGAATGCATCCCATCCTGATTTGGAAGACAAGGATTTATCCCCTGGAACAAGTTCTCAGGGATGAGATAGCCAGTCACCTGTCATTTTCTCTTATGAGCTGAAAAAAACAATATTTAAACTCATAATTTCTATCTTCTCTTCTTCAGAGACCCATTTGTTTCCTCTGACGTGTTTTGGCTCCAGTATTTAGAAGCCAAACCAAACTACCATTTCAGGTAGATCAGTTAGGAATTGCTAATAAGCATTAGTTTCAGGTTTTGAGTGTACAAGGTGACTGTTGGCTAGCTATGAGCTGTAAGAAGACCAAATGTATCTGTCACTGGAGTCCCCATACCACAGAACTAACAATATCAATGCAACTCCTAAAGTAGTCTATTGATATTCAAATATTTTCCAGATAAACAAAAAATATTAGCTTGCAGCACCTGCACTCTAGAAAATTCCACCCTCAGGGTCTTTTGGTACAATAGTCTGAAGTTACTTTTATTTTCCTAGTTCTTGTCAGCACACAGCCACTCGGTGGATACGTGTTCTTTCCCTGTTTGACGATTTATGCTTCAGAGGGATTTGTATGTAGGCAAAAGGGACAAAGCTATAAATTTCCTAATAGGACATATTTTAAATGACATTACTTAAAATTCAGAACTGGTGTTCTCACTGTGGCTAGCAATGCCTTTCTCAAAATAATTCAATAAATAACTTCAAGGGCAGTGTCTCATTTATGAAGGCCTTTCACAGTTAATATGACTACCTCAGACAATTATAATAGTGTTTCTGGTATGCTACATTGTATAGCAGAATCCAATGTAAGTATGAACTGGAATGGTTAGAATGTTAGTTAAATTTAACGTAATTTGATAATAGCCCACATGCTATTTCCATTACACATTCACATAATTAATAAATGTTATTCAGGTCTGTCTTCAGATGATGCATTTAAGCATTTTGTTGACTTCCCCCTTAATAGTTAGATGTATTTCAGGGCCAAAATTATTGTGAACATTCTAAGACTTAGACATTAAAATTGAAGTGAAATTAATCTTTTGAACATAGAGAGCTGACATCCCAGTAAGGGTATATATTGAAAATGTATTGTCACTTACTTAGAAGGAAGGGTATCTATGCATGCAAAAGCTTATAATTATTAGCTCTCACATATCTTCTTGCTTTGAATTCCTTACTATTGAAATAAGGAAGAAATGGAAAAAACCAGAAACTAACTAATACACACTTATACAATACTTATCTAATAATGACTCATCAGGTAGTTCATCTGATGAGGTCCTTCAGTATCTATCCTTCATTGCCAAAGATAGGAATATAGTTTATTTACTTACTAAAGTGTTTGAGACTTAGGAAACCTCTCTGCAGAATGTCAGGAAAGAGTTAAAGAATTTAAATGAGCCCCAAAGGGGTTTTTTGTTGTTGAGGCAGCAGTTATAATAGAAGTCAAAGCATCACATAAAGAATTAGGACTGTTTTGTTTTGTGTTCAAAATTTGTAGGCAAAAAGGGAAGTTTTTGGAGGGGAAAACAGGCAAAGACCACGTAGAAATGATGTGCTGTGCTGAGGCAGATAATCTTCTATAAACAATTAGCTAATTAGTTATTCCTTTTTCCCAAAAGCAAAGGATACATGGTTGTTCGGGATCATGGGGAAAGGAGAGGGGGCACTGTAACATCCAGGGTAGGACAAACTTTAGCTGGGTGGCTAGATTCTTTATTGGGGCTTCTAGTTAGCCAAACTATGGTTGTCAGGAAAACTAGAAAGATTGACATTATCAATCTAGTTGGAGTAGACCTCTGGCTGAGGGTTTTCCTCGGTCTAAGGGCAGAGTTTGTAAGTGATGAAGGCAATAATCTCTTGGAAAAAAAATGGCTTTCATTATTAGAAAGTCACCCAAAGAAAAAAAAGGCTGCTTTGGGAAAGCTGCAAAGACCAACGACTACCAAGACCATGTCAGCCCAAAGACTGGTGCAACCTTAACTGAGATGCCGCCTAAGTACTTAATTAGATGGAGGAAAGTGGTTCCCGCTCAGCAGTGTAACATGAATGGAAAAATGTAAATAGGCACATGGGTAAGATGAAGAGCAAGATAGGGGAATCGTTTCCATAGCAACTTAGTTTTTTAAAAAAAATTCAGAGCAAGGGTGAGAAGCCAGGATATTTCTAGACACAGGAAGTCTGATTAGTTTAGTCTGGACAAGAGGTTCTAAAGAAAACTTGGACCCGGAAATTAGAAAATTATTAGTCATTGCAAATGAGAAACTGGTGTTTAAATGAGAAAGGCGTAATGCTCATTGCAATTAGTTATTCCAGGGTCTTGGCACTCATCTTGTTATATCTCTGTGTAATTCATCCTTACTGCTGCTTTGCTTATTTTGGATGGAATCCTGTTTCTAAGGTTCTACACACAAGCACTCCATTCAAATGGTACTAAAAGTAGGAAAACATGAGGATGGGTGGAAGCAAATAACTACGTGGTCATAAGTGGTGTCGGCTCAGGGTATGGACACAACTTTGAGTTGGTGCCCTAGTTACATAAATACTAGATATGCAACAAACAGCAGGATTCACTGACTCAAATCTGTCTTCTTAACAGGGCTCAAGAGGTTTTCATGGCCCCTGTTCACTGCTTTAGCACCATCCCTTGCCATTTCTTGACTCAAACTTTATACTCCAGTAAGACTAAATTGCTTGCTAGGTCATAACTTTGTACACTGTTTACTTTGCCTGGAATTGATTTCTTTTTATTTGCCTAGTGGACACCTAGTCACCCTTCAACAGCTTAGCTAATCTTTCCTTTCCTTTAGGAAGTCTTCCCAGAGCCCCTAGACAATTGTAATTAGTTTTCCCTTTGCACCTTACAGGCTTATCTTATTCTTTTACTTTCCCACTACAATTTAACTTGTTATGTGCTCATTCTGTCTGTAGTCTGTGAACTCTTTGGGGGCAACAACTGTGTCTTACTCATATTTGTGCCATGGTGGCTGGCATAATGTCAGAACTGCCATGTCAGGAGCTCGATGAATCAGCATTCAGTGAGTAAATAGATAAATCAGAACCCAGAAACTCAAATAGGGATCACCAAACATGGTCACCTTCAATTCTACAACTCTTCATACATTATCTGCAGAACAATTTCTAAAACTACCTCTTTTGGGGGGCAGTTATCATGTTTGGTGCCAGCTACTACTCTATGAGTTGTTTACATGAACTAACTCATTTAGTGTCACCACAATGCCATGAGGTTAGCAGTATTAAAATTCTCCTTTTAGGTGAGTAAACTGAGGCATGGAAGGTCAAATAACTTTCCTGAGATTATATACAGACAATAGGAGCTGAACTGGAACTGAACCATGAGAATGAGTTTCAGAGCTGAGCTCTTAATTAACCACCAGGCTACACTACCTTAACAATGAGACGATTTATAAGTGTAGGCTCTTCTTAGCTACTTCTGAAAAATGAACCTGCAATTTCATTTTCTAGGATGATAAGAGGCATTTTAGCCAGGCATTTCAACATTTATAAGGAATTTAATTTGAGATCATGCGAGGACAGACATTTATCAGGGTTCATTTAAGTAACTGTTCATTAACCGGCTAAGGAAAAGGAAACCACTATGAGACCAGAAGGGGCCTATAATGAGAAAAAGAAAAGGATGTGAGAAACCAGGTATCTGAGGTACTGGGAACATATATTATAGAAAATTGTAGAGATGTGCGCATGCTCATATTCATAAATTTTAAAAGCTTTGCTTATGAAATTATAATTCATGTAGTATACAACATCACAGAAAAACACTTCCACAAACAGAATGTGTTTTCAAAAAAACACAAGTGTTTTACTTGTATTTTTCAAACATGATGAAAGATATTCACAAACACCAGCGAGCTATTAAAATTCCTATTTGTTTTCTGTATTCACTTTTCTTAAACATCGTGGTTGCTTGTTCTTTAGCATTTTTCTCTAAATCTCTTTTGAATGAACCTTCTGAATTTTCCTCTGTTGGGCCACTATTCTTCATTCTTTACCATGAAATCCCAAAGAAGAGCTCGGCAGGGTAGGGGAAGTAGTTTAGGGCAAAGCCAGAATTCTGACAGTAGGCAAGGGGAAGAGGACTTCTATAAATGAACAACGGAGTCTTCACCTCACAGAACTGAAAAAATAAGTACAAGCTGCCAGTGGGACTTTGCAGACTAGACATTCAAGAAGTATAATTTTCTATAAATGTTTCTCAGGGGAATAAGGCTCTACCCTTAATTTCAAGAAATTAGGCTAACTGAGAAAAAGGTCAATAGATTTAACTATTTTATTAAAAAGTTTTTTAAGTTCCACATACAAAATTTAAGTGCAAAGCTAATTTGAGATTTTCCTTTGGAAAAAATGTAAGAAAACACATTGCTGCATACACATTCTAGCTTATAAAATCCAAAACACTAATTTGAAAAGATGTATGCACCCTTATGTTCACTGTAGCCCTAGTCACAATAGTCAAGTAATGGAAACAACCGAAATGCCCATCAGTAGATAATTGGATAAAGAATTTTTGGTACATTTATACAATGGAGTATTAGTTTGCCATACTAAAGAATGAAATCTTACCGTCTACAAAAACGTGGATGGACCTAGAGGGTGTTATACTAAGTGAAGTAAGTCAGACTGAGAAAGAAAAATACCATGTGGTCTCACTTATAGGTGGAATCTAAAGAACAGAATAAATGAACAAACAAAACAGAAATAAACTCATAGATACAAAGAACAAACTGCTGGTTGCTAGAGGGTGGGGGGATGCGTGAGAAAGGTGAAGAGATTAGGAAGTTCAAATTGGTAGACACAAAATAGTCACAGGGATGGGAAATACAGTATGGGGAATACAGTCAATAATATTGTAAAAACTATGTATAGTGTTAGACATATCTGGGGGATCACTTTATAAATTATATAAATGCCTAACCACTGTGCTGTATACCTGAAACTAATATAAAATAATATTGAATGTCATGTATAATTAAAAATATATATAATCACTGGATGTATAGGCAATATAGTCATAGTATTGTAATAGCTATGTGTGGTGTCAGAGGGGTGGTAGACTTGGTGGGGTTATCACTTGGTGAGGGGTGTAAATATCTAATCCCTATGTTGTTTTGTATACCTGAAACCGATAAAATAAATAAATAAACAAACAAACAAACAAATAAATAAGGCACAATGAAAGGTGGGGACGGGGAGGGGAAATAAAAGAGAACTTACCAGAGGAAATGCCATCTAGGCCATCTTGAAGCATAGCTGGGGGTGTGTGTGCATAAAAGGATGAGTAGGACACCATAAAAATGGCCTCTCATGTGTAGTCAGTGGAATTGTAAACATCTTTAGGGGCCTGTGTGTAAACAGCCTCACATCTGGGTGGACCTGTTGTTCACTACAGAAGAGGAAGAGATGTGAATATTTGAGACTTTATGGCATGTCCTCTCAGAGGGAGGGCCAACTCCGTCATGGCAAGTCTCCATTCCTGACGTCATTTGACCAGACACTACTATTTAGACTTTCAAGAGTCTCCTAATTTAAAAAGTTTCCTTAGTGGACACAAATGCCAGTGCTCCACTTATCTGGTGTGGGGCTAACGAGAAAGCCCATTTCTGCTGTCCTGCCTCTCAGAGATGCCAGACTTTCTCTGACCCACTGCTTGTGCATTCCACTGGCGCATCGGTTCCATAGGGTCACAGAGGAATCTGCTCCCCACACATTTGCCAAACTCCCTGAAAACGGGAACTTTATTAAAACATATGCTGAGCCTGAACCCCTGTGCTACTCGTCACAAGATAAGGTGAGCTATTTAATTTTGGTCCTGGGCGACTTTTCAAAATCATTTTGCTATGTTTACTGAATTTAAAGTATAAATCAAATATTGAATGATTATCACTCACTTCCTTACAAACTACATTTTTCCTCATTATTTTTTTGTCGATGTTAGCAAAACAGATTCACTGAAAGGTAGTTGTGGTCTCTTCAGTTCCCCCAAAGAATTCATGCAACTGAAGCAAAGGCAAATTACTAATAATTTGTCTTGAACAATGTGGCTTGGTGTTTGACTGGGAAGACTTCACTACCAAAAATGAACCTGGATTTCAAAAATGGCTGAATTGGAGGTTTCTTAGCGATGGCCCAGTGTAATTTTCTTCCCAACTTGAAGGGGTTGTTCAGACACTTCTTGAAGTCTTGTTTTTTTGACAAGGATTTCACTAGAGATCCTAAGACAGATCACTCTCAATCGTTAAAATGGTTTCCTTTGTATTTTTAAATGAGAAAATTATTTCTTCTGGACAGGTTCATGGCAGTTTCTTTCTCTGTTATGATGTACGTGGTTTATAACCCAGAATTTTATAATGATGTCACTGTTCCAACATTTATGGAGTGTTGCGTACCTTCGACACTGCTGCTGTTGGCGACCTCCCACTGAACACCGCATTTTCAATGGCCACTTAGCCTAAACTGCCTCCAAATTTTAAACACCATTTCAAGTAAGTGTTATGAATCCCATTTTACTGATTAGGAAACTGAGACTCAAAGGAATTCAATCAACATTTCCCCAAACACATAGACCAGTTAGTAGAACCGGAACTTTAAAGTCAGGGAGGCCTGACCCCCAAATTTATATATCTTTCCATTCCATAATACACACTGCTATTTCCTGGGTGTGCTGCCCACTACGTATCATTATCAGGCCCTGAGCTGATTGCTGTGGCAATAATGGGATGTCTACAGTGCATACTCTGCTCCCGAGAAGTTATCAGTTAGGCAGGAAAGGCAGGACCATACTGACAGTATCTATGGCAGGGGAACATCAGCAAGTGAAGGGTCTCACTCACACACTAGGATAATTAGGGCACAGCACTGCTGGTAACATCCTCTTTACAGAACTCAGAATCGTAATACAGTGAAAGGCCAAAAGTTACCACCGTGGATGGCTAAAAATGCCCTCTCAAAAGATATTCAAGACCTGCTGGGTCTGAATCTAACATCTATCCTGTTTCTACAGCTTGTCATTAACTATTTTCTCACAGTTTGAAGGTGGAGGAGGTGTAGTAGAAAGAAAACAGATAGATTCAGACAGAGCTGGTTTCAAAGCTTAGCCCCACGACTGCCTAGCTGTATGACTTTGGTAAGTTACTGAACTCAAAATTTTCAGTTTCCTCGTATGTAAAATGGAGAGAATAAATGTACCTCTCTACATGCTTCTCAGGATTTAACTAAATAAAATGCGTGAAGCACCCAGCTTAGTACTGACACAAATTTTAGTTCCTGTCTAAGGCTGGTAAAAATGGAGTATACATATGAGTATACGTCAGGTTCTGCATATTTTTAACTTCTTTTTTCCACATTTGCTTTCCATTTAAAACTGAAGCATTTCCTGATAATGGCAGTTCTCGAAAGAACTAGAGTAGGAAATTCATCTCATTTATACCTGCTCATCTTCACTACCATCACCACCTACAATTTGCCCTCTTTAGCTCTACTCTTCAGAAATCAATATGCCCCACATTAAATTGTCACCTTGTATAAAACTGACAAAGCCAATGACAGAGTTTTGGGAGTAAAAGATATGAAAAAGCCACTGGTATATACTGGGAGTTTGATGATGAGATATGTCTTAGACTAACTGTCATATGAGTATTTTTAATGACATGTTCCTGGTTTCTTTGAATTTTGTAGAAAGACTATGGCAGAAAGAACGACATAAGGAAAGGCCATCATCTTTCATCCTGAATCCTGGCATTAGCTTGTGCAGGCTATGAAAGGAAGCAATAAAATTCAAGGGAATTTTTTTCCTACACATTAAATTTCATCCTGTGCCTTGTGGAAAAATTCACACCTTTAATCTATTTTTTAGTGTTTTGTCTCCATTTCAGAATCCCAGTAGAATCTCAAGTTGATAATGTACTTGCTTCATGCAAATTCTGCAATGGATAATCTCTTACAGTCTTACTATCCTTCTCCTTCTCCCCCTTGAATGTTATCTTTGTCCCTTTTCTTCCCGCTTCCTTTTAACAAATGTTAATAATTATATGAATGGCAATTCTGAATAATATTGACAGAGAAAGAGTAATTAATGAAACGTTGCCTCCTCTCATGTCAGTGAAGCTAAAATTGCCTGGTAACTTGATACCTGGTTCCGTTCCATGAGGGAGGGGAGAGGAGATGAAACAGTGTAAACAGGTCTACAGAAAACAAGTGCACTTTAGGGGTCTAATGCAATGTGACTTTAGTACATGTCATGAATCGAATAAAGACTGTGCCCAGGTAGCGCGCATGCTCAACTTGGGGCACCCTGCCTGGCCAAACCCCTGGTGTTAATGAGACACTCTGCAGGACAGCTGGCCTTCACCAACCAGACAAGTAAAAGGTGTCAGTGTGTGCCTCCCGGGTATTTGAAGCCGGCACTTAGTTTTAAATTTCCTTCCTGCCTGGCAGGGAAAACACTTCCTCAGACATGTGATAACACTGCAGCACAAACAGGATAACAGATAACAAGGCTCTGGCAAGTTCTATTTCAGAGAACCACTGTGCTCACCAGCTGTATTGACCAGCTGTATTGACCGTATGTCCTCAACACACACACACACACACACACACACCCCACTCAAGAGCATTGACTCTTTTTACTCCATACTGAGAAAAAATTTTCATCTGACAAAGCTCATCCAAAAGGAATTTGTCAAGTAATATATAGTATGCAAAAGGAATGTGTGTGGTTAGAATGAGGCATTGAGGAATGGGGACTGGAACGCAAATCATGCAAGTGTATGTTTGCTTAAGAATATCGGAAAAAAGAATACCTTGTTTAAAACTCAGGAAGCATGTTATTCTATTTGTTACCCCATTTAAAAAAATGTTTCTTTATGGAAAATTTCAAACATATGCAAAACAACAGATTAATAAACCCCCCTGTATCCATCACCCAACTTCAATAATCATCAAATTATGGCCAATCTGGTTCCAGCTACCCTTTCCATTCCCACCCAGTACTTCACCTTTGTATTAGAGTGAAACAATCCTGACATGATTTCATCTGCCATAATTCAACATATATCTCTAAGAACTCTTAAAAAGTCAGTGATACCTATAAAATAAATAACTCATTATTATCAAATACCATTTAATTAATGTTCATATTTCCCCAACTGATTTTTCATTGTGTTTGAATCAAGAGTCAACTAAGGTCATTGCATTGCATTTGGTTGTTGATATATCTTTTAATCTGTACATTTTCCCTCATTTGGTTGGAAGTAGCCTTTGAATTCTAAGCCCAAGGTCCTTGCACCAGGAGTTGTAAATCTGCCTTTAAAACAACTTGACACAACTTAAATATTAAAAAATGAAGTAGTGGTTAAATAAACAGTGGTGTGTACATTTGCTTAAATGTTGTGCATGATGTAGGTGAAAGATTATCCTCTGTGAAACCTAGAAAAAGTTATTTTTGAGCCTCAGCATATCATTTGTAAAATAAGAATAAAGTACTAAATAAACTCAAGGATTAAATAAATCAAAGTATATACATCTACTATCACAGTGCTCAGTATATAATAACAGAGCACACAGGAGTGTGTTTGATATAATTTTAACATGTATAATACTTAGAAATTGTAAACGGACATATTTTATTTCCCCCTCAAATCATGTTAGGTTGCAGGTGAGCAATGAGGTTGTCTCCCCAGGGAAGAAGAGAATGAACACAGCCTCAGACATTATGGCATCAAGAATCAGGTTCAAGTCTCAAAAGAGACTTTCCTAAGCACAAATACGCTTTGAAAGCTAGATTTGGGGAGTGACAGCAAGGGTTTCTAAATTTCAGAGTTCCCCTTTCTTCATTTCAAGAATTTGGCCTTATAAAAGTGTTTTCTGTTTGCTTTGGTTCCATTTTTTTGTTTGTTTGTTTTAAGTGCATCCAAAACAAGATAAACAGTATGGTTTGGTAGCTCTAACCAGATAGGAATAGAAAAGAACCATTCTATCCATGCTGATGCCAGGCTGAGTCTAAACAAGATGGGAGAAGAATTAGGGGAAGTAGTTGGGAAACTCACATGATTTTCCTTCTCTAAGGAGATATTTTAAGTAGTAGGGAGACTTTTCCATAGGTTGAAGATGAAAGCACAGGGCTGTTTCCTTTTCTCCATTTGGAAGAGTCTCACGTTCAACTCTGGACCAACATTCAAAATAATTTAGGACAGATCGTGTAACCCTGGCTGATGAAGATGGCTAGCTAGATGTGCATGAAACAGTTATCTTGGTTCTCTCCAAATGCATTGTGTGCATTCTGGGGCCCCCATATCTCAGTGGGCTCAGGAGAGTAGACATAGGGCTCTGAGAAGGCCAGTGAATCAGCAGAGGTCAGGCATTGGAATAAAGGGAAAAAACCTGAGACTTCTTTCCCATCACCATGATCTCACATAAGCCATTTACCTGCCCACTCCAGCCTACCCTTAATAAACCCCATCCAGATGCCATTTTGTAAAGAAGCCAAGGAAGGGAAGGAAATTCGAAACACTGATCATTTATCTGCAATAAACTCAGTCATCCATGGGATTCTTTAATACAATCTTGAAAAAGAGGGTTGAACTTCACTATTTCACAAGCACTGTTTAGCTAGAAAAGTCAAAGATACCATTATTTGTCAAATTTAAGTGTTCCAATTACCTACTAAGTTGATGAGAAGGATTAAGTAAGCTCTAGCAATTTAAAAAGCTCATGTGAGTGTATTATGTAGTTTGATTCCTTAATGTACAATGATAGAGGAAAAAAGCAGAATTCAAAATTTTATGCAAAGTATGTTACAACCATGTAAAACAAAGCTTTAGAAAATGGGGAAAAAAGATTTAGAGCCATTACTCTAAAATGTAAAGGGTGGTTGTGTTTGGTTGGGGCAACCTAGGGTTCTAGTCTTTTCTGTTTTATTTAATCATAATTGTTTGATTTCATATAAAAAAACATTTCAAACCCAGATAATTTACCACATTAAGTGCATTACATTTAATCAGCAAGCATTGAGTACTAATGTTTCACAGGCATTGCACTAAGCACCGTGAAAGACACAAAGACGGGTGAGACATGGCCTCATTGCCAAAGAACTCATAGCATGGTGGGAGAAACAGATAGGTGAGTGACAAGGGGAATTCAACACCTATTTCATCTTAGCTATAAGAAATTAAATTTAAAATTCTTCCCATCTATTCCAACCCACCTCCAGAGGACGTCAATTCAGTTTGATTATGAAAGAGTAAAACTAGGATGACTTGACTTTTTTTCATTTATTTATCTGTCCTTTGAAAAAAAAATAGACCTATAATGAGTGTCTAATAATGAGAGTCTAATAAAAAAATTAGACATAAAATGAGACATATAATGAGCCTTCCCTAGTGAACACAGGTTGGTATATATGGGAGACCTTCAACCATTTATTAGGATACCTGAGGTTCAGCTGAAACACTGTCTCAAGTTTGACACTGAGAAGCCATCTATCAATGAAAGCACTTTATAATAAGGTCCCTTTGTTATTTTGACAATGAACTTCCATTAGCTGCAATATACAATTGATATAGTATTCAATGATATAAAAGTGTACTGTATGACAGAGTAAGAAGAGTCAAACTTTAGAGTTGTCAGAGACATTAGAGTTTATCTAGGTTAGTAATTCTCAAACTTCAGCATGCATAGGATCACCTGGGTGGCTTCTTAAAACACATTGCTGCCCCATCTCAGTTTCTGATTCAGTTGTCTGGGGTGGGGCCCATAATTTGCATTTCTAACAACTGTGGTCTCTATCTGATACATTTGGTCCAGGACCTGCACTCAAAAAGAAACAAAACAAAACAAAACACTAATGTAAGTCAACTTCCTTTACAATTTAGGAAACCCTTTTCTGTTACCTTGGGCCTCTACTCAAATACCTCAAAGGATGACACACTCATTAAAATGCAAGGAAGCCAGTTTTACCGATGGACAGGCTAATTCTTCAAGAATTTATTGGAGCCAAAATCTGTCTCTTTGAAACGTCTGTTCCCTACATATCTATACCCTCGTGCTCACAGCAGCTCCTCAGGGTGTCTTTGAGCCAAGCTGAAAATTCCTATCCTTCCACCATTTATTCTACATAATTTCTCTCTCTCACGTTAGTGTCCTCTGATGAAACTTGCAGTTATAAAGGCCGCTTTTAAAGCTTGGGGCTAAGAACACAGCATTGTAGATGTGATCCACTGGTACTATCCTTCCATAAACTGACATCATATATCGATGAATGCAGAACTGGATTTCATTACTTTCTTTAAAGCAACCATATCACCTTATTAGTTGGTACTGTATAAAAGATCTACTAAACAACTGATCTCTTTTTCACTTTCTGAACAGATATTGGCTTTCCTTTTCTTATCCATCTGAAATATTGACCTTAGCACAAGAATTCTGCTTTTATCCTGGCTAAACCCCATTATCTTAATAGCTCATAATTCTAGTTTACTAAGTGTAGGATGGTAGGTAAAAGCATGGCCTTTAAAATCAGACAATTCTGGGTGCAAATTATAGCTCTGCCATTTAACTGCCACATGGCCCTGGACAAATTACGTGACCAACCTAAACTTCAGTTTCCTCTGAGGCATTATGGTAATAACCATAGCTACCTTACAGAGGTCTTTTATGACTTAATATATAAAAATCACTTAGCATAATACCCGGTGCATATTACAGGCTTAGTAAATACTAGCTTTATTTTATTAAAAACAGTGTTTTATCTAAAACACTAAGGTTTATACTGAACAAGATACGAGCAAAACTCTTTGTAGGAAAGTATAAACCCTTATCGGAAGTTTTTAAAAAAATTAAAATAAATAGGTATAATTTTAGCCTTAGCGAGACTAAAAATTAGAAATATATCTGCTTACCCCCAAGGAAATTGACAGATTTAGTGCAATTTCAGTAGAAATGGCAATATGATTTTTTAGAATTCTACAAAACTTGCATGATAAAGGTGAGAAAAGGTGAAACTATAAGAGACGATGAAAAGAAGAAATGAGGAGAAAATCTAATTATAGCAGATATTAACCTAATAAGAAAGTATGAACACTTAAAACTGTGTGGTCCTGGTGCCAATACAAAAAGGCACACAATAGGAAAGAGGGGAACAATTCTAAATAAACCCAAAACATATGTGAAAATTTAAGACAGTTTTTCTCAAAGCAACAAAGAAGTGTTATTTATGAAGTTGTATTAAGATAAAATATGACAGAGGTGTACATGTCTAATTATTATGCTGTTTTTTACACCTGAAACTAATAAAAATAAAAAAATAAAACAAAACAAGAAGATAAAATACAACAATTGAGAAAATCAAAGTGTTAGAGCAATGCTATACACAATACACGAATCCATAGAAGAGACTCAAAGGACATATTATCATGAGTGAATACACAGAAATTGAAAGCTTTTGTAAGCAAAAACTGATGTAAATTAAATTTTTGCATAACAACAAATGATTGAGAAAAATGTTTGTATTCAAAATGTCAGATAGATTAACATTCATAATATATGAAGAGTTCATTCAAATTCAGAAGGAAAAGCTCAAGGACCTAAAATCTGCATAAACCATTTTACAAGCACCAAAATTACAGAGGAAATATCCATAACGAATCACAGGGGGAAAGACCATCCTTGACAGAACCAGGAGATTCATTTAATCACCTATTAAAGTAGCTAACACATTTTTAAACAAATGTACCCATTGCTGGTGAAAATTTAAGGAATCTGTTATTTTCATTTATTCCTAGTGATTATTTAAACTGTTATACTCCTTTTGGAAAGCAACATATTAAGAATAATAAATTTATAGCCATGAGAAGAGTGCAGGATATGAAATAATCTAACAAGCAAAAAAATGCATAATTACTCTTATTCAGTAATTTTAGTCTCTAGAGTGTCTTCTAATGACATAATTCAACAGAAACAGAAATGTATACACAGAACAGCTATCTATGACTCCCAAGACTGAAAAAAAGTTTCAATGTCCAAGTTTAGAGGAATGGATTGAATAAAATCAACTCAGTGAAATATTATTTAGTAATTGAAATGACAATATTAAAGACATATAGAAATATTTAAAACACCATGATCAACGAAAATAGCAACATACAGGCATTTTTCTTTTTGCATTTTACACGCACATAGGATGTATTCTATCTCGAGTGTAACAATGTGAATGCATGTGTATGTAACATGTAAAATACAAAAGTGATAATAGTACTAGAGGAAGTAATAGTACTAGAGGAAGATAATGTTAATTTTTCAATCATTATTTATTTAAGAATTTTTTTTAAGTTTCATATTGTTTCCAGTATAAAGATAATTTTGAATTCTAGTTCTGTCACACAACTCAGTTATCTCTTTTGAGTGGAAATTTGTGACTGAAAATTTGTTAAGAGAATACAAAGTCGTTACCCAAGCCAGCAATGGGCAACACAGCAGTATCAAGAGCTCTGTAGCCTGTCATTATCCATGCACTCTCCCAGCCAATGTCTACTAAGTTATTACTGACTCTACTCTGGATACATAAGAACATCACAATTACAAGGGGTCTTCAGCCTTGGTGGTCTAGGGGAGAAGAAAGACAACTAAGTTTGCAAACTTGTTGCAATGATGCTGCTAACCTTTTTTGATATCAGAGGGGTTATTTATTATGAATTTGTACCAACTGGACAAACAGTTAACCAAGTTTACTATTTGGAAGTGCTAAAAAGGCTGCATGAAAAAGTTAGACAAAACAACCTGAACTTTTTGCCAACAATTCATGGCTCTTGCACCACGACAACGCACCAGCTCACACGGCACTGTCTGTGAGGGAGTTTTTAGTCAGTACACAAATAACTGTATTGGAACACCCTCCCTACTCATCTGATCTGGCCCCCAATGACTTCTTTCTTTACCCGAAGATAAAGGAAATATTGAAAGGAAGACATTTTGATGACATTCAGGACATCAAGTGTAATACAACGACAGCTCTGATGGCCATTCCAGAAAAAGAGTTCCAAAATTGCTTTGAAGGGTGCACTAGGCACTGGTGTTGGTGCATGGCTTCCCAAGGGGAGTACTTCAAAGGTGACTGTAGTGATATTCAGCCATGGGGTATGTAGCACTTTTCCTAGGATGAGTTCGTGAACTTAATTGTCTGACCTCGTAAAAAGTGATCATTAAATTATAATGTAAATGCAGCACTCAAGTTATGGTAGGTTATTTTAGAAGTACCAAGAAAGTATCTAATTCTACAAAAGAGATAACAAAAGATATTACGTCCGAGTTCTATAGGATTAGTAGAGTTAGCTAGGCAACAATGATAAATGGTTTCGAGAAAGGCATTACATGCGGAGAATAGGCATGAAGGTAAGAAGTGGCATAGCAAGTTGAGACAACCTTGGCAACGAGGGAAAGGCAGGGTTGCAGGTTCGTGTTTAAGTACTGGCTCTAGCACTTATTAGCTGGTGATGCAGATTATTTCCTCATCTATAAAATGCAAATCATTCCACCTACGTCACAAATTGACAGAAGGATTAAATGAGTCATACACATAATGGAGGCACTGTAATGCTTGCCATGTGGCTGGCTGTCCAGAAATGAAGGCTACTAATGCCACTGCAAGGGCTTCACTGTTACTGGAACAAAAAGTTCAAGGCAGGATGAGACAGGCGGAAGGAGACAGATTATGGAAGGCTTCTTTATCAGGCTGGACCACATCCCATAAATTATTGAGGTCTCTGAAAGTTTTTAATCAGGATAGCAACGTGGTCAGGTTTGCTTTCTCATGGGTCACTCTGAAATCTGGCTGGAAGTTGGCCACTGGCATAGCAGTAAGAAGGTCCGTGAGCAGGCTGCTTTAATAGCTTTCAAGGGGATGATGAAGGTCTGAAATAGGAATCGAAATGAGGGAACGTTTGGAGAAATGTTCAGCGAGTATAACTGTTAGGGCTCTGTGTGGTTGCTTAGAGGTAGGAGAAAAAAGAGAGAAAAGTGAGGGGTCAGGCATAATTAGCTGTCCAGTATGGGTGGTTGAGTGGATGGTAGTGCAGCAACTAAAGTGATAAATGAAAAGAAGGATGATTGGAGGCAAGCCAGTGAGTTAGTGGGTGCCCACATGTGCCAGGCACTCTGCTGAGTTATAGGCTTGTGAAGATGAATAAGACGTGGCTCCTCTCTGTAGGATGTTCACATGCTGGTGGGCAAGACAGACATAAACAGGCAAATAAAATGCAGTTTGGTATATACAGTCTCCTTTCTTGATTCTTAACAAAACCATTTGATATCTTATCCTGAGGAAGTAAGACAAATCCCAATTAGGGGACATTCTGCATGACAATTCAACTCTTCAAAAGCATTAATGTCGTGAAAGACGTGTGTGTGTGTGTGTGTGTGTGTGTGTGTGTGTGTGTGTGTGTGTGTGTGTTTATACACACATATATATAGGTATAGATATATATATGTATATAGATCTGTCTGTCTCTGTCTCTCTCTGTCTCTGTCTCTCTCTCTATATTTATATATATATCTCATATATGTATATATGGGACAGTTCAATGTTAAAGGACACTAAAGAGGCATGACAAATAAGTGCAATGTATGATCATTGATTGGATACTAATACTGCCACTGTGGGATAACAGTTAAAAGGACAATACTATGATAATTGTGAAAATGTAAGTATGGACCATAAATAAGATAACAGTATCATGTCACTGTTAAATGCCTTAGGTGACTAATGTGTTTATATAGAGGAGAGTTCTAGGTATTCAGATGTAGATGCTGAAATAGTTAAGTAGTTGGGGTAACAAAGCATGATGTCTGTAACTTATTTACAAATATTTATGCTATTTAAAATATTTGTATAGCATTTCATATATATAGATGTTACGAATGTATCTAGAGAGAGCACACATGTGAATGAGGCAAATGTTCAAATTTTTGATAAAGGATATCTTATGTTCATTTTATTCCTTTCCAATTAATTACAGATTTGAAGTTTTCAAAATAAAATGTTGGGAAAATACATGAGGTATATGATATGATAGAGGTGGATTCAACATGCTATCATACCAGTAACGAGTGTGGGTAAAATATAAGAAGGGTAAAAGTTCTGTTTTTAGCTAACCACTCTCTTCAGGGTTTTCTCCATGCTTTCATTTTCCTGCGGGTAATGCTGTGTGAAAACGATCATTTCAGAAGAGTTCTGGCTGTGACAGTTAGGTGAGTCACATTCCATTGTATCATGGAAATTGACACCATGTATGTCTTAACTCTAGCACCACCAGCCAGTGCAGATGTCATTTTCTCCAATGGGAAGACTGAGCCCGTAAGAAAGGATACAGTTATATATGTTACTGGAACAAATTCATAAGACATATGACAAACCCTCTACCTCCCGGAGAAAAGTTAATCCATTTTGAAAGTGTCTCTACAGCATTCTTAAGTTTTTTTCTATTGAGTAGATTTTTTCTTGTCTCCCATGAATTCTGGAAACAATACTAGCAATTTCCATATATTGATTATCTCTATGCACCAGGTACTATCGCTATTTTGCATATGTGATGTTCATTTATCCAAAATGCATTTATTAAGGGAATACTATATACCAAGCATGATTGATTCTAGGCACAGGAGATCAGCAGGGAATAAAACAGATATAAATCTCTGCCTACTGGAGCTGGGTACATCTCAATGATCTCACTCAAACTTCATTTATGATCTTATCTGATCTGCACAATAAACCTGAAAGAGAGGTTTGATGAGATTTCAAACCTTGCCCAGTGTTACAGCTGGAGGCCAACCATATTCTTTCAAATACCAAAGGACTTGATTGTTCTATACCATCTTTCTTCTTTCCAATAACTCAGCGTCATTGGAATTTGAAGAATTTGCAAGCTGATGTGGTTCAACAGGGATCTGATAAAGAACAAAGGTATACGTCTACACAAAATCCAAATTTTAAAAAAAAGGATACAGAGTCTGTCTAAGAATATGCAGGATAATCTGGGACATAGAGTTTGCAGAGTACAGCATTGGAATATCTTGTACCTAACAATAAAAATAAGCAGGGAATATGCAAAAGCACCATTGCCCTGGGCAGTGTAGGCATTGCGTTCAATTCCGTGTGCCCTATCCCTCATTATACAGTTTGGGTTGTCTTTTGCACTGTTCTTTGTGCTCTTATCACTTTGATATGCTAAGGAGCTTTGACTCCACAGTGAGTGAATTGGGCCCAGCCAGTGTTCCAGATTGAAATTTTAATTCATTAAAGAAGCACATAGTTGTTTGTACTGAACTGAGCTACAAAATTATGAATTCCGAAAAAGACAGCCGGAATGTATTCCTATAGTAACTTGATCTTTGACAAAGTCGGAAAGTGCTGCAAGTCGGAACTACTTAATAATGATGAAAACAACATCGTTGAAAACAACGATGATCCTGGAGAATGGAAATTTAAAGTACTAATGCCAGCAATTAGATGTAATGACTAGTTTATTAGGCTATCATTTGTGTGTTATTTCTGCTTCAACACAAAGCCGATTGCTCACATCTCATGCCTACGAGGCACTCTCCACTGTGGGGAATTTGGGGGCTTCCAAGAAGCTATAGAGAATAGTTCTGGGACTTTTGGTTCTCACTATGGAGCACCTCCTTTCCCAGAATTACGCCAAGGCGGGCTCTAGCACCATCTGCCAGAGAGGCCACAGTGCAGCCCAGAAAGTCCTTTAGCACTCGTAACAGCAAACACCTGATTTTAGAGCATGAATCTCTTGTGTGCTTATGTAGCATGGGTCCTCAAGCATGGGACTCAGAAATCATAGCTCTCACAGCTAGAAAGAACCTATGCTATTCATTCCCAAGCTTTCTGGCAGGAAGGGTCTCACAATTACAGATGGTGAATTAAAGCTCAAGAAGGTCAAAGGTAAGTGGGAGAGAAGAGACATCTATTAGCTCTGGAATGCATGAAATTTGGCACACAAGGGTTACCTCACAGGAAAATACCAATTATCTGGAAATTTTATGTGAAAATTATTAGGGTTTGCAAGAGCTAGATAACTGATTCCACAGTTCACATAGCATGCATGTGTACAAATAAAAATCTGTATTCAAACATGTTCAACAGATATTTAGTGAGCATCTACTCTATGTTTGGCATGCTGTAGAAAATGAGGATAAAATATTGACTAACACAGGTATGTTTCCTGTCCTTGTGAAACTTACAGTCCAGAGAGGAATACAGAGAAGTCAATAGGCAACACCATGTAATAAGACCCTTTCTAGGGACACAGAAGTTGTAATGGGAGTCCCAAGAACGCTCCCTAACTACATATGGGGTTAGGAAAGATTCAGCAGAGCAAATGATATCCACACTGAGTCCTGGAGAAGAGAGAGGAATGAGATGACAGGGAGGCGGAGAGAGGGGTTCAGACAGCCGCAACAACAGAGGAAAAGGCTAGTGAGAGAATGGAACAAACCTGGAGAAACTGCTGGCAGTTTAGTACGACTGGATCGCAGGGTGCAAGAACAGTCGCAAGAGACAAAACTGGAATGTTAAGGATAAGCATGATGACAAGTGACTGAAGAACAGCCATTAATTTGGGGAGCATATATTTCCTAAAGAACTTTTAATTGGATAAAACTTAATACATGATGTGTACCTCTATTTTATAAACATTTTTATAAAAATAAATAGTATAGACGTTGAGTCAGGTAAAACTTTCAAAGAAGTAATAATCCCAACTTCCAAGAGTCTCAAGCCTTACTTGATGATGATGCTAAATTCTGTATTCCTTCCTGGGATGTCATAGTTTGTGGCAGTTCAGTTAAATTTACCATCCAGGCTCTGTGGCCAGTCTCAGGGTGCAAACTATTAGAACTATACAGTGGTTCTCAACTCTGGCTGCAAATTAGAACCACCTGGGCAATTTTAAAATAAATTGATGTCCAGGTCTCATCCTAAGATTCTGATTTAGGAAGTCTATATTGGAATTGGAGGTTGATATTTTCAAAGGGCAGGGATGTAAATGCTAAAGGCAGGAAAGAATCCATGTTATTCCCTATTCTCAGAGCTGATTATGTTTTCTCAGCTAGATCACGAGCTGCTTGCAACTGGGGGCTTTGACTCCCACTATTATTAATTACTACTACTACTACTACTACTACTAGTACTGCTACCACTACTACTACTATTTCTACAGCTAGCTACAGAACAGATATGCAATAAAAACAATTATTGATTAACAATAGCCATGGAGGAGAAAGGAAGGGCAAGTATATCATCTGTGCTTAATATCAGTTACCAGTTGTTGGGCGTCTACTATACGCATTGCTGTATCTCTAGCGCTTAACACTTTATGTGTCACAAGGTAGGACCTTAATAAACAAATATTGAATGAATGAGTTAATCTCCATTGTAGGGATAAGGAAAATGAAGCTAAAAGTGACTTAGCTGGTGTCACAAAATTATGTGATTCTAGATAAGGCTGTCGGCACTCAGAAGGGCAAAACTTGTTCCAGTACAGGGTGCTGAAAGTGTTGAGACGATGTCCCCAAAGGCACTCTATCGGCAACAACACTTGTGGACATCTCACCTTTCAGAGCTGTGGGAAATACCTGTCCCATCTGCTAGTTTGGTGAAAACTTCATGCCCTCCATTTGTCAGCACTACTACTCAAAAATGTCTAGTCATCACAAACACCTCTTAGCGAGGGCAAGCTTAGCCCACGTTCTCCCAGTGACCCAGCACTCTCTGCAGAGGGGAAACAGGTTGTAGTCCAGCCGACAGGAACAAAATCCTGGATGTGGATTTGTTGATGTAATAGAGCCATATATAGGTACTATGTGAGGGTGGGGCTCTGCGATGGGAGATGGGAGAACTGAAGGGATCCATGCTGAGAGCGTCACTGGGGACTTTGGCCTTTCATGTACTTATCATCAGGGCAGTAAGAGAAATGTTGACCACAAGAATAGAAAGAGTACCAGGCATACAAATTCATGGAGGACCTGGAAACTTTTCACACCTTCTTTTGCTTTCACTCAGTTGAACCAAAGGAACTGTGGTTGCATCTTAGTCTTTCCTTGTGAATTGGCGTTTTTGTTGGTTTGGCTATTTTTAACACTTTTATGAAGAGGCTACACAGGGTGTAGAAAGATCAGTAGTAGTTGAATGGACAGACATTTGATAAGACCTGCCTAGGTATCCGCATGTTATTGCTACACCCACATACATACATAAAAACCTCTTCCTATCTACACCTTAACTAATGTAGTATATATTATGGATATTAGAGAATTAATATATATTATATTTGTTGGCTGAAGTTCCTCAAACTATATTTATCACAACTTTAAAAATAAGAAACTTAAAAGTCTTACATCACTCCCTGTTTTTTACTACCTCTAAAATAAAATAAAATAAAACGAGGAATAGGCATTGATTTGAGTTTGTCTTTGTTTTGGTGAACAGGTTCTATATTCTGTGAACTAATTCAGAGAAAATTATAGTAAACAGATTTATAAATAAAAACCAAAACATCATATTGATATTATCTATAGATGTTAAATCCTAAGTAGCTGATCATATTTTAGGTTATAATATCCAAAGACTTATAAGTTTCAATATTTCCTTCAGTTTTTTTACTAAACCTAAACTTTAGTTTTTTATACTATTTTAGAAATGTAGCCTTCTCAATTATCCAAACTCTACTTTTATATCATCCTTTTTTTGCTTGCATGGCTAATACTCCACTGTGATATAAACAAAAGTATCCTCTCCTTTCCTCTAAAATGTGAATCACTTCACACAAACTTTACTAAAATATAATTTGCTTTCTGATTAAAGCAAACAAAAAACCCCACACAAACCAACAATAAAATATCTAGCCTCCCAGAAGGAAGCTACATTTAATCAAGAATTTCCAGAAACCATAACATGCTTTACTTACAAAATGTACTTCAAAGCAAAATGATAAAAACCCTTTTCTCTTTTCATTATGATTTATCTTTATGTATGAACTGGCTTAATTTCTCACATTTATGCTGACTTAGGTCCTTATGAATAAGGAGAAGGCCTTGGCTTCTTTTCCTTTTCCCTGTACTACCTGTAGTAAGGTCTTCTCTGTTCTTACATGGCTTAGTAGTGTCCTGACGGCACAAGTGGGGAAAAGCTGCTCGACGAACAAGTCCCAGCCATGGACACTGAATGCCAGGCCATGCAGGCACTGCCCACTTCTGTCATACTCAGTAACGCGTCTCTGATTGGTGTAAAGGTGTTTGCAGCAAGACTATTCGCATAAAGCAAATAGTCTTATGAAAGAAGGGAAATAAATCCCAACGTTAGTAAATTATGAAGTACTTCTGTGGCTTCCACACCAAATTAAATTCTTCACTAGAATGTTAGGGCTTTGGTAGTTTCTCATAATTTTTTTTTTTTTCTGTATCATGGACTTGCATAAAAAAGGTAAGCTTGCTTTCAAGTTTGCTAGGTTTCCATGGAAGAAAACAATGAAGGAAATTCTCTTTTGTTAACTATCTGCTGTGTTAAGTAAAAATTTTGGTTATCTTTTCCAAAAGATATATACTCAAAATTCCATGTTTCTTAAAAGTTTAAATGCTGTTCTTCAGTTCTGTTTGAAGCTTGTGGGTATAATTTGATTCAAAAGAAGTTAAGAGTAAGCTTTGCTTAGTCTATGTGATCACAACGTGTGTTGGTTTAAGAGTAGGTATTAACAAATGTTAAAAGCACATGTTTTTGTCCTGTCTTATCACTCTTTCCATAAGAAAACTACCCTTCCCATATTTTCAAATAAATATGCAGACTTCAAGTGGTTCATCTGGTCTGCCCCCCTTCCTTCACATTCCAGGGATGCCCTGTGGTTTGCATATGACTCAGGCCTGACGGGACAGCTCCCCTCCTGCCACGTGACAGGTCCAGGCCCATCAGCCCATGGCGGGCGCTATCAAGGAAAATGCACTTTGGGATCTGCAGCTCAGAGAATGAATGATCTTGGTGCTGCCCCCAGCCATGCTGTTGGTGTGTGGAGCAAAAGAACTGGGGCCTATGGCTTAAGCTTGAGTTGTGTTTTTGCCACTCGTGATTCCAAAGAATCCTGATCTGTACAGAGAGAAGCTGAGGTACTGGCATTTCTTTTAACAATGAAGTGACATAGCATCTTTGACAAACTCACTCAGTCTATTCTTTTGCTATGAGAATGACAGAAATAAATAAGAACTTACATTAAAATGCTACAAATTTTTACAGAAATACTATATTCGACTTTAAGAGAATAGAACAAAATGAATATCTACATGACGATATAATGTTTATTATTCTCATTTTGAAACTACAACTGTCACACTTATGAATGGGAAAACTGATACTCCATCACCAAAAAGTTCAAACTAATTTAAAGCAATTTGTCCTTGTCTTTTCTGATAAGATATTGGCTGCACTAATTTTTTCGAAGGTATTCAAATTTATATGGGCTGAAATAAATTCCACGCCTAAGTCAATTTGCAATCACTAAGTTAAGCAAATTTAAAGTTTTAATTAATCAATTAATTAGGTAATTACATTTCAGGACTTCTCAGAACTCTATTTATGTTAATGTGTATTGTAAATCTACATAAAGGAAACAGAGTATTCAGTCTTTCTGAAGCTTATTTAACTATGGAACTATTTGCCACTAAGCATTTTCAGGGACTAGCATTCTACAAGATACAATTGGGGAAATTCCAGTCTTTGTTATTAAAATGAGCCTCTGTACAGTACTTGCAAGTTACTAATGCACATTAAAATTACTATCCAAGAAGAGATCCCATCTATATTACGAGGCAGTGTGATGAAAGGTCAAGACTACCTGGATGTGAATGCCTGCTCTTCCACTTACTAACAGCTCTCTAAATGTTTTACCGCTTAGGTTTTTGGTGAAAATCAAATAGGATCTTCTCAGTGTCTAGGCTACCCTTTTTTTATTCTTAAAAAAAAAAGAAATCAGCATCATCATTACGACCTTCCCTAATGTCCTCTTTGTGCTTCTGTCTACTGTCATATCATTGCATATATCACACTGCACCATAACTCTCTTTTTATTGATTTATTTCTGCTATTAAACTTTGGGATAATTTAGAGCCCAAAACATGATTTGATCATATCTCTGGAGACAAGCATAGTGCCTGACATTTAGTAAGTTCTCAATAAATGACTGT
Organism: Rhinolophus hipposideros; assembly: GCF_964194185.1. Taxonomy (NCBI): domain Eukaryota; kingdom Metazoa; phylum Chordata; class Mammalia; order Chiroptera; family Rhinolophidae; genus Rhinolophus; species Rhinolophus hipposideros. The sequence continues at coordinate 12,974,509 of NC_138057.1, read as the reverse complement.
GCCAATTGGAAAGCCATCCCTCTTAGCCACTTACTAACGGGTAACTCCAGCTGCCAGTTGATAGTAAAAGGCTTAATGGGTCAAAATATTTGATGCTATTATCACTAAAATCTATTCCAGTAGACTCCAAAATGGGATGCTTTCACCAATGGTGGTGTTGACAGGGGTGTAATGCAATCACAGTCAGTCCAAAAGAAAATAAAAGCTATATTTATATATGTATATTTTAAATTAAAAAAACCCTTTAAACTTTATGGATATATCACATACTCATTGTCATCCATATGCGGTCTGTATTGCAAAAGTACACATACTTTTTGCAATATATCACATACTCATTGTCATCCATATGCGGTCTGTATTGCAAAAGTACCCTAGGTATTTTTAGGCCAGAGTGGAAGTGCTATCATACATAGGTATAAAAGCAGTGACTTAATTCACTCCTTGTTTTTCAACCTATTACAGTTTCTTAACTAAATTTATTGTTTCTATTACTGGGCTTAAACTAAATAAATGTCACAAAGTGTGTGGACTTAGATGTACTCTTATAATATATTAGCTAAAATTAGCTGATGTGGGAAAAAGACATTGCCATATTAAGGCATTAAACATATACCTTATTCCAACTTAATCAGATCTACTATTAAATATTTATATTTTTCTTAGCTATGCAACAATAATGCAACAATTTCTTAGCTATGCAACAATATACAACAATATATATAACTATATATGTAATAGTGATTATATGCAATATATTATTATGATTATATATATGATATACAGCTTAAGTACTGGGAATAAATGAGATGGCTCTGAGGGATGAAAGGTGTTCTGTCTCATGGTCAGAAAGCCTTTAGGACCAATACTTTGTCTAAACTTCTCAGAGATAGAGGTTTGATAGAGTCCAGATATTTAAGCATTATAGAAAGAGATGAATAAAAGAACCCAAGACTGGAAAAGAAATGAGATAGGGAGGGGCTTCACATTCAGATCTGAAACTGACACACCTTGCCAGATTCCCATGGAATACAGTCCTTATCAGCATTTCTCTATGTTGTCACAGGATTGGTGACTATCTTCTGCTCTCTTCCTCTTTTCCAATTAGGACATTTCATTAAGGAATCAGCATTTCTTATTTCAGAGCCATACATTTCAGTATCTATCCAGTTCTAGTACCGTATGCCCATAGTGTGTGGGTGCGTGTGTGGGTGTAAATAGGCTGCATATATAATAATTTCTAAATGTACTTTTTTGAAATAACAGCTTAATTGAGACATTAATTCATATATAATACAACCCACCTATTTTAAATGTGTAATTCAATGGTTTTTGGTGTATTCATTGGGCTGTGCAACCATCACCACATTTTCATTAATTTCCCAAAATGTCCTGTACTCATTAGTAGTCATTCCTCTTCCACTCCCTTCATCCACAGCCCTAGGCAACCACTAATCTACTTTCTGTCTCTATAGATTTGCCTATTCTAGACATGTCACATGCCTAATATATATTTTAATACTACATTTACTCCTTATTCTACACTGCAAAATTTTACCTGACTTCAGAAGAATGTAACAACTTTGCACTGACAGGAGGAAATCATAGAACTAAGGCAAAAATACTTCAGTATCAGGTTGGTTTCTGGAACAATCTAGAAGTTGTAGAATATAGCTAGGAACAATTCATACTATTTTGTGGGTACACAAATGGAAGAATGAAATAAAATATCATCCATCACTACAAATGATTTTGTTTTTAAGCCATACACATGATTTTAAATGCTTAATACTTCTGGAGCATTTTCTGAAATATTAGATTTTTTGTCTAGCCTTTTATTCACATAATGTTAATTAAGCCATGTAATAAATGCCAGGAACTATGCTTTATTTTTACAACAAGTCTGTGGCAGAAAATATGTCAGTATTATTATTCCCATTTTAAAGATAAGAAAACTGAAACTTAGAGAAGTAAAGTGAGTTGTCCCAAACCACACAACTTATACATAGAAAAAATAAGGGTTGAATTTAGGTCTTCATACTCCATTATGTGCAGTTTCCATCATATTACAGTTCTACCCTCAAACGACCAGTCTTTCTTATGTGAAGATTCTATACAAAATCTAATTCCATAAAAACTGATTAATGCTTCTCCCAGACCATTTTCCTAGGTTATCTATGATTATAGTTCAGATATTTCTACACTCAACAGAAATCCTTCCCTATATTTGATATTGTGGGTTTAAATACAAAACTTAAATACAAAACTTTGAAGAGTCCTTCTTTTTTGGTTTATTGCTTTCCCCAATAGTCCCATATGCAGGAGCGTTTAGATATTTGAGCTCTGGAATTTACTATTCTTCTCATTCATGTCTCAATACACAATACTCTCTCCCAGTTATTAAATCCCAGTGGGCTTGTTGCAAAATAAAAAAAAACATAAGATGAAAAATAATGTGCAATCATTTTACACAAACAGTCTTGAGCTGGAAATTCAGTAGGGGGGGAAAGCAAAACGAGGGAAAAAGAACTGGCGGATTACAAGGTCAGCCCCCATCCACAGCTGCAGTGGCATAACAACCTCAGAGAAATGTCTAATCACCTTACCAATCATTGTGGTTTCTTGCTGTGTTTAGTACAGTGTGTTTCAGGGTAGATTGCCGCTTTCCTAGCTTTTAAGTGCCTCCGGCTTGAAGGCACTGACATTTCCAGGAGGCGTACACATTTAACCCGGGGCAGGAATCATCTTCTGCAGTAAACAAGGCTGCCTATACGCAGGTTGGGATTCCAGAGTCCACTGGCATAAGTCCTCTGTAAGCGGAAGCGGGGCGAAGTCAGACAGGACTGCTCCAATGAACCAGCCAGGCTTGTCTTGGCACAGTAACCTAATAACCTCCAACTGTGAAAGGCACCGCTGGTGCTGAGAAACCCAAATGTTCATAGTAACAGGACTTTCTCCAACACAGTGGTAAGAAATGCAAGTGGTCCTGTCTGCTAGTAATATCCAGGGCACTACCTCATCCATATAATTAATCCCCAGAGAGCTAGCCAAGGAACTGTTCTGATTACAAAATAATGGTCCATCAGGCACAATTAGTACCCAAGTGAAACATGGCGTTTTGCAGGACAGAGATTGAAGTAAACAATTCCAGGCCCTAAAAGGGGCTTGCTTCTCAATTAACCCTTAGAGGGCTAATCGGTTTGCCTGAACAAAACGTAAGCTCAAACCTTTGTCAGTTGGCATGTTGGGGGAACGATTTTGATCATATCTTACTAGGCATGGCCCTGGCAAGTGGAAATGACTAATCTCTGAAGACGTCCACTATAGAACACCTGGAAAACACCCAGGGCTTAATGAACATATTAAATAGTGATTTGCTAAGGCATTAAAGGATACATTATGGAGTGTGGGTCCCAGAAAGAGTCTTAGAAGAATCCTAGTTCTTGGAAGCACAGTGATCCTGGCCTTGCTACTGGAGAAAAACGTGTGTTTTCTCTCTGATAGCTCTATAGAACCCAGCGGAACACGCTGCATGCAGGACATGGACAGACTAACTTATGGGTGTGGTTTGTTGTAGAATGAGGTTGGGACAGATAAAACTGTTGGTTTCGCTGGACTCTAAATAAATAAACCATCTACTGTCTCAAGAGCAATTTTAGTGATCACGCTTTTACTCTGTACTCTGCTAAGAGTTGTTCATTGCTGTACTCCAGCCACTAGAGCAGTGCCTGGTACAAAGCAGGTGCTTCCCAAACTACCTGTTGAGTAAATGTAGCCATGCCCTAAAAAGAGGCTACTGTGAATGAGAGGGTAGGGGGTGGGCAGTAATCATCCAAAAGTACATATTTAAGAGTCGTATGGTAAACAGGGCAGTGGTTTAATCTGATATGTTGTGGTTGGGTCTTTACTACTTTTAACCAAATATATATATATATATATATATATATATATATATATACATACATACACACACACACACACACACACACACACACACACACTGTTTGGGATATATATATCCCAAAAATGTATACACAATTGAAGAAAGGAAAAAACTGTATTAAAATTATAATAATATATACCAATAACAAAAGATGAATACAAATCACGTTTGACTTCTGCAATTACAAGAGGTGCTCAAAGTGGTTACCATCAGTACCCAGACACTTCTGATTACGGCGAACTACTGCCTGGGCAACGTTGACCAAAGTGTCCACTTGTATAAATTTTTTTATATATAAAAGGTACCTTCTTTATATACAAAAGGTACACATGACTTGTGTTCATCTTTTGTTATCAGTATATATTGAGTATTACCATTTTAATACAGTCTTTTCCTTTTTTATGGCTCTCTCTCTATCTGTATATGTATATATACATATATATATATATACATATATATGTATATATATATAATGACTTAATATAAATATACACATATATTTATATATTTTCAAAATACACATCTTCTAAAATTCTAAGATGGTAGGATTCAAGATATTGGTTACGAAATGAGCAAAACTCCTCTCTTAATCCTTGGATTTTAGGTCTTCCAGGGGCAGGAACAGGCATGTGTTGGACGTAATGTGGCATGACAGTAAAACATAGCATCTTTGGAGCCACAGACTCTGATTTTGAAAATAACTGCCAAAATTTTGCTATGTGAACTTTCAAACTTATTTAGCGTCTGTCCCTAAATCGTTTTTTTTCACATATAACTTGGGGCTAATGTAGGCTAACACCTACTTTTATCTTCACATAAACTGGAGTAAAAATAAATCTCAGTAATTGTTAGAGATGATGATGATGATGATGATGATAGTGAGGGTGATGATAAAGCTTTGATTGTGATGAAAAAGAAAATCATAGCAGCAGCTCAGAAATTAAACAGCAACATTCAGTGTTTCACAAGTACAGGAAAGAACTTTGACTCAGTTGTACATATGCACACACATGTACACATACATGCAGACAATGTTCTTACTGATCTTGACAATATGCCAAATATAAAATCTAACCAAAGAGGTTCTTTTGTGTCTCTTATTAAACCCAAAATAGTACATCAGAGAGATCTATCTTATACCAGGTACAGCAGTCTGATTTGTTCCAAGCCCAGTAAGTCTTCAGTGTGGCAGAACATCACCCTGTTACCTTAATTTTCCTTATCTTTAAGCAAATGAAACCTACTGATGGGGTACCCCAGGGACAGCTTGAATTTTCTCCATGATTTGTATTATCAGATCAGCTGATGTATATCATATTCTCAATATATTTATGATCAGTAGGAAAGAACAAAGCTTGAGAAATATCAGTGGTTGGCTTATGTTCATTTGGGCAAAGGAATACTGAGATGCTGGCTTTTATCTATCTGGTTAGCATGATTATTTAAATCTGTGTTCTTGTGTGGCACCATGGCAATCACAGTAGGAGGCCATGATCTCATGCTTAAGGGAAAACTTCTCAGCAGGGCTCCTGTAATCCTGAAATTGTATCATGACTTCAGCCCCTTTGGGGCCTCCTAGATGGAAAGCTCTGCTAGGAGAACAGGAATGCCCCTGAGGAATGAACCAGGTCCCTCTCCACATTGCACTCCTACTCCTGGACTTAGGCTGCCCTTATTGTTCTGCCATGAAATGATAAGCTTTAGAGGAAGGAAAACGTATTTCACTCAAGGAAAAAAAAAATCTTATTTTCTTCCTCCAAGGCTGACTTAACAGGATCTTGAAGAAACAGAAGGAGTCTTAAAGAAACCCCTTTGGCTTCTGAATACCAAATTTGCTCTAAATTCCTGGGAGTCAGGCTAGGCTGTCAATATAATCTGAGCCATAATGTGTTATTCATGTTTTTTCTGAGGTCATCAATGGGTTTGCTTGATATTCTTACTTTTCTTCAAAATAATGGCTCTTAGTGAAGCAATTTCTTCTTAACTTCTACCATGTGCCTACTTACAGGCCATATTCAAAAGCCTATTTTAAAATTCTCCAGCTCATCACCATTTTTCTTCTAGAGATTTAAATACAATCTATACCTCTCTACCCATCTTGCTATTTGTTGCTTACTAAGAAATATCTTCACATATGGAATATGAACCTCATTCTTATTATTTTATGCCAGCATTAAATTTTCAAAATATATAGGATCGCACACATTTTTTTTTTTTTTGAAATTAAGAAGCACAATTTTTTTTTTTTATAGTAACAGGCCATTTAAAAATCTTTGTGAAAAATTAAATATCAGTAGCATGGGTACCCTGGCCATCTGATCTCCAGGGACTCATTGTTAAACTGCAACTTCAAAATGAGTTTCCAATAAGAATATTGCACATTAACCAAAACTTACAAATAGTAGGAAATGTCATACAATCTCAGCTATTACCTTTATTGGGTTGAATGTAGTAAAAGAAGGAACCCTGGGTCTCATTGAAAATAAACTATTGCATGTGAAGATAAGAGAGCACAGATGTTTGTGCTTGAATGGAAAGAGCTCCATATCTGGAGTTATTGAGCATGTGTTGGAAACCTGCTTGTGCCATCGGCAAGCTGCGTTACCCTGGACAATTCACTTTGCCTCCATTGAACAGTTTCTTCCCTGCAAAACACGGCTCATAGGACTATTGTGTGGATCCGAAAATTAATATTCTCAATAAGTTCCAGGGTATTAGGAATTTCTAGCTCAGAAGTAAATCTTGGGGAAGAAAGTTAATTTCAAGAAGCAAAGGATGTGACACAAACTATTAGTCTTTAATGGCATGCTACTTCAAATAATATCTCAAATTTTATTGGCAATTAATAATTTATAAGCCATTTATCAACACAAAATTCTTTAATCATCCCAACAGTGCTGGGAGGTAGATATGCTGGACATTCTAATCTCCATTTTATAGGTACCGTAACAGAGGGTCAGAGAGTTAGAGAGACACACTATAGGCACCCACTTAGACCTCAGCCTCTTAATACACAGCTTAATTCTTTCCATTATGTTCTGAACTTCAGAGTAAAACTGATCTCAGGAAATATATTCAGCAACATTATAGCACAGTGCTTTTAATCATTAATTAATTCTCTAGAAAGACTGAAGCCTCTCTTCCCTCTAGAGTTCCTTCATTTTTTTTTTTTGATTGAATCCCTAAATTGCTTGAATTTCATGGAATTATATTTTTCTAATTCATTCATTCATTCATTCATTCATTCATTCATTCATTCATTCATTCATTCATACTGTCTTTGCTTAGGCTGCCTTAACAAAAATTCTAGACTGGGTGGCTTAAACAACAGAAAATTATCCTGGTTCCTGAGGCTGGGAAGTTTAAGATCAAGGTGCCAGCAAAGCAGATTTTATTCTGGACCCTTTTCTATTGGTTTGTAGGTCAGTCATCTAGCTTTGTGCTCACATGACATTCTTTGTGCCCCACATGAGGTAAGGTGTATGTGCGGTGAGCGGTGAGCACTCTCTCTCTTTTTCTCTCTCTCTCTCCCTCTCATGTCTCCTCTTAAAAGGGCCTAACCCCACCTGGTAGGCCCCACCTTCCTGACCTCATCTATCCTTAAATACCTCCCAAAGGACCCATCTCCAAATACCATCACACTGTGGTTAGGGCTTCAACACATGAATTTGGGGAGGAGACAGACATTCAGTCTGTGATGCATGCATTGATTCATTCAACAGTAATCACTACAGGCTTAGTGGTTAACTTTTATTCAATTCATCAGTGAACAAAGGACTTCTTTTCCATATACACCATACTTATTTGATCTTCAAAAGCAATTCTATCATATAAATAAAGCAAAAATCTTACTTCCATCTTACATATTAAGAAGCTGGGTCTCAATTTTTGGTCTCAATTTTTGAGCCTGGTTTTTAATTCAGAACTTTTGAGTGCAAATCCAGTTCTCCATATGCAACATAGCCAGGTAATGTTAGGGATACAAAAGCATTCATTCATTCATTCATTCATGCAAAATACCTGTAGAGAATCTGCTATTTGCCCTCTATGGTTAGTAGGGCTACACTGTGAATAAAATGCATTGAATCAAGCTGCCCTTTTAAAATTTATATTCTAGACCCTTTATCTTCCAGAAACATGTAATTCAGAAGAGCATGTACAAAAAACCCCTTACAATATAGGGAAGCAGAAGATATGCCATTTGATTTGCAAAGGCAGGAAAATGCTACAGATTTTCAAAGGACACAGAGACTGATTTTGGTTAAAAATAAATAAATAAAATAAAATAAAATAATAATGATAATAATAACAATACTACTACTACTAATAATAATACACAGAAACAGAAGCCATTGAGATGAAGTTTGGAGAATAGGTGAAATGAAGATGTAAAAAAAAGACAAAGGGGTCCACTAGACTTTCAGTTCCCTGAGAAAAGGGGGTTTGTCTCTTTTATTAAGTGCCTAGAGCAGTTACTGGCATATGGTAAGTGCTCTATATTTATTATTTATTACACTTGCAAAGGATAACTCCAAGCATAGAAATACTATGCTCAGCCCCCTGAAGGAGCGAGATAAAGCTCAGCGTATGCAGCTCTCATGGGAAGAACAGATTGGCTAATGCCTTTATCCTAAAGACCAAACAGAGAACCCTTACTCAATTCCCTTAAAAACACTCTAACCCGGATATTTGCATCTCTATTTGCTAGATGAGGAAATCAAATTGCAGAGATATTGTCTGCCTTGCCTAAAATTAACCAAGAGTGATAAAAGCTAGATATATATTATATATTCAGGTTCATCTGATTCTAAAGCTTGAGTTCTTTCTGTGCTACATTCTCTTTATTCTAGGAATAAGTGTAAATGTAGATATAAATGTAGGCATAGAAATAAAAAAGCTATTTAGGAATTGTACTTTTTACCCCAGAGTAAAAACAAAAAGAGAGTTCAGGAGGGATCATTAATAAAATGACTTTATGAGTTTGAATCACTCGACTCTCGATGTATTTGTACCCTACTATATGCTGCATAAATCCTCAGAAATGAGCATATAATGTAGCAGACTGGGTAAGGCGCAGATTTTGCTCGAACAAGAAATACTAATCCCATCGTCATTATCCTCCTACACATAAGTACTTAGCTGCAAAGACCCTCTCTTCTTCACCCAGCCTAGAACGTGATTTATCCAAATGCATAGAAAAGGAGGCTGAATTTTTCACTTTTCCTCTTTGCGTGATTTCTGGGAGAAGGACTACTATAACAATTATTGTTATTGATGTTTGCAGCTGATGTATTGCACACACTGTGGACGGAGTCTGGAAGCTCCACTTTTCTATTTTGCATTCTGAGAACGCTTCTCCGCTAAGAAAACACAACTGTAGGCACACCTTTCAACCTTTCTCTTCAGGGCTGTTCCCAGGAGTTGGCCACACAGGAGAATATTAAATAGAGCTGGCACTCGTTTGCCTCAGAACATTCCCCATCTCCGAGTTTTAGCAGAAACAAAAGCCTTCAGAATCCCAACCACACAGCTTACTTTGTGAAGTGACTGCTCAGGAGAAAAATGAATCTTGACAACACAAAGTAATACTTCACCCAGACTATACCTATCAGGCCAAAAGGTTTAGCGCAATTTCTTAGGAGTGAAGAATCATATATGCCTTCCCGGAAGAACTTCAAAATATTCAATTTCTTGACTTGAGCGTTTAAACAATAACTACTTGATAAAAGAAGCAGAAAGTCTCCGGATTTTTTTTTTTCTAATTGCTACAAAGTGAGGCAGAGACACAGCAAATATCTTTTTTTTTTTTTTCATTTCATCTGTGACTTCACCAGTACAAAATACCCTGGAGTCTTACTCAAACGTTAATGCTGAGGGTCCAGGAGCTGTTCTGTTTTTCAATATAGCTGACGCCGGGCCACTTAAAGACTAGGGAGAGCAGGTCTGAGACCCCACCAGCACTCAGGGTGCTCTCTGGCACATTAATAACACAATTGGCCATTGGGGGTTTCCTCTCTGGCCCACTCTGAATTTGGTTCAGAGTTATCTCCCACTGTCTAGCGATCATGGATTGGTTTGGTAGTGACTTAATCTCCCTTGGCCTTTGGTTTGATCTCTTAGTTGACATTTTCATCCTACTTCACGATAACTTCACCACACATGCTGGTCCTGGGCTTAGCTGATCTGGATTTCAGCAGACCTCCATACCCAATGCTCCTCCTGACCACCCAACTGGGCTTCTCAAAGGTTTTACCAGCATTTGGTGGAGAAGAATGCATTTAAGTCCAGTTCTCCTCCTTAGTTTAAGTCAAGGGCCATTCATTAGCAGGGCCACCTCAAACTAGTCACTTCACCACGCCACGTCTCTGTTTCCTTCTTTGTTAAACAAGAGTGAAAATAATTGGTCTGCCCCAGTTTTCTTGTGGGGATGCCGTAAGTTCATATATATGAAAGAGCTTCCTATACTATGGAAGGCTCTTTATATAGGAAGTTAAAACAAAACAAAACTCTTTTAGGTTAGTTCTCTGCTGCCCTCTCCTGGCTCCCAGTTTCCATAACTGTGATTTAACAGTGGGAATTAACCCTTTAGGTCTTGAAAGCATCCTTGACTAGACAAGGGATATGAAGAACTGTTTTAAAAAAAAATACACTCTTGTTTATAAATTAAAAAAACATAAGCCACATACATTGGTAAAGGGTTTCCTAAAGTCTATTCACATTTGGAGTCCAATTCTTAATTATTTTTCAACTCAGATTTCTTTACTTCTGTATTTTTCCAATCACTCTTGTCCCTCTGTGCCATCAAGAACATTTTTTTTTGATGGAGATTTTATTAAAAGGGTACTCTACTATTGTCTCCAAAATTCTTTTCTAAAATTCCAGTATCTATTTCATTAGTTTTGAAGCTGGGTGTTATTGACCATATCAGAATATATCAATGGAAGCTTTCCAGACAGGATAAGTAGGATTCAATCTTTCCTTAAATAATTTGTTGACCGAAGCATCAAGGGAATTCTATTGTGTATCATGCCACCAGGAATGATAATTAAGTTTATTCATAATCACGCAATGACAACTGCATTACAACTGCTGGCTGGCTGACAACAGTTGAAAAAGGTGTCACCTATTGCAAGGCCCACCTCGTTTTCAGAGAAGACAAAACGTGAAAAATGTGTATTTTAGAATTGATAAATATTTTATCATTTTGACATTTTATTGTCCATAATTCCTACAATGGTGGTACAAAACCATCCAATTTGTTCTGGGATATAATGAGTTCTAGGATATGATAAGATTTTAGCATGCCCAGCTTTTACTAGCATATAATGCCAGTCTTTTACTCCATTTCCCTTTATTTGACCACCTGCCATATGCCAGGTACTTCATCTAGGCACTGCAGCTACACCAATGAAAGACATGGCATCTGATTTCCAGAATACCACAGCTTGTAATGTGAACTCCTGCCTAGTACAGAAGGCATTCAAGTTAGATGCTAGACTGGTGCACAGAAACTTACTGCCGGAATTTTCTTAGCTGTCCGTGTATCCAGTGGTTTTAACTGACACATGAAGAAAAGGAGGCTGGGAGAGATTAGTGCCTCACTCAAGGCCAGTGCTAATTAATGATAGTTGTATGTAATCTATGTTGATTTATTTTTTTCTGGACGATTTCAGTAAACTGTTTTAGTGAACATAATTAACACTGTTGACTTTAATAAACTTTAACTAAAAGATGATTGGTAATGCATTCATTTTATTTTGATGGTTTTACTTTATATCAGGATAAGTGATGGGGGGATGAGCAATTTAAATTTCTTCTTTTATTCATTTAAATTATGGAATTTTATTTTTATTTTTAAATTATAGAATATTTTATACTTATGAAATTATATTTACAATGTATTACATATAAAATATATGAGAAGTACTAGAAAAACACCCACATTAAGAAATAGGTTATCTAAATACCATTTTCTGTTGGTGGATGCTGCCCCGTAAGCGTCCATTAAAGTCTCTCCTCCATTCATATCTAAGTCAGAGTCTCTCAAGGAGCCTGAACAGCTGTGGAAGCTCTTCATGTGAGGTTTGAGCTTTGAAACAACCATGAGAGTCTGAGGAGCCATTTTGAGCAATGGGGAACCTCACAGACTATGTGGGGACCAGTGATCCAGAGGCCTTGGATTTGTCACCTCTGCCACCATGGAGGAGGTGGGTGCAGCCATGAAGGCAAGGCCATACAGGTAGAAGGAAGAGTCTTGAACCAAAGAGGGCTGTCTCCCTCTTCAATAAATGGTGCTGGGAGAATTGGAAAGCCACGTGCAAAAGAATGAAACTGGACTGTTATCTGTCACCATGTACCAAAATTAATTCAAAATGGATCAAAGACTTAAGCATAAGACCTGACACAATAAACTGCATAGTAGAAAACATAGGTACTAAACTTATAGACCTTGGGTTCAAAGACCATTTTATGAATTTGACTCCAAAGGCAATGGAAGTAAAAGCTAAAATAAACAAATGGGACTATATGAAACTTAAAAGTTTCTGCACAGCAAAAGAAACCATCGACAAAATAAAGAGGCAACCGACTGAATGGGAGAAGATTTTTGCAAACAGTTCCTCCGATAAGGGGCTAATATCCAAAATATACAGGGAACTCATGAAACTCAACAACAAAAAAACAAACAACCCAATTGAAAAATGGGCAGAGGACCTGAAGAGACATTTCTCCAAAGAGGACTTACAAATGGCAAATAGACATATGAAAAAATGTTCAACATCACTAATCATCAGAGAAATGCAAATAAAAACCACAATGAGATAATCACCTCACCCCAGCCAGAATGGCTATCATCAACAAGACAAATAGCAACAAGTGTTGGAGAGGCTGTGGAGAAAAAGGAACCCTCATACACTGTTGGTGGGAATGCACACTGGTACAGCCGCTATGAAAGGGTAGTGTGGAGATCCCTCAAAAAATTACAAATAGAATTACCATATGACCCAGCAATCCCTCTCCTGGGTATCTACCCCAAAAATTTGAAATCATTTATACATAAAGACATGTGTGCTCCAATGTTCATTGCAGCTTTGTTTACGGTGGCCAAGACATGGAAACAACCAAAATGTCCTTCGATAGATGAATGGATAAAGAAGTTGTGGTATATATACACAATGGAATACTATTCGGCGTTAAGGAAAGATGATATAGGAACATCTGTGACAACATGGATGGATCTTGAGAGTATAATGCTAAACGAAATAAGTCAGACAGAAAAAGCAGAGAACCCTATGATTTCACTGATATGTGGTATATAAACCAAAAACAAGACAGACAAATGAGAAACAAAAACTGATAGACACAGACAATAGTTAAGTGGTTACCAGAGGGTAAGGGGAGTGGGGGGAGGGAGATGAGGGTAAGGGGGATCAAATATATGGTGATGGAAGGAGAACTGACTCTGGGTGGTGAACACACAATGGGATTTATAGATGATGTAATACAGAATTGTACACCTGAAATTATGTAATTTCATTAACAATTGTCACCCCAATAAATAAATTAAAAAAAAAAAAACAAAGAGGGCTGTCTCAGGAGAAGATTCTGAAACACCTGGTGCCAATTAACTGTGAAAAAGATTTTTGTTGGTGGTGTTAAAGAAGACACTGAAGAACATTGCCTAAGAGATGATTTTGAACAGTGTGGGGAAACTGAAGTGACTGAAATCATGACCGACTGAGGCGGTGGCGAGAAGAGATGCTTTGCTTTTGTAACCTTTGATGACCATGACTCTGTAGACAAGACTATCATTCAGAAATACCGTCCTGTGAATGGTGACAACTGTGAAGTAAGGAAAGCCCCATCTAAGCAGGAGATGGCTAATGCTTCATCCAGACAAAGTGGTTCTGGAAACTTCAGTGGTGGTCAAAGAGATGGTTTTGGTGGGACTGACAACTTTGGTCATGGAGGAAACTTCAGTGGTCGAGGTGGCTTTGGTGTCAGTCATGGTGGTGGAGGGTATAGTGGCAGTGGGGATAGTTATGACGGATTCGGTAATGATGGAAGCAATTGTGGAGGTGGCAGAAGCTACAATGATCTTGGCAATTACAACAATCAATCTTCAAATTTTGGGCCCATGAAAGGAGGAAAATTGGGAGGTAGCTTTATCCCCTATGGTAGTGGAGGCCAGTGTTTGCCAAACCACGAAACCAAGGTGGCTATGACGGTTCCAGCAGCAGCAGTAGCTATGGCAGTGGCAGAAGGTTTTAATTACTGCCAGGCAACAAAGCTTAGGAGGAGAAGAGAGCCAGAGAAGTGACAGGGAAGCCACAGGTTACAACAGATTTGTGAGCTCAGCGAAGCACAGTGGTGGCGGGGCCTAGTTGCTACAAAAAAGACATGTTTTAGACAATACTCATATGCATGGGCAAAAAACTCAAGGATTGTATTTGTGACTAATTATATAACAAGTTATTTTAGTTTCTGTTCTGTGGAAAGTGTAAAGAATTCCAACAAAGGGTTTCAATATACTTATTTATTTATTTTTGCACACATGCTGTTTATTGCTAAATGTAGTAGTCTAATCATGATGCTGAATTAATGTGCCTTAAAAAAAAAGAAATAGGGAATTTCATATATTATTGAAGTCTCTTGTGAGACTATTCCCTTCTCTTCACCTCAGAGGTCATCAGCATTCAGAACTTTTTATAATTCCCTAGCATTTCTTCACAGTTATGTATGTATGTAGTCTGAAATATTGTTTAGTTTTGCGTATTTTCAAATGTTATCTAAGGAGTATCAAAGCATATGTATTATTCTCATGACTTTCTTTTTCTGCTCCACATTATGATTATGAGATTCATGCTGATGTAAATAGCTGTTTTATTCATTTCAATGCTGTTTAGTAATCACTAAACCAAAATTTATCTATTCATTCTCCTGTTGATTGTTGATGGACATCTGTGTTCTTTCCAGTTTTTATTATTACAATTAATACTATACATTTATTCTGTTGTACATATATGGGACATTTTCGTGTGGTATGTGTGTGTGTGTGTGTGTGTGTGTGTGTGTGTGTGTATGTGTGTATTTGCTGGGTCATTAAATACGCACATTGATTCACACATACACCAGAAATGCATGAAAGTTCTTTCTTCCAGAGCCTCACAAAGATGTGTTACTACGTATTTTAAAAAAAATTTCCAATATGGTGGGTAAAACAGTATCTCATTGTGGTATTAATTTGCATTTCCTTGATTAAAAATCAAACTACATTTTCGTGTATGTATTGGAATGTTGACTGTTTTGTGAAATGCCTACTTATTCTTTGCCTTTATGTTTTTTTCTTTAAATAGCTTGTCTTTTTCTTATTGATTTGAAGGAGTTCTTTATGTATTATGCATACTAATTTCTTTCTGGTTTTACATGTTGTAAATATCTTCTACCGTTGTCTGCTCTTCTATTTTCTACATATCTTTTGATGAATAGTTTACAATTTTAAGGTAGTCAAATTTGTTAATATTTCCTTTCTGGTATTATAACTAACCCCACATTTTCTTTATGAATTGGACTTTCCTGATCCTTTGCTTTTCTGTATATATTTTACAATTATATTAGAATTTTAATTTGAAATGTATTCAATTGATTGGATTTTTTTCTTATTCCATTTTTTCCTCTACTGGGTTGATATTTATATACACTAATTCTATTCTGTTAGTTGATACCATTAAAGTGTAAATATGCATACTTAATAAAGTCATACGTTAATCGGTATTTTTAACCTCCCCTCATATAGTAAAAATATTTTAGAGTACTTTAACCACCTTCTGATGTACCTTATATTGCTTTGCAGTAGTTTACCCCAAGTTTTTTTCTCTTTTTTCATTTTTAGTTCTACAAATTATAAATTATTTTTTCAAAGGATATTGACTTAAATCTACCAACGCATTGGTCATTTTCTTTGTTCATTTTCCTTTTTTTCATGTCACATTTTCCTCTGGTATCCATTATTTCTTTCTTAAATATATTCTTTAGAAGTAAAGATCTTTTTTTGCAAACTTCAGGTTTTTTTTCTTTTTTAATTTTCTAAGATTGAATTTATTTATGTTCTTAAAACATAGCTCCATTGGGTTTAAAATTTTAGATTGACAACTATCTTTTGTAGCACATTAAAGATTCATTCCATAATTGTCTTCTGGATTCCACAATTGCTGTTGAAAAGTTACATATAAAACCTAATTGCTGATACTTTGTAGGTAAGGCATCTTTTCCCTCTGGCTGCTTTTAAGGGCTAAATCAAAGAGCCTATTCTTCCATTGTTTGTCTTGGTCTTCCACAGAAGACTGGAAGTTGTGTAGTGAAGTTGGAAATAGGAAGTGTGTAGTGACAGTAACAAGCAGAGATACTTTCCGCTAACATTTTTCACATGACTGAATAATGTTTGACTGGGTAGTTCAGAGGTGTCTATCTCATAGAGAACTACAACAATTAACTCTAAGACAAAAGCCCTTTGGCAGTGTAGACATGTGGCCAGAAAAATGTCTAAAATCACAAGAATACTGACAGTCAATGGAGCACCAAGATGTATTCTCACGTAATGGTATACACTTACTACTTGTTTGTAAAGTAAATGAGTGAACATTCAGCATACAATTTAACACCTCAATATATTCCACAGGGACTAAGAATGGAGTAAGGCAAAATAGAGGGATTGAGTACATTTACTATGATTGATTCATATCCAAAAAAATCACATGCAATATATTTTCATCTACTCAAATAAATCTTACAAAATGTGAACACATTTTAGTAAGATTCATTTGAGTAGATGAAAATATATTGCATGTGATTTTCTATCCTAAAAGAGTCAAAAAGCTTACGAATTCTGCATATAAATATTTTGTACATTTGTAATATTTTATTAGCTATATTTACTTACTCATGGATTCAGTCATTCACTCAAAAATATTTATTAAGGTCTTTTATGTTCTGGAGACCTAGGTTCTTTTATCTAAATAAGTGGATCATGGCCATTCCCTTAGTTTTTCAGAGAAAGAAAACAAAAACTCTTAGGCCATGATGGAATCACAACACAAGTGTGATATTTAATTACCATTGATGGAAAATATTTTCATTAAAATGCTAACTAACTTGAATAAAAGAGTTTCAAGAACTAATAACCAAAACTCACGCCAATATTACTCAGAGATTTTAAAAAGGCTTTATTCTTTGATACAGTTGGCCAAAAATCAAGAAAGAAGAAGGAAAAAAATGAGAAAGAGAAAAAAGAAAAAAATGGACAAAAGATAGGATCCTCAATCTGATAATAAACTCATGTTCAAATTTCAGCTATGTACCTCCCTTTGTCAAAATGACCCTATCATACTGATCAACTGATGGAAAAGAACAGGCCTTCTCTGAGGATTAGGCTTCAACCCTAGAGTATGATGTGTTCATAATTTATCTTGTTTTAATTAAATTTATTGGGGTGACATTGGTAGTAAAATTATATAGGTTTCAAGTGCACATCTCTATAATACATTATTTCTATATTGCATTGTGCATTTGTCCCCCCAAGTCAATTCTCCTTCTATCACCATATATTTGAACCCCTCTACCCTCTTCTACCACTCCCTACCCCCTACCCCCTGGTAACCACTAAACTATTGTCTGTGTTTATGAGTTTGTTTGTTTGCCTTATTCATTTATCACTTTCAGTTTTATATCCCACATATGACCATATATCAGTGAAATCATATGGTTCTCGACTTTTTCTGTCTGACTTATTTCGCTTAGCATGGTAATCTCGAGATCTATTCATGTTGTCACAAATGGCAGCATTTCATCTTTTTAAAGTAATATTCCATTGTATATAATTTATCTGCTACATGTTATGGTTACACAGTGATATGTGTGTGTGTATATATATATATATATTTATATATTATATATATTTATATTTAAAACATAAATAAAACAAACAAATATGACTCTTGGCTAAAAATACACTGGTGATGGATTAACAGAGAAAATGACATAACTCCTTTACTCCTACTTTGAGTCCATTATCTCTGGACATCTCATCCTTCAATGAGAAGGATGGTCAAGCTGGTAAGAGAGAGACACACATTAGTGAGAGGAAATGGAAGCCCAATCAAGGTGAGATAATTCTCAGGAAGTGATTGACTCCTTCCCGGGTGGAAGTGAAGGCTAGATTCCAAAGCTGCTGTCGGCAATATCTGAGGAAAATGGAGAACAAAATGGGCACTAGCGGACTGACTGGGACAGTATCTTTTTAAAAACCTTAGTGAACTTAAAAGTTCTTCTAAATATGATTTTAAAATAGACTATTGTAAAAAAAGGTTTGTGAGCAATTAGAAAAGGAATGAAATCCGGGAGTGCCATGTATTCATTCCCTAGTAAAACTTATATTGTATTGACCTTGCTTGATCTGTGGGTAAAATCTTTAGATTCCTCTGCTAGTGACATCTTATAGACAGAATGGGAGCATATTTCTGCTAGACAGTTTGTGAGAAAACAAAACAAAAAAATGGAGAGTAAGATGAAACTATAGGTTCAACACTTTTACAATTCGGTGGATGCATAATTGATGGTACCCAAGGTGAGTTGTGACTTCTCACAAGATAAAGATGCTTGGTGAAATGATGAACCCTTCAGAATCTTCGTCCTCATCTGACCAACATTTTCATTAAGACTTGAGTTAAGACACTGGATAAATTTGTAGGTGACAACAAACTGGAAAGAATACTTATATGTTTTATAGAAAAATCAGGTTTCAAGACAAGCTCAACAGCCTAGAAATGTGAAATTTAAGACAGGTAATTGCAAAAACATTTGAATATAAATGTGACTTACTGAGTAAAATTTAACAACTTAGCAGGTAAAAACACTTGAGCTTTAGAAAAGTATACTCAATATAAGGTGATAATAAAAAACAATGATTCTACTGCCTGCATCAAAAACACCTCAGGAAGGACTCAGTCAACACAAGTTAACCTCTTCAAAGACTCTGAGTTATTTCTTGTTTCAGGTTTCCAGTACTCGTTTTGTCAGTTACTCTAAAAGGACTAATAATGTTATCTTATATTTATTACACTACTTTTTGATTTTCAAACTTGTTCTCTCTCTCCCTCTCTCCTACTCTCTCTCTACACACACACACACACACACACACACACACACACACACACACACACATACACACAGTTTGTTTTAGAGCTCACTAAGTACGCATAACGTTTCAGATCTCCGTTGCTCCTTGTAATACCTCTTGTGTACTTATAAATATTTATAATTCTTTTTATAAATGATAGATGTCAACCTCTGGAGGTTGGATTGCCCCAAGTTTTTTAATAAGTCCCTTTCTTTTCTCTATAAATATATGTTCCTCAGGTGGTCTTGTTCAGTTCCAAGGTTTTAAATGCAGTTTGTATGATGGTGACGCCCACATTTACATCTCCATCTTTGAGCTCCTTGCTGACCTCCAGATGCACATATCCTGAATCCTTGACATATTCATTGGAATGTCACGTAATACATCTCCAAACAGACCATGTGATATTTTCTTCTACTGTGTTCAGCTGTCAGTGTTCTACATCTTAGTAAATAATATCATCTTCTACCCAGTTGCTCAAGTCAAAAATCCAGGTATCACCTTTGATATGTCTTCCCTTACAATCACCATGAAGCCTATCAACACTATCTCCAAAATCTCCCCAGGAAACATCCAATTCTGTTCATCTCTGTTGCTATACCAGAGTCTAAGGCCATACCACCTTTCATTATTTCCAAAACCTCTTATATGTCAGCCCACTTTCACTTGTGCTTTCCATAGGACATTCTCCAAACAGTAACCAAAGTTATCTTTCAAAACACACATCAGATTTTCTCATGTCTCTGCTCAAAATCCTCCAATGGCTTCCCATATAATAAAAAGAATATCTCAATATCTACCGTGGCACAGGGCCCCTATCTCATGTGGCCTGCTCTAATTTTTTAAGCCTCTTTTCCTCTCACTGTCTCACTTATTCACAAGAGTCAAACCACAATGACTTTCTATTCCTTGAACATTCCAATCTTACACCTGCTTTAGAGACTGGATTTTTCTGGTCCCTCTGCTTAGAATTCTATGCTCCCAGATTTGTAAATTGCTGTTTTCTTGTTGTTTGCACCTTCGTTTGAAGGTTTACCTCCTCGATGATGACGACTGTACCTCCTCCAGCTACTATCAGAACATCCTGGTTTACTGTCTTCAAAGCAAGAATCACTATATGTATAGCAATGACCTTGTATATTTGTTCGTTGACTATCTCTCCTTCACATAGTAATGGGATCCTATGTGTAATTGCTACCACTGCATCCCTAAAGCCTAGAACAGAGCATGGCACATAGTCGACACTCAGAAATAAGTATCTGTTGCATGAATAGATTCTGGAATTAATGAAGAAAGTTTTAAAATATGGGTATTTAAATTTCAACATGAGTTTTGTGTTCATCAATCGAGAAACGTGACGTAGTAGATACTTTCAGGTTTATCGGGAGCAGGCACTGAAAAGAACAACTTTGGAGCTTTTACATGGAAAATGCATCAATGGTTAGATGGGACAGTTGTGTGTGGGTGGGAGAGGGCAGCCTGAAACAGTGGACAAGTTCTGTTTTCATTAATTTGGGTTCAGTTCCCTTCTAGAGGATTTAGCAATTGAGAATGATAGTATAAAACACAGTTTTTCAACCTCAGCATTGTTCCCAGGTGGGGTTGGATAATTCTTAGTTGTAGGAGTTGTTCTGGACATTTTTAAACTGTTTAGCAACAATTCTGGCTTCTGCCCACCAGATACCTTTCTAGTTGTGACAACCAAAAAACATCTCCAGACACTGCCAAATACCCCCAGAGGTGAGGAGAGGCAAAATCACCCCTGGCTGAGATTCACTACTGTAAAGACATTTTCTGACACTGATGTTTTTCACATCTAACAAATACACAAAATTATTTTTAGAAAACAGAACAAAGCACTTCTTAGGATGAAGTGTTGTTATAAAACACCCAAAAGGGAAATAAAAGTAAAAAAAAAACTGTGCCCATATTTTGGAATGGGCTATAGGTTTAACTGTAGTATGTAATGGGAATATTTAGTTGGGCCCGATTTTAACATTCAGAACTTAAAAAGAAAGGTATTTTATTCAACTACAATTCTTGGCAACTTCAAATACAAAACTCAGAGGTTTTGTGGCATTCTGAATAGAGACGGGCTATATAGATGAAGAGAGCTGTTTTGAATCTCAGCTCTGCTACTTACTCGCTGTGTGACCTTGGGTGAGTTACCTAATGGAGCTGAACATCACTTTTCTCCGCTATACAGGGAAATGAAATCCCTATATTTTAGAGTTATTGTGAAGTTTAAATGAAGTTATGCATAAAAATGGCCTGCCTGAATGTATAATGCGAAATAGATTCTCTTTGAATTGCGGTGATTTTTTTCCTAAAGTGCTTTTTCTTTTTATGTTATACAACAGCAGGTAACGCAAATGTATACAATGATACAGAATCAATATACAGTGAAAACAATAAAGGAATGTCTCTACTATTTCCATGCAAATAGAATTTGACAGGAGTCAAGTATTAATTAAGATACTGCTTTCTGATTTCACATTGTACTTCTTGATCATAGAAACCTTCTTAATGAGATCTGATCTTGATGCTTGACGTGTGTTATCACACTCTCAACTTCTGATTTAATAATTTCATTTCGGCGAGGTATGCCTTCCTGCGAGAAGTAGGTCGGGGTGCTCCTATGTCACCTTGGGTTTTGAAGCACATGAAAGGAATAAAATAGAAAACCGCCTTCTGAAATCTTATTAAGACGGATGAAACTTTAGGACTGTCATCTTCAATTGCTGATTTCAAAAGACCTTCATCTCAAATTGGTAATGGGATGTTGTGTCATATGGGCACAGTAAACAACCTGTACCCAAACTGAGTACAAAACCCTCAATATGATCATAAACTATCAGACTAAAAAAAAAAAAAAAAACAAAAAACCTTGCTATTAATTGTTTGATTTAGGGTCAAACGTCTAATGTTATGTTAGCAAGGAAATGAGTCATGTCCTAAAACATTTTCATTCTTACAAAGCTGTGAGTATGGGTCTCAAACTATAAAACATGGCCATAATATTTGGGTGGGGCTTTGCAGTAAACATTTTGAAAATGGTAGTAGATAAATGGGCAAATAACAGACTTCGAAAGCTTTAAAGTGGGTTTTCAAAGCCTCTGTTACTTACTTTCTCTAATCTAAGTTTTATTATTTAACTACCTTAAACTAAATTCTTTTCTCCCGTTCACAGTGGGGAATGTCCCAGTTTAAAAAAATAATAATAATAATTGTTTCTCTCCCTCCTTTCCTCCCTTCCTTCCTTCTATTGATCTCTTTCTCTCCAGAATTTCTGACTCACAGATTCCTCTTTGTCTGTATTATCTTGCCACCTTATCATCCTTCAGTCAAGAAAATCAAAGCCAAAATTCTAGATGTCCTTTCAGCAATTGTGCAGCCTTATAAGGACTGAGTGAGTGGGTTTGAATTTCCCCTCTGGCATCGTCTTAATGACTTATGCTTGTCACTTACTATCCCCACCTCCAGGCATTTATGGGGTGCTCTCATTGCCCCAGGTGCTTCTCTCTCTTAGTACTGACCTAGGACATTATAACCCTTTCCTTCTTCGCTTGCTTCCTTCCCCACTGAATTGAAAGCACTTCCAAGGCTTCAGTGCCTACCTTTAAGAACAGAATTGTATTCTGAGACCCATGCTTTGTTAAACATCATGTCTGTGAACAAGATTCCCAAATAGGGCACACTTTTGGTGAGCACAGCACATGGCTGGAGGCAGGAAGTTGAGCACTTGCCCCCGATAGCCCTGTGGGGCTATGTAATCCCTGGCCTTGGCCACAGCCCCTTTGAATTCTGTAGACCAAGCCTAATTGCTCCAGGGAGGGATCTATCTCCTCACATAGCTGAGCCACTGGGTCGTGGTGAGAACCTTCTTCCATGAGATGCTTTTGTTTTAATTATGAAAAGACTCTCCTTCAAGGGTGGCCAGATTATGAGAAAAGGTATCACTTCCTCCTCAAAATAGGTTGACTATTACAGACTGTTATTAAATTGGGGTAAATGCTACCCCATTCTGAACCTGCCTTCGCATCACAAAGGGAAAGCGAGAATTACACTTGCCAGAATTCCCCTCTTGATAGTTCTAGGGTTGGCCTCTATAAAGATTAAATAAAATACCACATGTGAAATGCCAGGCACGATGCCTGGCACCAAGTAAGAGTTTAATCAATTTCAGATGTTTTTCTCTTTTTCAACTTTGGATATTGATGTCACATTAAGAGCAGATATACCAAATCTAATGAATGTGTAAACTTGAGAAGGCCATCAGATATATTCATTAATCAACAGTGATCATTTTTCCTTGAGAAGTGTTGACTATAATAATAGCAAAGTCTGGAATTGACCTAGTATAAGGCAAAATGAGGAAGGAATAAAGAACATTTAAGATGACACATGTGTTGGGAAATTCATATCATAAGAGTAATTGTACATTGTGTGTCACATCAAGATTAAGATCCATTTTTTAATTAACTAATAATGATTATGCTGTCATTTAACTGTGTTGTGCATATCTTCCTAGACCTTCTTGGACCTTAGAGTATAATCTGATGAAATATTAATTAAAAGAGAACTGGTGCATTCTGAAAAGCAAGAGTAGGGAAGAAAATGGCTATATGCACAGCAGTGTACCGTCCTAAAGAATTTGTAGTAATCTGGTTTTTCTAAGAGACAAGCTTTGTTGGTACCAGAATCATTCTAATTAAACTCTTTGTGCTCTTTGGCTTTTACAAAGAATGTAAAAGTTTCCTTTACTCAGCATCTCTTAGACGCCTTCAGGTGCTGAGCCCTCACATGACAAAGTAAAGATGCGAGGACAGAAAATAGGTAAAATATTAGTAATAAAACAAACAGGACGTATCTCCATTCCAAAGAAATAACTAAATAGATACCAATCACACATGCTCAAGTGAGGGAAGGAAATGATCAGTTAATAGGCACATAGTATGTGCTCACTACTTATCAATATTATCTTAGTTAGCTGCTCAAGATATTTTGCTGAAGACAGCTCACTAAGATATTTTGTTAAAAGCTTGTGAACTAGGTATTTGTATTCCCATTTAATACATGAGGAATTGGGCTCATTTTGCCCAATGTTGCGTAGTAGAATGTGAAAGAGAAAGAATCCAAACCCTTTGATACCTAATCCTGTTGATTTATACTATCATATTTTGCAAAACAAACAAACAAACCTAAATAAAACAAAATGAAACTTCTGATTAGTTGTGTAATGCCAAAGGTATTGCCCTGTGCATAGTAGTTGCTTCATGAGCACTACTGGGCATTGCTGAAGTCATGGGGCAAACTCTGCATAAATAATTCCCTTTGGAATGGAGAAAGTCAGAGGTTAGGATGGACTTAACTGAAGGCCCCTGGAGGATGAAGGTACGAAGGGATCTTTGGAAGGAGCCCATACACTGGCCTTTGGTTGCACGTTATAGCTGCCATTCACTGCTGTATCACACTCTGTGAGCATTTTACGCACAATATCTAATATAAACTTCAAAGCAGCCCTTGAGCTGTGAAGTATCATTAATCTCATTTTACAGATGAGAACTTAGAGACTTAGAGCGGTCCAATAACTTGCCCAAGTTCATACAAGGCCGCCTACCTGTCCCTGAAGATCGTGCTCATGAATGTTACACTGTATTTTTACAATTAGACATCATACTATATGCTACAGTATAAGATGTTTACTAAACATAAATTCAATTGCACTGAGATGTAAAAGGCAGACCCTAGGAAGTCTCGTGTACCTGCAACTCCCAGATCATGGGAACAATAGAAGGGAAGGGCAGCTTCTTTCTCTCTCATTCATTCCGGATGTCTTCAAAAACTTTGGGATATGCAAGAGTGGATGAGGTATACGGCATTGACATATTCACCTTTCATGGGTCTTTCCTACAACTTGGTGTCTTTTCTGAGGCACTAGAGCTGTCACAGTGTGGCTTTAACCTGAATAAGCCAGCAGAGTAAGATTAATTGTTTGGCATCGATGAAATGCATTTCTGATGTATCAAAAAACAAAACCAAAATATACCACTGTGTCAGAAACTAAAAAGCAAGATGGGTCATGGCAACTGATCCCTCTATTACCGGAACCAATTCCGGTCAGTCCCAGACTCCACTGGTCAAGCTGCGGCAGATCATCCCTGTGCCATGGAAAACATTCCAGCTATCCCAGAAAGTAGTGGATATGGAAAGAAGGATGGGTACCTTGTTACCTCACGAGAGTGATCAAGATAGCAGAACCCACCTGGGAGATATAAAGTCCCCAATATGGAGATGGAAATCCCCAAGAATAGCATGTGGCCAACAGGCAAAGAGAGTTAAAGTCAGAGGTACCTGGGAGGTATTTTATTGGGCAGCAGGATATTTAAAAAACGGTATGTATTTGTTAGTAAAATAAGGCAGCTCTCTATGTACTGAGATGAGGAAATCTCTAAGACAAATTGTTAAGTAATATAAGAACACTGTGTGTATAGTATGTTCCTCTTTATATTCAGAGATGTAAACAGCTATATAAAAACATTTGCATTTGCTTATATATATAGAGGACAACCCTGGAGGAATATATCTCATTTGCATCTGGATAGGGAGCTGGTGAATAGCAGCGTGAGGGAAACTTACTTTGCACTGAAAATCCTTTTATGTCATACTATGAGAATATATTACCTTAACAGAAAATAAATATTTTTAATAATAAAAGAAAACATCTCTGTGTGTATGTGTCCTGGTGTTTCTGAGCCAGAAAAGAAATGAACAAACCAAAAAATACAGCTCTGGAGAAATGCTGCACTATTTTCAGAATGAAAAGATGATGCTGGTTCAGATTCAAAAAAGAGAGTAAAATTCAGAAAGAATAGAAGCCTGCATTCCACTGTTCACCACTCAAAGCCATGAGTCCTGAGAGGCAATCTTTACAAGATACGCAGCCAATATAACTAACTTCAAAATGCAGTTTTTCCTTCCCAAACCCCTCCGTTACCTTTTCTCTTTTGAAACAAGGGACACATTTATGAACATTCGAATATGAGCAAATTGAGCTTCATGAGGTCCCAATCTCACTTCTCAGCCTAATAAAAGGTAAAGAGACTTTAAATCTAGTTCAGGCATACTTTATCTGAAAGGTAAAACTCTGAATTTATATATTCGTATGTCAGAAGTGAGTTGATCGTAATTTAAACATATGCATACATCCCAAATGGTATCACGCACAATGCAGCAAACCCTGGATGACTGGAAGAGCAAACAACCTGAGTTCCAACATGGTCACATATTTGTGAGACTTTAGGGGAGTCCCTGTGATCAGTTTTCATGTCCTCAAACTCAAGGCTATAATCTTACTGAAGTTGCCTTCATTACAGGGAAGATTTACATAGCAAGTGTGCTAGATGAATTCCAAAAATGGTTCCAGTTCTTTCCCTCCCCATATCCACAGCCCTTGCAATATGACTTAGAAGTTATTTCCACGAGGAGTCTTTTTTCCCATCCTTTGGATGGAAGCTGGCCTCATGACTTGCTTTAGCAAATACAATGGAGTGACAGAGGACCGATTTCAGGCCTGGGCTTCACCTGGCCTTCTGTGCTTCTGCTCACTGTCCCTTATGTTTTTGCCAGAAGCATGAATCCAGGTTAGACTTCTGGAGAATAAGAGAACATGTGCAGGGGAACCAAGTCATTCGAGTTGAGGCCATCCCAGACCAGTTAGCACTTACTCTGTCTGCCGGCAGACTACAGACACATATAAGACCACAGCCGAGATAAAGTGAGATGAACTGAACATCATGAGTGCATAGCTTCCCAAGGGGAGTACTTTGAAGGTTACCATAGTGATATTCAGCAATGAGGCATATAGCACTTTTTCTAGGATGAGTTTGTAAACTTTATTGTCTAACCTCATGGGTGTGTATAATTATACATGTATATATACATATATCATATATATAAAACGACATGTATACATCAAAATGATGTATACACACATATATATGTATGTGTGTGTATATATATTTATATATACTTATATATTTATATAAACTTATATATATTTATATTTTATATATATATATATGATATCCAGACTAGAACCCACATCAGCAAATAGGAATTTAACGTTCTGTTTTGGCTTTCCCAGAAAACGAAGGTCTAGGCTAACCAATAAGTGCTTGCCCGCTTAGCACAAGTTGTTTAACCACATTCTAAGACTTTTGCTCCTTATAAGAGAAGCAGTTCTGTTTTAACCAATCAGCAAGTGCCTGACGTGACTTCTTACTCCTTCTTGCTTTGGTCTATAAAAATATCTCTTGCCTTGTACAGCCAGCCATTCACAAGTCCTTTCTACTTGCTAGATTGGATGTTGTCCAATTCGTGAATCACTGAACAACAGACTACAGGATAAGTAAATTGTCTATAAAACTTTTTCATGTTTTTTATGTACATATACACTCATACATATACATACACATATATACATACACATCCATACATACATATAAAATGTATACATATATACACATATATGTACAAAATGATGATAATGGCTTCGTATCACTAAGGGCTAAATAAATGGCAATAATGATGACACCCGAAGCTCAGGTATGTCCTAGGCAGCACCCTAGACATGCCTCTAGTAGGAACATTTGGACCCTACCTAGAATAGCTATGCCCTTTAGATTTCTGGCCTTCATTGCCAATCTACCCTGATAAAAGTCAGATCTTAAAACCAACCGTTTTCCTTTACAAACAACGTAGTAAGCAGTATTCCATCTGGTTCTGGCTTCCTCCCCCCACTGTATACTCCCGACCTTGGGGTCCCCAGGTGAAGTCCTGGCATATCTCAAGTCCAAGTCCCTGAGTATTGCCAAATAGATAGCAGGCAACATATTGGGGACTACAGAAACTGACTTTTAGCATGGAATTAAGATCTGACCTGAAAAAACGGCAGTTTTTACTCTCCAAGACCGGGCAGCTTTTTTCCTTATTTGTGTGAACAGTAATAAGGATGTCACATTCTTTATTGATAGTGAATATTTCATGGGTCATCAAAATAGTTTTGGAGCCCTTATTATGTAGCACCCATTAGCCTAAGTGCCTTATATGCCTTTAATTCTTATCCAACCTTATGAGTTAGGTACTATCACCATTTCTCTTTTATGACAGGGATAAGTGAGCCGAGAGAGGCTAAGTAACTTTCCCAGGGTCACAGAATGAGCAAGTTGCCCGGGTACGATTTAAACCCAGGGAGTCAGACCTCCAAACACATGCTCTTTGGCTCTCTGCTAGTTAGCCTGGCTGCCGTGTACACTGGGGCTGAGCTCTGCCTTTACCTGAGTCCTGGGACTAGTTCTCAGACTCTGTGCCTTTGAGAGAAAAATGTAAGAGGCAATTTATCCAGTACATTTTCTTCCGGAATGAAAGGACTCATTTCCTTGTCACAGTGCTGCGACACCTCTGTGGGAAAAAAATCCCTGGTCATTACCAGGTGCATTAGCAGCAATCTACCACAAGAAGCAAAGGTTTCTTTGTTCTGAGAATGACACAGATGGGCATGTGGGTGAGGCAGGCTATGACACTGCAATGCACCTTGCTTTCAGCATACCAACGTCTTAGGGTCATCATGAGACTTAAAAGGGGTCATTCACAGACTGTATTTACTGGAACATTCAGCACATTGTATGCGCTCATTAAATATCAGTTTCCTGTAAGTGTCACCTTGGCCGGAACTTTTAATGTTTTTCTAATTAAATATTAATGTCACTCATATTATGGAACTTTTTTAACACTGGAGAAACGCTTTTGTTCCCAGAAAAGAACATTTTTAAAGTCCCAGTTTCTAGTCTGAAAATGCAGTGTGCTGCTCGCCTAAATAATCCGTTACCATTAGAGTGTCATTTTTACACTCTACCGCGAGCATTAGTGTTGGCTTACTGAGATATAAGAAAGCAAAGGTTGCTCACCACATCTGGGGAAAATAATGAGATACGAGTGCCTTCCCTAGATGCTGAACACTTTTTATTCAGCCATCTACAACCATACATAACTTTGGACATCTGACCAGAGATGCTTTTTAGGAGCTTGTAATAAAGGAACAAGCTTGAGGAAGGTAGCTCTATGATGTCACTTGCAACATTTATTGAAACTTCTAAACCCTCCAACACATCTTGGATCTGGTACCCAGCAAAGGAGCTGGTCCACAGCAGATATGCAGTAAGTGTGATTTGAACAAGCAGCCCTTTGAAAAGGTCGAATGTTATTTATAATTAGTGTGAAATAGCTCCAAAGAACTAGAATTATTTTTATAAAATTTGGTATAATGGATGTGACCTATTCAGGGAAGAAAATGGCGGTGAAATATATAAACTAATTGCCACTGGCAGAAGAGTAACAATGAAAAAGACTACCTAGATAAGTTGCTGGAATGTTAGCGACTGCCTAAAGTGAATGAATGCATTCCTGCCGTTACTCATATTTTAGCAAGCTGCAGGAAGTAACAGGAAATCGTTTGTCTATGTCTCTATAAGGTCCCTCCCCTACCTCCACAACCCAGAATCTCCCCAAGTGAATTCAGTGTACGCTGCAGCTTATGTTTATACAAAAGACAGCTTGAGCATATCCTCTAAATTTGGTAAAAATCTATCAAGCCTTATTTTGCATGATGAGAGAGAGAGATACAAAAGTTTCATTGTATGTCTCTGTTTTAGATCAGGAAAATCTGTTCTTCTGATATTACAATGACTCCAAGCATTTAGTAACCTATGTGAAAGGTTATGTGTGCTAAAGGTGATATCTTTTCCACAGAGTTTCCTAAAACACTTAATAAGCTACACATTAGACATGCTCAATTTTCATGGTTTTCATTAATAATACTTGAGATAAAACCACACTGAAAAGGACGCTTCTTCTCCCATTCTATGAGGCACTCAAAGTTAATTGTGAAGTTCTTATAATAGAGGAATAACAGAAGTCCTTTGAGTTAAAATTAAGGTTACTTGAAAGAACAACACACACTAGGTAGCCTCTCAGTAGAAAAAGGAGCTAGGACATAGGTGGACACCAACTGCCTGAAATCCATTTCAGAAGGAATTAGAGACATCAGATATATCTAAACCGATAAGATATTTTAAAATTTTAATAACAATCTAATTAGAATTCTATAATTAAAACTGTAACATTTACATTATGTCTGAATTCTGGAAATATTCCAAATTTTTGAAAGAAATTAGATATAGATAATGTATTACAGAATTGTACACCTAAAAGCTATGTAACTTTACTAACAATTGTCACCCCAATAAACTTTAATTAAAAAAAAAGAAATTAAATATCTGATTTCTCCTGGAAGATAGAGTAACATCAGTGTGACCTACAAAAGCCATTAAGGAAAAATACATACATTAACATAACAATACATATAGCCTCCAGCAGGGCCCACAGCTGAAATGTTCTGCTGTCTTCACAACTCAGTGATCATAGTTACAAGGACAATCCGATTTACTTACTTATTCACCTTAGTACGGAGATTGTTTTCCTGTGGCGAGCAGGTGGTGAATTATAGTAAGGTAGGCTTAAAAATGAGGGGACCTGACAGGAAAGGGGTGAGATATGCTGGACATCTGGTTTAAGAAATGTCTACAGACAGGACTTGGACAAGACTTCTTTCTTTTCATCTGTTCTAAAAAAAAATTTAGAAAATTCATAATGTTCACATTTCTTTGTCCCTATTTATTTCTTGAATCTTCCCCATGGCTTTATCTTGCATTCAGATCTATTTTGTCCTTCTCTCTAGTGCCTTGATGTTGGATATATACTTCTGAGCACTTCCGTTTTCCTGGTATAACGTAGGTATATCCTCAGGGCATAGATCTTTCTTTCCTTTGTATGCTAGTTATCTGCTGTGTCATTTTGGTATTTTTATGTGGGGACATTGGTCACCGGCAAAGGCATATATGGATTGAAAAAAATCAGGAAATTCCTAGCTCCATATGGAGACGTTCTGAGTACCAATTGGTAGGAGTTATGCATGATAAGATGTCTAGAGTTCCCAAGAAGGTAAGAATATTATATGCGACACAGCAAAAGAAGCAGCCAATACTTGCACCTATATTGAAAAAGGCTCAGAGCTTATTTGAAACAAAGAATGT
Organism: Rhinolophus hipposideros; assembly: GCF_964194185.1. NCBI lineage: Eukaryota > Metazoa > Chordata > Mammalia > Chiroptera > Rhinolophidae > Rhinolophus > Rhinolophus hipposideros. Next base: position 12,943,242 of record NC_138057.1, on the reverse strand, counting down.
TTTGATAATGAGATGATGCTGTGATGAGAGGAAACGGTAAACTTGTCTGTATATGGACAGGAGGGGAATGACTATTTGACATAACTTTTGGTTAAGGGTACTCTTTTAGGCTGGCTTTGTAATGTATTTCATGCTGCAATGGTGTTAGCAGGCACCCAAAATTAAAACAAATCCTAGAAATCGTAGATCACATTGACTTTGAATCGAAGACATTATGCTCGAACTATAGAAAGACTTTCTGTACTGGGCAGGGCTATAACAACAATTAGAGTATTACTGGTTAGAGTAACAGATTAACCAAACAGTCCTCAAGGTGATTTTTGGAAAATCAAGGTGATTTACTTTTTGTATCGTGTCACTTCCAGAATGCAAAAGCCTAAGCCTGTATCATAGGTCCTGAGATTAACAAGATGAGTAGGGTGAAATATCTAGTAATGATTTTTAAATGACCCTATGAATCATTAAAAAAAAAGTCTCAGTAAACAAAAAAGACATTTAAAAAATATCTGTACAATTTAACCTTCGTTTTTTTGTTTTGTGTTTTTAATTGTGTTATGTTTTGTTATCGCATAGTGTTCATTCATAGTATTCAAGTGAGGAAGGCTTCACAACTGCGTGGATACACAAATACAGAAACCTAGGCTTCATCCTCTCCCTTACTTCCCACATAAAATCAGTGACTAAGTCTGGCTGATTTCACCCTTGGGTGGCTGCCGATACTGTACATTCTCTCCATCTGAACTGCTGCTACGCTGGCCTGGACCATCACAGAACCATCTTGTCACCTCACATATGTCCACTCCACATAAGTCAGAATGATCTTCACATGCAAATATAATCATATTACTCTCTTATTTAATACTCCTAAAGTGGGATGTATGCTCTTGGGATACTGACTCATGTTGATAAAGCAGATTTGAGACGAGGAATCATCTGATCTTAGCAAACCCTCTCCAACTTCACCATGGGTTAGTCCCTCTTATCCTCTTGTTTCACTTAGGCCCCTCCCACATGCTTTCCCTTTATCTGGAATGTTCTTTCATTCTTTCTAGTAGGCCAACTGCTGCACATTTTTCAAGTATGACCCTACTGATCACTTCTACAAAGAACATGTTCTTGCCCCCAGAATCTACTATATTCCCTGCTCTTGTAGCGTTATTTCTCCTTTTAACATTTAGCACAAATTCAAAATATTATTTGTGGAATAACTTGTCTCGAATGGTTCTTTTCATTGGATTTTAAGCTTCAAGGGACAAGGATTGTCTTACATGCTTCACATTTAGCATCGTATCTAAAATTATTAGGAGTTCAAAAATTATTTGACAAATGAGGAAATGAAGGAAATCAGTTAAGAATGCCTTATGAGAGCCTCGGCCACTGTAAGACCAGCTGGACCACCCAGTCTAGAGAACAAGAGCCCCTTACTATGGGCCGTTAGTGTGTGTTATACACTAGATACACAAAGATAATGCAATGCTTCTTGCTTTCAAACAGCTAACTCCTAGTTCAGTAGGGGTAGGGAAGGTGGGCAGATAGAACAGTCAATAGATAAACCAGAGTATAATGTAGTAAATGCTAACAAAGATTTGAACAATAATGTATGGATTATAGAGAAATGAACACATGCTGAATGAGCAGTTCAAAACTCACGCTTTTATAAGGATATAAAATGTAGTCATAAGAAGAAAATTAACCCAATATTTAATATTCAGAGGTGGACAAGTTTCATCAGACAACACTGCTGTCGCAGGCTTGTTTGCAGCCATAATTAGCTCCTCACCAATATAGAACCTAAGCAAAAGGACCCCTGGGGAAACTGAGGCTGCAGTTAGCATCTTCGTCTTAGAGAACAGCAACCTCGTATCCTCCACTTTCACCTGTCTTGTCTTCATGGAGTGGATTCAATTTCCATCCCATAAACTCCTTCATAATCTAACTTCTAGGATTGAGGGCTCTACTGATATTAAGCTTTGCTTATGATTTTATTCACTCTAAGTTTGCTACTCTTCCCCACCTCAAAATTGCATTTTGACAGCATCTTTAGAGAGCCATTGTGTCAGTCAATGAATGGAAGAATGAAGACACGCAATGGGCGGTGGAGGTAGGAGGAAGCTGAGGGAGTAACTGTGTCCCTTGAATACCTTATACAATTGTATAATTTAAAAGTTGTGGGGGAGCATAATATGTTCACATTATTTTTTTTTAAAGAAGAGATAAAAAGAAGTTACTGGAGACATTGTAAAACTAAGACCATGAGACAAGGGCAGAAAGCAGTGGAATGATGCTGGTTTTTAATATGTAGTGGTATCCTCTCCAATCCAACACTGGTACTATTCCCCCTTCCCGCCTCTGGACGAATTCTCTCTATTGTTAGACCTTCACTGTGCTATTGCATCCTAGATGCAAATATTATGTAGAGAACCATAGTTTTCATCTTTTGATGAACCAGTCCTGAATTTGCTAAAGGCTATGTATTTCCACTAACAGAGAAACCAAATGTTAGTCTACAAAAATTCAACAGCCTTCAAAATAAACTACACACATGATTTTAACTAGGTCTCTTCAAGTCTACAGCTAAAGGGAGGAAAAGGTTTCTTTCTAATTGCTTACTATGGTAAATGCTGCACAACCTAATGCCTCACAGTGTGAAGAGTAAATTAGAACAACTTTTCATTGACAAAGATTAAACTTTTTCATCACTCCTAAATTCCTGGAGATTTGCCCCACTGCTTCTATGTGTTATGAGCTTTTCAATTAATTCTCCTGGGGAGTGGTTGCAAGAAGGCCCACTGACAAGGGAACATTTGTCTCTGGGAGAATTACACTATTTGCATAGCAGTTTCTCTGGTTACTCCTGTATATGCTGAAACTCTAGGAGATGATACCTTATCAGCACACACTGCGAAAAGCCAAGTGTCATCAGAACTGAAGTAATAATAAATTTAGTTTTGGAAGAGAAAGAGTTGGTGAAAAGTCAGGAAGTCAAGAACAGTCAACCTTGATAACTCACTTGTTTTCTCTAGGATAATTTATTTTGACATTTAGGAGTATGCACCCGGAATATAAACCCTGGTGAACCTGCCACTGTAGACTGGTACGACAAACAGAAGCCTCTGCCTTCCAATTTTCCATCAGCTTTGTCTCCAACTCACCTTGATCCTTCCCACTGAGTGTTCTGAATACGTTAGTGGGCTGACACACCAACAGTACTGGAATCACAACTGTTTTGGTCTGTCCCTGGGCTGGAGCAGTCAATTAAAATCAGCTTAGAAGCAACCCTGGAAAAGGTTCTATTTTTTTCTATAAAATATTTCTGGTGGGACTAAGGGAAAAGACAGCTTTTAATTTTAAACAGTATATATGCTTGAATGATAGATCAAAACAGCCATGTGGGAACCTGACAGCGGGGAAAGCTGGGTGGAAATAACAACACTATTTTAAATCCAAGTATTAATTCTGATTGAAAAACACAAACCAGAGAAGGGGATCCCTAGCTGCCAGGAATGAGGTAAAAGATGAATTCATTTAAGAGAACTTTATTTTATAAAACTAAAACTTGCCTTAAGCAAGAGAACATTTGCAAGATGTTACAAATAGGAGACAAGGGCAAATGAGTCAGTAATTTTATTGTAAACATGCTGTATGCGTTTAATTAGTTTCAAAACAAGGATTTGTGTGAGAAACTGCAAATGGGAAGACAAAGGTTTTCTTTTTTTTTAAATTGAACAACTTATAAATAAGCTCAATATAGATTTAACTCATAAAATCCACAGCCTCAGTGATGAATTGGGCATCTCAAACTATAAAATCGCATACAACTTTGATAATCAATTAGTGATTGATTATCACTAATACGCATGAAAAAATAATGTTCACTAGCATGTTTTCCATTCTCTTAGTCACAATAATATGTAGCTACTATGACCACTTTCAAAATGGGACACAGGAAAAATTAAGTGGCTTCCTCCCAGGGAAGCTGGGTAGTTCGGTATTTACTAAAAAAACTGAGATTTAGAAACTGGAGAACTGTAGAAGCAGCATGTGTCAGAGTGATTATTCTGAGCTGCTCTGCTTGAGAAGCCAAGCTGGAATGTTAACTCGAAAGGATCCCTAGGGAATTCAAGATAGTCCTTGGTTTGCCTTAATAACATATTCTACTGTGTTCAATTTAAAATATGCTTATGTCTAGGCCATTAGCATTATTCCAAATTTACATTAGCCATGAGTTCAGGAAGATTTCTTGGTACAGATTTCTGTTAATTTAAGGTGTTTGAAAGTATTTAACCTATAAAGATATAACCCAAGATTCCTTAAACTTTTATAGAGAGTTGAAAAGCATAATTAAGTTAAAAAGAAAGCAAAAATGCATCTGCATTTTTATTTATATATACTACGGCAAATTACAAAAATGGTCATGATTTTTGGCAGGTTCTCTCACCAAGGGTGGAATCAATATCTCCATCTCTTGAATTGGGTTGACCTGTGGCTTCGCTTGGCCAATGGAATGTGGTAGAAGTGAGGCTGTGAAAGTTCTTAACCTGGGCCCCAGAAAGCTTTGCCTGTATCTATTGAATCTCTTAAAATTTTGAGGCACTGTGTAAACAAGCCCAGATAAGCTTGCTGGATGATGAGAGCTACATGGTCTAGTTGTTGTCATGCCCCCATAGGCAATGGCCAGCAATGCCATGGAGCAGAAATGCCAAACTGACTGGCAGTTGGGTCTGCATTTCTCAAAGCCACCCTATAGCACAGGCATTAAAATGAACTCCTTTATAAATAATTTAAATTCTCCCTCTTTTAACCTCATTTTTGGTTTGAGGCACAAACCTCAGCTAAATTCTTCTCCCAGACCATCTCCCAACGTAGAGCCTACTGAGGGCAATACACCTTTAATGAACATTTCATTTATCCATTTTTTTACCCCCAGTTATAATGCCAGTATTATAAGATAGAACACCCTAGCTTCTCCATTCTTGTGGTAAAAATAATGTCAATCATTCTGTCGTTCTGTTTTCTCTGTATCTCTTTCCAGAAGGACACAAACAATTCTTTCTAAATTTACCATAATTTAGCTCTGATGGTTCAACTTGATGTTCTATCTCCTTTGGTAATGCCAATCTGATCAATACTTCTCATAACAGAAATGAAAGAAATGTTGATCTATTTTCAAAAACACCCCCATTTAGACATAGATCTACCTGCCATATGTATATCCTCTGAACCATCGGGACACAGAATCACTCATCATTCCAACCTCATTGGAGTTAGTTAGGAAGTTAGATTGGCACTTTATTCTCTGGCTACACAGTAATGGCTATCTAGAGCGAAGGTAAGACATGAATAGCTAAAGACAAAAATACTCCACTTCTGTTTTCCCTGTTCTGAAAAACCCGGAGCCAGTTTTTATTATATGTTAGAAGTCACATGAGTAGGAAGGGCTCAGAAAATGTGCTCGCCAGTGAAACTGTCATAAAATAAGCTTTTTCCTTTATTCAGCAAATATTGTCTTGTGTCCTGTTTGTGTCTGGCACTGTTCTAGGCTCTGAGAGTATCATACGCACAGGACAAATAGTGCTCCATTGAAACTTTAAGTTCTAGCCTGGGAAGAGAAATATAACAATGAAAACGAGAGAGACAAAAAACAAATAAACAAAAAGTACACGAACTAGTATTAACTGCTACTCAGAGAGTTCAATAGAGTGACTAAATGCAGGAAACATCTAAAAAGGGGTATTTCTGGGTTAAACTGTGTTTCTCCCAAATCCGTATGTTGAAACCCTAACCCCTAATGCGACTGCATTTGCAGATAGATCTTTAGAAGGTAATTAAAGTTAATTAAGGTAATTAAAGGTAATTAAATGAGGCCATAATGGTAGGGCCCTAATTTAATAGGATTGGTGGCTTTATAAGAAGAAGAAAGATCTCTGTCTTTCCTTTTTCTCTCTTCCATGTTCACAAACGGAGGAAAGACTGTATGAGGCTGGACTTGACCTTGGACTTTAGCCTCCATAACTGTGAGAAAACAAATTTCTATTAAGTCACCCAGGCTATGGTATTTTTTCAAGTTTTACCGAGATATAATTGAAAAATAACGTCTAAGTCTATGATATACAACATGTTAATTTGATACACTTACGTATTATAATATGATTACCACCATAATGTTAGTAAATGCCTCCCACCCATCACATACTTATCATTTCTTTTTTGTGTGAGAACATTTAAGATCTACTCTCTTAGCAACTTTCAAGTATATGACACAGTATCATTAACTATGGTCACCATGCTGTACATTAGATCCCCAGAACTTATTCATCTTATAACTGGACATTTATAACCTGTGACTGACAACTCCTCATTTCCCCCACCCACCAAGTTCCTGGTAACCACCATTCTACTTTTTCTTTCTAGGAGTTTAGCCTGTGGTATTTTGTTACGGCAACTCAAGCAGAATGAGACAAGAGGAAAGCTTGCACAATTTTAAAAAGAATCTAGAAAATTTATCTTTTTTCCCAAGTTGAACATAGAAACAGGAACTATTCAGCCTGGCAATTGCTCTGAACTATAAATTTCAAATGTTTAAATTGCCTTCTCTCCTGCCTTACCCCTCAAGTGGATACCAAAAAAAAAATCTGACCAGGAGAAAAAGTTACTTCCTCTCATTCCTGATGTAGAAATTTACTGTAGAAGCTACTTGGCTGTACAGTGGTGTCCACTAGGATTTCCAGGTGGGAATTCCCACCATTCTCAGGAATATTTTTCACATTCCCATTCCTGAATCCCGAGAAAAGTTGGACAGAAAATCAGTCAAATCAGCTCCTTGAACCCAGGTGGTTGGTAGTATCAGCTGTCACTTTGTGGAAATGATCCACGGTGGAGAATAGAAAACAGTTTATATCTCGGCATTCGGTAATGGGAAAGCAAAAAAAAAATTCCTCAGAACTGGCGGGAATTCCTGCCTGGAAACCCTAATGTCCACATGCCCAACCCATTGCTCAAGTCTTATAACATCTTGCTTCTTTCTTCAATATCTCTTCCTAGAGCACTTGCTCATTCTCTCTCTCTCTCTCTCTCTCTCTCTCTCTCTCTCTCTCTCTCTCTCTCTCTCTCTCTCTCTCTCTCTCTCTCTCTCTCTCTCTCTCCCCCCCCCCCACTCTCTCCCACTCTCTCCCCCACTCTCTCCCACTCTCTCCCTGCCATTCCCAGAAGGACCACAGTGTGTTCTGAAATCTAACAGTCGAACAGTTCTGTTCACTAGCTGCGAAGCCTTCTCAAGTTATTTAAACTATACAAATCTTGGTTTCCCTTATCTGTAAATTGGAGGAAGAGTAGCTCTACCATAGGACAGCTGGAAGGATTAAATAACCCAAATAAAAGTCTCTTATCCATGGCAAAATGAGTGTTATTTTATTTACTTGTATTTTCTCTTTCCTATATTAGTCCCATTTCTCACGCTTATGCAATGACTCACTACACAAGCAGAAGATTCTGAGCTTTCTCACAAAGTTTCCATGGTTTTTTTTTTTTTTTTTATCTCAAACGTTCCATGCATCTCTCCTCCATTCTTTATTTCCTCCTACTGGTTAATCTACTTCTTTGTTGCTCTTAGATCTCACTTCACTCCTCCACATGGTTCCCCCGGTTTCCCAACTCTACCTTCTGTTACATAGCACCACACACTTCTCACATGAGGCATTTATCAGAATTGTGACTTTACACTTATTTGTATGATGGTCTGGTCTCTGACTCAATAGTCAAAATTCCAGGAGGGCGGGGATTAAACTTATTTTGTTCAGTATTAGACCTCTAGTACTTATCACAATGCTTAGTGTATAAAGGTACCATATTTTAAATAATATTTAAAACCATTTTAATTTTTCTTCAGTATTTTTATTTTAAACTCCATTCTGTATGATATATCATGATGGGAAAGTTACTTTACTTTGCATCTCAATTAAAAAATAATATGTAAATCATGAGGTTGAGTTAGTAATTCTCTATGGTTTCTTCTACATTTAAAAATCTATGACTCTCCACTTTGTATATTTCTGAGCCACCCTATCTCATCTATTAGTGTCAATCATTCTGACTGCTTGGCTTCCAATAATTAGCCCTTTACCCACGATAGTTACAGGGCAGAATGTTTCTTAATGGTAACTCAAAAGACTAAACCTTTTCCCAAATCTCACAGAGAACAAAGCTAGAAGGACCAGTGCTAATTCATCAGTACATTTTTAAATGGAAATTTGAGATGCTTTGCTTTTTTTTTTTAATAGAAAACATCCCGTATGCTTGACCACTTTTGAACATAGGTGAGTGATCAAAGCCTAAACTGTAGAACCACTGAAACCCCTCTTACACTTATTCCTTCTAAGAAACAGGCAGTCAGTTTAGAGATCCATTTCATATTTCCGGGCATGGAATTAAAGAGCCTAAAGTATAGTCTATAAGAGTTGCTCTAAAAGGAACATAGATATGAGACTAACAGCAGTGCAAGTTCATTGATGCCCAAACATAAATGTGAGCAAAAAGCCAGTGGCACTGCCAGAACCTTGTTCAAATGGGTGTACATATGGGCTTTAGAGCTTTCCTCTGAATAAGCCTTCCCTTTGCGCTCGATTTTGAAAGCTCTCTCACAGCTACAATACCTAGCAACTCAATATCAAATGGCATCATTGAAAGGGCACACGGACTCTGAAGTCCCTTTAAAGTTGTAATTAGGTTGTTTCACTTATGAAAAGACTGGGAGAAGGGGGTGCAAGCCAACTCTCTCTTCTCAGATAAAATTACCTTTTAAGAGCCTCCAGGCTGCCAATGTGCTAGAACTATTAACAGCATGTCAAACATGATGCAATAATTTAATGCTCTGGTACACTTCCATGTAAGGAGAGTACAGCGGAAAATTCCTTTCTAAAAGCTTACACTGGCCATTGATCTTTTATAGGTACTCCTTGGAACCTTAATCTCACTGAGAAAGGCCTGGGAGTAATATCAAACAGCAAAGAGAGAGGGAAGACTCTCTTTGGACTCTCATTCAGGAGTATAACTTTCTGAGCCAGCAGCCTCTCAGTGCTGCCCAGGTTACTTTTCCTATTAGGTTTGATAGGGATTAAAAAAACAAACAAACAAACAAACAAAAAAACCAGGAACTGAAGCTGAGCTGCACCATCCAAAAACAACAACAAAACAAAACAAAACAAAAAACAAAGCAATGAAGAGTACAGAATGCAACCCGAGCCTATTAGTTGCTGGCAATAAGGGTCTCAAAGGATTGAAAATTAATAGTCCTTGAATACTTGTTAAGTATCAAGCACCATTCTGAACACTTTGTTGGGTATTCCCATTGACTACATCCGACTTGTGAGACAAGTAAATCACCCATGTTTTGTAGACAACGAGACCATATAGCAAACTGCTGAGGTTCAGACTGCTGAGGCTGCCGGGGATCAGTCTCAAAGCTATTTCAAGTCTATCTGATACATAAGCCTGTGCTTTGTCTTGCACTCCATCCTATAACAAAACAAAAAACAAACAAAGGAGAAGAAGAGGGAGAAGGAGAAGGAGAAGTTGATGTCCTTATGTGAAACTTCTGGACCTGTATGGAGAAAAATAAATGGCTCTAGAGAAATTTTAACTGTCCAGCTGTCTCAGTAACTCATAATCGTATTTTAGAAAGGGAATAATCAGAGTGATTAGTTCGGAGTAATTATTGTTTTAAATATTCATTTATTAACTCAACAAATATTTGCTACCCCTTTCCTCAAGGAGCTTAAAGTCTACTAAAAATGGGGACGATTGGAAGAAAAGGTAATTGTAGCACAATAGATGTAATTTAATAAGATAACATGTAAACGACTTCCATATTAATTGCTCAATGTAGTTACCCTCTGTTATTAAAAATAGGAAAGAGTGCTGCAATAGAGACATACAGGGATTCTTTAGGGGCACATAGGGGAGAGAGAGAATTTCTGGAGAATTCATAATAATATGTGAAGATAAAATTTGAGTCACGTCTTACAGGATAGTTAAATGTTTATTAGTAAGACCAGGCTGAAGAGTATAACAATAAAAAAATTGGGAACTGTAAGAATAAAGGCATGAAGCATAAAAGAATCAGAGTGTGCAGGGGTGTGGAGGACTGATAGACAAATACTGCAGGTCTTCTCTAAGTGAATAGATTTTATTTAGATTGATTCCAACCTACTTGGGCGGTGTATAATACATATAATACAAAATATCGAGAGGTCTCTAGATTGTCAGAACCCCAATGATTTTTTTCATCAAAATTAAATTATAAGAATAATGTTAGTTTAATGAAGATAAGGTAGCTTCTAACAGTGCAATGACACATTCAATAAACTATCCAATTTTAGGGTTGCAAGTAGAGGGGAAATGTATATAAGGAGTCAAAGAGCTTGATGATAGGCATGATGAGAATGAGATGTTCATTGTAATTACTGGAAGGATTAGTGACTGGTATGTAATCTTCGCAGAACAACATAGGGGCAATTTCCAATTGCAGTCCACATACACAGGTTTTTATACATTCAATGTTACCATACAAATTAAGTGTGTGCCTATATGTGTTTATTATTGTGTTAATTTTAGAAAGATTTTCTGAAATATATCATACTAGGTTCTTAAGTAATATACAGAGTATATTTCTAGTAGAGGATAAAATACACATGTATGTTAAATATATCGCAAGATAGAAATCATCCTTGATATAAATCTGGGATCTTAATGGCAAAAGAATTCTTTTCTACTTAGTGACTCAAGGCAAAAAAACTCTGAAGGATGTGACATCTTATATAGAACTTGATGTTACATATTTATGGTTAGTGCCTTGAAATTAATTTCAAAATAATTTGCCTTTGGTCCTTGAATTTTTACCAGCCTGAATTCAAGAAAATCTTGGTTATAACATTTTACCTATGAAAAAAAAATTAAAACAGGACTTTAAAAAAGGGGGCTTGTTTCTTCTGTGAACGTTTCTTCTGTGAATGAATAATAGTGAAAGAACATAGTTTGAATAAATTCTGGCAAAATCTAAGTCCTGAAATGGAACCACACATTGGTGGAGGCAAATGATTTCAGCACCTAAGACAGCAACCACAAAACCTGATGACTTTGTCAGGGCTCCCAACTCTAGAAAACTGAATCTTAGAAAACTAGAATCAGAAGCTGTTAAATAGGACAGAAAACCTAATTCTATAGATGATAAAACTGAGGTCCAATGCCCATAACATAAACCCATTCAGGTATTCTATGTTTCTCAAAAGCTCTAAAACAACCCTTTGGATACCAAAACAATGTTTGAGCCATTTTGGTATCCTTATAAGCCAAGGCTTTGTATACAGTAAGAATGTTGAAATAAATTTATTGATTGAACAAATTTGAATTTCTCAGATTGAATGAATTGAATTCTTATGGAATGAAGGCAAAGGATTAATTTAAAAATCAGGATAAAAATCACAGTTCCCAGTTCATTATATCAGTCAATCTATCTGGACCTGTCTTGGAATTCCAATGCACTACAAATTGTATAAAACACAGTCTTGTGTTGGCTCAGGGAATTAGAGACCCATGTTGAATAGGCTGAGGTTAGGGGTTCAAACTATATGCAAATTGGTACAAATTAAATTCTTTGCATTCACAAACTACAATCACTAGCTGGTCTCGTTCTTAAAAGGGAAACCAGGAGGAATTTGGATAGGTTCACTAAAATAGAAAATCACATTTTTACTAAAAAAATAAAGTAATTAAAAGCACAGACTCTAGAATTTGACTGAAATCGAAATGTATGTGTTACGTTGGGCAGATTTTTATAATCTAAGTCTCTATTACTTTATTTTAAAAATGGGCATAATAATAACATATAATATATGATTTATAGGGATGTGGTGATGGTTAAATAAAGTATCTAATTATTTAGCATTGTGACTGGAACAGAGCAGACACCCAATACTATTTTTTATTGATTTTGTAATACCTTGTGACTGATACCTAATTCTTCCTTAGGAGAAGATGTGAGTTACTCCTTCTCCAGATTTATTAATTTTAGAGGATTGCTGATGTGTACTCTGGCTCACTATTTTCAGCAATTAAAGGTCTAAAACATATTTATAAATCTATTTATTTCACAGGCCAGACTACAGGTTAAAATACTGTATTTGCTTTCTGTATGTATTTTCATATACATATTATGAAGGAGATGGGGGAGGGTGAAACAGAGTAAAAAAATATAGCTTAATTTTGAAAGCTTTGCTTTATACTTAAATTTCACTTGGGAATGGTTCCTTAAAAGGTAATATGGCAACTTAAGTAAATTTCTCCTAAAACAAAGTTGGATGAAATAGGCTTGATGCTAATGGAACTGAGGAGGGAACTAAATAGACAATAAAAGCGTAGGCAGCTATCCCAAGCACAAAAAGCTGTGGAAAACCAATGTAAGGTAATTCAGTTCATCACAAAAACACACTGTCTAATTGGAGGTACTGCGAATAATACCTTAATGCCTGTCACAATAGATGGGATGGTCTTTCTTTTATTCTTTTATTCTGAGGCAATCTCTTTGTGGAACTTTATTTGTATAGTTAACAATCTGAATGAGGGAGCTCTTGTAAAGACTCGTGCAACATTACTGTTGCCAGGGAAACCCCGGGTCTTAATTTCTAGTGGCTGAATGCCAAATAATACAGGCTACCAAGAAGGAAAAAAACTTGGTAACATTGAATTCATTGGAGATTTTCATTGTTAAAAGGTCCTCTTTTGGGGCCCACAATTTAAAGTAAAACTATAAACCCTTTTCCCCCCACCCCTGCTATTCACCCCACTGGATTCAAATGCTCTACCAAATAGCAGTTTGATTTTCAGTTGATGCAGCAACATGATGATTATCATTCATGGCAATTTTAGATTCAAAATGGAAAAAATATTAATAATGAGTGTTGGTCCTTGTTCAATTCCAATAGAAACAACACATAATTATACTTCTGACAGCTCAAACCAGCTAATGGAGAAAAAAGCCTACTGTTTCAATTTTCAGGGTTCTTCTTGCCCAGATCAAAGAGCTTTATGTCTGTACTTTTGTGAAGTATTGTTTAATGGCTCACAATAGGATTTTATGTAGAAAAAAAGAAAAAGTAAGAAGCAAACCTGCCTGGATTAAAGAAAAAAAAAAAGAGAACAAACCCTCATATCATTATGCTGAAACAAGATCCATTCTATATTAATTTATTTAGAATCTGCGTTTTCCAACTTGATTTTTGTTGTTTTATTTTTCTCAAAATTATATTTAGCTACATTAACAAATTATTTTTGGGTCCCCTGGCCAAAATAAAATATTGATTGTAGATTCATGACAAAAAATAATTCCTGTAAAACCAACTAGGAAGAAATTAGAATTAAGGGAAAGAAAAATGGAGAAAAACGCTAGGAAGGGAGTGTATATCCTCTCTCTGTACAGAGGCTTTTTTCCTAGAAGCATATGGATTCTTTAATAAATTTACAAGTACTTAGTTGTAACTAAACTGAAAGTAGTTTTTAAATATTTATAAATGTCTTTTGTTTTATTTCACCTACATAGTGGAGGCCCAACCCCAAACATATTCTTTTGGGACGTTTGTTCTTTCCTTGCTCTTACAAAGGAATTTAACCTCTTCACAGTTTAAATCCTTTATCTTTGATTATCCTTACTTCTTCTGCACTTTTTTCTTTGACTTGGTAGTACTACTCCCATGAAACCTTCAAAAAATTGACAAAAAACCCACAAAAGGACCTAGTCCTTTTTGTGCTTGGAGCTACTGCAGCCAGTAGATAGGCAATCTAAACGAAATCAGCTGGGACTCTTGGCAGAAAGCCACAAAAGACAATAGGACAATGGAGTCTAAAATGTGTCCCTTACAAGAATATTCCTCAGAGAAATACTCAGAGATTTATGAAATATATCTTTAAGAAGATTGTTTTATTTCAGGGGGAAGGTAGCTCTTCTAAAGACCAGTGAATAGAGAAAAACTGGGCACTTAAAAAATACAATTTCTTGTCATTATTCCACTATAGCATATGAATCAGTGAAAAAAAACACATGAAGGCTTCAGAACTGGTGAATTATAAATACAGCCTTTGTGCTATTAAAAATAAATATCTTGCAAATGCAATACTTACTGCTCTTTTAAGTTCCTAGGAATTGAAAAAAAAAATTCACAGTGCCAAACATATTAGGTTGGTGCAAAAGTAATTAATGGTTTAAAAGGTTAAAAATAGCAAAAACGGCAATTACTTTTGCACCAACCTAGTAAATGCCACCATCTTCATTTTATATGTGGGAGAGGATGAGCTAACAAATGAATTGACTTACCTGGAAATATCAGAGCTGACAGATTTCCTGGCCCTTATGAAACTAGTAAATGATACTTAATTTCCTAACTTCAGCATTCTCAAGTGTCTAGAGTATGTAAGGAAGCTTAAAACAAAACACTCAGTAGTGTGTTTTCTTAGTGCCCAGCTTTGAGGATAGATAACTAATTTGAAAAACCATTTAAAGTAATTTTTAGGAAAGATAGACACAAGCTATGTGATATTATTTGCAATCCAATCTTTTTTATTTGGTATATTTAAATATGTTAATAATTTATAGTGAGACAGAACTATATATACAAACACAGGAATTAGAAGGAAAATCAGTGTTTAGTGTCCACCATGTGCCAGATAAATACAAAATATCACCAAAATTCACATCTTGTAAGGTTGGTTTCAGCATTATTTTGTATATGAGAAAACAGAACCAGAAAGTTTCTCTGACCTGTCCAGAGTCACACAGGTCAAGTTCAGAATCAGAACCAGATATGTTTGGGTCCTAAACCTCATTTTCCCACCATGCTACAGCGAGTGGCTCTATGGGTTTCAGTGTGAATCACGGCTGTGCTATATTTATATTTATATTGTTGTGCTAATATTTATATTGCCACATTATTCATGATCGCCAAAATATGGGAACAATCCGTTCCTCCTGGACTTCTTCCTTGGAGTAAAAAGCAAACCATTCTAAAATGGTGCTGATTTAGCCTTTTCTATTTCCATACCACAATCATATTCTTAACAAAACCACAAATTATGTTTTATAATTGATGTAACTCATTTCATGTACTTTTGAGAGTTCTATTACATTTCTAACTATTATAATTCTTTACTCCTATATAGTTTGTTGGGAAGAAGTTGTGTAGAATACATGCTTACTTGTGGCTGTTTTCTGATGCTAAGATCAGGAATATCCAATGATGCCAGAATACATGTATGGGGCATAAATAATGTCTTTTGTATTCTTCAAGTGTTTTTCAAACTCTTTGGGCTAAATTCTCAACATTTGACTTTACTGAATTACTTGTCAGTGTTTTCTTCTCATTCTTGTGCTCATCTGTATCTTGTTGGAACTCAAGTTGAATCAAATAGTTGAAGAGGCTAGAATAATGCTGAATAGAGGAAAGGGATTACTTCAGAGTAATCAGGCTTCTTAAAAATAAGAATAGTAATATTTCTCTTAGCTTCAAGGAGGTGATCTCCTGGAATCATATTCAGGTTTCAAAAAGGAAATCAATTTAATTAGCAACATATGACAAAGGCAACACCTATAAATTTATATATATTGCCACATTATTCATGATAGCCAAAATATGGGAACAACTTAAGTGTCCACCAATGGCTAATGGATAAAGGAAATGTAGAACAGAATGGAATATTATTCAGCCACAAGAAAAGGACATCCTGCACTTACAGGCAGAATCTAAAAAAAAACAAAAATACGACTTATAGAAACAGATATTAGAAAAGTCATTGCCAGGGCTGGAGGCTGGGAGAAATATGTAAAAACTTTCAGCTATAAGATTAATAAGGTCTGAGAGTCTTAAGTAAAACATGGTGATTATAGGTGACACCACTGTATTGTATAATATAAATTTGCTGAGAGTAGAACTTAACTGATCTCATCAAAAGCAGAAGAAGATAAATATGTGAGGTGATGGATATGTTAACTAGATGAGGGGGATTCTTTCTCAAAGTACGCATCTACCAAATCACCACAATGTACACTTTATATTTTGCAATTTTCTATCAATAAAACTGAAAATGTAACTTAGATTTTCTTATATGAAATGTGTGGGCAATCTGGACTTAATTCCAGCATTGATTCCACTAATTCATCTGGCCTACAATGTCTTCTTCCTCTCTCTCCCCCCTTTTCTCAGCTGCATGTCCTCCCCAAAGCTGCATTTTCAGGAACGAAGGATAGGTTTTCCAAATAGAGGGGACCCACCTTGATTTAAGAGTACACTCGCCTATGTAGTCCTCATGGCACAGAGTATGATGTCTGGCACATACATCACATTCAAAATCCTTTTGTAATTGATCTTCTAATTGAAATTCAATGAAATGTGGCTCTTCCATTGAAGAAGGAAAAGTAACTTCTGATTTCTCCAAAACTGAGCTTACATTTTTTTTTTTTTTTAATTCTTGGTATGGAAAAAGCACAATAATATAATGAGATATCTGATGGGCTAGTTCTTGTCTGACTCTATTTTTGGGAATAAGAATACAATTCCCACTATGATTGAGATGTCATTTGTAGTTGACATATTACTGTGGATTCTCTCAAGGCATGGATTTAAAGACTAGTGACCTTATTTCTTAAAGCATTTGCTTGGTAATAATTTTAAGGATCTCATATGGCTTGGCAGCCATTAACCTCAGTTACATTTAATGGTTCTAACCCTATCTAGATTCCAGAAATCTGATTCCACACTATTACTCTGAAAACAATGTTTGAAGTTAAAGTATTAAAATTATGCATGCAAGTTTAAGAACACTATCTAAGCACAGGATTTTGGGAGGACTAGTCTACTTCTTTTTATAGGAATAGAAGATTGTGCTTCAGTTGTTTACCATCACTGGTAATCTCAAAATCAAACAGTTGCAAGGAAAAAGTTTTTCTTGAGCACAGACATATTGCATTCACAATGGTTCATATCATACCATCTGCACACTCCTATTAAAAGGCAATAAGAAAGGACCTCAGAGACAAACTACTCGTATTTTGTTCTTTCCTTCGTTTTTCAATAGGTTTACACATATGCTCCAGATATGATTTTTTTATTTACCTTCAGTAAACAGAGCTCAAACTTCTTTTCCCTAGTGAGGTAAGATATTGGCCTCATGGGTAATAGCCCCTTGGCTATCTGAGAAATGGGATCACTATGGAGGCAGCTAACACTCATTAGCAATTTACTGGGTACCGACCAGCTCCTAGAAGAAGGTGGAACAAATGCTGGAAAAGAAAAGCAAGAAAAGAAAGCTTTTGCCATTTTTCTATGATCCTTGCCCTGGCTTTTCATTCAATTCAAGCAATCTGTAGTGAGTAAATATAAATACTACCAGCAATACTAAAAGGGACGATCGCTCAAAAGATGATGACATGTGTCATAAAACAGAGGACTGTACATTATTCCCACTAAATGGCTAGGATGAGATCAATACCCATAGAAAAAGAAGGTTGGCAGCCAGTCAACTGTTGGATGCCATTTTGAATCTCTTAGTGTCAGAAGGAATTGTGCTTCCGGTAGAGCATTCAGAACTTTGGAGACAGAAAATACAGTCAAGTACATCTATATTCTTCAACAAAACACTGGAGGGAGTAGAAGGAGAAAGAAAAATGTGTGTGGTCCATGGGCTATATTGCTATTTAAACTTCTCAACACCAAAGGGAAGCTGGGATAATAAATTTTTTAAGACCTTTCAAAAGCCTAAGGAGCATGATAATCCTTTAGTTTAAAGGGAATTAAGGGACGTGTGGATTCTTCCACAATTAAATCAGCAGTATATATTTATAAATATATTTGTTTCAGAGGATACTCTACACAGAACACAACACTACCGTGCTTCCCCCCAAATAAGATCTAGCCGGACCATCAGCTCTAATGAGTCCTTTGAAGTAAAAATTAATATAAGACCTGGTGTCTTATATTAATATAATATACTGTATATTATATTAATATTAATATACTATAAGGCCGGGTCTTATATTAATTTTTGCTCCTAAAAACGCATTAGAGCTAATGGTCCAGCTAGGTCTTATTTTTGGGGAAACAGGATAAACAACAGAACTGTAACAGAAAAATCTTCTTTTGGCATATTTAATTTGTTGAATATTATAGTGGCACTCTGGAAATAGAATGTGGTAGAAATGTCTGCCCAAACATGGAAGCTAGGTGGTTATGGCTCTCCTTGTATTTTCCTGGAGCCAAATTAGACCAACTCTTATAAACATGCTGGTGATGTAGGGCTTTCTCAGAGTCTCATCCCTGGGACAGAAGAGGTTCCAGTTCATTAAGGTGCACTTAGATTTCCAAGCCCAGAACTCAGGGGAAATAAGAAAAGAAATACGGGGGAAGAAACTGAGTGACCTTCTTTTTGTGGAAACAGAGTGTGGGCTGAACCCATGAAACTATATGGTGACGTTAATGAAAGACTCTAATACTGCCTAAGGCTGATCAATCACTAAGAACAGAGCAATTACTCCCAAATCCAATTCCAGAGGTTCAGTTTTCATATCCCCCAAATGTCTCTAATTGCCAGCATACTTATCCCATCATTTGTGATAAACATTCTCTAGTGAAAAGTACCCACTGAACTACACCTGTACTACATACTAATAGGATCTCAAATTCAAATAATTCAAATTAATCTTAGCGTGGCTTACTTTTATGAAGAGTCTTAAATATTAAGCAGCTCTATAATGTCAAAAAGAAAAGAAAAATGATGAAAGGCCAGAAAATTTCTCTCCTCTGAAACAGTCTGTGATGTTAATTCCTCCATGTTATTCTTGTAGCCAATGTATGCAATGTTTTCATTTTCATATTCTATGTTGTATTTTAGCAAATGAGTTACAATAAAAATTCATTTCCAAAGGCTCAAAATTCCAGAAACCTCTATTTTATGGACTGTGGCCACCATAAAAATGTGAAACTTGGAGTAATTACGGAATAATCCCGTCTGTTAGGGTATTTGGAGGAAGTTCAATTACAAGACTATAACCCAAAAAGATGGCTCTAAGAGGACTAAAAAGCAATCCTGACTTATCACTGAGACTGATCACTGAGGTAACACACTGAGAGTTGTTTACGGGACTCTGCCATCTATCGTATAGTGAATCTCCTAGTTGAAGTGATATTTCTGCCCCTTTATTACCACATCCGTGTGAAAACTGCTGCATGATATTTCTAAATATGAATTATGCTTTTGAGATGGTTTAACTAACTACAGGCTCGTAGGTAGAGATTACATTCACATTGGGGTACCCTGATGTGACTCAAAGAAATAGGCAGTTAAAGGCGGGGACGGTCAGTTGGCAGACTTGCCACATGCGTTAACGAGCTACAGATAAGAGCGAACAAACATTGACTTTAAATATAAGTGACAATTCAAAAACCACGGCAGTGGCACTCCTTCCTTCAGGTGTTGATCTTGTTCCTAGGTTAACAGCTCTTCAGCTGGAGAAGCTCAGTGGTGAGCAGTAGGATTATTACTCTCCTTTGTAGAAGGGATGCTCTCTACCTTTACTATGATTTGTTCTTCAGGAGGGCATTAGAGGAAAAGAAAATAAGTAGGTACTTAGTATTTTCTATCAATGAAGCGTTGTGTTAGACACTTTGCATGCGTCATTTATATTAGTGTTCACAATCTCAAAATGAGCTATTTTGCAGATGAAGAAATTGAGACTCACAAAAGTCCCTTAAGTATTGGGTGGGAGAAATTGAAATGAAGCTCAGTTCCCATCGTTATTACAAAGATGGCCGCTAGCAATTCCTTCCTTCACTGTATTACAAGTCACCACTCCTTTCTAGAAGTGAAGAGTAATGTCCCTTCCCTTGAACGTGGGATGGTTTTGTGATACTTTGGCCTATAGAATACAGTGTAAGTGACCTGGGATTTTGGGTCCAGGCCGTAAGAGGCCTTGGTGACTATGTAAACTACATGTATACTGAAGAGAGATACCATGAAGAATGAGAGGTTGTAGCAGCTCCATTCTTGCTGCCATAGCCACACTACATGAAGCAGATATGAGCCATTCTCATTAAGCCCTGCCAAATTGCCAGATGATGGGGAAAAAAGAAGACACTGTTGTTCTATACCACTAAGTTTTAGAGAGTTTTGTTATACAACAATATTTCTATTGCATGGCGTTGGCTTCCCTGGTTATCCATACTTCCTTAACTGATAATTTGGTGAGGAAACGTTTGACTGAAAAAAGGGCTGCTCAGCATGTGTCAGTGGAAAAGAATAGTTCTAAGGGTTCTGGTTAGTCTAAGTGAAAGTATACTGAGTAATTACATAGTTCCTGGCACTGTTTTAAGGCATTTATCCTCACAACAATCCTGTAGGGTAGGTACTGTGGTTAATCTCTATTTTACAGATGAAGAAAGTGAGGCACAGAGATGATAAGTACTTGATACTAGAATGTTGTAGTTCCAGGATCACAAGTATGTTGTCAGATCCCAGAGCCTCACTCTTAATTCCTGGCTATATTACCTGGACTTTCTTGTCGCTAATATTTGAATCTAGCCAACTAAAGCAAGTAACTGTGATAAGAATTCTACAACTGAAAACTGTAATGCTTGATTTACAAATGCTGGACTATATACTAAAGAACTTTCCTTGGAGTACATGTAGACACAAAAGAGTAATTTCTTGTTGAAATGCCACAAATATATGGAGATAGGAGCTAAAAGACACTTCATGTAGGACCAGACAAAACATCTAAGAATAGGGAATGAAAACCCTGGCATGTGAAGATTCTGCACTCTATATAGTGGGCTCTTCTCATGCAAATGAAACTGGCATTTATATACGTGATGACACTTAAACTATGATTTTTCTGACTCAGTGCTATTTGGTGTCAGAAAGACCTGGGTTGGATATGGCTTGCATTGACTAACTCTGTGACTTCAGAAAGTTCCTTTTCCTTTCTGACTTACATCAACAAAATGGAGACAATGATGTCTAATCCATGGAGTTTTCATGAGAATTAAATGACAGTATATACAAGGTTGGGCACGGACTTGTTGCAATGATGTTGCTAACCTTTTTTTGATACCAGAGGGATTATTCATTATGAACTTGTACCAACTGGACAAACAGTTAACCAAGTTTACTATGTGGAAGTGCTGAAAAGGCTGCATGAAAAAGTTAGACGACCTGAACTTTTCACAAATAATTCATGGCTCTTGCATCACGACAATGTACCAGTTCACACAGCACTGTTTGTGAGGGAGTTTTTAGCCAGGAAGCAAATAACTGTATTGGAACACACTCCCTACTCACCTGATCTGGCTCCCAGTGACTTCTTTCTTTACCCGAAGGTAAAGGAAATACTGAAAGGAAGACATTTTGATGACTTTCAGGACGTCAAGGGTAATATGACGACAGCTCAGATGGCCATTCCAGAAAAAAAGTTCCAAAATTGCTTTGAAGGGTGGACTAGACCCTGGTGTTGGTGCATAGCTTCCCAAAGGGAGTACTTTGAAGGTAATTGTAGTAATATTCAGCAATGAGGTACGTAGCACTTTTCCTAGGATAAGTTTGCAAACTTAATTGTCTGATCTCGTAAGTGTATGTACGTGTAACATGTGTGTTACTACTATTATGTATTGTTCGTGCCCCTGTTGCTATGAGTAAAAATTAGAGATGATAAATTAGGAGGCTAAAAGAAAGGATGTTAGACCAAAAGCAAGTGAAAAAATGTGGATCAGAAAATAAGGCGGGAAAAAAACATAAAGAAAGTATGATTCTTCAAAAGCCAAGAAAATTCAGACATATAGCCTTTTCGTTAAGGATCTACATTTAAATAAATCTAATCAGATTTCTACTGTCCAAAATCTCAACATGTAGAATAAAATTAGGCATTGTATTAGAAAATGTCTCAAGAGCTCTGGTCAAATGTCAGGCTTGTTTAATAGCCATTGGCTAATAGATGAAAAAATATCCATGGAGATCATCTAGCAAACCCCTTTATTTCACAGATGAAGAAAGGTCCAGAGAGAAATAACTTGTATGAAATAATCCATCTGTGAGTAACAGAACAAGCACCAGGATAAGGTTTCCCGATTCCTTAACAAGGAGTCTTTCTATCAAAAGTGAAGCTTCCCTTGGATGAAGAAAATGTAACTGGAAATAGAACTAGTTGGCATTGGTAATAATTACTGTACCTAAATTAAATTTTGTCATGAAACACCAAGCGGGTATAAATAAATCAAACACTTTAGCATTTCTCTTACATTTATAGGAGGTACATATCAGCCCCATCTAATTTCCCCTGCCTCTGTTTTCCATAGTTCCATATTTATCTCAGCACAGAATTTTAAAAACCAGACCTGACTTAAGGAGAAAATATTTATGAAGTTTCAGCCAAAGTTGGGCAAGAGCTTTTTAATATCAATTCATTCTTCCTGGGATATGGTACTTCAAATCTGACCATTGTTCTCTTGGACTTGCTTCCTCTACTCTAATGAGCAGTGCTGACAGTGAACTCTGTGAGTGTTCCCTCTTTTCTCCATGTTTGATTCTTGATCCATTATGGAACTGAGGACTCCCATGGCTTCCAAGAAGCTTGGGGCCCTGCCTTCCTCTTCCCAGTTTCCTGACTTCCAGCATGGTGTCTGACACTCATCACCTAATGAAAGACTCCCAAGTGGAGACTCTTCATCAGCCTACATGGCTCATCACTGGAACAGGCTATGCTATTATTTCTCTCCAGTCAGTCCCCAGAATAGGCCAGATTCTCTCTAGGTGAATGGATGTAGGACTATTTCCCTGACTCTTCCCAAACTCTGTCTGTCTTCTGATGAGTAAATAGCTACGACTCATTAATTGCCTGAACTAGGACAATATGGGGGAAAAAATGATTCTTAAACAGCTAATTAGTTTTTATCAGTGACCCAGTTACAAATTTGAAAATATTCATTGACTGAACATAAAAATATTTGTTCGAAAAGCTACTCATGGTGATTGAAAGAAATAATATAATAAATAAAGACATAATATGACTGGATTATCAAGTTTATTTTTGTTTTATAAAATTAAAAACATTCACAACATTTGGAAAACAAAGAATATAAATAGGAAAAAAATATGCTTTTCTTTTTATAGAATGAGAAATAACTCTAAACGGATCTTTGATCTGACCCAGAACATAACACAAATTACGTTCTAATGGACTTCTATTTCACTTGATATTTTCCCCCTACAATATAAGAAGCCACAGAGTAACCTCTTCAGACTATTTCACATGATTCAGGGTCCCATAAATATATTTATTGATAACTTCAAGTAAACTTAGGGATTTTGTCAATTCTGACAATAAAGACTTTTCTGGATTTACAGTTGTGTCTCAATTTTAAATGCTACTTTGAACTTCAGACCCTATAAAATAGACCTTAAGACTCCTCATCAGATTTTTGAAACTTGCTGCTTATTTTCTGATTCAACTGTATTTGTTCTGCTATGACAGCATTACTTTTGGATTCAAGAAGGTCAGCCACTGATAAGTCTAATACTCAATTCTCCTTCTAGCTACGAGATTGTAGAATGAATTTAAGCTTTCATATAGAGGAGGGTATGCTGGGAGGCAGTATCAGACTTGATAAACTTCAAGTTCTTTTTCTTCCTGATCTAAATTTACTTGTTTAATCTAAACTTCAATTTTTGCGAGCCTCTCACCATGTGTCCACTGACAATCAATCTCTATTAGAAGAATATGTAAAAATAGAACACTTATTCCTGCCCCTAACTGGAAAACCTACAATCTAGCTGGAAAAACAGGCTGCGTGTTAATATACACAACAATATCAGAAATCACAACATAAAAGTCATTCATAAACATAATAATAGTTTGTCCCATGGTATGAAGTTAAAAAGTGGGGGGAGTTATTTTAAGGCTAGTTTGGCCAGAACTTGAGATAGTAGAACAGAATAAGACATTCCTGCTGACAGATATACAGAGATGGATAAAGTTTAGATTTTTGAGAAGTCATCCAGTTTGGCTACAGAAGGAAGATTATGCATACACATTTCTATGCAGCCCCTTGAGGCTGTCCAAAACGGGGTCCCACATTTTATTTGTTTCTGTTCTCTCTTCCCATATATAGTCTGCATGACAGTCACCCTGGACTACTTGGGATTCCCCAAACATGTCTATGCTTTCCCATTTCTGCCTTGCTGATGTTTCTTCTTTATCTTCTATTCTCTCACCATCCCCTCCACTCTGTGTCTCCTAATAATAAAGATTAAACAAGTAAATAAACTTGTTCTCTGTTTCCCACTCTGATAAATTGACAGAGGTCTTGCGGGTAATGAGTGGGAAAAGATTTTAAAGTCACTTTCAGCTTCAGAAAAAAAAGAAATCCCTGATTGATTCATTATGCTAACTTAGATGTGACTTTTGGAGTGGTAGTAGAAATGCTGTGTATTTTGCCAATACTGCTTAAGGGCAAGAGAAAGTAGCCACACCTGGGTCATAAAGCTTTTTGGATTCTTTTTCATCAGATGAAAATTTACTTTTGTAAAATCTCCACTGCATTTTCTATTAATTTTACGTCACTTAACTTATTCCACTTTATATGCTTGTGCTTGACTTATCACAAGCAATAGACTTAAGTTCCTTAAAAACAAAGACTAGCTAAATAATTTTTATCTCCCCCAAATTCCTAGCATAATACGTATATGCTTAATAAATATTTCATGAACTGAATATAATATAGGAAAGAGGAGGGTCGAGGCTGAAAAAGTAAATTGTAGATGGATTATAGACGCATAAATAATAGAGTTCAGCTGGTAATTGTTTTATAATGGTTTCATGTATATTGATTTTATCCCTATAAATAATCAGATGCTGGAGGACATAGGCCCTTAATACGTTCTTACATACTCCAATAATAACAGATTGCTGACCCACCATCTCCTGGTTGAATCCTTCAGCTTGAAAGAATCAAAGGCAACAAAATTTTTCAATGTATCATACCTCCAAAGTGCTTTCAGGAAAATTTGCATTTTGGGAGAAAAACAGGGGTTACACAAGGAAGGAAAGATACCGAGAATGAAAACCTGAGGTTTAAAAATGGATGAAATTCCTTATCACGTTCTGATAGAAAGAACATAAATTTTGGGGATTAAGCCTTAAAATCCAAGATCAGATCTCCACTGTACCACTCAGATCTCAGCTTCACTACTCAGTTCTATCACCATGCCCTGGGCAAATTAAGTGACTTCTCCAAACTTCAATCTTTTCCATTGTAAAAAGACATGGAATTACACCTAGTGCCCAAAAGTTCAAAGTTAAATATGCAGCTTAATATTAGCAACTTATTTTAGTAAATCATAGACATGTAAAGCTTGCCTATGCACATATGATTTCCATACCATCTCTGTTTCTATTGACCTTGATTTTGTCTTGTAGTTTATTATACTGATGGAATTATTTAAAACCATCTCTAAATTTTTGTGCACATAGATGGCCTATAAATATATATATCAAGTTATACATATTGGAAGATAAAATGTGATGTCTGAAAAAAAAAACCAAAACTTTCACATAGCTTAATAAATGTGATTTCCCCCAATCTTATTATATCTTCTCATCAAAAGCATGATTTACTGAGTCTTTCTAAGGCAAGAAGGCAGATGCAAAGAGTTATGAAAGCTAGAGTTATAACAATTTCAGGTACTTCAATTAGACAACTTTCATTTCTATGGCAGGTTCTTCAGATTTCGTGAGGTTACATGGTTTGATGGAAATTTTTAAGTACAACTTAAAATAAATTAGCTAGTAACTGCTTTATACATTTTTACTCCTTTATGTCAAAGCCTATCATTTTAATAAACCAGGCTTTTCATATGTAGTAAAACTACAGATGCTTTTGGTTTTCATATTTTGACTCAATGAAAAGACTGAGTTTAAGTCTGCTGCTCCATGAAGTGGAACATATTTTGTGTCACTTGGTCCCAGAGCATTTCATGCCCTTTCTTTGGATGATACACTTTTTAAAGGGAAAACAAAGCTAACCTTGACCTGTTTGCTTTCAGTGGGCATTTATGTGAATGGCAACAGCAGACACTTGTTTCAAACTGAGACATCACATCAATGTGAGCAGACACTCCTATCCATCAAAAGATAATCTCCACATTCATGAAGAAAACTCAGTGAGCTGTGGGTAAGGCTTTCAGTCCATACGTTTTTTTTTTTTTAACATAAATATCCTAAGAATAAGCAACTTTAATGTCACAAAACACAGAGGAAGGCAAAAATAGGCATCTACCTCATTATATCAAGCCATAAAGCGGCTGACATTTATTAAGGAGAGGATTGTTTGAACAAAATTGCTCAAGAAAGCTAAGACTGCCCTAATCACAAGTAACCTTTGAAGAGATTAAGAATAAAAACATGAAATACTTAATTATGTTATTTCTTGAATACAAATGTTATTAAGAAAGTACCAGATATGTGTATTATGCAACTATGATGTATTACAAATTTAAATTTGAGAGGGGATCTAAAACAATGGTTTGTCATCAAAAACAAGAAAATAATTACCTATTTTACATATTAAATGTCTGCTCTAGATTTATAATCATGGAAATATATGTTTGAAATCCTGTTAGACATTCAAGTAGAGCTTTCAATTAGAAGGATGATATTTGAGCTCTAAGTAAAGGTCTGGACTAGAGATAAATTAAATTAAAGTTAACAAAATACAGTGAGTTTTAAAAATTACACAAAAGACACTACAAATATTACTTGCCAGGTAAACCTGCACACTAAGAGTGAATTATCTTAGCTCACTGAGCTAAAGAGCAGTATTTTCAGAGACAAGCTCAGAGAGCACTGATGGACAGCTTGGAGACATGGGTCACGGAACTCAGATTCCTTTTAAGTGAAATGAAGTTTTCTGTCTACCTCCATTCTATTTCACTCAATTTCCTTTGCTGGCTCCTCTACTTACCCTTATTTTTAAATGTTGCTGTCCTTTAGGGTTTGGTATTAGGGCCTTTACATTCATTAAATTCTCTCCAAATATGATTTCATCAAATTTCATGTTTTAAATGCCATCTGTAGTTTATTGATATCCAAATTTAAATCTCTAGTCCAGAACCATCACTTTAGTTCCAGATTTGACATTTCTTCTCAGAAGTCTTATAATATTATCCAACATATTATAATGCATGTCCAAAAGGAACTCTCAATAAATAGCACCTCTATCCATCCTATTCTCAAAAATCTAAAATGATAGCACCCTACCTGGATAACCTTTTCTCCCTTACACATCAATACCGATCTCCCAAGTCCTACCCACTCTAACTTTGAAAAATAACTCAAATCGAATTACTTATCATGGGCTCTGCCATACTACAGTCTTAGCCACAATTATTGTAGCTTGAACTGCTGAAGTCATTTCAAATTCTTCTCCTTATTTCTACTCTTGTCTTCCACAATCCATTTTTCACTTAGCAGCCACAATGATTTGAAAAAAAAAAAAAAAAAAAAGGAGAGAGAAAAAAATCACGAACAAAATCATGAAAAAAAAAACACATGAAAAATATGAACACGGCCATAGATATCTTATATGGTTTATATGGTTATAATTTACCTAAGTATGAGGAAAACAAAGAAACACATATACACGAAACAATGAAAACTGTTTAATTTGCACTTCCAGAAATACATATTAGGAAATAGAGAGAATCTATAACTCCAAATGATGTTTCTCTTCCAAATACTGTTAAGATCTGGCAGAGCCAACCCAAGGGTAAGCAACTAAGTAGAAAGTTCCTGGAGATTGAGAGGTAGCAGGTTCCAAAAAATAACACAGATACACTCCCTAAGTGTAAGGAATCCCTTGAAATACAAAACGTAAAGTTGACCCTGGAGCTGCAATGAACAGAACTGAGTTCCAAGGTGGCTCTCATTAGAGAGTAACTACCAAGGTGATATGTCTAATAGCAAGACCATGCCACCAAAAACACATTGCAAGATTGAACGATTACCTTTATGGACTTAAAACTCATAACTTTATAACTTTGTGGCCAAATATTTCAACTTGTTTACAATTTGTCTCTGATTCTGCTTTGCAGACTCTGCCTACATGACCAGCTGGGTTCACCGTATTGTGCGTTGAAATGTAAGGCTTGACATACAACTCTGTTTTACAAGCACTAAAGGAAACTAAAGCAGTGGTCCATGTCCCGTGACACCCCCATTGAGCACATCTCATGATATTAACCATTGACCATATCTAGTGACCCCACCTGCTGTTCCTAAATTAGCTGAGACTGGAAACCCCGTTGCTCTAACCAATCAGAAAAAATATACAGTGTATACTTATGGCTTGGTTTCCCTTACTAACCAATCCTCTAAAAGGTCAGCTTCTTGCAATTTTTGCCTTTAAAACTCTGCCTTCACTCCCTTGCTCCGGAGCGCATTTTCAATTTGCACTGGAAGCTGTACCTCCCTGGTTTGCAAACCACATGTGAACAAAACTCTCTTTTGTCTCTCAGAAAGGTCTCCTGGAGTTTTGTTGACACCTTGGACCATAAAAATGTCTCCTTTTATGACTGTGGCTGGTGAAGGGATAGGGACAAGGGCATGTGGAGCTGGCAGCAGCAACTACCGGATACTTTAGGTTCCAAGCACTAAAAGAAAGCAGGCCACACACATATACTTTGAGAGTCTGTAGAGGAAGGAAAAACTCTAAATCTGGGAAAAAGAAGAGGGAGCCCTTGGAGTGCAAAGCCTGGAAGGCTACCTACATCACCAAGGAAGAAAAAATAAAGTCATTAAAGAAAAAGAAAAGATTAAGGGAAGCATGTGGGGAAACAAATATCCATAATGAAAAACAGAGAAGTGGACTCAGGATAGAAAAGAAGAGTGACAACAAAATCTTCTATTATTTTATTTATGAACCCTGTGGGTATACTGTATACTCAGAAATAAAATTCAAAACAAACACACACAGAAGGAAATCATGTTATGTACTACCATTCTTCAAACCCTCCAATGGCCACTGATAGGTTTTAGAATAAAATTCAGATTCTTCACCATGCTCTGTCTTGCATTACTGGCTCCCACTATTTTACCAATTTCAAGTCTTGCTCAGCCACAGTTATTTATATTGTTCCCTCAACTTCAAACAGGGGTTCTCCAGAACGTCCCACTGCTGCGTCTTGACATATTGCCATATAGAGGCCTTACCTCCATTCCTTCAATGACATCTTAGATATTTACTAGTGATTCTCTCTTCCATAATCTTGTATATTTCTTTCATAGCCCTTATCACAACCACACTTATTAATTTTACTGTTTACTTAGATATTGTTTTTCTCCCTTCACAGCAATGTAAGCATGCCCAGAACACAGGCCTTTGTAGCCCAGCGCCTAGCACAGAGTCAGCACTTGCTAGTCTGATGACAGAGGAAGGAGAAATAACTTATTTCTAGGATTTCCTCTAGTTCCAGTGTGCTAGTACCTACATTTAGTACTTCGCTTTGTAGAGGCTGACAGAAACCACCAAAATTATGAAACACACTTTAGCTCTTTACTTACTTTGATTTATCAAGCTAGTAATTACATCATTAATTTTTCATGTCTATATATGTATACAGATAGATAGATATTACCTATATCTATCTATCCATCCATTTTACTGGTTCTGTTTATTTGGAAAACCATGACTAATACAGATTTTTATACTGTGAATGGTTCTAGAGAAATTGATAAGGATGAGTTTTCTGAATTGGTTGTGGAGTTTCTAGAATTGTCTCTCTAATCTGATAGCGTTTAAAGATGCTAATGATTATTTCTAGCAGTAAATAAAGCACTGACAATCTGTGGTATGATCTGGCCATATGGGTATGCAAAGTATCTCTACTGGATATTCCTAATCACCTATTTATAAGAAGTAAGGAGCGGAGTTACTGGGTATGCAATACTTCTGAACATTCTTAGAAAACTAATTTATATAATGAGATTGGCTGATTCACGGGACAAAGTGGTGAAAGAAAAAGATGAGCTCAGGGATTCAAACTCCCGGTTTAAGCATGGCATAAAGGACTTGAAGCTTTCTGTGTGTGCTCCGAAAGAGACCCTTAACTCATATAGACACAGGGCTAATCCTGTGGAAAATCAAAAGCAGAATCTCTTCTTGTGAATGGCTGAATTCCAAGGCAAGTTCAACTTCCAGTCTTCAAGGGTGTCTACTATTAAAGTGAACTTTTGATTAGAAAAAAATGGGATCCTATACATTGGAATGGGGCTGCAGCTGGGGACATTTAGCCCCGAAATTATTGTGGACAAAAAAGCGGTGTTGTAATAAATCATAAATTCCTAACTGGGCAGATCATGGTGGGCAGTCACACCCCAGGCCTGAACTTCTTTAGTGAAAGGTTTTTAAGCCAGCCCTGTCCATTGTTCTTGTACATCCAGGTGAACTCACTTTTGAAATACCAGTAATAATACCCCTCCCTCAAGGGCTTAACCTTCCTCAAGAGAGCACGTAATCTACATAATCTTAACTATTCTGTAATCCAATCCCCACTTTGCTTTCTCCCACCTCCAGGTAATTTTCCTTACTTCCCTCCTTAATTTCAAATTCATAAAAGAAACTGCAAAATGGTTGTTCTCTGAAGCATATGAGATCTTTTGCTTCTCGGCAATTGTCAGTTTGGCTCAAATAAACCCTTATAAAATTTTTCCACAGATGTGGAAATTTTGAACATTGATATTATGATGCATCTTTTTTGCCAATGAAAGAGGCCTTCCCATCCTCAGTAGCCTCCCCATGTCCAGTAGAAGTGACCTCTCCAAACCCAGAGGTAGCAGCCTCTCCACTCCGATCTAATGGGATTAACTCTACATTCCCTGAGGAGACTGTCATGGCCTCACCGAGGCAGTTGCCATAAAACAGTGTTGATTCCCCTCAGGCCTCACATCCGCCACCCATTTTTGCTTCTAGTCCTCATAGGACCACTGTGAAGCAGGTAGCTTGACAGAATGGTGGAATGGCCTTTTGAAGATGGCCTCAGAAACAGTGCCAGCTAGTTGGCAGTATTTCACAGGGCTGGGGCAAGGTTCCCCAGAAGACTGTGCACTTTGAATCAGTGTCCAATACATGGCACTATTTCTCCCACAGCCAGAATTCATGGGCTTGGGAAGCAAGGGGTAGAAATGGGAGTGACAATACTCACTATTACCACTAGTGGCTCACTAGCAAACTTTTTGCTTCCTGTTTCTATGACCTTATTCCCTGCTGGCCGAGAAGTCTTAGTTCCAAAAGGAAAAATGCTTTTTCCTAGGAGATACAACAAAGATTCCATGGAACCGGAAGTTAAAAATGTCGCCTGGCCACTTTGGACATTTGTCTCTTAATCAACAAGGCGGGAGTTAGTATGGTGGATGGGATGATTAATCCTGACTCCTAAGAGGAAACTGGACTACTACTCTACAATGGAGGTAAGGAAGAGTATGTCTGGAATAAAGGAGATCCCTTAGGTTGTCTCTCAGTATCACTAGGCTCTGTGATTATGCTTAATGGAAAATTACAACAACCCAATCAAGGCAGAACTATACATGGCCCAGACCCTTCAAAAATGAAGATTTGGGTCAGCTCACCAGGTAAAGAACCATGATAAGCTGAGGTGCTTGCTGAAGGCAAAGAGAATGCAGAATGGGAAGTAGAAGAAGGTAATTATAACTACCAATGATAACCATGTGACTGGTTTAGAAACAAGGAGTTTAATTGCAATGGATTCTTTTCTCCTTATTTTGTTATGAATATATTGTATGTATATAATCTTTGTTTTCTTCCCTGTCTTATTCCCTATCATGTAACATAACACACATCTCATACTAGTAAGTATTTTTAATTTTCTATCATAGTATATAAGTTATGAGATATCAAAGAAGAATAAAATAAATATCACTCAAGAACTTTACTTCCTCTCTTACAAAAGTGGTTAGTACATTTTTGGTTGTATTCAGGATAGTTATTATCATGTGAGGCAGAATTGTGACTTTGCTATTGTCTTTATTTGAAGATTAAGTATGGTTTAAGATGCAATGTGGATGCCAGGTTGACAAGGGGTGGACTTGTGATGGTGGACTTTTCTCTGTCAACTTGATTGGGCAATTGGTTGCCCAGATATCTGGTTAAACATTATTCTGGTGTGTGTGTAAAGGTATTTCTGGGTAGGATTAATGGTTGAATCAATAGACTAACGGAAATTGAGTAAAGCAAATTGCCCTCCCCAGTGTGGATGGGACTCATCCCATTCCTTGAAGGCCTGAATAGAACAAAAGAGCTGAGTAACGGTGAATTCACTGTCTTTGCCTGATTGTCTTTGAGCTGGGGCATTGCTCTTCTCATGCCTTTTGACTTGAACTCCAACTAGAACTTAGGTCATTGGCTCTCTTGCTTCTCAGGCTTTAGGACTCAGACTGGAACTATAAGATTGGCTCTCCTGGGTCTCCAGCTTGTCTGCTGCAGATCTTGGGACTTCTCCGTCTCCACAATTGCATGAGCCAACTCCTTATAATAAATTACTATATAATAAGCTTAATGTAGTATATATACTTAATAAAACTATAACTCTCTTTTTTATTCGTTCTGTTTCTCTAGAGAATTCCAACTAACACACCTTTAATACAATTTAATAAAATATAATTGTATACAAGTTGAATATCAATTGTAATATCGAATTAAATATATTGGTTTAATTTTTTAAGTCTCAAAAATTTGGGGGGAGGTAAAAGCACTTAGTAATTAAAGTGCTCCTGCACAATCATCCGACTCAGTCCTTAAGAAATATAATTAAGTCTAGGCCTTCAGAATCAACCTCCCCGATTTCCTTCCCAGCAAGCTGGTTTATTAATGTTCTTGCATCCTCATTACTTGAATATAGGGTCTGGAATATCGGGTTTGAATGGGCCATGGTCCTAGAACTTTTTGTGATTTAAAATACATTTTTATTGGCATCTTTACAGGAATTTTTTTTAACATGAAAAAGCCAATAGATATTTGGTAGAAAATACCTTTCTAAACATATTATTTGCTTAATTGCTCTTATAAGTGGAAAACTAATTTTTTAATATAATGGTAGATGTATGACCTTTTAATATTTTGATCATTTAAAGAGAGATACATTTTTATAGATGTAACCAAACTTGATCTAATGATAAAATTGATATTTTTCCTTTACTTAAAAAAAAAAAATTCTGGTATATCTTGGGTTCCACAATGTAAGAGGAAGAGTTTCCAGAGAATTTATAAGAAGTAATCACTCACATCTGGATAATTAGACAAGCTCAACACAAGAAACTCAATGTGAGTGTATTTGTCTGTTCATTTCATGAGTTATACACTTTCATAAAATAGTTAGAAAAGAGTTTTTTTTAAGATTTATGGCTATTAGCTACTGAGTGCCAAACTCTTTGCTGGTAAATGCTTTATATACATGATTAAGTTTCTCTTCATAAAAACCCTGGAAGGTAGATAGCATCCCTGTGTTATAGGAAAAGAAAATAAGCCTCAGAAAAGTTCATAAACTTGCTCAAGATCCCACTGCCACCTAAAATCAACGTAACCAGTGACCGAAGTGTGAACTTAGCTCCATCTAACTCAAGATCCTTGGTCTTTTCCATCTAAGTTGGTGATTTTCTCCAAGACTACAGGGCAAAAGAATCATCAGTTAACTTTGAACACTGCTCAATATCTTTCCCTGTACTCGTCTGACATTTTTCTTTTGTTTTCATTTCAATAGCATCTGCAATAATTTAGAAACCGTTTTCTCTATTAAAAGACATAGCTAAAGATTATAAAATGTGCTTTGTCTACATGTACACTATATGAGAGACAAAGACAGACGCTGTTCCAATACAGTCAATGCGGTGCTGGGCATTACAATTTTTAAATTCTGTTCATCTCATCAAATTCAGAATTGATGCTTTTTTTTTTTTTTTTTTGTGAGACCACTTTTCATATTTGAATTCAGGATAAGCGACGTAGTAAGATGATATAATTTTCTTTCACTGCTCCTAGTCTTTGATTTAAGAATTATAGTCTTGCTTTGAAAAGCAGGCAGTTTTCAGTGCTCATTAAAATAATCAGGAACATTATTCTACTTAATTTTGTAGTAGTACTCAGGTTCTTGAGCCTTTTTTCAGGACACTATATAAAAGGTTAGTGATGTTAATATTAACAAGCATATAAATTGTATAATAATCCTAAAGAATTGATATAAACTAATACATTCATGGTCATTTTTAATGACTATAAATCAATAAAGTCTGGAAATACAAGAATTCCATGAAGTTAAACATTCCCCTATATTTCACAAAGGAAAAAAATCAAGGGATAAGGAAGGTGAGGAAGGTTTTGCCCCCATCTCCAATATGTAAAAACCATTACTTGTCCAAGAGAATGATGGGTTATTTCTTCCCTAATGGTCAATTTCACTGAAAATTTGTCCCTTCAGTATCTGCATTCCTTAAAATGGCTTGGCTTCGAGAGGGGAGTGGTTTGTTCAATCACGCCTGATGCTATTTTTCAGGTTACTTAAGGATCAGAAAAACTTAGAGCAGCCCTGCTGAATGCATCATTATCGGACCCTGCAGACTGAGAATAACAATTCTGCAACTCAAAGATGCAGGGTCTTGACCTTCGCAATGACTATATTGGCATCTCAGTTATTACTGAAAAAGTCACCGGAGTGATAACCTTGACCATTGGCAATTTGCTCTTGGCAAAAGAAATGTTAGCCTCTAACAGCTTCCCGAAGGTGGTTAAAACCCAGGTTACACATACCCCATATATATTATATATTATGGAATATATCCTTCCTTTTTAACTCATTCCCTTTTCCTATTCATCCAATTATGACACCAGCCTGGTATATCAGCTACATTGCTGAATATTCACTGGGGCACAAAAGCAGAATACAAAACTGATAAGAAAAATATAGATTTTAATTAAGTGGGCAGACAGTGAAGCATTTTTAAAAGTTAACAATAGAAATGCTTACAGTTTTTAACTTGGTTCTTTTCATTGAATTTTTCTTCCTTCTGTAAGGTTTCATTTAAAATGTAAGGGAATTTTATTGTCAGAAAGGTTTACAGAAATTGCTTACAAAGTACCTCGCTTAATTTCCAATAATGTACATCTCAATGTATCACAAACTTCAAACAAATAAAGGAAAGTGAACACTACAAGTATAAGCATAGAGATATCTATGTTTCTGTTTGGGGGGAAAAGGGGAAATTGGGTCATTCTGAGTCATCCAAAGGACCACTGAACTCATTTGTTAATGCAGTTGGATAACATTTGTTGTATGATTATTAATTGAAAGTATTTATGCCATACCATTTAATTCACATTACAAGCACTTCTTTTACATTTCTTGAAATGTCTTTGAAGTAAAAAACAAAAATAGTTTTACACGAGAATGGTGTGCATGCAGATACATACAACAATACTAAGGTAACCTTGGTCCCTCAGCAAAACAAAATCTTAATGTTCCATCTAAGAAGATCTAAATCTTAAAGATCTAAAAAGTTGGATTTAAAAACTAGCAGATATCATAATACAGAAGAAAATAAAATGTCTGTGTTAGTGTGAAAAGCTCAATGTTATCTATAGACATCATTGCACCTAGAGGGACCAGGCAATCTGATCGTTGGCAACCAGAAACACTTTTCTGCTCCAAATTTCCCAAAAATGCAAACTTTAACCTGTAACACAAACTCAGAGGTGTTTGCTGAATAGATCAGATATGATTAATGCACCTGACAGAGTGATTTACAGTTTACAAATGAATTAAATCATCTGTCCCTGTCACCTCAAATTCATCAGCAAGCTTCATATTTACCAAAGGAGAGAAGCCATACTTCTTATCATCTATTCCTTCGAATGCACAATCAAATATCATTTAAGTTTAATTTCTCACCATTTCTTTCTATTCTGTCCTCACTGAACTACTGCTATTTAATACGTCAGTGCTTCTGCCCATTAAGTTGTCTCTTACTGCCAGCATTTTCTATCTGGTAAACTTCTACTCATACCTCAAAACCTTACTCAAAAATCTTTGAAGTTCTCTTTCACTTCACAGAGTTACCACCACTCCTTGCATTTTCCCATAGCATTTTGTCTTCTATATTTAGCAAACTATCTGGTAATTATTTGGTTAATATTCTACCTTCCTTATTATGCTATAGGCTCCACAAGGACAGAGTGATTTGTACTTATGTATGTATCTCTAAAGTCTGTGAACATAAAAAGGGGTTCTATGGAAAGTATCCTCACAGGGTGATCTGATCTCAAATTCCTGGGCAGTCACATCCCAGGCCTGTAACTTTTTTAGTGAAAGGTTTGAAGCCAGTTCTCTCCATTGTTCTTGTGCATGTAGGGTTTACTCACTTTTGAAATACACCTGGAAGAGTTATTAGCCCTCAAGAGAGCATAATCTTGTTAACTATCCTGTAATCCAATCCCTGACTTGCTTTCACCCATCTCCATGAAATCTTCCTTATTTCCTCTCCTTAATTTCAAATGCATAAAATAAGCTGCAAAACTGTTATTCTCTGGAGCATTTGAGATTTGCTCCCTGGCACGTGTCCTTCAGTTTGGTTCAAATAAACTCTTATAAAAATTCTCTGCAGGTTTTGATACTACTTACATCAACACCTAGTATAGGGTTTGGCACATAGTAAAAAACATAAAGATTATTTTCTTAAATGAATGGAAATATTATTTACTAATTTCCTTAATCCATAATGTAATTAAAATAATTATTAATAATTAACAATATTAAATTAGAGTTCATACTGGAATTACAATCTTAAACTCAAACCAGGAATGTTTAAATTAACATTTGGTTGAGTATCCTCATGCAGAATATCGCCTCAGCTATTCAACATGACTTAAAAAAGGAAGTTCCTGTTAGCTAATTAGAGAAAGATTAACTTATTTCTGTCATTAGCTGGAGTTGGGAAATAGAAGAAGCTTTCATTTACTAATATTTCTAAAACTGTGGCCTGGCTCTTGCTATAGAATTCTTAGAAATATGCCCTTTACTATCTGTACTCTTACATCCTTTCAGTGTTTGTCAACTGGGGGAAGAATTGCCAACCACAAGAAGAGTATTTGCAAATGTGGTACAGGGACAATGGTTTTCACAAGATTGGAGAGTGCTAGTGATATTCAGTACTCAGGAACTAGGGATGTTCAGCGTCCTGCAATGCTTGGGAAAACCCACATAAAAAAATAAATGTCCATCTAAAACCATAATAGTTCATTATGTAATACTTCAAGTGAGCCAAGACTCCTTTTATATTGATTTGTATTACCAACTTCGGCAGACTTGATTACACATTGGGATACTTCCAATTCTCCTCATGTTATTCTGTGCATGTAATGGTATTTCACTGTCAGGCAGACTCGTTAACCAGAATTGTTAACCAAGTACTGCTCTTACGAGAAAATTGTAAGGAAAAAAATAAATACACTTCAGCACATTTCCAGGTTGCCATGAAACCAGGAAGAATTTGGTGGATTGGTTACTAATAGAAAGTGCCTTTATTGCCCAACTGTTTGCTTTTCTTGCGTACTTGATAAGACCAACTGTTTTCTTTGAAACTGATTTGAGTTTACTTTCTTTCCCTGTGGCATTTAAAGTTACATACCACACATGAACGTATATGGCTAATGATAAGGTGTTTCTAAAATCCCTAATAAGTTTACCCACTAAGAATGAAAGCAGTAAAGCCAACACATGAAATCAGATATGAGTAATGTTTACTTCAACTATTTTAAGTAGAAAGAGAAATTTAATCTTGTGTTTTGTTGCTGATAGATCTGAGTTTGGATCTTAGCTACAAGCTATGTGGCACTGGGTGAGTTACTCAACCTTTGTGACCTCACTTTTTTCCAAAAACCTCAGAGGATTTTTTGTTTATGATTAAACAACATAACATGTCTCATGTATATAACAAGAGTCTGGATCAGAAAACAAACTGTAGATAACATGATTAATGTCAAATAAAGCAAACAGCTTACCAATAATATTTATATATCTGGAGAAAGACTAGGCCAATGAAATGAAGTTAAGGAATCTTTACAAATGGAATCCTTACTTATCAGTGAATGCCTAACATTAACTGAAGGAGAGAATTATCTGACCCTCCTACCTTGAGGATTTTGGATTGACTGGCAGAAATATCCCAAAGTATTGATGAATCCATCCCATAGGTCAAGGGCACTAGCTCTTTAGCTCATCAATAATTCCATTTATCTGGTTCCCCGTTCATCAAGTAAACTTCTAATTTGCCTTCTCATTCTGGTTTTCCTAACTAGAGTGGGTGTGCTTACCAGATGATCTAAGAATTGTGGTTCTGTTGGCAGTCTTAAACCTAATTATGGATTAATAACTTTCTATCTGGTTTATATGGAGTTTTGTTACTGAAAATCTATTCAAGTAGATTTAAATTTCATCAATTCCAGATGCACTGGCAAAAACTGAATTTCTGGAATTGCAAAGCTAAGGGAGAGACTCTTAATTAGCTATTTATCCAGACCCCACCTGGGGAAGCTCCAATTGAGTGGTCAGTCAGTCCTACTCAGAAATCATTCTCATTTTCTATAACTGAAGCAACAAATAATAAATTTGGGAGAAAAATCCCAAACTTGGTATCCATGTTAGATCCTTTAGCTCATGTCCCAATGGAATATTTAGAGAAATCCAAATTCAAAGTCCTAGAGAGTTAAAGAAAGCAAAACTGTTAAGTCAGATGTACTGTATTTTGCTGTGTATAATGCACACTTTTTTGCCCAAATTTGTGACGTGAAAAATAAAGATGCACATTATACATGGGTAGTACTAATTCCATACCTATATGAATGTTTTTAATTCTTTTATTTATGCTTATGAGTTAAAAGTGTAACTCTAGAAATCAATAACAATATCTATATGCAAAATAATACTCTGAAATATGATAGTCAGTTGTGTTGAACTTATGATGAACTTGCAGTGACGAAGAATTCTTGGTCTTCTATGATGTATAAATATTGTAAATTTGTTACTAGTGCATGAAATTTCTTGTATCTTGTCTCTGTTCTGTGTTTTATAACTATTTGTTACATAAAATTTTCTGTACAATATGCTAAAAAATAAATGCTAAAATTCCTATAATACAAAAAACAGGTACCTAAATGTAAACAAATAAAAATTTGAATTAAAAATTAAAACTTTTCCTGAAAGTTTGGGCTAAACACATGAGTTTGCATTATACATGGGAGCACATTATACACCACAAAATACGGTAGATTCTAATGACTGGAAAATGAAGAGCCAGTCAAACACTTTAGATAGAAAAAGGACAAGTGCTGTTTTGGGTTTGCACAGATATTTCACATCTTGAAGTTGATAATCCTTTTTGTATGCAAGTCTAATAAAATGACATCTCTTTAGTTACAAGTAGCAGAGGCTCAGAGCAATAAAATGAATTGGGAAGAGCAGGTAAATGAGCAAATAGGCTTAAACAGATTAAGGAAAATAGAGAAATGAACCAGTGAATCAAATTGTTCAACATTTTCAATACGGACTGAGTAATGACTAAGAAGAAAGAGGTTTTTAGCTTAATTTTACCTATAAAAGATAAACATCAAGGGAGAAGAGGAGATTTTAGCATAGAACAAATGTATATAAATAGAAGTCTTGGTGATAAAAATGAAGGATTAGAGTCAACAGCAAGTATATATTTCTATTCACAAGAACTACTAGATTACTTAAATTACTCATAAGAAAAGGCAATATACAACACAGAATCCCAAGAGATATTTCAATCCAAAGGAAAAAACACTCATAGAAATAAGAGGTAATTCTTAAAACTTTTGGGTCCAATATATTTTTATGGTAATTTTGGTTGTGACTTCTTGCTGTAGCATATCTTTAATTTAGGATGGACTATTTGTGCAGGAATGTCTTAAATTAACATGGTTAATAATAAGTACATAGAATGTAGGTAAATAAACAGATGAGTAGGTAAACAGACAAATAAATGGGGACAGGTAGATGGAAGGATGGATAGAAAGATTAAAAGATAAAATTAGTTTACAACCCTCTGAAAATTAATTGATCTTTAAAGTCCCTTAATAATTGCGTAAAGGGCCTTGTGTTACAGAAACATCTCCTGTTTCCTTTGAGCTTGGGTGTGAATGAAACATATTATTTTGAATGAGAAAAATGCCTTTTTTTCAGGACTTCCCAGATGTAGACGTATTTTTCCTAGTACAGTGTTTGTCAAATTTGGCTACAAACTCTGGGATACTTGTTGAAAGTAAAAATTCCTGGGATCTTTACTACCCCACTGAAACAGAATCTTCTAGAGGAGGAGTCTGAGAACAGGAAGGTTTGAAAAACACTATTGAGATTCGTATGGTTCCCGAATTTAATGTAACAATATCCATAACTCCAGGAATAAGAGTTTTGGTACATAAGCTTTTTCAAAGAGTCAACTTCAGCTTTGGGGAAATTGGGACATCAGGTGGTAGACTTTATCTGCCGGGTATATATTTAGTTCGGTTCCTCAAGAATGGCCTAGAGCATACTGAATATGTTTAAGCTTTTGCTAAGTGCTGGAGGACACGGGGCAGGGTAAGGGGAGGTAGTAAAACCGAGCAACAACAATAACAAAATACAAGACTGCTGCCTACAAATAATAAATAGCCTGGTTTGGCAAACATGAATAACAAATTGAAGCTTATGCAAGACAGTATATGCTCCAGCATTTGAAGACTGAGGAAGTATAACAAGAGTGTAAAAAGGAATGATATCAGTGTGGGCTTGAGTTGAATCAAAGTTAAAAAACTGATGGACTCCTATAACTAATTTAGTCCAGTGTGGAGGCTATTACACATTAGAGCTCTCTGAAAGGTGAGATTTCAGTATCCAGGTATTCAACCCGCCGAAAGAAATGAACACAGTGAAGTACAGAGGCAGAAATGAGTGTAGGATGCTCTCAGCCCCTGAAGTGTAGGAGGCTGTCCAAGTAGAATGGCACAGAAACTTATCATTGTGTTTCCAAACCACGATTATTAGGCCATAGGAAGAAGTGCTTTATTTTTATCTGGTTTCAAGAAGAGGAGATAGGAGAAACTCATATATTAGGGTGGGAGAGGGTGGAGAGAGATAGAGGATGCAGTGATAACAGTAGAGACTTTTTAAAACACTAGATACTTTATAGCCTAAACTATGGGGTACTATAGTTTATTTGTATACTCGGGTACAATAGCAACTCTCTAATGCTGCAGAGATTAAAGTAGTCTGCAAAATAACATTGATACAGTATTTTCTAAGAACGTCAAATGGCTTTTTTAAGATTACCACATTATCATCTCTTTTTAAAGAATGAAATTGGATTTGTAATTAGTCAGGATTTGGTGTCTGTACTCTAATTCAGTTCTGAGATGTGCTTCTGACCTATTGTTGTGAACACTTGAAAAACATTTTGCTCCATATTTAAGCAAAGCATGTATTAATTTCCTTTCTTCCTCTTTTACCACAAATCCACCCTCTCGTCATTGAATGTGAAATTTGAATAAGGATCTTGAAGTTCCAGTCTTACAAATTCTTTAAACATTTTAACACAATTTATAAATAAAAAGTCTCCCCCTCTTCCCCCCCCCCGCCCCCCCATAAATAGCTTCTCCAAAAGTGGCAAAAAATACTTTATTCTCTCCCAGGCTCTAAATCTAGATTTTTTGCTTAGAATTCTTTCTAATAAGGGCTCTTTGTCTCTCCCGAACTATCTGGCCCTGAGTCCCTTTGACTGATTTATTCTGCACTGCAGTTAGCTCTGATCTCCACGTCTTTGTTGAGCAGACAGATGAGAAGGGACAAAGTTATATGGCACTGTCAAAAATGATTTAATAATGTTTCACTTATTTTTAAATAGTATCTCAAGAGAGGCTTCTGTTCCCGTTCAGCTCCCTGCATGGCACCAATCACAACAGGAACACACAGCCCTCATCAGTTATGAGCTGCCAGCTATATGACAATCAGCCCTCTTCAGATGTAACTGCCCACGGGTCAAGAGTGAGTAGTCAATCTTAAACTGCCTAGATAGTAAACAGAGTAGTTTCCGTTTCTGGGCCCCCTTTCCCAGCATTCCCTGCCTTTAGGTGTGTCAGAATTAGGCAAGAGAAGAGCCAACAACAATTCCTACATAATCATTCTGCCTACCATCCACGGTGATCTCAATGTTTTCTGAAAGAAATATGTGCATAGTACTCACTATATGCTGTGATATGCTTAAGCATGTTAACAACACTAACTAATCTAACCACTAATCTTCTAAGCATTTTAACAACACTAACTAATCTAATCACTCGATCCTTATAACCTTATGAGGTAGATACCATTATTATCTTTAATTTACAGATGAGGAAACTGAGGTATAAAGAGGTCAAATGACTTGTCCAAGGTCACACAGCTAGTGAGACTTCCAGAAAAGAGAAATTAGATCTTTTCCACAAAATTATGGGGATATTTGATTTTAAGAAAAGCCATGTGAGTAAAATCAAATTAATATATATTCCTGGGGATTCCTATATTTTATTCAGGCATAGAATGTCAGGTTAGGGCCAAACTAAAAGAAGACTAGACATCAAGAATGCAGTGGCATTGGTAAGAAGGTAGGGGATGAAATTCTGAAAACGTTCACTGAAAACATTCTTTTAGTAAGGCTGTAGTAGACAAGAAGATAAGACTAATCTCTAGAAAATTCCCTCCAATATTTTTTGTTCCTTCAATATGGATAAAATTACAACTCTACTAAAGCAACGACAACTCCTACCACTTAACCTGCTTCTCACCTTTTGTCAGGTTAAAGATAAGAGATGCTCTCTATAAAAGACTTGATTGTAAAGAAAGAGAAAGGTAAAAATTAAAAGCCAAAATTCACGTTAGAAATAAACACCATAGAGTTTGTAATTGAAGAGAAAGTAATATTAAATAACCACAAGCTAGCCTAATCTAGCAAAGATAAAGTAAAAATACTGTGGTTTGATAAAGGGAAAAGAATTGCAGCTATAGATGAAATTAAATATTTGGAAACCTAGATAAAATGATTTTCTAGGAAAACAAACTAACCAAAATTGACTTAGGAAGTGATAGAAATTCCAAACAGAAATCCCAATCACGTGGGGTATCAAGAATGTTAGTTGGGCAACCGGTTGGCTCAGTGGGTTAGAGCGCAGTGCTCATAACACTGTGGTCGCTGGTTCAATTCTCACATGAGCCAGTGAGCTGCACCCTCCACAACTCGATTGAAAAAACTAGACTTGGAGCTGATGGGTTCTGGAAAAACACAGTTCCCCAATAAAATAAAATAAAATAATAAAATAAAATAAATAAATGAAATAAAAAGAATGTTTGTTGTTGCCAAAAACATACTTCCTGAAGTAGTGACAAACTTAGATAGTTTAAAAATTAAATTATTTTATCCTTAAAGGATCATACAATTACTATAACATTTAAGGTATTTCAGATACACCAAAATAAAGGAAGATTCATAATTATCTTACAAAGCCAGGGAAACAAACAAATCCTGAGGAAGCAAACACTCACAAATAAGAAAATTATATATACTAATTTCACTTACTATGATCAATAAAAAAAACCCTAAATAAAATCCAGAAGTATAAGAATAATTCATTATGACCAAATTTGATTTAGTTTTGAAAAGCATAGGTACTTCAATATTAGGATATCAATAACTGAAACTGACGGTTGGAATTATCAGTGGAGAAAGACCATGTAATCCTTTAAATAGATCCTTAAGGGGCATGTGATAAAATCCAACATTCTGTCCTAATAAAAATATTTAATAATTAAGGATTATGTAAAATAGCATGACATAAAATAATGTTATGGATAAAAAGCATATCTCTTTAAAAGTGGTCCAGTGCTGTACACCTGAAACTAATATAAAATAATATAGAATGTCGACTGTAACTGAAACAAATAAATAATTAAAAAAGAAACATGGGGATGAATATCCCTAAAAATAACCATAGCTATGAAACTTCAGAATAAAGAAGTAGTTGGGGAAAAAAAAGGGGTCCAGTAGTTTTTAATTCATGACATTTTTACTTTCTAATTAGTCAATTCCTATAATTTTCACATTTTTAATAAACACACAATTGTTTGTGTTTAAAAGATTGAAATATGAAGACAGCACTCTCTACCTTTATACTGGAACTATGTTATTTGGTGTCACCTAAACTTAAATGTATTGTGATTATATTAATAATTAGGCAGTGGGATACTACAGTACAGAGTGATTTTATATTTTGAGAAGGAAAAAAAGAATTTTCACCAAAGAAAGAAAATATGATTGAGAGCAGACTTACCTCAACTTTATGAATTAAGGTTTATTAAGCATTTTCACCACAATCGTTTAATTCTCTTATTATTTGTATCTTAAAGACGGAAAGGGTAATGATAAGGAAGAATAAAGGCCCCACAATAAGTAATGGAGAATCAAGACTTTAACTCACTTTAATTACTCCATTTTGTTGCCAGTGCTATTACAAACATCACTACGTAGTAGGTGCCTCTAGTT
The DNA here is from genome assembly GCF_964194185.1 of Rhinolophus hipposideros. NCBI lineage: Eukaryota > Metazoa > Chordata > Mammalia > Chiroptera > Rhinolophidae > Rhinolophus > Rhinolophus hipposideros. Next base: position 12,898,538 of record NC_138057.1, on the reverse strand, counting down.
AGGGAGATGGTATCTTTTTGCGTAGTAGAGAAGGAAGACAGGGAGGTGGGGGGTGGATGTGGAAATACAAATTTCCATCTAAACATAAATGTATAGTCTCCTTTTTATTTACTTTTATTATTTTTTCACCCATAAAGAATAATTGAGATTTATGGTCAAAGAACTAACGCAGTGTTTTTCTACTCAAAATAAAGTTCACTCCATTCCCTGTGGGGACAAAACTTCAATTTGTAAAGGTTGTAAATCAAAGATGAACACATGCTGATCCAAATGTAAAAAAATTCCTGGAATAAATATAGTGTTTCCATTTCTGTATGTGGTCTGCTTGGACACATGCCTATGAGTAGGTTTTTATTTATAAAGATGCAGGGCCAATTGTATATTACTTTCCTGTTATGGGGAAAATGAAGCTTTATTCACAGAGTGTTATATGTCTGGACATCAAAATTACTTTTTACCTGTATTAAAACCCTGTGCTTCCATAATGAAAGAAAGCCTTTATGTTCTAATAAATGATATTGTGCAATTTATAATCAAAGGTTATGAATTTTCACTTTGCAGCATTCCCTTTTCAAAAACCTACAGATTTTCAATATGTTCCAACTACATTTACAGAGATAACAATCTCACACTAATAATGCCCTAATATTAAATTATATGGAAGAACATAATATCAGGTTGGAATGAAATACTGTTTTTCTCTAATGAAGAAAATTGAAACAGAAAAACAAAACTTGTTTCATTTCTTACTTTTAGGAGAAGTTTTAGAAATAATTTATTTTTCAATCACTGAATCCCTAACTGTTAGAAGGCAAAACTGAAAAATATTGGTGTGTTGTAACTGCTATTGGATTCTAATTCTCCCTTGCGAATTCCAGTCAGAAATTTTTATTATGGGTACTTTATTTATTGGTAGTTTATTTATTTGTAGAGAATCTCTCTGAGGGCATTAAGATTCACTAAAGAAAAAATAAGAAAAATATGTAAGCCACTGATACACAATGGTTTCCAGCTTAGGGGAAACAAATTTATCCTGATAATACAATCAATTTCCTATAAGAATCCAAATGCTGTATGCTTAGATTTCCAGCAAATTCAATAGCCTGGAGCACAGCCAGGAATCCAGAAGTAATGTGAAACGTGGTCTCTGAGAAGCCACATGCTAAATGAAAGGATCAGTCATGAAAAGTTATGCCTATAAGAGGGTCCCATATGTTCTCACTTAAGCTCTGTTTTCTCTTTGCAAACGATCCTAACGAGTCATACTCCCTTATGTCTATTCATACGTCCTTCTTCAGTCTCTACACAATAGTTGGAATGGTCTTTTCAAACACAAAATTTATTATGCTTCTCCCTGCTTGAAACTTTTACACATAGGATATGCCTAATACATGTTGTGGAAGTGATTTTCTTTTTTTATAAAATATGCTCCATTGAAATGGCAGGATAAATACATATTAAATCCTATGCTAATGTATTAAGATATCTCTGGGGGTGATGAAGGGCCATCCTGGGCATGGGAAGAGGGGGTTGCCCTCTGTGGGGACAGAGTCCCAGAGAGCAGTTTCCAGGCTCTCGACCTCATGTGAAAGGTGCTGACTCGGGTAGTAGATGGCCGTCAGCTGTGGGCAATTGACCATGAACTGTAACCAGTTAGACAATTGGCCACTGATATAACTGTGGTGGCTGCATTGGTTGGTGAGTCAGGTAGTTGGTTGGCAGGCAGAGAAGTGGACAGCAGGTTGCAGGTCATGTGACTCTCACTCCAGCCTCCAGTGAGACTATAGTGGTATGACTCCCCTACCTATGGCTCCATGGGTGTTCCTTTTTGGCCTAGCCACATCCTGTGTTCCTATGTGGGAAGCGGGACCAGAGACCACGCAGGCCGCCTCGCATGACAAATGGCACAGCGAGCAGGGTGCCCCACAGGACACCCTCCCAACTATATTTCTACTGAGAGCTCCTCTGCATGGGCGTACAGCAGTTCCCAAGGATGAGTTTTGCAGTGGAAAAATCTGACTGTGCAGTTACACTAAGCTAAGGAAATGTCCTTCACAAAGCATGCACTGGCTAGTTCCGACTTTCACTTCCATTGTGAACATTTATAAAGGACTAGTTTGAGAATTTATTTAGATCATTCCTCATTCCTTTATTTTAATGCCAGAGTAGATCTTGTTAACAGAATGGTATACAAGTAAAAATACCAGAGCAAAGAGAAAAAGAAGTGTAGAATAACAAAACAAAGTTAAAAGGAAGTTGTCTACAGAGGTGCACGGGGACAGACTTAAATAATTGCTAAATTCTCAATTTATCATTTTTATGTTTGTTCTGAAGGGATAACAAATTGTTTCATACATGAATAAAAACAGTGATTGCAATAGTATTCTTATTTTGTTACCTGAATTGTAAATTTGCATATGACAGAAAGTATTTTGTTTCATGAACTATTTTAAAAAGTGATTCACATAATATTTCCCCATAAGTATTATAAATACTTGGGGTAAATCCACCAAGAATTAAAATGCTGAAATTGTTATGGCATGTTTTAAAGTAAAAGTATCCCTAGATAATAAATGAGTTATTTAAATAAGTTATTTAAATCATAAATAAATAAGTAAACAAATTCTTTGTTTCAAACAATTTTAAAGGTTTTCTGTTTTCTGAGATAACTGATTTATGAGCTATTTTACTAATATTAAATTTTGTTGATTTTCATACCTGAACATTAAAGATTAATTTAAAAATACAAATGAAAATTTTAAATTTATCACCTTCTGGAATTTTCTGGGATTATTTGGAAGTCTGATCAACAAAGAACTACATGGCAGGTTTCCTACTTTACCTGATTGCTTAGCTAAATAAAGACAATGGGAATTATTTCAAATAAGTTTCAGGTAACTAAGAACATTTGCTATAATTGCATACAGTACCTTTCTCTCTTATAAGGTAACCTATTACCCACAGGTGTGGGGTAACTGAGTTTTCCTTCTTTCTTTCCTTCCTTCCTTCCTTCCTTCCTTCCTTCCTTCCTTCCTTCCTTCCTTCCTTCCTTTTTTTTTTTTTTTTCTTTTGACTAAAAACGTGACAAAAATCTGTTTTAACAAAAATAACTGACTGGGAGCACCTAACCCAGACTCATTGACCATGAGATCCTGGTTCCTACAAATGCTGACATGGTATTATGATTGCCTGGCTGTGAGTGAATACGGTTCCCGGTAATGCATTGCTTTATAAAAAGGAAACTATAGCAATTGTGGGAATAAATTAATGACTACAGAACACGAAGGTTAACAGGATCATTGTCTAATGTTCTAAGAGGCAGGGAAGATCTGCTGAGCTGAACGTGCCGGTATGTGGCTCGTGCCAATGGAGTCTACTGGACTCCAACAGACATTATGTCCATCTTGTGTGATATGTTGAGAGGGCTCTGGCTTACAGTGATTTTCTGTGAGGAGTTTCCACTCGTTAAAGGGAATGATGACTCCTCAGACATATCATATTAAGACATAAATTAAAAGGAAGAAGAAAAACTGAAAAAAAAAATTCTGGCTGCCCAATTATTTATTGCCTTACCTATGTCCAGCAATAGGGACAAAATTTCACCCTAATTATCTGCTACCTTTCTTTTCCTTTGTATCAGGCTCCACTCATCAACTCACATGTCCAGATTGTCCCATAAAAACCAAAAGTCAGGATCTGTCCTTTCTGCTCTTCTTCTACCCATGTCCTTCATCTCTGTGATTTGATCCCTGCAAATGTGCATTGTTAATTAATTCATTTTCCTACAGCTATTTATTTATTCACTGACTATTTAATGATAGCTTCTAAAGAGGGGTAAGTCATTATTTTACCTTCAGTGCCTGGAATAGTGCCTGGCAATATTAAACAATAGTTACTGGATGAATGACTGACCTGAGGGTCAGGCTCAATACTGAATGCTGGCTTTTAGCTCCATATCCTGATTTATTATCCTCCCTAGTTCACCAAGATTTCACTATCCTCTTCACTCCCTTTCTAGCATTTAGGACATCCATGCCCCTGAACGATGTTTGGTGTTACTCAATCTTCCAATTTTGATCTCTCTAGTGGTTTCAGGTAGAGACTTAACGGATGAACCCTGGGCCCTAAAAAAATCTCATCCATCGCATCAATATAATGTTCCAGACAAAGGCTGAAGGATACAGAGGGCAAGATTCAGAAAATAGAAACACATAATACTTTTGTAAATTGAAATGATTTATAATAGGCTTTAAATTCTATAAATGTGTTTGTTCTTATTTATAAAACCAAATGGTAAGATTTCTCAAGGACAGCCAATTGAACCCCAAAACCCCAGGACCACTAGAACAAAACAAAAACAAAACAACCCCCCCCACACACACACACAATAAAACAAAACAAAAAAAAACTGGCTTACAATAAGGAGAGGAAAAAGACATTTGGATGTATGATGGTAAGAATACAATTAAGAAGAAAAAAATTGTTGGCAGTTAACTTTCATATTGTTATCTAGTTATTTTGCCAAATAAAGTATGAAAGATATAAGTGTAAATAAGATTTTTCATTAAAAATGAGGTAAAAATTACATATTTTAAACACAAATTCATTAAAAATTATTTAGTAGCATTACAAACTGAAAAATAAATAAGCCTAATTTTTGATGATGAAAAAAATTAGAAATCGAATCATCCTCCTAAAGCTAAAATGGAAATCAATTATTCCAATTTCCCATCTCCATTTATATTGCAAAGTGGGTTAGAAAGATTCATGTAAAATAAGAGCCAGCCTGCCCAGAGTATAACTTACATTATTCAGTAGGATGTAGAATTCAGACATCAATAATCTCATATTTTAGGCAGATTTTATGACAATATTACCAAATGATACTTTAGAAATTTTCATCACCAGCTAGTTTCACCATTTCATTCTATCATTGTGAAAACTCACTCAACATTCTAATTTATTTAATAATACTAATAATACATTATTTCCATTTTATCACTGGCCAAGAAGTTTAACAATTTTTGCAAAGTGTCACAAAAAAGTACCCCATAAATTGTTTCATTAAAATATATTAGAATGACTATTATCAAAATGACAAAAGATAAGAGTTGGAAAGGTCCCTCAAAAATTAGAAATAGAACTGCCATATGATCGTGCACCCCTACTTCTGGAGAAACATGTAAATGAAATAAAATCAGTATCTTAAAAAGATATCTGCATCCCAACGTTCATTGCAGCACTGTTCACTACAGCTAAAACATGAAAACAACCTAAGTGTTGATCAATGGATGATGGATAAAGAAAGTATGGCTTATATAAATACAGTAGAATATTACTCAGCCATACAAAGGAGAAAATCTTGTGACAACATAGTTGAACCTGGAAGACATTATGCTAAGTGACATAAGCCAGACACAGAAAGACAAATATTGCATGATATGACATATGTGAAATCTAAAAAAGTCAAACTCATAAAAGCAGAGAGTAGAATGGCGGGGGGGGGGTGCCAGGGGCTGGGAGGGTGGGGGAAATGGGAGATGTTGATCAAAGAGTACAAAGGTTCAGTCATGCACAAATAAATTCTGGAGATCTAACACACAGAATGGTGTTAGTTACTAATAATAATGTATTATAGACTCAAAATTTGCCTAGAGTTAGTCTTAAGTGTTCTCCCCTCACCCCATGAAACCGCTAACTCTATGAAGTAAAGGGTATGTTAATTAGATTGATTGTAGTAATCATTTCATTATGTATATCAAAATGTCACTTTGTACACCTTAAATACATACGATTTTTATTTTTAAAGTAGACCTCAATAAAACTGGAAAAAACATGCTCTAACAACAATAAAAAGACACCCAAAATATAGTAAAATAGATGTCATATTCTGAGAGATCCAGGGAGATTTGACTGGTCTGCTGTAAATTCAAAATTTCTTGGGAGTTTTATCTTACACCCTAAATTTTAATAAGATTTTGAATCCAATTCCATCTAAGAACCATGTTTTGCCTGCAGTCTTTCCGTTACAAATGGCAGAAACCAATACCAACCCATTTAGATGAAAGGGGATTTTCATACAATTGCTGGAAGAGTAAGAATGACACAGGGGCCATTTCTGTCAGGGACCTGAGAAACATCAAGTCTGTCCCTTTCCTTCTCTAGTTGTCTAACCCCCACACCTCACCTCTGCTCTCTGTCAATCCAATAAAGCTTCCATCTCTGAAGCTTGCTTACTTACGTCACAGCTAATGCTCATGTCTTCTGTCTTTGTCATAAAGGAGGTTATCTTTCATGCTAGAGTCTGATTGGAAAATGACAGGAAAAGACTGATTCCCATGGCTTAAGTCCGATACACACTAGATCAACCAAGTGAGCTAAGGAGGCAGAAATATGGCGTAACATGGAAGCTCTTTCAGAACTACATGGCTTCAGTGGAGAAATAAGCCTTTTCCACGGGAGGAAGAAATACCAGGGATATCCAACAGCAACAGCAATCCTATTACACTGTTTATATTCATATGAAGTATAATCATCTATTTACTGTGGACTAAAATTTGTATTTCAGGAACATCTTTTACTTTTTTCTGTGTTATTTCTATTTCCTTATGCACCACTATTATGGCGATAGCTTGATGCTGGCAGTCTTGGTGTTCTAGGATCCCAGGATAAGGCTGGAGAAGCTATTGCTTACATAAGGCTTAACTTACATACATTTGTTCCTTCATACAACAAAATACAGTACAGTGTAGTGAAGACTGACATGGAGATACGGGAGACTGCCTTTTAGAAGGCACTGTTAAACCCTGGTGAGAATGAAGTGGGAGAATTGCTCGTGGGAAGCCAAGCACTAAAACACTCTAAGTCACAGGTTGAAATGTTTAGATTTTATCCTTTTGGCAACAGTGATGAATTAGAAATTTTAAAGCTAGAGGTTATATTCATATTTGTGTCTTAGGAAACAACTGTAGAAGGAATATGACAGGTCAATTAGAGGAGCAAGAGGCAAGAGGCAGAAAAATCATTTAAGTCCATGATAACCATTGCAATCCAAAAAAAAAAAAAACCAAAAGAAGTTACTTCTTGATTTGAGAGGCACTGAAAAGGAGATATCAATAAAGTCTGCATATTTCTCCTTCACTAACTATTTTGGCTTTTCAACTTGATTATGATTCCTGCAGGGCTCTTGAACAAGGGCTCTTTGAGGCTGAGAAGCACCAGCCTTATCTCTGGGCAACTCCTGGCCTGGGACATTCTTCCTCCCTGTTAATCTCTAAGACAGAAAACCACATATATATAGGTTCCTTGACAGTTCATTGTTAGTGTTTCTAATTTTGACACAGATACTTTAAATGCAAACCCAGATTTCTAAAATATAGACAAGTGCAGAGTCATAAAATTTACAATTTCTCTAAAAAACAATTTTTTTTTATGGTTCATTGTACAACATTTGTTCAAACCACAAGTGCATCAATAGTGATTCACTGGCATCGTTCATGCTAACTTTTTGTTAACGGGACAGTAAAATTTGTTACTTTGCTATGCTTCTCTGCATAGACTCTATGATATGCTGGGGATATCCAGGGTCCAACGTTTGGAGTTAAGGAGTCTGACTGTAGAGGGAGGTGAGGCATAAAAAGGACGTGGGATAATTCATCACCCTGCTTCCACTACTCCCTCCCAGGTTTTATACAAAAGATGCCTGGTTTTTCTGTTCAAACCATCTGGTAGCCTTACTGAAAATATTTGCAATCTCAAATATATCATTACCATGCCATTCCATATTCATTTTTAGTTTTAAGGGAAAAATAAATGCAAGAAAATGAATTCTGAAATAAAAAAAATCATTGAGCCTGTAAAACTTACGGTTTTGCTGTAATTGTTTTCCTCTCTGTCCTTATTCCTTTTGAATTGTCTTTCTTCCCTCTGGAGAAGCTGAGAGGCTTCCTTTCAATTGGCTTTAGTTGTTTTTCTCTCTCAATTTATAAAATCTTACTCTACTAAAGAAATTTCATCCTTAATATTTAGAATATGGATCACAAAATTTGCCAGATATGAAAACACAACTTATTTTTTTTGTGTCAAAATGTATATTTTGCTTCAAAATCCCAGCACAATGGGAACACAAAGAGAATTGGTAATCTAAAAAGTATCAAAAGCAATTCAATAAAACTGTTATTTACCAAATACAAAATCACCAAACATATCAGTAATATCCCCAATACTCTGTACGCATCTCTCATACTTGGGTATGACTCATAACAGCATCACCTTTCAAAAGATACTTATAATTGTCACGCGTATACACATTGATTCATTTAGGAGACGTCTGCTAATACCCATCTACCGACCAAACACTATGCTAGGTGCACACAACGACAGAAAGACACAGCCTTTGTCTTCAAAGGCTTCTAATCAAGAAGAAGCAAAATATGTACTTACAATATAGCTGTAGTGTTGCTGAAGAACGTGTTTTCTGGAGCCAAACTGTGTTGAACGGGCTTTGCTGCTTACCAGCTCCCTAAGCCTCAGTTTCCTCAGTGGAGAAAGTAGGATTAATAAGCGTTCCCGAGTCATGTGTTTGTTGTGAAGGTTAAATGAGATAAGGTGCACATGTGCTTAACGCAATAACTGTCTCACAGTAATTAAGAAATGTAATTACTGTGACCAGCTTCTATTTCACGATACTAAAACTCTCATATACCCTCATGAAGGTTTGGAAGCCATTGAACACGCAAGTAATATAATTCAGAGGATGGATGATCATTTTTTGTTTGGTGATGGAAGGATGCTCAGGGAGACTTTATGGCATTTATGACAGACAGTAAAGGAAGAGTACCATTACAATTTATTGAGATAGGGCAGGGGAAAGGTGTGGAAAGGTACTGGCTCAGGTAGTAAATGGCCATCAACTGTGATTGGAGGGCCATCAGCTGTGGCTAGTTGGCTGTCAGCTGTAACCAGTGAGCCATTGGCCACTAATATAACTGCTGTGGCTACGCTAGCAGAAAATGGCTAGCAAGAAGATGGTGGCTGGGCTGGCAAGCGTGGATTACAGTTAGGATGGCCGGTTGTGGACAGTGTAGATCCAGCCTCTAGTGAGATTATAGTGCTGCCAGTGAGAATACAGTGGTATGACTTCCCTATCTATGGCTCCGTGGGTGTTCCTTTTTGGCCTCACCATGTCCTGCATTCTTTTGTGGGGAGCGGGACCAGAGACCCCGCAGGAGACCCTGCACAACAGTTGGGTCCTTTTATCTTGTGGAAAAAATGGACTTTTGGATTGTATCAAGTCCTGCCTACATTAAGAACAACTGCTACATAAAACTGAAAACAACAAAGGAACAAGACAAAAGAAGAAACAAAAACTCATAGGCACAGTGTGGGGACAGAGCCTCATGTGGAAAGGCGCTGGCTCGGGTAGTAGATGGCCGTCAGCTGTGGCTAGTTGGCTGTCAGCTGTAACCATTGAGCCACTGGCCACTAATATAACTGCCGCGGCTATGTTGGGGAGTCGAGTCGAGTCAGTCGAGGGGAGTCGAGGACAGTCATCGGTCGGTTGGCAGATAAGCGCACAACCGGTCACACGTCATGTGAATCCAGCCTCCAGTGAGACAATAGTGGTACGACTCCCCTAACTATGTCTCCGTGGGTGTTCCTTTTTGGACTCACCATATGCTGCATTCTTATGTGGGGAGCGGGAGCAGAGACCCCGGAGGCTGCCCCGCATGACACACAGACAATAGTTTAGTGGTTACCAGAGGGTAAGGGGGGCTAGGGGGGTAGATGAGGGTAAAAGGGGTCAAATATATGGTGATTGAAGGAGAACTGACTCTGGGTGGTGAGCACACAATGTGATATATAGATGATGTAATACAGAATTGTACACCTGAAACCTATGTAACTTTAGTAACAATTGTCACCCCAATACGCTTTAATTAAAAAAAAAAACACAAAAAAGGCTATTTCTCGTATTACACTGTTCTGTGCTACTTTAATTATGTACTCAGGTGTGACTCTTTTAGGGTTTATACTGAATGCCACAGATGGTCAATGAGAACTCTCATCTATGTCTAGCCAGAACTCAACAACTTCTCCCCATATTTTGTGATTCTGGAAACTGTTAAGAATAAAGTTTCCTAGTTGGCTTTTACCAGCCGATGGAATCTCAACCTGTGTGTATATGGTTTATCGTTCAGGAAAAGGATCAAGAAAATATATATTTTGATTCTTGGAGCTTTATCTCAATGCAGTTCCTTCTCCAGCTTTTTGTGATGCATATTCCAGACATTTTAGTTTCCCCAACTTTTGATCCCTATCTACTCAACTTTTTATGATCTTAAGATCCTCATGCTCTGCTAGACAGCTTCATTTCTACACCATTATCTGTAAAATTCCTCTAAGAATAAATTCTGGGTGACCATAGAACTTATCTTGCTTATTCCCCTTCTATAAGGGAGAAGGGAAATCTTTCTTTGATTGCTCATTTTTGAAAACAGTTATTTTATCTATTCGTCCAGTTTTCTACATGATTATGGGGAGAAAGCAAATGTGTAGCTAGCTTATTCCATTATGGCTGAAGCCGAAGTTGCTCAAATGGGCATCTGATGGATTAAAGAGCATAACAGGTGATTCTAATAGAAAGCCAAGTTTGCAAACAACTAGATCGGGCATATGTATCATCTTCTTTATACTTCATGGAAGTACCAAAATGGTTTTTCCAGCCAGCATCCCTTCAGCCATTTTTTGGATTATTTCTTATTTTCCCCTGAGGGGACATGTTTACCCCACATTGGCCACTGAGCATAGCATTGCTCTGGCTACAATGACTCAATCCTGTCAGATTTATGCACAAACTTCTAGGAAAGCACTTTCCTTCTGACCCTCTGGAGGGGAATCTGGTGTGCAGTAGTTTTGAGAAAGGAGTGTCTTGCTCATAGAGATATCTGTGCCTTGACTCAAACTGTGAGCTTAAAGCCAGATATGTTTCTGAAAATTTAAGGCTCATTAATCCATGAATTTTCCTTTTGTTTACTAATTTAGATTTTATTTTGCTTGTAAAACAGGAGCAGGCAATATGACTTTCTCAAGAATCATGAAGTCCTCAGAGTACAGAATGACTAAAAATCTCTATGCACATCTGAGGTAGTGGGAAAATGGCAACTGAGAGGCTTCTTTAGAAAAATAACCTAGAAACTAGAATAAAAAAATGTTTCTTTTGTCCTCCAATCTCTAGAGTCAAGTCTCTAAAATTAAGAGTACCCACCAACAATGTATATGGGTTCCTTTTTCTCCACATCCTCTCCAACATTTGTTATCACTTGTCCTTTTGATAACCATTCTAACAGGTGTGAGGTGATCTCTCATTGTGGTTTCTTTTTTTTTATTTTTTTAATTTATTTATTAGTTTCAGGTGTACAAGACAAGGTAATACTTAGACGTTCATCATTTATATCCCTCACACTGTGAACCCCCCTCCCCCCATCCACTATCCCTCCGACCTCACACTGAACCATCACATTATATATATAAAATTATAGTTGGCATTCATTAATGTTTAGCTTCTGGTGTACAATGCCATGATCAGGTATCCACAGTATCCCTGAGGTGGTCTCCCAAATAGGACGCATGTCCATTGGATACCCAACAAAATCTTTACAACATTATTGAATACCTTCCCCAAATTAATTTTCAAAAAAACCCTGAGGCCATCTTGTGGTTACCAGCTGCTTCCAAATCCCTTCACCTTTCCCCTTATCCCCAACCCCCCCCCCACACCCATCTAACAACTCTCGGTTTTTTCTTTGTGTCCCCAAAACTGTTTCTGATTAGTTCATTCACATAGTCTTTTCTTTAGATTCCATATATAAGTGAGATCATATGGTACTTGTCTTTCTCTTTCTGACTTATTTCACTTAACATAATGTTCTCTAGATCCATCCATGTTGTTGCAAATGATAAGATTTCTTTCTTCTTTATGGCTGCGTAATACTCCATTGTATAAATGTACCACAGCTTCTTAATCCAGTCATCTACCGATGGGCATTTCGGTTGTTTCCATATCTTGGCTATTGTGTAAAGTGCTGCAATAAACATAGGAGTGCATAAAGATTTTTGAATTGGAGTTTTGGGTTTCTCCGGGTAGATGCCTAGGAGTGGAATTACTGGATCATAGGGTAGTTCCATTTTCAGATTCCTGAGATACCTCCATACTGTTTTCCATAGTGGCTGCACTAATCTGCAATCCCACCAACAGTGCACTAGCGTTCCCTTTTCTCCACATCCACGCCAGCATTTGTTGTTTGTTGATTTATTGATGATAGCCATTTTGACTGGAGTGAGGTGGTATCTCATTGTGGTTTTTATTTGCATTTCTCTGATGGTTAATGAGGTTGAGCATTTCTTCATATGTCTGTTTGCCATCTGTATGTCCTTTTTAGAAAAATGTCTCTTCAAGTCCTCTGCCCATTTTTTAATTGGGTTGTTTGTTTTTTTGGAGTTGAGTTGTGGTTTCGATTTGCATTTCCTTGATGATTAGTGAAGTTGAGTAACTTTTCATGTACCTGCTGACCATTGATATGTCTTCTTTGGGAAAAAAAGAAGGTTCTTTGATGGTTTTCAAATTGGATTATTTGGGGGGTTTTGTTGTTGTTTTCATATTGGGTTGTATGAGTTACTTATATATTTTGGATATGACTTCATATTCAATATATGACTTGCAAATATGGTCTCCCATTTTGTAGGCTGCCTTTTCATTTTGTCAAATGTTCTTTTTGCTGTACATGAGCTTTTAAGTTTGATATAGTCCCATTTGTTTATTTTTGCTTGAAATCAGGAATTGTGATGCCTCCAATTGCTATAGCCATTATGGAAAACAATATGGCAGTTCCTCAAAAAATTAAAAATAGAACTACCATATAATCCAGCAATCCCACCTATGAGAATATATCTAAAGGAATTGAAATCAGTATCTCATAGAGATATCTGCATCTCCATGCTCATTGCAGCATTACTTATATTAGACATAGAAACAACCTATGTGTACATCAAAGGATGAATGTATGAAGAATGTGGTATGGATATAGATATTAGTCAGCCTTAACAAGGAAGGAAGTCATACCATTTGGAAGATCATGAATGAACCTGGAGGATATTATGCTAAGTGAAATAACTCAGAGACAGACAAATATTGGATTATCTCACTTATATGTGAATCCAAGAAAGCAAAACTCATAGAAACAGAGAGTATATTGGTGGTTGCCAAGGACTGGAGGTTGGGATAATTGGGAAATGTTGGTCAAAAGGTACAAACTCCTATTATAAGATGAATAATTCCATAAATCACAACTCAGGATGTAAGACACAGCATGGTGACAATCGTTAACAATGTTGTATCATGTACTTGAAAGTTGCTAAGAGAGTAGATCTTAAAAATCTTAAAACATATGCACACACACACACACACACACACACACACGGTAACTCTGTGAGGTGATGGATGTTTTGCCCAATCTTATTGTGGTAATCATTTCATAATATATGTATATAATACATCATCACATTGTACATCGTAAATGTATACAATGTTACATGTCCCTTATATCTCAAAAAAATCTGGAAAATTATTTTAAATTAAAAAAGTTAAAGAAAAAGAGTATGCACTTCCTGTGTAAATTCAAGTAGCTTATGAGATCAAACAATTAAGTTCACGAACTCACCCTAGAAAAAGTGCTACATACCTCATTGCTGAATATCACTATGGTCACCTTTGAAATACTCCCTTGGGAAGCTATGCACCAATGCCAGCACATAGTCCACCCTTCAGAGCAGTTTGGGAACTCTTTTTCTGGAATGGCCATCAGAGCTGTCGTCGTATTACCCTTGATGTACTGAATGTCATCAAAATGTCTTCCTTTCAATATTTCCTTTATCTTTGGGTAAAGAAGTCATTGGGGGCCAGATCAGGTGAGTAGGGAGGGTGTTCCAATACAGTTATTTGTTTTCTGCCTAAAAACTCCCTCACAGACAGTGCCGGGTGAGCTGGTGCATTGTCGTGATGCAAGAGCCATGAATTGTTGGTGAAAAGTTCAGGTCGTTTCCGTCTAACTTTTTCATGCAGCCTTTTCAGCACTTCCAAATAGTAAACGTGGTGAACTGTTTGTCCAGTTGGCACAAACTCATAATCAATAATCCCTTTGAAGTCAAAAAAGGTTAGCAACATCACTGTAACAAGTTCAGAAACTTAATTGTCAGACCTCATAAACTTTTATATTCTTATTTTCAAACTATAAAAAAAGGCCAAAACATAATTCTGCATTTGATCTTGGAAGAAAAATTACATTAATGAAAACATTGGTAGAAGATAGGCTGGAGTATAGTTAATAGTAACGAACCATGTTGGTTCTTAGTTTTGGCAAATGTGCCATGATAACATAAATGATAAAATATCATACTGAAATGATATTTTATGCTTGATATGCTTGAGGAGCACACAGAAATCCTCTGTGCTATTTTTGCAACTTTTGATACATCTAAAGATATCCTAATATGTTTTTAAAATTTTGTTTATTTGTTAAATTTATTGGGATTTCAATGGTTAGTAAAATTACACAGGATAGTAGAAGAGACTATCCTGATATTTTATATGTTATTTTTTTAAAAAGTAAAGACAACAATTAAGAGAAATATTTTCTTAGGTGTTTCCCCCAGCATCTTGTGTCAATTCTAGAAACACTGTATAAATCATGGTTCTACCACAGAGGAATCTATAATCCAGTCAAGGAGACGAAGCAGACATAAAACAATCTGAAACAACTGATGTTGAATTTACAGTAAGATAGCAGAGAAAAGAGCATGTAAGTATAAACTATGGTCATCAGATAAGACCTCATGGATCTCTGAGGTGTAAAGTGATTTTTTTGATATACGCACACTTCAGATAGATAAGGGGCAGACATGAAATTCCAGGTAGGGGAATATGATGAGGGAGAGTATGGAAGCAGCGATGAAGACATGAGGACTGTGAATGAAATGACAAGAATAGGGCAGAGAGGGAAGATTAGGAAAGAGTGAGATGTAACATTGGATACGGTAGCTTGAGGTTTGATAGGGGTGGGCTCCAAAGCTAAGCATGGTTGGTTAGCCCTAAAGAGGAGTAAATTACATCTGACTTGTCTTTGCGATCCATGAGGGCAGCAAATAAGTCTTATTCATCTAGGTCCCCAGAAGCTAGCACAGTGCTGGACACAAAGAGTATTTATTAATGTGGGGCAAATAACTTTGCACAAACATCATTGCATATATTTTCATTATATCTTTGGGATGATTTCCTAGAAGTAGATTTCTTGGTCAGATGCACTAGATATAGATATAAATGTAGATATAGACATAGATATAGAACGATATAGGCATAAATATACATATTACTGACACATATTAGCAGGTTGCTTTCTACCAGCCAAGTGTTGTGTGAAGGTGACTGTCTGGCTACGCCTGCATCAATCAGTGTTTATTGAGAAGAATTCAACCCATTCTATACTTTCCATGTACAGCACTTTTTACCATAGAGAACTGGAGATTTAAATAATCACTAGAAGGGCTGGGGAAGCAAAGTTGAGGAAACGGTTACCCCAAATCTTAGCCTGTAGCAACAAAGCCTGTGGTTCTCAGTAGGTCACCCAGAGGCTACTGTGAACCTCAAGAACCTCTGGAGGCATCCACCAATGATTTCATTTTGAAGGCTAATGCAGATAATCTTCAAGACACTCGCCTGGGAGCCACTTCAAAGTCTACACCTGCCTATGTGTCTAATATATCCAGCTGTAACTGCCTGCAGAGAAGATTGGCCCCTCTTTCTCTTCTTCACTCCAAAGCTCTCCTAAGTTCCTCTCATTGGCAAATACTGACATGCAACCACAGGAGAGGGAGGTTCTAGAAATGCAGTTTTAACTGCTCTGTGGTTCAATAATTCAATACAACATCTTCAATGAAACATCAGTAACCTAATGAATGGCATCTCATTGTTGTTGGAACTTCATTATTATTCATGTAATATAAATGATATACCAAATAACTCTGTTCCAGAATGTATGACTATGAGATATGATCCTGGTTTAGGAACAGTTCTGGACCACGTGTAGTAAGTCATTAGGGCAAACACTGAGTTAGTTATACCTGGTCTACAAGATAAGGGAGATTCTATGTCGAGTTTCCTCTTATTAAGGTGTTTCTAGAGCATCTCCAGTGCCCTTAGATATTTGGTCTGTAGACGATCTGTATTAGCTCCAATTACTCTAGACTATCCTGCATGAAGCTCTTGTTCTGGTCTCAGCCTATTTGGTCCTGATGCTGAAATGGTAAAGGAGCAAACATGCCTGTGTATATATTGACATGTCCTCCTCAGTCTGAGAAACAACATCTTAAGGGCAGAGATGACATTACCTTCACTCTTAATTCTTAAAAAAAATAAAAAATAAAAATAAAAAAAAATAAAAAATTGTACATGTGTCTTCCCTGCTGAAAATATTCCTTGACATCTCAATGGTATTCAAGCTAAAACTCTGACTCTTACATAAGTATTGCATTCAAACATCTTCACAAACAGCCTTCAAACCTATCTTTTAAACTCATCTCCTACTAGTTCCTCACATACCTTCGACAGTCCAGTCACAGGAGACCAGGACTTTGTTATGCTTTTGTATGGATGCTCACACAGTCCTTCCATCCAAGACATTCTTACCAACGATATTTTATTCCTGAAAAACTTCCATCACAGCTTTCAGAGAAAGCACAACATAACACTCTCAACCTGAAACTTCCCTAACAAACGGCCTCTTTGCACTGAATTAATTGTGATTCTTATTTCTACAGCACTGAAGTATTTTGTACATCTATAGCAGTGGTTTTCAGACTGCACTTTAATTGTTTAGATAAGATACATATCTTCTCTATTAAACAGTTACATGCTTGAGGGCAAAATAACCTACAATTCAGTTGTTGGATTTCTATTACCAAGTAAATCATGATCAATAAAGTTTTAAGTGTCTGAGTTTAATAAAATATCTGATATTTGTATCATATTTTAGAGTTTACAAAATGCTTTTGCATGTATTATTTTACTTAATCCTCATAACAACCCACTGAGGCAGATATTTTTATTATTCCTATGTTGCCGATGAGGAAACTGAGACTCAAGAATATTTAGGATCTGCTCAGCACACCAAAGACTCACCATAAACACTTCTTGATTGATGGCTTGCTGTAGCCAATTGCGCACAGCAATTGTGCTTTTGCAGAAAACAGAAACACATGCAGTCTTCATTCCTGAACTTGTTGTCAGACGCTTGTGCTTCACATATGCTATTCAATCTCTTAAAACTCAAGAATCATGTTTTCAATCTTTCCTTACAACTCCCTACACAATTATGAATTAAAATATGGTTCTGACCTCAGATTACTTTTTCTGTAAAATTAGCACCATAATACTTCCCCACTTGTCAAGCCTCCTGAATTCTGATTTGATTGAGATAGCGTTTACCAAGTCCTAGGCAGCCCTTAAAATTTAGGTGCTGTATAAATGCAAATGTTATTATGGAAAGATGGGCACACAGCTACAGAATATATTTTTCTAATTTCAACATGAAGGATTCCCTCTGTTATCTTCTGATAAGATTTTCCTAGTGTAGTGTGTATTTAGATAAAATTATAGACAATCTTTGTAAAGTATGTGGTCTTTGAGTACACATATAAATAGGAACAGGCCAGAAAAGTTTGAGTATAACTAGCTTATTGAAATGGGGTTTACTCCAAGGTTCTGAATTAGAATTGGCCAAAGTTTTCAAAAACTTTTCACTCTGCAGTCCAGCTATTCTCAGGATTCCTAGGGGAATCAGAATTTACATCTTCTAGTTTCCCAAAGTCAAATGCCTCAAGAACTTCTTGGTTAATAGGTGTATGTCCAAATCTCCATCCTACCACTAACCTTCATGTACCTCTCTGAGCCTCAGCACCTTCTCCTGTTAAGTGGAAATAAAAGAAATCCTTACCTCATAGGATTGCTTTGTGGATTATATATGATGATGAATATAAAGTGTGGCATAGTGCCTGAAATGTATTAAATGTCCAATAAATATTGTTATGCTTTACTCTGGTGGGAATAAAAGTATAGAAGCAATAAAAAGGGAATGGACTCGGAACTCCCTGATAGGCATTTCATCTCATTCTTACAAAAAACTCTATGAAGTAATTTCAGTAGCCTCCCCACTTTATAGACAAGAACACTCCACTCCAAATAGTGGCTGATTTGGAGGTCTTATGTATGCACTGTTACCTGTCATAGGTGACATTGTCAACAATTGATTATTCTACAGCACACCACTGACTCTGCTTTTTTATTCATTGGCTTTAAAAGGGACATCACCTTTTTAGACCCCCCCAGGTGTTTTCAAGTCACATAAGAAACAATGCAAACAGAGATGTTGCTTCCTTTTATTACCCGCTGAACAGATCCTGAAGTCCTGGGTGATGTGAAGCCCACTTGTAAATCATCATCAACTATCAACCTTCCATCACTTATCTTTGCCCTGCTCCCTGAGCTTTAATAGTCTGAACCTGACTGGCATAGCATTGCCTATCTGTCTGACACTAGAGCGTATAAAACCATGAGTGAAATCAGGCTGCAGACATGAGCAGCTCCCTCAGTGTCGTGAACAAAACTTAAATTACAACTCAGAGAAGACAGTGTATACATTGTATAAAAATACCTGGGCTCTTATACATATCGTGAGAGGAAACTTGAAAACACAGCTTACCCACCTCACAGAATCTGGAGGGTAAAATGCTTCATGTGAATGAAATATGCCTTCAAAATATATAACAAAACAGCCCATGGAAGTTTCTGCTAAAACATGCTACATATTAAATACGATAAAGGATCTCAGTTAATTTAGACACCAGAGTGGTTTTTGTTTTAAAGTGCTACAAGCGTTGATATTCATTATGGAAATAAGATTTGATAACCAAAGAAGAAACATGCACAAAGCTTTGGTGATAACAGGAAATTATCTTCTCAAGGTTCAGAGAACATTTTGCTCTCCATCTTCACAAGTTGAACTTGACACTGAAAGTTATGTTCTCCTTAGACTGTGGATTTTTCTCCTATAAATGTGCTCTTTTCATAGCTGGATTCTCATGTTTTTATTCTAGCGATTAGAATGTAATTGATTCTAGTCAACTGCATATCCTACAAATTATTATTGATAGCTGGAGGGTTTCCAATCCAAGCAACCTTCCAATGGGAAAGAGGAGTCAAGTGAATAGTCTAGTACAGCAAAATAACTTCTATTAGCCTCTTTCTAAGTTGGAAACGATACATACTCCATTTTCAATTTTTCTGACTCCATGCTCCATTGAGCTATATCAGTTTTCACCTTTAACATCAGCCAAATAGAATTGAAAGGAGATAAATTGAGATTCAAAGGATATTATAGTTCTTGAAGATATAATAAAGCCCCCCAAAATGAATTGAATAGCAGCTTGGAGCAAGTGTTGTTATTATTATTATTTTTTAATACACAGAATAGGTGCTTGTTAGAATCGCTTATTTAAAGATCTTCCCATTTTTATTGGATACTTATATTTAAAAGGATTTATAGCATGGTCAATAAAATCTTTTAAATCTGGATCACTATCTGTGTGGAATCATTTAGTTTTAGCTCATTTTCTTTTATATCATAAAACAAATATGTATTTTCCCTTAAATAATCAATTATAGAAACATACAGAATCCTAAATTTACAATATCTCACTGATTTTGTTTTCTTTTTCTTACTTATTTCCTTACTAGAAAAATCTGATTTCTAAGAGTGCTGATTAGACAGGCATTTGTGACCAGAACTCTTTGGTATATTAAATCAGAAAAAAATAAAAAAATAAAAATAAATAAATAAAGACATAAATAAATAAAAGAATCAAATAACCCCTAAAATAAACCTCTGGCATGAATTAGCCATTTTCTTCTTTGAATGTATTTATTATAAATCCAACTTAGGTAACCATAGGCTTAAAAGTCTGTAACGACATTAGGTCTCATATCTGTATTTTCTGTTCCTATCATTGATCTGTGCTCACTATATGACCTGGGGCAAGGAATGGTCTTCTGGTGCTTTGTTGTGAATTAGAGAAATAAAAACAGGTAGCTTTTCTATAAACCACAGACACCACTTTAAGGTAAGAAACACACTGGCAAAGCGGGGCAGAGTCTGTTTTATCAGCCACCCTCGGGCTGCCTCCTTTCCCTGTGCTGACTCCCTCTGGTGAGCTTTCTTAGGTGGCCAGGTGTATCTTCAGAGATAAGGAAGGTCTCCAGTGAATTCAAAAGCACTTTGCTGGAATATCTGTCCTGTTAATTAATGGGAAGCTTTTCATTTTGTGGATTTTAAAGGAACTTTCCAAGCATCTATTATATACGTGTATATAAAGCTACATGTGGGTGGAAAATATTTATAAATTTTACCTTCTGTTTAGCATTAGCATGCTTATCTCTAAGGTTATTCATAAGCAGAAACAGGTCAGTTCCTTGGCTTCCTCTCCCTGTTCTGTTCTCTTTACCTCCCTTCACTCTGGATCCTGGTGTTCTCCCTCCTGTTTCATCTTTTCTTTATCCTCATTTAGATATAAGTGATTGCTAATAGCTTAAAGGTCAACTTTTCCAGACAAAACAACCTGGTTCAAAAGATAGAATTCAGGCAACAGCTGGTGAACAGAAGAACATTTTTGGAGGAAACAGCATGGTTGTCAATTCTACTTAATAAATATCTTTTTATTTTCTTTCCTCTCCCAAGAAAAAGAACCTCATTAATGTCACATATCACACAGACACACACAGATGTGCACTATTTGCATAAGAGAGGGATAAATAATACATTGTTCACTGGTCTAGCTAATGTGGTTAATAAAGTTGGTAGTTATATACCAATGTAGTCTCCTATGGACTTTCATGGAAACTAAATCACATGAGAAATTGATTTCATGTTAATATGTGAAGAAATCTATTGTTTGATTTCTACTGGTTCAGATAGAGATTCATTCCCCTAAACTTCTGCTCTAGAGGCTACGGTAAGTTGTTACCACTGGCCAACAGAGATGGATGGAACTGGAGGAAGCCCACAAGCCCAGGAAGCCTGCTAATCTGCAGTGCCTTCGAACGGCAACTCTTACCACCAAACAGTATGCTCATTGATTTCAGATTATGCTTTCTGGTTGTCTGCAACAGGCACCTAAATTGCCAATAGAAGGCACATCTTGATTAAGCAGAAATGTTGTGCAAGAAGTTTTCTATGAGCAGTGTTTGGAGGACTAACCAATTCCATTGTTGCTTTAATAATGTTATCTCATTATTGAGTACCTCAGATTTTTCTAAGCAAAAGAGATGGCTTAGACCACTGGCTCTTGAAGTGTGATCCCCAGACTAGCAGCACCAAAATCCCCAGAAAGTTGTTAGAACTGTAAATTCTCAGGCCCCATCCCAGACCTACTGAATTAGAAATGCTGATAGTAGGGCCAGAAGTTGGTGTATTAGTAAGCCCTCCAGAGAATTCGGATGTACATTCAAGTTTGAGAACCACTGGCATCGGCAATTTTATGAAGCCAGATGAAAAGTTTTCAAACTGATATCAAAGACCAAACCTGCTTACAGGTTCTTGAAAGTCATAGATAATAAGGCCTGTTCAGATTTCTCTGAGAGTATTGCAGCAAGGCCAATTCTTGTGCCCCAGTGTCCAGACCCACTGGCGGTATGCACAGAGCAGAGCTTCTAGGCAGGGGTCAACCACTGTGCTCTGTGGATGAGATCCAGTTCACTGTACCTTTTTGTAAGGTAAGTTTTATTGGAACACAGCCATATTCATTCATTTACTTAGCGTCTATGCTGACTTTCCTGCAGCAATGGCAGAGTTGAGAAGTTGCAGCAGAGACCTTACAGAAGGTGATGAGAGAGTTAGATAATGTGACTAGAGAAAACTGTTGCAAGGACATTGCATGAAACCCCACTGTTAGATTTAGATCTAGCCTGTAAATACGTAAGTGTACCTACAAGGAATTATACAGGGTACCATCAGCCCAAATTGGTATGTTCTTGGGAATGAGCTTGTATAAAAAATATGCCACTTTGGAAGACCACAGCAAGAGCCCAAGAAGATGGGGTCAGCATGGTAAAATCTGGTTGGGAAAGGAAAGGGAAGAAACAGGTCTAAAGTAGGATTTGGCAAACTCATGTGTGTTGTAAGTTCCTTCTTATGCAAAATGACAGACATTACCAACCAATCATGATGCTCCTATTCCCTAACTGGGCCTCACCATCCTTCTTGATACAGCTCTGTAGGCAGCCACTACTTTTGGAGTTGGTGCTTTAGAGGAAACTAATTAGTTGTCCTGTTCCTGAATTAAAGAACAAGACCATCAAGGGTACCATGAAGTGGCTGTATAGAACCAATGTGGGAAAGTTCTGGAGGCCCAGGCGGGTAATCAAGAAGGAGAGGTGTCCTACAGAAGAAGTGTTAGTGAGAAAAGAGTAGGTAGGAGGGAAAGAAAAGATGTGTGCTGTTTCAATAATCCTCTCTATACTCCCACAAATATACTCTTTTGTGACACCCATGACTCTTAAGTAACTTTCTGGAGGTAACATAGCCAACAGATGATATGATGAGACACATCTGGTGTCACACGAAAGCCCACATTTTTTTGCTACCACTTCTACCATCACACTATTTTGCCTAAGGCTGAACTATTCCCAAATTTTACTTTTGAAATTGAACTTCACAGTATGGTTTATCTAAATGAAGGACAAAGGGAGAGAGCAAAGTGGGGGTGGGGGTGGGGCAAAGAATGGGGTAAGGTAGAGACTGACTAAGAGGCAGACAGACAGAGAGAAAGAAAGGTACAGAGAGATAGGCTGGGGACATAATTCAGAAAGTACTTGGAAATTTCTTCTGAAAGGAGAAAGTAAACAATAAGAGAAAATGTTACATCGAACTTTCAGGAAGAAAGCAAAACGGACAAAGCCTAAAATAATTGTACCCCTACATATAGCACAAGAAAGCCTCTGTGCCTTTGTCTGACCCACGAGGCAAATATTCCTGTATGCACTGCTCATTCTCTGGAAAGCATACTGATGATGTGGCTGATGAAAGGTAGGAGGGATTTTTAAAAAAATAAACTCTTTCCAAAACTTTGGAGAGACAGATCAGAGCTGGATTCATGAGTAGGTGAAGTAGGTGATTACTTTGAGAACTGTCAGGAAGATCCAGCTACTCTGGGACCTCATCCATCCTAGGACCTGGTTTGCCCAAAAAAGAATGTTCTGAAAATTATTTCTTTGACCTAAACTTTGCCCTCTTCTGGATCTCCTTGTAAATAAATTTAGTAGTGATAACACATTCAATCAGAATTTACCAGTGTGCAAACAACAAACAGTGAGCAATAATGTTTGTCATGTAAATTTACATTGTTTCAGTGTTATATATGAGTACAATGAACATTTGAATTACCTTTACACGCCTTTATAATTGTAATAAATTATGTTTTATAAATGCCATAATACTATGCCAGTGTTAATTGAACCTCTTTCTTAGACTACTCATTCTGCATAATTCTCTTTGTTTAAGGGGAATGGTAAAAAAAAAAAAATGTGCAAAATGTTGCCTATTTTTTTCTCTTCATGATACATCACAATCAGTACCAGATACAAATGGCTCTGAGAAGCCCTATAGTAATGATATTTAACCAATTTTTGCCCAAATGTATTTGTCCCAGAGAATCTTCACCCCCCGCTCCTCACTATTAGCATTCATTCAAAGATTGGGGTACAGTTTTAAAAATGGGACTGCCGTAATATAATTCCTAGCACTTCTTTCCACTCAGAGATTTTCATTTTTTTTTTTAGTCTCATCTGGAGATTTCATGGCTGAAGACACTATTATGACTTTATAGTCCATAAGAATTATCTGGAAGACTTTTAAAAACAGTTTTTAGGTAATGTTCTGAATCAGTTGTTTTAAGGAGTGGTCAGGAATCTGAACTTTTATATTTTGACAAAATAATTTATATAAGAATCATTTCTGAGACTATTTTTTGAGACATACAGGGGATAGAAGGTCATCTGTTTTGGGAAGCCCAAGTTGTGATCATTAAATGATCTCATCCAGGTGATTTGGTAAAATCAGAGCATAGAGGTTTATCATCACAGATGTTAGATTCTTTGGGACTTGTCCTTACCCACCTATCTTCTTCCATCTTCCACTTGTCTGGCCAAAATCTCTTTTCTCTCAGATTCCTGGTGTCATCATGCTATTATGGATCTAGATTCATGACCTTGCCTTCTTGACTGTCTTGTATGATTTGACTTTTGGCAGAAGCACATTGGATACCCATTCATCTCCCCGGGGGTGTGGGAAGATCTCCTTCCTTCCGAGCAGTCTCTGGGTACCAGATTCTAATCTTTGGGGCTTACCCAAACAGGAGCAGTCTCAGGCTCCTTTTGTGCTTCTTCTAGAGGAAAAAAAGGGATGAAATGGCTTACTGCATCTGAGATGCTGTAATGATCGAGAGGGACTCACAGGAGAGAGTCTGACATTCCTGTTTCTCCATAGTCACCCAGTCATTCATAACCCTCCTGGTCTCTGCTTGACCTGACCTCATCTAATAGACAGGCTGGGCACATCTGGAAAGAGGAGGATTCCTATTCAAACTGATATTTCTTTAAATGAAAAGAGTCTCCTATGATATTTAGGGCACGTCCGAGAGAGGCTCTTATCTTACTCTCTGGTACTATGAGGTACAACAAGTACAGCTAATTGTTCCAGTGTCTGTTTAGGTGAGTGTAATTATAAATGGGAAAAGTGCTTCATTCAGCTAATAGTTTTGAAGATCAGCTCTATGTCCTGGGGATTCAGCAGTGAACAAAAGGGGGAAAGAAATCTCTGTTCCCAGGAAGCTTATGTTCTAGATGGATGAGAGAGACAATAAACAAAATAAATAAGGACAATATATAATAGGTTATAGAGAGATAGTTTCTATGGAGAAAAATAAAGTGTAGAAAGTAAGTACGGAGTGTTGGGGGTGGCTGGCAACTGTGGAATTGCAATTTTATATAGGGTGGTCCAGGAAGATTTAAATGAAGATTTAAATGAAAAAGGTCAGATGAGGAGCCATATAGATATCTGTGGAGAAAAAGTTCCAGCTAGAGGAAATACAGGTGCAGAGGTTCTGAGGTGAGAGCAGCCCTGGCATGTTTGACAAACAGGAATGCGGGTACTGGAGAGAAGGAGCAGGGAGATCTGTAATAGCAGACAAGTTCAGAGAAATGACAGGGATAATAATTCAGGACTTTGCAGGCTATTGCAAATTTTTTTTTGTTTTGTTTTGTCTTTAGTTGGAATGCGATGTGAAGTTGCTGGTGGTTTTGGAGCACAGGAAAGACATGATGTCACATTGTTTAACATTGCTTGGTTGATAACAGATTGAAGGAGTTGGTGGTAGATGTGATGTTGGAGAAGGTCATCAGGAAAGTGTGACTGATGGAGTCACCCACACAGCTGGTCCCGGCCCCTGCAGGCTCCCCACTCCCTCCTCTGGGCTTTGGAATGTGTGTGCTGCCTGCCCCAGAGGCTGCTCCGAGTATACAGCCTTGAGATAGAAATGGGGTGTTGATGCTATTTGGATTGGGTAGTTGATCCACTCAGTTAGCTATATAAACTTTCAAGGTTCTGGTGAGCAGGTATGGAGATCTAGCCTCATAAGTTAGTTCCTTGCTTATTAAAGCAGCCACTTACAAATCTGGAGTGGTCTACCTTTTCCCTGGTTTCTCTCTGCCCTCCCACTATCAGGGTTGGTTCCAGATTACACCTGGGAAGCTCTGAAAGTGGTTACAACACAACTCACCTGACTGGTGGGAAGACCAGTTAGGAGTCTACAGCAATCTTCCGGGAAATAGATATGGTGGCTGAGACAGGACAGACAAGTGGAGGCAGATGTGGGTATATGTTAAAGATAGCACCATCAGAATTTCTGGAAGATGGAAGATAAAGAGAGGATTCAGAAATGACTTCAGAGTTTTGGGCTTGTACTACTAGAGGAAGAGATTGCCATTAACTAAAATGGAAGAGACTGCAGGAGGAGAAAATTTGGGGATGAGTTCAGGAGATCAATTTCTGACATTTTACGTTTCCAATGCTTATTTCAAGTCTAGAGTTTATAGTGAAGATCTGGGGTGGGTTTATACGCTTTAAAATTAGAGAAGGAAGGCAATCCATGTATACTTACTCATGTAAACAATGGTGCGTAATCAATTACTTCTTAACACATATGGTAGCATGATCTCTAAGGCTTTTCTATAGTCTAAACTTCAGATTTAGTTTTATACTGAAACTAGAAAAAAATTAGAACGTCAAATGTACTTAATACTAGGTAATTGCCTCATAATTACAAACTATGATTTGCTTCTTTATCTTTCTCTCTTATACTGGTCACCTCAGACACTTTCATAGCTTCTGGTCTCAGCTATCCAAGCTTGTAATTAGTTACTCTTTAGAATAGGTTCATTAATCCTTTAAAATTTTTCTCTGCTATTTGCTTCAGACTCTAAATGTTTCTACTTGGCCCTTCATTAGGTCAAATCATTTCTTCTACTGTCCAAAACTCAAAACCTTTGTGTAGAAATGAATGGCTAAAGGGTTTTTCAAATGAGCTGTCCTCAGGCTAACTCATAGTTAATTTCGACTTATTTGCTCAGAACTTCTTCTTCTGTGTGAGTGAATATTACATTTGACTACTGTTTCTTTAATAGTTTGGATAATTCCTTCTGATAACAAATAAAATACAGTACGTTTTAAAAAAAGTTAACCTGTTTCCTTCTGTCATGTGTAGCCTATCCTGACCTGTCAACATCAAATTTATAAACAGCCCCCGTTAATTAATGGCCATGCGGTCTTACCACCTCTTAATGTAGAGGAGCTGCAAGGGTAGAAGTAATAGGACCAGAGGAGATAGACTGAGATTACACTCTTCCCTATTATTTTGCCTGGGAAAAGCTCTGCTTCAGGAAAGGGATATTTACTATCATCTTCTCCTGTTTAACCAAAAAATAGGGATGAGTGATTTTCTTTCTTACCACTTTTGGGTGTAAGAAGCAAACAGAAAAATGTCAAACATTTCCTCGATATTCTGATGGTTTCTAAGGACAACATGTGAATATGGGGACAAGCCAAGAAAAATACAGAAATGGTTGCCATATCTAAATAACATGGTGTTTTTCCTCAGAATCAAGAAATAATATTATTCCCACTGTGATGGGTCAAAGAGGCCTTCTAGGCTGGAATGGCACCGTCATCATTTATGTATGATTACCATGGTACAACATGCTCCAAGTTTCAAACAAAGGGCGTTCAAACTGATTTGGGGGACACAGTCTATCTTTAATTATTTATAAGGAAAAACTACATCTTCAGCAACTGCTTACGACTTGGAAGGGAGGATAGGAAAATAAAAAAAAATAGGAGATGGATCTAAAACTTGTATTATTTAAGAAGAGAATCATGGCAAAGATTAGACAGAGGCTTTGTGCTAGAGAATTCATATTCTGAGGCCAATTTTTTATGTTAGGTGCAGACTGTCCTGTGGGTTCACAACAAAGGTGGTGAGGTTACTCTTATGTGGCTTCCCAAGCCTGTCAGAAGTGAACGGTAGCCAAAGCAGTGATCATTGTTCTAATATTAATTAGGAGGGGAAAAAGCAAAATTTAAAATGTGATTAAATTGTCAGTACTTCAATTAGTGCTTGATATTCCACGGAGAACAGAAAGCTTGAAGCTGCTGTGTTCGAGGCATCCACTTTGGGTGTGTGTATGTGTGTGTGTGTATGTGTGTGTGTGTGTATGGTGAGTAAAATTATATAGTTTTCAAGTGTTCATTTCTATAATACACCATCTGTATATTGCATTGTGCAAGTTAGCATTTTGAAGGCAGTTTGTCTTAAACATAAAGTAGCTTCTCAGTCATTGTTTGTTTCTTAATTTCTTTAAAAGAATGTCCAATCCTAAATCATAGTCCGCTGAACAGAGTTTAAGAGAAAGTGGGAGAAATGTCCATGGCTATACTTGTTCTAGGCATGCGAGGCTGGGCTTACTGCCAAAGAGACAACTCTGTAAAAAGAGATAAATGAATAACTCCCAGTCATAGTGGTGAAGGCAGGAGGTATTCTACAACCAAGTTTGCAGACTTCCAGCTCTTTCTGGATATGTGACTATTTATAGGAGATCTGTATAAAAATCGCCATTGTATGGAGTTCATAAAAGTAAACTACTGATCTGTCGATAAACCAGAATCCCTTAAATCTGCTGCTAAGAGCACGGATCCTATGTCTGCTGCCTGTGATTTCATTACCTAACCAACATCTCACAAAATCAAATACCAGTTTTTGTCTAGGCAAAAATAATATAATTTATTATTATCAGTTTATTTATCCAACCATCCATTCCTTCTTTTTCTCCTTTCACCCTTCCTCAATCCTTCTCTCTTTCCTTCCCAACCTTCCTCCTTTTCTTCCTTCCTTTTTTCCTTTCTCCCACTCTACAAATATTCAATGAGTATCTACTATGTACAGGATCAATGTTAGGAAAATATGAGGTCAGGAAAGTATGTGGGATGAATAAATGTCACCAATAACCTCAATGAGAAAGCCAATGATAACATCTCTATCCTCATCTTCCTTGACCTCTTGGCAGCATCTAAAGATTTAACCACTCCCTGTTTCTTGAAACATTATTTTCTTTTGACCTTCATAAAACTACAGTGATTTTCCTCTGACTCAATGGCTACTTTCCAATCTATTTTTCTGGATCTTCATCCCCTACATGACCACTAAATGTTGTCCAAAGGCACCTTCTCTTTTCTATTTAGTTGCCTCCCCCAGTCTTTGGACTTTATATAGTATTTATATGCTGATGACTCCCAAATTTTCATATCCATCTTTGGCCTCTCCACTGAGCACTAGGTTTGTTTATCGCATTGCTTACTTGATATCTAAATATATCTAAAGAAATATCAGATTTAATATGACCAAACCTAAACTCTTATTGTCTCTTTCTCATTTTTCCCATCATAGTAAATAACACCACTATTTCCCTAAGTCTAAAACATAGAAGTCATCTCTCAAATGTATGTGTGTGGGTTGGGGGACAGAGCCAGGAGTGCAGTTTCCAGGCTCTCAGCCTCATGTGGAAAGGTGCTGGCTCAGGTAGTAAATGGCCATCAGCTGTGGCTAGTTGGCTGTCAGCTGTAACCAGTGAGCCATTGGCTACT
The DNA here is from genome assembly GCF_964194185.1 of Rhinolophus hipposideros. Lineage (NCBI taxonomy): Eukaryota > Metazoa > Chordata > Mammalia > Chiroptera > Rhinolophidae > Rhinolophus > Rhinolophus hipposideros. The sequence continues at coordinate 12,869,187 of NC_138057.1, read as the reverse complement.
AATGTAACTGCCGTGGCTACGCTAGCAGAAAGGGGGGCTAGCAAGAGGAGGTGGCTCAGATAGCAAGAGCGGATTGCAGTTGGCACTGCGGATTGCAGCTAGCAAGTGAGGTTGGTTGGCAGAGAAGTGGACGGCAGGTTGCAGATCGTGTGGATCCAGCTTCCTGTGTCTCCAACCCAGCCGCCAGGGAGAATATAGTAGCATGACTCCTGTATCTATGGCTCCGTGGGTGTTCCTTTTTGGCCTCACAATGTCCTGCGTTCTTATGTGGGGAGCGGGAGCAGAGACCCCGCATGCCACCCTGCATGACAGTGTGTGTTTCTATATATATGTTCATATACATATATACTTACAAGATATATTTATGTGTGTGTATATCTATATACATCCATATACATATAGAAACACAGAGAGAGAGAGCACTAATATTTTAATGGTTTTTCATATCTGTCAAGTGCATAAAATAGGAACCCAGCAAATGTACATTAAAATAATTACTTAAAGAATAAACAAGCCTTTATTTAGGCTGATCCAGAATAAATTTCAAATTATTGGTGCCTCATCTACCTAGATACTTGACTACATGACCCCTGGCTTATCACTGGATCACAGTTCCTACCTATTTCCTGTGGTCTCCTGGCTTTTGTTTTGTTTTGTTTTGTCTCTCGTTGTGGTATGCCATAATCCCCTGACCTGGCTCTGGTGGTGCTATGTCTCTGCTTCATGTAGATGAATTAATCCAAAATCAATCTGTTTCTATGTGCTTTAAATGTTGTCATTCCAATAATTTATGGGTCTAATATATGGTGAAGGAAAAATAACTGACTCTGGGTGATGAATATACAATGCAATATACAGATGATGTATTATAAAAATGTACACTTGAAAGCTATATAATTTCAGTAAACCCCAATAAATTTAATAATTTTTTTAAAAAAGAGTCTATGGGTAATAATTTTTTAAAGTACTACATATTTATGCACACTACTGGTTTTATATCTGATTAATCAGTTTATCAGAGTGGCCGACCTGGGTTCTCTTTGGACACAGTGAATACACAAATACACACTATTTGATATATGCTTTAGGTTGTATATTTTTGAAAGTACATTTTTTTTCTGTTAAAGATAGAAAAAGGTAAAGTACTGAAGCTGCTGCTTCCTTCCCAGGGGGCACAATTCCAACAGTACTGAGTCACATACTAGAGACATTAAGGGCAAGAGATAATTGGGGAGACACAGAAGAATCGAACGAGAATGTCATAATATGTACTGCTGAATGCTTCACATTTGATGCTTACTGACATAGGACAAATTTAATTTATTCCTAGAGGACTCAAGATGCAAAGGTAGATGCTTTCCCTGATGCTTTCAAAAATTTATGCGGGAAGTTTAAATGGTTTGTGATTTTTTTTCATGCCATGACAAATGATATTATAAATGTGGTTTCAACCCCATTGCTTTTCCTCAGAGAAGTCCCATTCATTCTTAGATATAACCACTAGATTCCCACTTACCAAGGCTGCCTTCTATTTACAATGTTATTTTAATAGAAAATATGATTAATTAGGATGTTCTGGTTCCAAATCACACATTTCCTTAACTAAGTTATTTGAAATGTATGAAAAATGAAATGTCTCCTATGATTTCTTAAATATTAAAAATATATGGTGATAAAAGATAAGATTACTTGAATAATAGAAACTCAAAATGCATTTTAAATAGACTGCTGTGCTATTAATGTTGCCTGCTGTCAGCAGAAATGTTCTTTTGAAACCACTTAAGAGATCTCTACTTTTCAACTATTTTCAGCAATGAGGTAGTGTGTTAACAAAACACATACACAGTGAGCAGGTTATTAAAGAACCAAAATTTAGCAAGAAAAGGCAGTCTCACACCCTTGTGAGTAGTATAATTAGGTTTAAAAAATAGTTAAGAAGATATCAAATAAGAGAAATTTAAAGTTTGAAGGGTATAAAAGTAAGCACTAAGTAAAATATGTTATGCACGATTAATTACATCAAGACTCATAAGGCGTCAATAGACACTTTCTCAGGAACCAGAAAATTAAAAGTTTTATACAAATTTATTGACATAAATGTCAACACTAAAACCAAAATACACATATAAGCCATTTGTTGTGGTTAGCTATCGGTGTATAGCAAACCATCTCAAAACTCATTGGCTTACAACACCGACAATCATTTTTTAATTTCTCATCCCTTCTCTGGGTGATGTACTTGGAAATGACCTTCAGCAGCTCTGGGTTCGGTCCCTTATGTTATTCCAGTCATGTGGTGGTTGGAGCTGTCACAACCAAGGATTAGAGTCACTAGGATCTGTCCAGGCATCGGGCTCTCTCTGTGTGGTGTCTATAAGCTACTTTGGTCTACATGACAGCATGGTAGTCTCAATACAATCACACTGCTTATATGGCAGCTGCTCTTTTTCAGAATGAACAGACTAAAGACAATAAAGTGGAATGCATGGACAGCTTATGACTTCGCTTTGGAAATCATATAGCATCCCTTCTACCTTAATTATTGGTCAACGTAGTCAAAGTTTAGTCCAGGTCAAGGGGAGGAGACATAGACCTCATCTTTCCAAAATAGGATTGTCAAAGTCAAATTGTGAAATGGACACATGCAATCGGAGATAGTGTTGTAGCCATCTTTGGAAAACACAATCTGCCAAGCCTTCCACATTGTCAGAAGAAACACATAACAAAAGAAACTGAATATAAACTATGAATTATGTCATACAATGTAATAAAAGTAGCAAACACTATATGCCAAGAACATTTCCAAATCATTTATAAATATTAACCACATTAATCCTCATGATAATTCTGAGAAAGATACCAGTAGTATCCCCATTTTGAAGATGAGGAAATTGAGGTGAAATGTAAAATAAATTGCCAAAGGCTTCACGGCTAGTTGATTATTGAGCTGGGATTTGAAGGCAAAGTCTGACTCTAGAATACATTTTCTCAATCCCTTCATCAAATTTCTCTCATGAGGACAGAATGAAGATCTAAGCTACTTATCCGAACAAAAAGTGGCTAAATTCACTAGTGAGAAGGAAAATCTCTCAAATTCAATAACAAGGAAAATTCCAACTAAATGCTCTCTGAGAAATGTATGTAAAATAACGTTACACAGAAATTACGAAAAGAAAAGTGGGGTAAAACATACTTTCCAATGCAAACAACTACCAAGCCCTTTTAAACAAGATTTATTTAATTTCAAGTCAAAAAGCTTTAGACAAAAAAAAAAAGACCTCACCGTGATAAGAGCAAACAATTACTCATGTCTATGCATCATATAATATAGCATCGATGTTCACAAATCAAAACTAAAATATATATATGGAGTAAATAACTAAAACACATGAATAGCAGGATATTTAACTGACCTCTTTCTATCCTTAACACAGCAAGTGGACCAAAATAAACAAAGTAGGGATTATTAACAAGACCAGAGAAAAGTAAACAATAAAAATACAAATATTGGCTTTCAGAAAATAAAGGGGAAAACATATGTTCTTACATAGCTTTTGGTACAAAATGTAAATCAAAGTTAGAATGACAGAATATTTAGAAAGTAATAGTGAAAACACTATATTGAATGTATGGGAGCAAGCTAAACAGAGCTGACAGAAAATTTGATAGTTATCAATTAGATCTACTTTAAATACTCACATTAATTAGGTCCTCTCTATTCTTGTTAATTTTTGACAATATTAATATATTATGGAACTAGTAAGCAAATGAAAAAAAGGCTTTTGGTTAACAATATTTTCAGCAACAAAATAGGTAAAACCATTAACTAATCTAGTGTAGAAAAACAGAGAAAAGTAAAATTCCATAAAAGATTATAATGGAAAAATAACAATAAAAATATGTAAAAAAATATTGCTTGTCTTTACTCTACAGAAATAAATTTGAGAGCTTGGATAAAATAAATGATTTTCTAAGAAAATAATGTTACCACAACATATGAATTATTATAGACAGAAATGATCTCAAAAAAGTTCCACCAACTTCCCCCACACCAAAATTAATGAATGCATTGCTTATTTATTTATAAATAAATGGGTATAGAAAAGATGATTTTACAGAAATTCTATCATTTTGAGGAACATAAAGGTCCAGTTCTATTTAAATGGCTGCACAGAAAAGAGGCCTTCCACATCTCTCTTTTTTAGAGAAGGAGAGGGGTAATTTTATGGTAAAAATGTGCATATACACAAAACTATCTACCATGTTCACTTAAATGTATCAATGCTAAACAGCAAAATAAATTATTAGCCAACTGAATTCAACAGTCCACTAAAGTAATAATAATCTATGGAAAACTATGACTTAATCCAGTAATATAAGACCACTTCAACATAAATATATTTACACAATTCATCATATTAATAAATTAATATAAACTCATTTGATTATTTCAATTGGTACAGATAAGTATGTGATAAATGTAAATATGTCAACATCTTTTTAACAAAATTTCTTAATAAAATGAAAATATATGGATACTTCCTCAATATAATGAAATGCACACAGATACACTGACATCACTATATTAAAACTGAAACATTCATGTTAAATTGAAGATTAAGGCAAAGATGTCTTTTCTCATCACAAATATTAAATATTGCTCAGATAGTACTAGCCTAAGCAACTAGACAAGAGAAAAAATTAAGAGTTATAAAAGTTTGGAAACAAATGGTATAATTATCAGGATTTTTAGGCCTATATTTGTATACCTGGAAGAGCCCAAAAATCACTTAAAAGTATAAAAAGAGATAAGGGAATTTTGCAAGGTAGTTGCTCAAAATTAGCATACTGGAATTGACTGACTTTATATATACAAACAATAGCCATTTACCAAAAAAAAAAAAAAAATCAGAGGAAAAGACTCCATGTACAATGGAAACAAAAAGTTATAATATCTAGAAATAAGTTTGGATTGAATATAAATAAATTCTTTGACTAAAATATAAAGAATTTAAGTGGGTTAAATTCTTAATTTTGACTAAAACCAAGAAATTTAAACAAATACAAAATTATTGCATTTTCTTAGATAGGAAGATTCAACATAATATGGTTAGCAATTTTCCTGAGATAATCTAAAAGATTGATGGAATTTTAATAAAAGTACTCATATATATATTTTTTAATCTAGACAAGTTAAATCTAAAATTTAGATGGAAAAATATAAGCAAGGATTTCTGGGAAAATTCTGCAGAAAAAACAACACAATAATGAAGGGAAGCTAGTCTGCATAATATTAAAACATGTTAAAGTTAAAATAACTAAAACAGTGAAGTACAGATTATTAGAATAGACTATAAAAAACAGAAATGGAAATTTAGTCCATAATAAAAATGACATTTCAAATCAGTAGGGATAGCATGCATTGATCAGTAAAATGCTATTAGTTGGTACTAATCTGGAAAAATAATGAAGTTGGATTTCTACCTCATACTTTTTATCAATATAAATTCCAGATTGAGCAAAGATTTTCACATGAATAAAAACAGTAAAAACTGGAAGAAAACTTTGGTGAATATTCTTTAAGAATCTTGGAGTTGTGATGGGTCTTCTAAGTATTACACAAAGCTTTGAAACTATTAAAAGGAAAAAAAATAAATTCAATGTATAAATATTCAAGGGGGATTGCATGGCATAAAAATTATCAAGTCAAAAGATAAATGGCAACCTAGAAAAAATATACTTGTAATTCATACCACAAAGAGCTAATTACCTTAAACACTCTCCCAAATCAACAAGAAATAGATAATTTACATAAAAGAAAACACAAAAGGCTAATGATCATCCTCACTCATTATAAGAGAAATGCAAAATAAAACTGCAGTGAGATATTGTTTTTTTTTTGCTTAACATATTGGGAAAAATGAAACAGTTTAATAATACACCATGGGGACAAAAGTGTTGGTAGAGATATTGCATAAATAGGAGCAAAACTGGTTAAAACTTTGGAATGGTAATTTGGCATATCTATCAAAATTACATGCACATATCCTTTGTCTCAAGCATTTTACTTCTAAGGAATTTATCCCACAGGTATATATTTGAGGAACAACAAGATTGAAAAACAACAAGATAGAAAAAAAATCTAAACATCAACCAATAAAGTTTTCTCAAAAAAATTAGAATGCTTTGTTCCAACAACACCTCTGATAAGGAGCTAATATTCAAAATACATAAAGAACACATGCAACTCAACAACAACAACAAAAAACAAACAATCAAATTAAAAAATAGGCAGAGGATCTGAATAGACACTTCTCCAAAGACATGCAAATGGCCAACAGATACTGTGTTTCCCCGAAAATAAGATATAGTCAGACCATCCCCTCTAATGCGTCTTTTGGAGCAAAAATTAATATAAGACCCAGTATTATATTATATATTATATTATATTATATTATATTATATTATATTATACAAGGTCTTATATTATACTAAAGTAAGACTGGGTCTTATGTTAATTTTTGCTCCAAAAGACGCATTAGAGCTGATGGTCTGGCTTGGTCTTATTTGGGGGGAAACATGGTATATGAAAAAATGTTCAATTTCACAAGCTATTGGGGAAATGCAAATCAAAACCACAATGAGATACCACTTCACACCTGCTATAATAGCTATTATCAACAAGACAAGTAATAACAAGTGCTGGAGAGGTTGTGGAGAAAAAGAACTACCATACACTTCTGGTGGGAATGTAAATTTGGTACAACCACTCTGGAAAACAGTATGGAGGTTCCTCAAAAATTAAGAACAGAATTACCATACGACCCAGCAATCCCTCTTCTTGGTATCTACCCTCAAAATCTGAAAACATTTATTCATAAAGATATATGTATTCCAATGTTCACTGCATCTTTATTTACAGTGGCTAAGACATGGAAACAACCGAAGTATCCTTTGATAGATGAATGGATAAAGGAGATGTGGTATATATACACAACATTCCACTGTGCATATATACTTAGCTATAAGAAAAGATGAAATACTGGCACTTGCGATAATGTGGATGGATCTTGAGATTATCTTGCTAAGTGAAATAAGTCAGACAGAAAAAGTCAAGAACCATATGACTTCGTTTATATGTGAGATATAAAACTGAAAGAAAGAAATGAACAAGACAAACAAAAACTCATAGACACAGACAACAGTTTAGTGGTTACCAGAGGATTAGGGAGGGGTTAGTAGAAGAGGGTAAAAGGGGTCAAATATATAGTGATGGAAGGAGAACTGACTCTGAATAGTGAACACACAATGTGGTATATAGATGATGTACATTGGCTTTTACACTTGAAACCTATACAATTTTAGTAACCACTGTTACCTCAATAAATTCAGTAAAATTTAAAAACATGAGTTCTTATGTACAAATATGAAAATATCTCTGAAAGCATTATTGTATTATGTGTAAATGTGCATGTATTTACTTATATCACATGTTTGGATATGCATAAATTATCTTTGGATGAATATATAAGAAACTGGTAAATGATGTTGCTTGTAGGAAAGAGTGGTAATGGAAACAGAAGTGAATTTACTTTTCACCAACTATACATTTTTGCTTTGCAAACATTTTCTATGTACATGTATACTTATACAAAAATACAGAAAATATTTCCACTTTCAAGCAATTTTGTCATTTCTTTTTTTTTTAATATGCCAAGTGTGTTTTTTAATATAGAAACATTTTGAGAAACTTTCACCTGGTAAGAAGCCTCAATGAACACTGAAAATATATATATTTTTTCCATATAGGAAAACTGTCAAGGAGACACTTTGCACTCTTGAAAGACAGTAGCTAAGCAAAAGTGATGACTCTATCACTTGGTGCATTTCCAATATCTAGATCTAGTTTAGAACGAGTTTGTCATCATGTCCCTATGAAATCCCATGGATTCGCAGGATCCCAGAGTGGAAATGAACCTTAAATGTCCCATCTCTTGTTGTCTCTTCAATGATTTCCTAACAAGGGCTCTGGCCCCGTGTCTATTGAAAGATGTGAAAGTTTGGCAATTCTCTTTGTTATAATTAAAGTAAAAACATTACAGAAAGATTTGCTCAGAATATTATGAAGATTTTTCTAAACAATTTCTTTCCCACGTACAGTTTGAAAAAAGTCACCATCTACAATCCTGTTTCTCTTTGAAGCCCACTTTTGTTAGAAACCTACCCCTGTACATACACCTATAGTAGCTCTTATTACAGGTAAGCGTTACAACCAACCTACCTGACTTCCCTCTAGACTGTACCTGATCTGAATGCCCCCTGCCTACTTAGCACTTTGCCGGGAACGTAACAGGTAATTCATACATGCTTTGTGATGAAACATGCATGTCATTCAATCTGAAGGCTATTTTTCCCAATATGCTGAGACGTTTGGAAGATTATGGGCTACTTTCTTCATGTGGAGGTTAATTCACATTGACATTCACATTTCACCTTGATATTCATATTTCCAATGAATGTCTCTCTCCCAGTCAATATCTGTTTCTGCTAATCTGAATTAACAAATGCCTAATAAATTTCCTATTCTCAAATTGACAGTATATTAATAATAAAGAGAATTATGACATATCATCCTAGTAAATCCAATAATAAAACAATACATGAAAATATCAGTTACCCCAAATGCATACTACAGAATAATAATAACACTAATAAATATGTAATTATAACCTCCAAAACCAAATGAATACATTCACAGTTGCTTTGTATGAGTTGAAATTCAGTTGTTAAAAAGAGACTTCGTATATAAAATGAAATCTAATGAGAAAACAAACAAGCAAATAACGAAACACTTTCTCCACAATAGGAAATTTTTAAAAGAAAAAAGGAGTTGTACATTCTCAAGTAACACAGAACTATTGATGGGTGTTTGATGCCCTAAGTATTTAAGCTAATGTTTTTCCTGGCACGAAGGGCTTTAAACTGCACAATAGTAACTAAGACAGATAACTTTCCCTCAAGTTATTTTAAGCAAAAAGATAGTGCTGGTGTCTAGGTTTGTGTTGGGCCTAATAACTTTGCAAACTCCCTTTTAGTTTTGTCATCTAATTCCTTTTAAAAAGAAATTAAAAGGACTCCAAACTTGGGAAAAGAAATAAGGCTTCACATCCCTAAGATGAACCACAGTGTTTATTTGGGGTAGTATCCTCACTGCCTAGAAGAGAACAAGGTCATGTAGGTTAGAGGAATGATTTTCCCAAAGCAGAGAGAGTTTTCTTAAGGAAAAAAAAAATCAAACATTTACATATGGCTTCAAAGATACAATTTCTTTTAAAAATTCACTATTTACTCAGAATATACTTTCTACAAAGGTGTGATTCACATTGTGCAAGATGTTCTTGATGAAAATCTGCATAGAAGTTTAGTTGTTCTGTGAAGTTGACTATTTTAATTGTAATAGGTCTATTTAATACAGAAAGAATAGAAGTGTGACATAAGTTAATAAATACCCTACAAGGATCTATCTTTTGCTACAAATTTTTACATGCAGAATAATATCAGCATTTTAAAATCCCCAGGATAAAATGTCAGAAAATAAGTTATTCAAAGTGACTTTGGTTATAAACAGTGGATCACTTTCTATGTATTCAAATACGAAGGTGACTCTACAGAGAAATGATTTTTTTCTAATTCATTAAATAAACCACTGTGCAACAACTCTGCTCTAGTCACTGGCTTTAACTACTGGGCTGGAAGATTCAGGATTTTGTTTTTATTTTCCTATTTCCTCCTTATTTCAAAATCATACTGTTGTCTTCGAGATTCTGATGTCTCTGTTTCCATTTTTCCTTTCCTAAGAAGGAAATTGTGCCTTTTGAGCCAGGTTGCCCTCTGATGTCGAGCTCCTCCTCCTCTGACAACCACCTTGTTTTCTCCACCACCTCTTATCCTCCTGCTCCTCTTTCTTTTTCTTTCTCTCCCTCCTCTTTTTAAAATTCCCCTACTACCTGAAAAGGTTTTCAATTAAACGTGCCCACACTCAGGCAGTTAGTTAGCTTCCCTCTCTATCTCATGAGTTGACTCTAGTTTATTGGTTCCCAGACTTTACTGTCAACAGAATCACTTGGGATTCTTGCTTTAAAATGCAGGTTCCCCTGTATATCACTTTGCTAGGGCTGTTATAGCAAAGCACCACAAAGTGAACAGCTGAAAACACAGAAATTTATTGTCTTGCAATTCTGGAAATTAGAACTACCAAATCAAGGTACTTGCAATGTTGTGTCTTTCTGAGGCCTGTGAGAGAGTCTTTTCCAAGCCTCCCTCCTACCTTCTGCTGCTTTGCTGGAAATATTTGGTGTTCCTTGGCTTGTAGATCTGTGCCTTAATTTCCACATCACATTCTCCCTGTGTGTGTCTGTGTCCCAATTTCCACTTTCTATAAGGACACCACTCATATTGGAGTAGAGGCCCATCCTGCCCCAGTGTGACTTCATCTTAGCTTGAGTAACTATATATGCAATGATCTTATTTCTTAGGAAGATCACATTCTGAGGTACTGGGGGCCAGGACTTGAACATATGAATTTGGGAGAGACACAATTCAATCCACACACCCTTTTTAAAAGCTTGACACATGTGTCCAAAATAGCAACCAAAAAACTGTATTTTTATCAAATATACCTGTACATTTTGATGCAAGAGGTTATCAGCAAACCACTCTTGGGAAACCACTGAAAGCTCACTTAGTTTTTAGAGTGGTGATTCTCTCCTAGGTAGTTGGAATGCTTCTGGCTTTTTCCACCAGGAAGTCTTTACTAACATTTCCTTTAGAGTCATATACATTGTTCAGAAACAAAACAAAACAAATCCATACAGAAAACCCTGGCCCAAATCCTGTTCCAGTGACTTCATCATTTATGTATGCATAATCTCACAGAAATAACTTAACTTCTGTGAGCCTCTATTTTCACAAATGTAAAATAGGGATCATCTATTTGGGAGAAACATGGGGAAAGTGCCTGGCACAAAGTAAATGCTCAGTAATTACTGGCTATTACTCTCTATCTCAAGCTTAGGTCATGGCACAAAATAATATTCTTGGAATGTTTACAGTAATAGACACTCTACAAACAAATATTCTCTATCTAAATGTCCAGTAAACAAATAGGGACTGGGAAAACTCATTAAAACAATTCCTAGGTAATTTTTATTGCACAAAGTAGTGCATGTTTATTGGGTACTAATATGGAATCTGTAAGGAAGGGGCATTGTTTTGTTCACTGTGATAGCCTTTGTACATATTATTGTACTTACAACCTCGTAGGTGCTCAATAAACAATGGAAAATTAAATGAATTTACAGATAATTAGAGAAGCAAAAAGCAGGAAATAATTGCATTATTCAAATTACAATAAAACATATAGCCTTGCACATATAATAATCAAGGCTCGGGAGACGTCATCAAAATGGCGGCATGAGGCGAGCCTCTGTAAAGCTCCCCTGGAATTTACAACTAATCAAACAACCATAACTCCACAAAGGACTCCTTGCACAGCAGACAGGCAAGACAAGAGGCCCACTACATAACTCACCTAAAGGTGAGAGAATCTCGCGAGTGGGGGAGGGGGGAAAGGAGAAGTGCGGGGACAGAGCTGCTTGGGCGCAGGACACAGACCTAGCTAAGTGCTCCAAGCTCACTGCATCCCGGTACTACTGCAGCTGCGGGAGAAGGAAGAACTCGGACTGCTAGGGCTCAGCTTATGGCCCACAGGGCTGAGGGGGCAGCATGTAACACGGCTGAACCCAACGCTCACGGCAGAAACCTCAGAGCAAAGACTGAGGGAAGAATGCCGAAAATGGTGGTTTAAGCCCTCACCTCCGAGCAGAGAACCAAAGCCTTAGGCACAGAGACTAGCCGCCCCCTCCCTACCCTCCCAGAGCTCGCCCCGCCCCACCTGCCCAGTGCTAGAAGCGGAACAGCAGCAGTGTCAGATCAAAAGAACAGAGTGTTTGCTGTTCTGAGAACTGTGGACCGCAGACACAGATTCACAGCCCAACTAATTCCGGCAAAGGGGAGGGAGCTGTGGAAGCAGGACCCGCTGTGGTGGTGATAGCTGCCATTGCTCTGGGCCACCTCTCACAACTCATCCCGCCCCTGGCCCCACCTATCTGGGCAGATCCCTGCAGGAGTAAACAGAACTGCTGAAACATACAGGCTCTGAATCTGGTGCAGAAAGAGCTTTGGAACTTCAAAAGCTCTCAGCATCCCCACAGGGATGTGGCGCCCTATGACCCAGGCAAACTGTTAACAGAGGAGAAGCCCGTTTCCCAGGGAATCCCCCCATTGTGTGAGAAGCTGGAATAGTGCAGAGAAAACGTAGCACTACTGTGTGAGAGAGGAAAAAAAAAGGCTGCAGTCGGAGAGAAAATAAAACATGCTACCAACAAGTATTGGAAAACAAAAGAAAGACCTCTTCCTATCAACCTGTTGCAGAAGCACACCTGTAGATGTCTAGGAAGAGAAATAATAAATCAGTAATTGCCATGAATAACCAAGGCAACAAGACAGCTCAGAAAGAAAGTGAAAAGTCTCCAGAAAATGAACTTAAAGATGGAAATATGTGACTTAAATGACAGAGAATTCAACATTGCAGTTCTGAAAAAACCTCAACGAGATGCAAGAAAACACAGAAAGTCAATTTTATGAACTCAGAAACACAATCAAAGAACAACATGAGCATTTTATGAAAAAGAGATGGAAATTTTAAAAAACCCAAATGGAATTTCTGGAGATTAAGAACTCAATAGAAGAAATTAAGAATGAAATAACCAGCTTAAGTACTAGAGTTGACCAGATGGAGGAAAGAATCAGTGACATCGAAGACAGAAACCTGGAAATTACACAGATGGAAGAAGAAAGAGACTTGAGACTTAAAAGAAATGAAAGAACTCTACATGAACTTCCTGACTCTATCAGAAAGAGCAATATAAGAATAATGGGCATACCAGAAGGAGAAAAAAGAAGATGGGAACAGAGAATATATTCAAACAAATTGTTGATGAGAACTTCCCAAACTTGTGCACAAAACTGGATCCTCGAATCCAAGAAGCAAATAGAACACCTAATTACCTCAATCCCAACAGGCCTTCACCAAGGCACATTGTATTGAAGCTGTCTAAAATCAACGGCAAAGAAAGAATCCTCAAGGCAGCCAGGGAAAAGAAGACGGTAACCTACAAAGGAAAGCCCATTAGATTATCATCAGATTTTTCAGCAGAAACTCTACAAGCCAGGAGGGAGTGGAACCAAATATTCAAACTATTGAAAGAGAGAAATCATGAGCCAAGAATGATATATCCAGCAAAGATATTATTTAGATATGAAGGAGGAATAAAGACCTTTCCAGACATACAGAAGCTGAGGGAATTTTCTAATACATGACCTGCACTAAAAGAAATACTAAAGGAGACTATTAGAGCACCATCAACAGGGACAACTTGTGGCAACATAAAAAGGGATAGAGTAAAGTCCTGAACTGGAACATGGGAATGCAGAAAGTAAGTGTGCTGAAGAAAACGGAATACTCTAAATATCAAACTTTCTTTTACATAAACTTAAGGGTAACCACTCAAAAAAAAAAAAATCCAGAACTGAAGTATATACTGTAATAAAAGAAAAAACAGAGGGAAACATCATAGACTACCACCATACAGAAATAATAGACAACAAAAAAAGGCAAAGAAACAATGGAGACACAGCCTTACCAGAAAACTAAAGATAGAATGACAGGAAATCCCCATGTATCAATAATCATCTAAATGTAAATGGACTGAACTCACCAATAAAAAGGCAGAGTAGCAGATTGGATCAAAAAACTAAACCTAACCATATGCTGTCTCCAAAAGACACATCTCAGCTACAAGGACAAGCATAGACTCAAAGTGAAAGGGTAGAAATTGACACTCGAAGCAAATGGTACCCAGAGAAAATCAGGTGTAGCCATAATGATTTCCGATAAAACAGACTTCAGGGTGAAAAAGATAACAAGTGACAAAGATGGACATTTCATAATGGTAAAGGGGACTATACAACAAGAAGACATAACAGTCATCAATATTTATGCCCCCAATCAGGGAGCACCAAAATATACCAAGCAACTACTAACAGAACTAAAGGGAGAAATTGACCAAAACACAATTATACTAGGGGACTTAAATACATCATTGACAGCTATGGATAGATCATCCAAACAGAAAATAAATAACGAAATAGCAGCCCTAAATGACACATTAGATGAAATGGACATAATTGACATATCTAAAGCACTTCATCCTAAAACATCAGACTATACATTCTTTTCTAGTGTACATGGAACATTCTCAAAAATAGACCATATATTGGGACATAAAATGAGCCTGAGCAAATTTAAGAAGATTGAAATCATACCAAGTATATTCTCTGATCACAAGGCTTTGAAATTGGATATCAACTGCAAAAAGAAAGCAGGAAAAAAAACACAAATACATGGAGATTAAACAACATACTTTTAAAAAACAACTGGGTCACAGAAGAAATTAGAGGAGAGATCAAAAGATACATAGAAACAAATGACAATGAAAACACATCCTACCAAAATTTTTGGGATGCAGTGAAAGCAGTTTTAAGAGGGAAATTTATATTATTACAGGCCTATCTCAAGAAACAAGAAAAATCCCAAATAAATAACCTCGTGTTAACCTTAAAGAACTAGAAAAAGAAGAACAAGTAAAACCCAAGGTCAGCAGAAGAAAGGAAATAACAAAAATCAGAGCAGAACTAAATGAAATAGAGAACAAAAAGACAATAGAAACTATTAATGTGACAAAGAGCTGGTTCTTTGAAAAGATTAACAAAATTCACAAACCGTTGGCTAGACTCACTAAGATAAGAAAAGACACTAATTAACAAAATCAGAAATGAAAAAGGGGAAGTTATCACGGACACCACAGACATACAAAGGATCATCCAAGAATACTATGAAGGACTATATGCCACCAAATTCAATAACCTAGAAGAAATAGACAAGTTCTTAGAAACATATAGCCTTCCAAGGCTGAACCATGAAGAACTGGAAAATCTAAACAGACCAATCACCAGTAACGAAATTGAATCAATCATCCAAAACCTTCCCAAAAGCAAAAGTCCGGGACCAGATGGCTTCACTAGTGAATTCTACCAAACCTTCAAAGAGGATTTAATACCAATCTTACTCAAACTCTTCCAAAATATTGAAGAAGAGACAGTACTCCCTAACTCATTTTATGAGGCCAACATTACCCTGATACCAAAACCTGGTAAGGACAACACAAAAAAAGAAAACTACAGACCAATATCTCTGATGAATACTGATGCAAAAATCCTAAACAAAATTCTAGCAAATCGAATACAACAATGCATTAAAAAGATTATTCACCACGACCAAGTGCGACTCATCCCTGGGGCACAAGGATGGTTCAACACCCACAAATCCATCAATGTGATACATCATATAAACAAAATAAAGGACAAAAATTATATCATTATATCAATTGATGCAGAAAAAGCATTTCACAAGATACAACATCCATTTATGATTAAAACACTTAATAAAATAGGTATAGAAGGAAAATACCTTAACATAATAAAGGCCATATATGACAAGCCCTCAGCTAATCTCATAAATAATGGTGAAAAACTGAAGCCCTTTGCTCTATGTTCAGGAACACGACAGGGCTGTCCACTTTCACCTCTGCTTTTCAACATAGTGTTAGAAGTCCTTGCCAGAGCTATCAGGCAAGAGAAAGAAATAAAAGGCATCCAAATTCAAAATGAAGAAGTTAAATTATCACTCTTTGCAGATGACATGATGCTATATATAGAAAACCCTAAAGACTCCACCAAAAAGCTATTAGAAATAATCAGCGAATACAGTAAAGTTGCTGGCTACAAAATCACCATACAAAAGTCCATTGCATTCCTATATACTAACAATGAAATCTCAGAAAAAGAAATACAAAAAAACAATTCCTTTTGCAATTGCAGCAAAAAGAATAAAATACCTAGGAATAAACTTAACCAAGGATGTGAAGGACCTATATGCTGAAAACTATAAGATATTTTTGAAAGAAATTGAAAAAGACACTAAGAAATGGAAAGACATTCTGTGCTCATGGATTGGAAGAATAAACATAGTTAAAATGGCCATATTACCCAAAGCAATATACAGATTTAATGCAATCCCCATCAATATCCCAATGGCATTTTTTAAAGAAACAGAACAAAAAATCATCAGATTTGTTTGGAACCACAAAAGACCCCGAATAGCCAAAGCAATCTTAAGAAAAAAGAACAATGCTGGAGGTATCACACTGCCTGACTTTAGCTTGTACTACAGGGCTACAATAATTAAAACAGCATGGTATTGACCGAAAAACAGACACATACACAAATGGAATGAAATTGAGAACCCAGAAATAAAACCACATAAATATGGACAGATAATTTTTGACAAAGAAGCTAAAAATATACAATGGAGGAAAGACACCCTCTTCAATAAATGGTGCTGGGAAAATTGGATAGCCATGTGCAAAAGAATGAAACTGGACTGCTATCTGTCACCATATACCAAAATTAATTCAAAATGGATCAAAGACTTAAGCATAAGACCTGACACAATAAACTGCATTGAAGAAAACATCGGTACTAAACTTATGAACATTGGGTTCAAAGAGCATTTTATGAATTTGACTCCAAAGGCAATGGAAGTAAAAGCTAAAATAAACGAATGGGACTATATGAAACTTAAAAGCTTCTGCACAGCAAAAGAAACCATCGACAAAATAAAGAGGCAACCAACTGAATGGGAGAATATTTTTGCAAACAGTGCCTTTGAGAAGGGTCTAATATCCAAAATATGCAAGGAACTCATGAAACTCAACAACAAAGAAACAAACAATCCATTTGAAAAATGGGTAGAGGACCTGAAGAGACATTTCTCCAAAGAGGATATACAAATGGCAAATAGACATATGAAAAAATGCTCAACATCACTAATCATCAGAGAAATGCAAATAAAAACCACAATGAGATATCACCTCACCGCAGTCAGAATGACTATCATCAACAAGACAAATAGTAACAAGTGTTGGAGAGGCTGTGGAGAAAAAGGAACCCTCATACACTGTTGGTGGGAATGCAGACTGGTGCAGCCGCTATGGAAGGCAGTGTGGAGGTTCCTCAAAAAATTACGAATAGAATTACCATATGACCCAGCAATCCCTCTCCTGGGTATCTACCCAAAAAATCTGAAAACATTTATCCATAAAGACATGTGTGCTCCAATGTTCATTGCAGCCTTATTTACAGTGGCCAAGACATGGAAACAACCAAAATGTTCTTGGATAGATGAATGGATAAAGAAGTTGTGGTATATATACAGTATGGAATACTATTTGGCAGTAAGAAAGGACGATATAGGAACATTTGTGACAACATGGATGGATCTTGAGAGTATAATTCTAAGCGAAATAAGTGAGACAGAAAAAGCAGAAGCGTATGATTTCACTGATTTGTGGTATATAAACCAGAAACAACAAAAGAACAAGACAAACAAATGAGAAAGAAAAACTCATAGACACAGACAATAATTTAGTGGTTACCAGAGGGTAACAGGGTGGAGGGTGGAAGATGAGGGTAAGGAGGATCAAATATATAGTGATGGAAGGAGAACTGACTCTGGGTGGTGAAAACACAACGGGATTTATAGATGATGTATTACAGAATTGTACACCTGAAATCTATGTAATTTTACTAACAAATGTCACCCCAATAAATTAAAAAAAAATAATTGAGGCTCTATTTACATAATAATATACAGTGAAAAAAGTGTGTAACACTAAGTAGTCTTATAAAAGATCATTTAAAATGACAGCATAGTATTTCAATGTGTTCAGTTACCATAATTCATTTAACCATTTTGAGGAGGACTTTTAGTTTATTTCTAATTGTTCACCTTTCTAAGCAACGCTTTTATATCATTGGTATCATTTTCTTGTGAATAGGTCCCTAGAAAGATTTGCTGCGTCAAGGGAAGAAGCAGCCTATGTGTTTTGGGCAGCATAAAGATTGATTCCAACCATTGAAATACGATGTAATGGCAGTGCTTCCCCTCAAGAGCTGTTACAAAGAGGGGTGTCCCTTCTGGCTTAGACTCTGAGGAGGCGAAGCTGGAGGGGTAGGTAGGCAATGATTGAGGAGCCTGGAATGATACATAGAAGGACACTGAAAACCAAAGAGTCACGTTAAATTGTGATAAACATTCCTGTATCAATAAATATTTCAACAAAGGTTTCCATAAAGAATGTGAGTGGACTTACAGGAATATATATATATATATATATATATATATATATATATATATATATATATATATATATATATATATATATATATATACTACAAAATAAGACAATAATAAAAGCATCACGAAACACCAACAGAATGCAATATCATACAAAATATTAGCACCCATGGAAGAAATGAAACAGATGTCTGCATCACAAAATCATGAGAACATAGCACTAGTTATGAACTTCCTGAGAGCTCTTAGCACTGAGTCTCTGGATCTCAGGGTGTTCAGTGGAACACTATTTCATGGGGATATAATGGGTGTAAAAGAAACAAATAGATAAAAATGGACTATATGGTCAATGTGTTTGGAAAACAATGAGCTAAAAAAACATGCACATTTTTTTTTCCTTGTTATGTAGCAACGCCTTTACTACTCTGGTGTGTGCTACGAGTCTCCAAAACGGGTCACAGAGTGTATATATAGCCTTTTCAAAACTTATTTGAAAACAAACATTTTTATTCACTGAGTTTCACAAGGGGCTAGTGTTCCATGAAACGCCCTTTAATACTGTTCTTCTAGGATATTCAAAACCAGGTTACAGTGTCACTGTAGCAACTATTTTTCACTTAGTTGTATTTTTAGACCTCATTCATATATATGTATATATGTATATATATATATAATGTCTGTATGTTTATCTATATCTATGTACATCATATATCTCTATATACATATGTACATCATATATATTTAATGTCTGCATATTTATATATATTTATGTACATCATATATCTATATCTATCTCTAGATCATCTATCTATGTCATCTATATTTCTCCATTTCTACTGTTCTTTATGTAGATATACATACATCTCTTTCTCTCATGCATGCGTGCGTGCGTGCACACACACACACACAGACACACACCATCTTATTTTATTATATGTATTTCCTGTGAATCAGTTTGAATCTTCTGTGGAATTATTCGTGGGAAGGATTAATTATTAGTTACCTAAATAAGTAATGCTTAGCATTTTTACATTGGTGTTGTAACAAAAGGATCCCCCAGAGAAATTGTGAAATTGTGATATTTTTTCTTCAACCATATTAGTATACTTTTCCTTTGTTTTTGTATTACCTGTTCACTACAGTTCCATGTTTTCTCACTCTAGTTGTGTTCTCAGTCGACTGTTAGCTACTTTACTTCTTTCACAGCCAAGTGTCAAAGCCGCATCCTAGCCACACATTGCAAGGGACCAGTATATGGGAGGGACATTGAAAGATCAATCCTCAGTTCCAGGGATTAAGGTTTTCTTTATCAAAGTATTATTTAGATTAGATGTTTACTTAAAATGTAACTCTCCCTAGGAAAATTTGTGTATTTAATGTTAATTATTATTATTATTTTTTAATACATGGCCTTAACTGACACCTTTGTAAATTACAGCATAGACTTGCCTGTTTTACCTGAAAACAGAGAAGAGACTATTGGAATTGGCAAGAGAAGGGTCGTTAGAAATTTTTTTTTAATTAAATTTATTGGGGTGACAATTGTTAATGAAATTACATAATTTCAGGTGTACAATTCTGTATTACATCATCTATAAATCCCATTGTGTGTTCACCACCCAGAGTCAGTTCTCCTTCCATCACCATATATTTGATCCCCCTTACCCTCATCTCCCACCCCCACCCTAGAAATTTTTAAGAACGGTTTCAGGGGACAGGCAGGCACTAGCTTCCTGAACAGAATCTCCCCTTCTGTTAGTTATCTAACT
Organism: Rhinolophus hipposideros; assembly: GCF_964194185.1. Lineage (NCBI taxonomy): Eukaryota > Metazoa > Chordata > Mammalia > Chiroptera > Rhinolophidae > Rhinolophus > Rhinolophus hipposideros. The sequence continues at coordinate 12,849,042 of NC_138057.1, read as the reverse complement.
GAATGGGGTTCATTTTAATGAAGAGAACTTTGTTTTTCCTGAGTTTCAAGAGCTTCTGTCATGTCAAAACCAGGTAAAGGTCACATACAGAATGGGCCCTCTACAATTTTGTGAAAGGATATTGCCGCTAAATTACAAGGAATGGTCTTGATATGTGACTATTCCTGTCAATTCAACAATATGTGTGGTTTCCAAATCCCAAATGTACACTAAACTCTATTCTAGAGACTGGGGGGCACGGAAATGATTAAAACCCTGCATTCTGGAGTTCACACCCAATATAGTCAATTTAACTCACTAATAGGCATTCAGATATATTACTATCCCAACAGCATGTTGACATAATTTTATGATCACACTCGGAGCATCAGGAATGAATATTTCTCACCTGAATGCTTCCTTTTCTGACAGGTACCTGTGTTTTGCCTAGAATTCCTTTCCCCAGATAGTCACCATCCTCCTGTCCTCCAGAGCTTAGGGAAAATATCACATCTGCAGAGATACCTCACCTGACCTATCTCCACCCATCACTCCTGGTCATATCATTAGCATCATATTTATTCCTTCATAACACTCATCACCACTTGAAAGCATTTTATTTAACCTATTACCTCTTTGGTTTTCTGTGATTTCTAATGGTATGCTAACTACTTGAAGACAGCAGCTTTGTCTACCTTGGATATCACATTGTAAGCACTCAATAGCTAGCTATTAAATGAACATTGTTCAACTAAAAGGGAGACAAAGAAAAAAATGGCAATATTTATCCAGCTCTGCCCAGGTAGGGAATAATTTATTTTGATGGCAAGAAGAGTCTAGTCACTAGAGAGTTGTTCTCCATAATGAACCATAAATGGTTCATTTGTCCTTACCACTGACCAGGTAAATAAATCTTATATCTATCTCCTTTTGTTCTCCATCCACGCTCAGCAAACAAAGGCATTCTAAAGTGTTAACTCCCCAGGTACCCTAATTTTCAACTAGCTCTAGAAAACGGACATGGTTTGAGTCACCAAAAAATACTTTATAAAGACTTCATAAAAAAATCCACTGGAATTTGATTCAATTATCTATATCTTATTTAGAATTTTAGAACGTCAAGTCAGATTTCTTGTACAGAATAACTTCTGGCTGTAATTTTAATTGATTGTTCTATAAAGCTGAGGCTAATAGGGTGAGGTGTGGTGATCACCCAAAAAGAAGTTAGCCTGGATTGTTTTGTTGGTGCTAAATTGAAGATATTTCTCCACACATATGACCAACAGACACATGGAAAGATACTCAACATCACTAATCATCAGGGAGATGCAAATTAAAACCACAATGAGATATCACCTCACACTTATTAGAATGACTATTACCAATCAATAAATCAACAAATGAATGCTGGCAAGGATTAGGAGAAAAGGGAACTTTTGTACATTGTTGGTGAGATTGTAAATTAGTGCAGCTACTATGGAAAACAATATTTCTCAAAAAATTAAAAATCAAGCTGCTGTGTAATATAACAATTCCACTTCTGGGTATTCATCCAAAGAAAACCAAAACAGCAATTAAAAAACCACACACATATGCACCCCAATGTTCACTGCAGTATTACTGGTAGTAGTCAAGATATGGAAGCAACCTACACGCCCCTCAGTAGATGAATAAAGAAGATGTACAATGGGATATTATTCAGCAATAAAAAAGAATGAAATCTTCACATTTATGACAAAATGGATAGACCCAGAGAGGATTATATTAAGTGAAATAAGTTAGACAGAGAAAGACAAATACCATAGGACTTCACTTATATTTAGAATCTAAAAAAAAAAAAAAAGAAAAAAGAAAAACAAATGAATAAACAAAACAATAGAAACAGACCTATAGATATAGAGAACTAGCTGATGGTTGCCAAAGTGGTGGTGGTGGGGATGAGAATAATAATAAAAAATTACCCTGGAAAAACTTTCTCTGAGCTCAGAACCCATTTCTTAGAAGCCAGCTTGAAGAGTCATATAAGCTCTATAATTTTAATTATATTCAAATCAAGCATAAAAAATGAAAATGCATTGTTTTATACTAAATATGCTTTTAAACAGTACTATTTGTTTGATAAAAATGTCAGTCATTTTGAGAACTATCTGTCTTTACTGCCCAAGTTTTCAAAATAAATCATGTGGAAACGAAAGATTATCTAGAGATAAAAATCACCACCTTATATTATATTAACACATTTAATTTTTCACCTCTGATTTTCTATGATATCAAACAAAAAAATGTCTATGCAATACCACCTCAACTTGGGTACTAAACTAATATTTCCATAGGTAAGTAAAACACTGTCTTTCCAAAATTCGTAAGTCATGAAAACTTTATATTTTGAGAAACTGGAAAAGACAAGAATGATACCAGTGTTTACAATCCGAAGCATTAATACATTAAGATCAGGAGGATGTAATGCAATGTCTTAAAGCTTTATTACAAGGAATTTTCTACTTACTAGTTCAGTAGTTTAAACAGTTTATTAAAGTACCTTGTAAATTGTTACTGACTGATTCAATGTCTTAATAACTAATTTCTGCCACATAGTAATTATGCAAACCCAACTATTTTTGTATATTTTGATAGTTTTGATCATGTAAGATCAACTATGTGATTTCATTTTAGACCATAGGTTGTTAATTTCAGACACATTATGTGCATCTTTTGAGGTACAGATAAAAAATATTTTGCCAATTTCCCTATTTTCACTGACAGAGATATGTAACAGTATTAAAAGTTACACCATAGAAAATTAAACGTTTAATCAGAGGGTCTGGTTTAAGTCCCATGCATTGTGTGTTTCCTATTACTGATGACACTTCTATGATAATTTTTACTCTATCCAAACAGTTTTTTTTTTTTTAATATGAACGCCTATAAATAAATACTATCCAAAGAAAAATACTTTCAGGTTAGAACTGAAATGCATGTCAAATACTATTTTCAATTTCCCACTGTAAACATAGGGAATTAGAGTAATCACAGCCTGTAAAGAAGATTAAGACTATTTAATTATCGTTTAGTATTCTTAAAATAACAATTTCATAACTGTTAGTTATTTTACATAAATTGTAAAGGATTTATAAGGATTTTAGACAAGATTTTTAAAATCTTTCCTTAAATTTTATTCCTTTTTTAAGGACCCACTTCATTTCTTATGATGAGAAGGCATTCGTCATAAAAAATATATATAACTGACCAATAAATTCCTCATTAGGAGAAACACTCCCTCCTCTCACTTCTAATATCTAACAACAAAAAAGGTCTCTTTTATTCTAAATCATCTTTCTCAATCCCTGACCTGATCTATTAAAAACAAAAAGAAGTTCCCATATTTGACATTTATGTATGTTTCCCAGCTTTGGAGTATGTACCCCTATAGTATAGGGGCCTAAGGGAAAAGTCCAGGAAACAATATTGGAAACTGCTGAATTGGAGGACATAAGCTTTTGGTGCCATGCCTAAAATAATTAGCTATGTTTAATTCCAAATATAGACTTTCAGTGTCTGCCAATATTTTAAGAATGAAAGGAGAAACTTGAGGGTTTTAAATTTTTTTAATGAAACTTGGCTGTTCCTTATGTCTTCATGGAGCCCAGGTAATATTCCCATGATGTGTGAATAAGTAGATTGGATATTTAAGGTCTGCTTGTTGGCCTAAGTGAATGGTACCAATTGGACCCATCTCAGAAAGTAGCTCCTTTTACACCAGTATTATTGGATCAGTGCCCATTGTTTTGTGGCTTATTTACTTTTGGTTCAAAGGAACATAAGAATGCTTCTGTTGTTCCTAAGAACATTTAGAGTTTATAAATATGCAATTGCTGATTTATATTACAACTGCAATTAAGAGAGACTTTGATGTTTAGAATTTTCACTTTGAATTTAAAAATCACCCCAAACTTTAGGGCCAAAAATAATAATTCTTTACTCCAACTACTCCCTGGGGAAGATCATATGCAACCTTTAATATTCTGACGAAAATAATTTTTGTTAAACCCATTTAAAAGTATTTTATCATGGATCACCTTATGGTGGATTTTTTTTTATTTATTGTGTCCCTTTCTCCAGAGAAAGAAAGAAGAGACTGGAATTGTAAGCCTTATTGCAAAGTTCTGGTGGGGACTGGCTGAGGGAAAAGAGCAGGGAGAGAGTCACGGTTAATTCTCATTCCCTATATTCAAAATGATCCCTAACCTTTCCTTTACTCTCTCTGGTTTCTTGCAGTTCAGAGCCTTTCTAATTTCATTTCTATACAGAGTAAAGCTTCTGTCTACGTTCATTAGGTGAAGACATCTGGGCTTCTAACTGCTTTTTATACAGACTTTCCAACAATACCCCAGTGTTCATTCAGTCTCATCATTCACCTGCGTATTCATAAGCGCGTGATGTCTATAATTTCTGAGCATGTGAGGCACCTACAGCTTTCACCAGCTTACTTCACACTTGCTTCATTCTCTTCAAGCATTTAGGCTTCCTATTACTCTGTGCTCTGCTTAGCACTTGGCTTTCTACTTTCCATTTCCCATCATTTTATCACTTGTATGCTGTCCTCTCCTCTTTCCTTCTCTTTGTTCTTTCTGGGTTTTCTCCTATATAGACAAATGAATGAAGTTTCAAGAGGGAGTAGAGATAAATGCATGCATTCAATATGCCGTATTTCTTTCTAATCCATTTATCGTAGAAAATTTAAAAAATCTCTGTAATAAATTTATGTAATCTTGAACTCAATTATGAAATTGTTCTGCCAATCTCCATGTTCTATCCTAATTTTTGTTTAAGAATCCTCTAATGGATCATATTTATACACCTTCTAAACTTTTAATGATGTTATTGGCTTTAACTTTAATACATGCAAAATTTTCATACATCAAACATATTTTAAACACTTGACGTGTGATACCTGGGTTATATACTGAAAACATTCTGTTAGACTCACTGTACATATCATTCTTTCTGTCTCACTCTGGTGGTTGGATTGATCTGTGCTGAGCACATAAATCTTAAGAACTCTTTCCAATAGCTCATAGCTTTAGTTTCTTCTGGAAATTTCTCTTCATATTGCAATTGGTCTTATGACCCTATTGGTGATCTCTTTATAGGGGCTATATTTTATGAAATAAAAATCAGGATATATTGTCTGATGGTCTTAAAATTAATTTTTGTTTCCTGACTTATGGATTTATTTTAATGAAACTATGAAAATCAAATCACAGTTAGTAATTACTACCATTAGTAATAGTTCAATTTAATAAAAAAAATATTTTAAACTCTGGGTCAACATTAAGCTAGGGTGAAAATATAAAGATGTCTCTTAGAAGAAGTTAAAGTATAAAAATATAGTTAATAAATTTCCCATTTTGAAAGAGTACATTGACAAGAAAGTAAAACTGTTCTAGAAGATCCCAAGAGTATGGTGGAATGAGGTAATGTTTTGGCATGGTCAACCAGTTACTGGAAATACTTCAGTAAATTAACACATTTCTTGGTGTATTTTATATTTTATTTCAACAGATAAGAAAACAGATTCAACCTCTCAGGCTTATAATCATGGGAAGTCAAGCTGTGAAACTACTCACAGCAAACTGAAAAAATCCATCAAGTTATCTTCTTAGCTTTAGGGCTATGAGTATAAATAATTCAAAAGAACTTCCAGTTAGCTTTGTCTAAAGCAAACAAACAAAAAAGATCCTGAATGAATTTCCTTCACTCTTTAAAGACAGAAACAATTCATGTTCCTTATACCTTGAGTAAACCACATTGACTTGGGTGTACTAAACTCAAGATCCAGTTATTTCAATGTTTCCCCTATTTTTAATAGCTTGGGGTTCTTGGTGGTGTCTATAGCCTAGCTATGTTTCTCAATGACTTAAGCCATTGAATCAATAGATTTTAGATAAATAAATAAAGCTCAAGACAAAAATTTGAACAATTTCTCCATATTTTAGTATTTCCTGGACCACAAATTTGTAATATAGAACCTAATAGAGTAACTGGGTATTGTATTATTTTCTGTCTTTGAACTCCATCGTTTTAATATGATAATGTTAATGTATGGAAACTTTAACTTTTAGAATAAAAAAAAATAAACAATTGGTTTTCTTTATAACAGACTCTATTCATATGGGCTAATGACCTGAGAGAGAGAGGGCAGTAAATAATGTTTCTGTGATTTTATAATCAATAGTAAGTTTTGTAACTCTTCCGGTAAAAGAACCATATTACTTCAAATGGAAGAACTGTATGTGTGTGCTTAATGAGACTGAATTTCAAGTTTCCACATCTACATAAAATTTGTGTAGACAACCACTAGCTATAAAATTGCTCAAGTTATAGTGAATGTTGTACTTACATCTACCTTTTGGATACTGATTATTTCTGTGGATACTTTGGTATTTTGATAAATATTATGCTTTTAAAATTAATTTCTTTATGAGGCTCCTATGCAGTTAGACAGGAAGTCCAAATGTAACAGTAGAAATAATATAATAAAAAAAGGAGCATCATCTCCCAAAAGCCTATAAGGAAGGTCTGATAATAGAGTCAAGAACTGAGCTCCAGCCTAGAGTTATACTATACACAATATACACACCAACCTCTGCATGATAAGAATTCCCCCATGAGGCCATTGCTCATCTTTCTCATACGTTGATGGAAAAATGCATAATTTCAGAAGCCCTCTGAATTCCCTGTTTTAAATCAATCTCTATCTTCTTAATCAATCCACATCCATATGCTTTTTAAAAATTGCAACAAATATGGGCAAGATAAAAATATTTATTTATTCAGTCTACCAGTCATGAACTGCACAAATATAGATTACTCAAGCTCTTGCAATTAATTACTATAGCCCATCAGTGGTGAGCCACTTACCAGTTAGGAATCACAACCTAGATTATTTGGATTTACTGAAAAAAAAAGTCATCTGTATTTCTGAATTTGAAGGCAACTTTATTTCCTGCTGTTGAGTTATAACATAAATCACTTTCCTCTCTAGAGAGCACCTGTCAAAGGGTTTACCACTCAGGTAGCAGAATACATACAATAATTTTGAAGGTGTATTTGCAAAGTCTTTCTGGCGTTGTTAAACGTAGGAGAGGGGACTTGTTGGTTCCTCTTATGACTAGGCTTTTGCCTTCCTATCCCTGCTCCAAGGAAGGAGGAGCTGCTAATTTGATTAGTCTCAGCCTGATGTAATGGTGGCAATGAATAGATGTGGGCAGAGTTATGTTTTTTAAAAGGTAGGAGCCCACATTCTACAACACTTTTCTTGCATTTCCTGCTTGAAAGAGGTAAGCGGAGCCAGACAGAGATTGCACATTCAGGACAAGTCATTCATATTCATATGATTCATATTTTCCTCTTTCTTTCTCCCACCCACCCTACTTTCTTTCTCTTAGAATGAGCAGATGGATATTTCTCAACTATAGATTCAGGGAGAGTTAATCCCTTCTTTCTTGCTTACTTGTTTTATTCTTTCCTTCCATTCTTACTTCTTTCTTTGGTCTCTTTCTTCCCCTGTTTTAAAGGTCCAGCTTAGGATCCTGCTTAGTATTTTCATGCTTAAATGTCACCTTCAGGGTGACATACTTGTAGTTGAGAATCAATAGTTTACACTTTTACCTAAAAGTCTAATTGGTTACTACCAAAGAGGCAATGTGGCAGGAAGCAAAGAACAGGTCTGTAGAATTAGATTTATAATTCAAATTTTGGATTAGCTAATTGCCCTTGAAAATAGTGACTTTGAGCTTTCATTTTCTCATCTGGAAAATGTAGATAGTATTTTTAATAGAAGTGATATGGCGGTTAAGTGAGTCCAAATGTATGAAGATAACACCATCACAAACAGAATCATCATCATCATCATTACTTCTCTGTGGTGAGTGATAAGCCCATTATAGACACAGTTTCATTATTAGCCAATTACAACTTCGAAAATTGAGATTCAAGAAAATTTAAATGTTTTCTCTAAGGTAATGTGGCAAATGAGGGTCAAAGACGGGACTTGAGGTAAAGTCTGCTATATTCTGAAACCTATACTATGAACTACTATCTAGTTTGGTCTCCTACATGTCCCCTTTATTGATATAACAGGTGTCTCTCATTCTGTTCATGTACCATGTGTACATAAACTGGATTTAGGGTAATGACTGTGTCATCTTTTAGCTCTGAGTCTCTGAAGATACTTGGCTCTATGTATACAATGAAGAAAATTTTTTTTAATCATGTCAAATTGCATTCATATATCAACCCAAACTGTGTTGTCCAATATAGTAGCCACCAATCTAAGTGGCTATATAAATTTACATTAATTAAAATTAAATAAAATTTTAAAATTCAGATTCTCAGTCATATTAGCCACATTTCAAGTACAAAAGCCACATGTCGCTAGCTAGTGGCTATTGTATTGAACAGCACAGATGTTCAGTTATTGCAGATATTTCTATTATTGTAGAAAGTTCTATTGGATAGCACTGAACTAAATTAATTTCAATGGGCATCTCAAGGGATTTGTCTATTAGAAATACTTTGTCACAGAAGAGAAAGCACTTTACATGAAACTTCTTGTATTAGATCCTAACACACACACACACACACACACACACACACACACACATGCTCACAATTATGCAAACCAAATCTACAGAGACTTAAAATTCACTCCGTAGTATTTTTCCTTTATGGTCATCCTGAATCTAATGCTGTACACAAAGCTTTGTCCCATGCAACCACATTCTTAAACAAAGCATAGCAGATATACTCCTATCGACCCACTTCAATAGATTCTAATCTTTGATGCTCCTAAATACATGCAGGTCTCTGAAACTGCATAACCATTACACATCCTCATTCTTTGAAAGTTTCTATAGAGTTCAATTTGTTGGAGAATCTTCAATAAAGAAGGGAATATGATTAATTTAAGAACCTCTGTGCTTTTTAGAGGAAATTTAACAAGGCAGGCGAGATGGCATTCTGATATATCAAGCCAATCTTCAGAAATAGTATATACAGCCATATGGAAAATAAAAAGTCAGAGTGATCAAACACTTTCAAGAAAGTCAACAGATAAGCACACAAAATGAAATGAATCAGCATTCCTTTCTTCTGCCTGGTTTCCTGAGGCTCTATATAGCAAAGAATGATAGAACAGGGACTTATTAAGAAACATGGACATTCTTTGTTCTTGGGTCTTGTTTTTGTTGTTCTTTGTTTGTTTGTTTTTTAAAAAACAGAGGCTATTTGTGTGATAAACATTTCTCTTCTTCATCTTTTCTGTTGATAAACACAGGGAAAATTAATACCTTAGTTTATAAATAGCCACTTATCAAATACTTAACAAACCTAAATGTCTCTAGGAACAACCAAACAGAACTATCTTCTAGAGCTACATATTTTTTCAATATCATATGTTTTTATTTATTATCCATGCAGAATTGGATTTGTTTGCCTCTGGAAAAGATCTTTTAAAATCATACTGTCAACACAGTAGGGTGGATTTGTTTAATGGCCGAAAGCAGTTACCCTCTAGTTTGCATTTTGCAATTATCAATCACATTCTAAGTTTTCAATACTCCCTAGTTCAACCTTCAACATCTATATTTAAAAAGAGTGGACATAGCTTTCTTTACTGTTAGGTATATACTTAAAATGTGCTCATGAGAGATACAAACATTATGTTTGACATTTATACTCAGAAGATATAGGAAATAGAAAAAATAAAACAAAAAAAATATTTTTCCTAACTTCAACAAAACTTTAAGCTATTAGATAGAAGGATACAATTTTAATATTATATTAGAAAGAACAAGAACTAAACACAGAAGTTTTTTTTTTTTTAAATATATGTTGACATCGTTAGTAGTAAATAGAATAAACTCTTCTTGATTAGGGATTCCTTTATATTTGCATGCATGGAAACAATGACATAAAATTTGCTGATGGAGCCTGGCATTCTCTTTGCCTGGATATCTACTCTAATGACAGCTGCCAGTTGTTGAAGTCTTGTAGATATTCAAGACAGTCATTTCAATCATTTATAAACACTTTTATCTAAGAATGTTGCATCAATCTATAGAAAGCCCTGTTTACACTTGAAAACACACTAAAGGATTCTACTACCTTCCCAAAGAAAATTTGTTGCATCCCAGATATTGAATTTCACTTTCTCTAGAGAAAATTTAGCATGTGTTTCAGAAATATCCCCTGAGGACCTTTCTAACTCTGCCTGAATGACAATATGAAGGTGGTACTATGGGTCGGTCTGGTCCATTTCTTCATTTTCATTTCCATCACCCCATACTGGGAGCCCTGGAATAGGATCTTTGGGGAACATTAAGAAAATGATGGAAAATACTAATATAGTTTTGTTAGTATTTGTCATTTGTTATAGTTATTGAATATGTAAAATGATCCAAAAAGCTTTAGGTCATAATTATCTACATATAAGTGAAAATTCCTTCTCTGAGAGTAGGATCAATGGTGTTTATATATTCCATGCCATTTTGGCAATATGGTGGTATACTAATTTCAAAATGGAGAGAAATCAGCTTATTTTCCCAATGTGTATATAAAGTGTAATTTTATTATACCAAGGGTACATACCAAATACATACCAAGGGTACATACCAAGACTCTAAAAACCAACCAGAGTTTAAATGTGAGCACCAGAGGGATCAAATGGCATGGCCTATACATATCTACTGTGCATTTAATAATGTGGAGAACTTTTTTTAATTTAAAAAAATTTTTAATTAAATTTACTCAGGTGACATTGGTTAGTAAAATTATGTACCTTCCAAGTGTATATTTCTATAATACATCATCTATATATTGCATAGAAGAGGTACTATAGAACATCCAGTGTTCACCCCCCAGAGTCAGTTCTCCTTCCATCACCATATATTTGACCTCCTTTTCCCTCTTCGACCATCCTCCTCCCCCCTTACCCCTTGGTACCTGCTAAACTGTTGTCTGTGTCTATGAGTTTTTTTTTTTTTTTTTTTTGTCCTGTTCATTTGTTGTTTTCAGTTGTATATCCTGTGTATGAGTGAAGTCATATGGTTCTCAAAGTTTTCTGTCTGACTTATTTCCCTTAGCATGATAATCTCAAGATCCATCATTATTGTCAAGGATTTAATAAGCAAAGCTTCTGTTGTTTCTACAGGAAGTGCCACAATTCTCTTCCTGGTTGCTTGGCTGCAAGCAAGGCAGAGATATCTTAAGTGTGGCTGCTGCTGCTGCTTCTCCACTCACAGGGCTAGAATGCTAGCTGATGAAGATACTCCCAAAAGGCAGAAGACAGTATCACAGGTGGGTTATCTGGCTCAGTATCACAGGTGGGTTACCTGGTATTAAGAATATCCTTTAGAATTCACACACATATTTCATACAGGAAAAGAAGATACAGAGTGATCACCCTATCACCCTAGTTTACTCTGCAAGATTTTGAAATCTGTGCTTTAGGGGTTAAGACATAGCAGAAGGGCAAAATGCTGGAAAAAGCTCACCTAATGAATTACTGTAGGAAAATATGAGCAGTCAACGATGACCATAAAGGTTTCAAGAGTCAAAAATAAGTAGAAGTCAAGAGGGACTACATTATACAAATAGTAGTCTTAAGTTGCACTGCATGTTCATTTGCACATGTGAATTAGAATGATGATACTTAAAGCAAAAATCTTCCATTGTAATGCTTGAATCGTGCCTTTGACCTGGAAGAACAAGTGCATCTCTTCTTTCTATGTATTGAATGGCTCAGTCTAATCAAACAATTGGCAGGCCAAAGGGCTACACCATAAATTCAATATAAAAGAAATGTTAGTCAAGTGTTGTGCATGTGTGCGACTGAACCGAATTGATGGAAATGTCTAATCCATTACATCAACACGGTTATGGAAGCATATAAAATACACAGAACCAGAACTCATCATAGAAATACTCTTCAAAGTCAGGATATTGATTTCAATTATGATATCTTTCTTGCCAATGCATTCTGTGCACCTGTCAGTAGGGAGAGAAAGCAGGATTAAATCAAACCAAAAGCCATACCTATAGCAAAAAGGGCTTCACGTTGCCCAAAAAACAGAGAAGCAAACACTGTGAGCTCTGAGAGCCATTCAGAGAAATGTGCTCAATGGCATGGAGTTTAAAATCACCCACAAAAATGAATACATCATTCATCTTTTTCTTTCTTGGCACTTCACAGTTGACATTACCCCTGTCTGCTATGTTAAGATTGGAGAACTAAGCTGGAAAATGTGATAGCAAATCCTTAACTCAAGCACCAGTATACAGAGCAGGCTGTTCAAGTGCCATGTTAGTGGAATACATAAATGTCAACATTATTTGAGAATGATTTATAACACCCATAACAGTCAAAATAAATAAATGTGTCCCCATAGTCCACAACCCAGGGGTGGCTTTATTTTTAATTCAGGATTCTGCAGATGACATTTTCTATCAGGATGACATTTCAGACCTTTGAAAAACAAAATTTAAAATTTTGTTCACGATCTATCGTGCTCAGCATATTATCTCCATTACTCTGGAAGGAGGAGTGGTTGGTAGAAAAATGTTATTAAGTAGTCAATTGAAAGAAGGGAAGGAAAAAGAATATGTGACATAATTCACTGGCGATTTCCAGCACTGTACTCGTAAAATGTCTTTCTTCAATCCGACTGCTGTGTTGACAACATGAAGAACCCTACAGATAAACCTATACTGACCAGAAATTGCAGAGGAAGAATAATGATGTGGCTTCAGAATGCAAAACAAAAAAACTATACCGGAATACATATTTAAATATTCATTTTTTAACATTTATGGAATAGAATATATTATACATTTAGTTTTTATTAAAATAAAATAAGGGCTTCCACTAGCAACAATATTTTTTAGAACTCAAACGGCTCATTTATTATCTTTATGGAAATCATTGCATTTTACAGTTTTCCACCTTTAAAATAGCATACCATTCATTCTAATAAACGGATCAATAAATGAGAAATTTGCTATAATATGAAGAAAAAAAGACATTTGAAGGTATTCAGATGATTCTTTAAAGTTTATTCTCTTATGCATATAAAATTTTCAATTTTAATGCAACATTCTTTGCATTTTATCTACAGAAGACAGTATTTAAAAACTGCAACACACTTGTTTTATCAATGAGAAGGGACAAATAAATAGACATTTATTAATATAGTTACACAAATCATCTGTGCTGATGTTGTTAACTAAAACTATATTAATATAGTATATGTGATACACATCTACTATGTATGTATATGCATATACACAAAATATGTATATATATATATATGTCTATATGTCTATAGATCTATATGTCTATACATATAGACATATATATATACATATTTTGTGTATATGTATATGCATACACAGTAGATTGTACCATATAGATATATAGATATATAATACATATACGTGTATTGGGTGATATGTTGTTGTGACATATTTTTTAAGCCACGATACCCTATTTAGTGTGAACTTGTAAAATAAGAAATCAATAAAATTGATTAGGTAGTTTAGTCTTTAAGTTAACAAACACCAAATATAAATGAAATAGTTCCGGTGCTTTTCTGGGGTAATATACTATTAAGGAATTTTAAAAGAAGTTTTCAAGTTGAGACAAGTTAGAAAAATAAAATCTGGGGTGAAAATAAAAAAGAGAGAGAGAGAGAGAGAGAGAGAGAGAGAGAGAGAGAGAGAGAGAGAGAGAGAGAGAGATTTGATAAGTTTGTGAAGGTTTTCCAAACATAGCAGTTCGGCTCATCCCCTTTTGCACCGCCAAATACTTTTCACATTTTTCCTCTGTATGAGCAAACACTACCATGGAAAAGTCACTATTTTAAAACAAGGTCATGGAAACAATGTATCTTGAAATATTTCTTTTCATATATTTCTTCTTCTCATGTCCTTATTTTCACATGGTAGTTTATATTTCTTTCAGTGCCTCAATGTCCAAAATAGTTTTCACATTTTGAGTCCTATAAAAGATATTTGATAATTTATGATTGATCTTGGTCAAAGACGTTCCCTCTCTCTAACGTTATGGCTCACAGTTATTGAGGAAATCCATGACTGCACGAAACAGAAACTGCTTTTAATGTTTAAGATTAACAACAACAAAAAAGGAATATGTGTCCACAAAAGTATGGCGTATGTGATGTTGTGATACTCTTTTTGTTACTAGAAATAAGGGACCCGGGGGGGGGAGGGGAATAGGATAATTACCATCATAAGAATTGAAGTGATAAGTAAATAACGTATTTTAGTGAAATAACTTGGAAAAAGAAGACAGATTCTTAAAATAGTCCAAAATATAAACTAAACATAAAACCTAATTTGCAAAGGAATAGAGGTAAAGGTAGAGATTCAGATATGGAGATATAGATATGAAGACTAGATAGAGTAGATAGAGTATGGATTCTGGCTCCGTTATGTGATATCTAACGCTATGTGAAGTTAAGAATTTAATATTGAATTTCTAATTCAGTTTCTTCAGTTGAATAAATGTGGGTAGAATCCATTCAAAGAAAAATAAAGTCTCTAAACTAGTTAAGTATGCACTTACAGAGTGGTCCACGACTTCCATTGACTCAACCTAACTATCAGGGCCAGTTTGCTTCCCTGCTTGAAAATCACCAAAACTAATTCTGGTCTGAGGTGGAAGAGTCACATGTTCTCCTCCATGAAGAAGAGAAATGACTAAGCATGGCCTCTAGAATTGTGTGTCATTTCACAGCCTAATATTCTTTGCCACAATCTTACCTCTAAAGATCGGATTTCTGCCCTGAACATTGGGTGAGAAACATGAGATGCTGATACACTTTATGGAAGCTGAACTTCTTACTTGAGTCTGCATCCCATCACAGGCAGGCCCTTTGTCATTACAGATAAAAGGATAAGGCTTTCACTTCTGATTGTGACTTCAAATTTCCCTTGACTACACTTTGCACATTAGCTTGGATAACCTGAAACTTTTCATTTGCAAGAAGTTCTTATCATTTATGCCTTTGGGTATCATTTCAGCTAAGTAGACACTCAGATTTCTCAAGTAGTATCTACAGTTGAATTGGCTTTTGTACAGTCTAGATGACTTGACCCAATGGGTACTAGTGCCTTAGTGGTCCCATCCTATTAACTATCCCATGGTAATTCTCCAAATTCCACTGAAGTAGTTAAAAAATATTTCTAGATGACTTTATTCACCAGGTACCCTTGTAGGCCCTGGGCATATGGAAGGGAACTGGAAAAAAAATATATGGTGACGGAGACTAGACTTTGGGTGGTGAGCACGTAAAGCAATATATAGGTGATGTATTATAGAATTGTACACTTTAAGCTTATATAATGTGATTAACCAATGGTACACCCATAAATTTAACTTAAAAAAGAAATAATCTTTTCTTTCAAGAAGTTTAATACTCATAAGTACCAGAGATTTCTCCATACTTCCCCTTTCTTTAGTCTATATGAAGAATGGATATGTACCTTGGGGTTTCTTGTTTAGTTACATTCTTTTATATTTCAAAATGATAGATATGCTTGTCTTATTCCTTATTTTAGAGGTTCTTTTTTAAGGTCTTATAAATAGGAAAACTGCCAAGTAAAATTTCATATTATCTCTGTCAAATTGTCAATATATTTATTTATATTGTTGTAGGCAATGCAAATACATATTCCTTAAGTTACAATTTTCTTACAGAATGCCTGTCACATAGATCTTTTATTAAGATTACATTAAGATTCTGCTTTGGCAAATCAGTTTAAATTCTTTCAAAAAGCTATCATGAAACACAGTATAGATATGTGGCTTTTCTTGTTGTGAATTTTTGTATTTATATTCTTCATAGTTCTTATGCAGGTTGTAGACAAGTATTTTACAGTGCCCTACAAAACACAGAGGGTACCACATAGGTGCAAAGAAGGTTTCATAGGTTAATAAAATTATGAAATGCTACATACTCTATTTCTCTCTTAGATATTAACACTGAAGATTAAAATGTTAAAAATTCTAAGTAATCCTGTAGGGAAAAAAATGATTTAACTTTGTTTAACATGACATTTTCCAAACTTATTTAACTATAACATACTTTTTAAAAGACGTTTATCGCTTTTCACAGGTTAACCACTTGACAACATCTTGTTTTTTATGTTTGTCTCCTATCATAAGTAAATTCCAAGACAAAGGGGACTTTGGGGCACCGGTAGCATGAAAAGTTTCAAATGAGGGAATAAAATACTGCTATGGATATTTGTTAAAGTATTGTTCTCTGCAGGTGTATTAAGAAATGTTTTTGACCAAAGGCTTTGTATGTGACTTAGAAAAAATTGAATTTTTCAAACTTTTCAAATTAACTAGGAAAATTATCCCTTTATTATCAATTTACCCATTTGGTTTGTTGGTTCTAAGTTCAGTTCCCACATAGGTTGGTTTAGATTGTTTCATTTTACATGGTACCTAAATTCTAGAGTTATGACCTTAAAAAGTGCTATCAGACACCTAATAAATACCTAAAAATGATCTGTAAGGCAATGGAGGTGAAGATGCCACTGATTCCATGACAAACCTGTACCTCTGTTGGAAAACAAGCAAGCAAAATAAACAAGCACATTTCCTCCCCTAAGGAAAAAAGACCAATCAGCCAACAAACAAACAAACAAACAAAAATTGTGTATCAAAACACATTTGCAGTATTTCATCTTTTTTATTGCTGAGTAATATTTCTCTCTCTCCATGTATGTGTGTATATATATATCACATCTTCTTTATCAAATCATCTATCTAAAGACACTTCAGGTGTTTCCATGTCTTGGCCACTGTAAATAAAGCTGTAATGAACATAGGAATACATCTATCTTTACAGATAAATATTTTCAGATATTTTGGGTAGGTACCCAGGAGAGGGATTGCTGGGTCACATGGTAATTCTATTCTTAAGTTTCTGAGGAACCTCCATACTGCCATTTGCAACAACATAGATGGATCTTGAGATTATCATGCTAAGAGAAATAAATCAGACAGAAAAGGTCAAGAACCATATGATTTCACTCATATGTGGGATATAAAATTGAAAGCAACAAACAAATAAGACAAACAAGCAAAAACTCATAGACACAGACAACCACTTAGTGGTTACTATAGGGTAAAGGGGGAGGGTGGAAGTAGAAGAGAGCAAAGAGGGTCAAATATATAGTGATGGAAGAAGAACTGACTCTGGGTGGTGAACACAGAATGCAATATACAGATGATACATTATAGAATTGTACACTTGAAACCTATATAATTGTATGAACCTATGTTACCCTAATCAATTTAATTATAAAAACACATTTGCTACTCTTAATTTGAGGTATGTGGAGGTGTGGCTGCCAGAACCACTCTCCACAAGGAAAGCATATTATTCTGTGGTTCATAATCATATAAGAAACAATCAGGCAATTTTAAAAATTACTGATAAAAGGAAGTATTAAAATTTTCAATTATTAGTCTCAATTAAAAATACATTCCATTTTTGAAAAATAGCCCTCACTACATTCTTCAGGAAAATGTATCTATATTACCTTTCGTAAACTGTGTTAGCTGTAAGATGTAATGAATCCCACCTCAAAAGGGAAAATATAGGGGCATGAATATATTTATTTAAAAAATAAAAATGAAATTCACAGAACAAAGACAAAAGTATATGCCTGAACATGTTTCTTGTTTGATTAATTATTCAACAGTAACATTATTGTGGCAGAAATGTTTCCCATTCAGTAATTTTAATTCAATTCTATTCTGATAAAAAATATGGCAAATGTAAGGAAGCACAGAATATTACTTTTTAAATATTGCTGTAACTTGGTATAAGTGTAATTTAAATAGTGCATGAAAATAAATGGCATTTTCAGGTATTATATTACATTGTTCCTATAAAATTCCAGTCTAAGTCATAAATCACAGCTTTTGAATCAAATACCTAGGTGCACTGATGCATTTCTAACAAATAAGTCATTTTAACTATAAAAAACCGACTGACATGCAGGATTTTATAATCAGTTTCTCAGCCGCTCACCTTAAATTAAAACCTGAGTTAGGTAAGGACAAAATGAAGAAATCAGCATTACTACGGGTTTCATTTTAACCAAGTCACCTTCTCACCTTCTGAATCCAGTCAAAATTATGCTTTTTTTTTTTTTTTTTTAGTTTTAACTACTAGCAATTCTTAACATAATTGGGCCTATTTCATTTGGTTTACTAAATATTTAGAAGAATGTAAATTTGCACAAACATTGTAAGGGAAGAATAAGATCAATCTTTGCAGTTAAGGAGATAAAAAAATCTAGAAATGGAGAATAGTCAAGTATATAAACAGCCTTATATTTAGGTCATACCACGATTAAGTTTTCAAAATTCAGATATGAGGAGACGGAGATAACATACAGTTTTAAAGAAGGTAAGATTCTTCTTTAAAGCATGGTAGTCCTCTGGGAAACAGCCAGAGTATGATCAAGTTGGACTGAGGAATGAAATAATTCCCAGTAAATAGAAATAGTGCAATTGCAGGATAATATAATCGCTTGAAGAAGACACTCATCTTAAAAGGACAACGGAAAGAAAATTGGAGTAAGAGGATCTTGCCCTCTGAATTGAGGAACTTGTACTCAGGCAAGATACTGTAGACCATTGAAGGGTCCTGAATAGAGGAGAAACTAAACCAATGTTGTGTCATCGAAAGGATAATAAAATGGTTATCAGGCTGGTTGGGCTAGAAGGAAAGAAGAAGATGGACGACTGGTTTAAAGGACAGTATAATAAACCAGAAAAGAGTTGATTATGCTAGTAGTATGTAAATGGAAATGAGGGGATGAATACGAGGAACTTTATAAAACTTAAAGCTTAAAGACCTGGCTGAGAGTTTTACATATCTATCTATCTATCTATCCATCCATCCATCCATCCATCCATTTATATACATATATATGTATATGCATATATCATACATATATACATATATGTATATACATACATATATGTATATACATACATATACACACATATGTATATACATACATATACACATGTGTATATACATACATATACGCATGTGTATATACATACATACACGCACGTGTATATACATACATATACACATACATATATGCATACATGTATGTACATACATACATACACACATACACATATATACAT
The DNA here is from genome assembly GCF_964194185.1 of Rhinolophus hipposideros. Taxonomy (NCBI): domain Eukaryota; kingdom Metazoa; phylum Chordata; class Mammalia; order Chiroptera; family Rhinolophidae; genus Rhinolophus; species Rhinolophus hipposideros. The sequence continues at coordinate 12,829,796 of NC_138057.1, read as the reverse complement.
ACACACATATACATACATACACATACCAAATATGTATATACACACATATATACATATGTATATACATACATATATACACACTTACACATACATATATGTATACATATATACATACATATATGTATACATATACATACATATATACATATACACACATATATATACATATCTATCTATCTATATAGATATAGATAGATATGGAGAGAGACAGAGAGGAAGCAAAGCTAGCTCAAGTATTTTAAAATTGGGATGGATATGTAATACTATTAACCAAAATATGGAAGTCAAATAGATGAATTTATCCTCAAAAATAACATGAAGAGTTTGATTCTGGCAATTTTGAGTTTGGAGTGCTAATGCTATCTGGTAGAGAAGGCCATAGGTAATTAAAGACATGGACTGGGGCAACAGAGAAATCTGAGTACCTGTATAAAAGTGATAGTTGTAGTCGGTGAGATAGATGAGACAGCAGAACCAGACAGAGTAAGAAGAAAATTTTTGAATATCCAAATTTGATGGTGCAGGGAGAGAAGCAATAAAAAGGGCCAGTAAATGAGAAGTAGAATAGCAAGCACAAAGAAAAAATCTATAAATTAATTTAACAAGAAATATGTTAGATCTTAACTGGTATTACTGAAGGATATAAAATATTATTGAGGAATATTTAATAAACATAATTATAGGAAGATGTGATGCTCCTGGATGGTAAGACTGAATATTTAAAGAATATTTACAGATACCAAGTTTCCTCAAATTAAATGCAATGCTGATCAAAATACCAACAGGACTTTCCTAGCAATTTGATAAAACATTATAAAGTCCATGAGAACAGTTAACTATTTCTTTCAAAACATAACACCCAGACAATCTAAAGGAAAATACTGACGATTTTAAATGCAATGAAAATATAAACAGTCAGCCATAGAAAAGTGGTAAAAGAATGCCAAATTACCCAGAAATAGTATGGTTAGCTCATCAGTTCATCAAAAACAGGTAATTTCTTTTTAAAGTAAAGTTTATTGGGGTGACAATGGCTTGTAAAGTTATGTAGGTTTCAGGTGTACAATTCTGTACTCCATCATCTATAAATCCCATTGTGTGTTCACCACCCAGAGTCAGTTCTCCTTTCATCACCATATGTTTGATCATGGGAAACAGGTAATTTAAAGTACAGTCAACGTTAGTAAATACTAAGGAAGTTTCTCATCAATTTTAGTACTAGACAGGGCTTTTAATATTTATATAGTTTTCAGATATAGAGATTTGATCTTAGGCAGGCTGAGGTTCTAATAGTAGTATTAGCTGGGGAAGACCTCTGGCCCTTTGGATTTTTGTGAAGATTAAATGAAATAATATATTTAAAGTGCTTAGCAATGTGCTTGGCACAAAGTAAGTACTCAGTATGTCCATGGCTATTCTTATTACGTGGCAAATCCCATCTAATTTTCAGATGAGGAACTTGAAGCTCTGATAATGTGCACATATCCGACAGGAGTTGGCAGAGTAATAACTGAAATCCAGAAATCCCCTGAGGTCATCAAGCTATTTTTAAACACTAATAAGTTTTTGGTCCTCTTTTACTATGCCCCCACGACTGCGTAGGGCAGAAAGAGCAGGGACTCAAGTAAAAGTAAAGGAAAAATACAAATTCAACATCTCTTTGCTATTTTTCTGTAGGTTCTTTTATGCCATCTGGTCCAGTTATAATTTGTGTCCTACTTTAAAGTTAAAATGGTGCACAGCACATTTAGTTGCGGTTCTCTAAAATGGAAATGCAGAATCTACATTCTTGTTCAACTCTTTCCTTCTATATAGTGGGTATACTCTCTTTAACAATAAAAGCAGTGCCCTCCTTTTGCTATGTTAAGCATTAAATATTTAGACTACCTACCCTAAATATTACTAAATACATACTACATATTTAGTAACATTTGAAACTCAGTAATTAAAAAAAAGCATAAAATGGCTCCTAAAAGAACTGTTTAGAATCCCTCTAGTTAACAGTCACATAGTGTAATGGAGTTGCAAACACATCTTCCACCAGAGGGCATTTGCTTTGGATACAACCTTTCTGGGAAATCCAGTGTGAGCAATATGGATAATTAGCTTAGCATATATCTGGAATTCAAAGAGGGGATCAGGGAAGATGGCAACTAAAAAGTCAAAGCATCCACAGAATATGTAACATACAAGCTTTCTCCTTCCTCCTTGGAGCAAAAACTGATGCCACTCTGATGGACAATAAGCTGATTATTAATAACCCAAAGTAACTAGGGCTTTATTACTTCTCAAAAATAAGTAAGTAAATAAATGCTCAGTTTATGTAAAGTCTTAATTATTACATCTAACTACAATTCTTTGAGCAATATATTGACCTCGATAAAGGGAATGAATCCTTCTTACCAATTTAAAATACATTGAATCTCACCACCTCATTTTTATTATTAATAAATTTTCATTTTACATAGTTGAAAACAAAAATATTTATTGAGATTTAATTTGAATTGCAATAAATCTACAAATTAATTTGGAAATCATTTAAATTTATAAAATTTCATCTTCCCATGCAGGGAATGACTTTTCATACCCATTTATCTTCTTGTATGCCTATCAATAACGCTTTGGTTTTTCTCCACAACACTCCACATATGTCTTAGTACAGTTAACTGTATGTATGTTTTATACTTGTGACATCAAAACTTTTCCCATCATATTTTCTTGCTTGTTTTTAATGATATACAAGGTTAGACTAACAAACAAACAGATTACAAAACAACTTAACTATTGAAACAAATCGTGTTTTTCTAACAAGTAATCAGAATTTCAACTAGGACCATTATTCATTCAGCACATTTCTTGAATTCCTATCATACAAGGCAGTGAAAATAAATGACACGGAGACCTCAATATGAAGTTGGAAAAACAAATCAAGGTTGAACAGTGGAAAGTTTGAGAATAGAGGGCAATGAGACCAACAGGTAAGCCAGAAGAAAAGGAAGGATACCACCTGTATGACCAAAGAAAAATGATAAAGGTATGCAGGAATATCACTGAATGAGAGGGTGAAGGGGGCCTGAAAGTCGAAGGAGTTCAGAATATATGCTTAAAGCAGTACATATAGAAGAGAGGATCTTTCCTTCTATAGAAGTTATTAACTGATAAGCCATTTCCAAGTAAATTTGAAGTTTTAAAAGAGTGATGTGAGAAAATTAGTTTTTTATTGGAATTTAAAAATTATAAATACTAAACAATTCTGAAATATTAAAAAAAAACACTTTAGATATTTTTATTAAAAGGAAGTGAGAACTCTGAAATTTAATAATTACCCTTACTTCTAAAATTAAAGAGAAAACAAGATTGGTGTCTCCAGCAATCTCATACATTTGGAAACCAACACTAGATACTATATTGAGTTCTAAGACATCTAACACTCTCTTCCTTAATGGCTTTCACAGAACACATTCCCACATAGATATAGTAAAGCCCTGTATTTATGTAATGGTTTTTGAGAGGCTCCTTGAAATGTCTCATCCCATTTATCTGACCATATCCCTGTCAGATAGATAAGGAAAAGGAGCCATTATCTCCATTTTACAGATGAGAGCATCAAGACACTTATTTCAATGACTTTTAGAAGACACTAAACATATTCATGATGAAAAGACCAAAAATATTCCGATTGCTAGGCATCTTACCAAGAGGATACTCCTCATCCTTTTCTTATATGCCTAGCTCTAGCCTTTTTATTTGTTTTTCTATAATTGTGAATGTTATGTGCCTAGCTCTATCCTATCTATTTGCTTTCCTATAATTGTCAATGTTAATATTTAATGTTTATACCAGGAGTGCCAAAAACGTATACACATGATTTGTATTCATCTTTTGTTATCGATATATATTGAGTATTACAATTTTAATACATGTTTTTCCTTTCTTGAAATGTGTATACATTTTTGGCACCCTCTGTATTTAAAGAAAAGTGAAAAAAAATAATAGACATATTATCCTTACATTCTCAAGTCTAAAGCCCATGCTAATAGACAATACTATAAAATCACTTCTCTTCTATATGGCACCTTTTCCATGGTGTGGGGCGGGGGACTGAAAGGTAATGTTAGTTGGAGAGAAGACTGTGTCGATTCACTTGCTGTGAATATTATTAATAACTAGTCACCCATCTCATTGTGAATTCTCATTTCAATGTGAATACCCTGGGGTCATCCAAACCTGGAATGATCTCTTTAGTCTTTACAATTCCATAATCAAGACAATAAATTAAGGGCTGATATGTCTCATAAGAGAGGCAGTGTGACTTTTAAAATATATGTGTGTCATTATCTCTATGGACATAAACAACATATATATTATATTATCGTAATATCTTTGTCCTCTGCCCCATCTCTTGTAAAAATGATAGATGACCTAATTCACTGAACAACTTGAGCTGCTGTGCATTTGGCCACCTAAACAAACCACCCACTTCCTATTTGAAAATGTTTTGATATTACAAAGGCTATTTCAGTCTTACATCAAATTATCAGAAGCTTAGGTGTACCTGGCATGATGACATTGCCATTAGGGAGATATTTGGGAGCAGAGAAAGGGCACTCCCAAAGACAGAATACAAAGGTCTACGGGAAGTCATGCAATCTACTCGTATATAAAGGCCTGACTTGATTAAGAAGGAAAAATGAAGTTGTATTTATCATTATAGAATAGGAGAGTGAGTGTGAGTTTGATCCGTAGGGTCACTTCCGTTTAGTACTTATTAAAAGTCCCTAAACACTAGCATTTAACCATGCTAGTTTTGAAAAATAACAGTTTTTATAAACAAACTAGAATTAGATTTCCTCCTCACCCCAGACACGTACCCACACAAATGTGCACAGTCATATATTTACTTACATAATTTCAGGGAAGATATATTTTAGGAAAAATAAAAAGCCGAGTATATTTTACTTTGTGAAATGTTTTTTAATAGTTTATAGAGTCAGATTCATTTTGGTTCCTGTGGCTATTTTAGTCATAGGAAAATCTTAAAGTTTTATCCTAAACCCTCTGGAGTAATTAAACCTAGAAATGTACATTTCTTCTGGTGAAAATATACTTTTATGCCGAAATAAAGTTTAATATATTTGATGTGCTCAGGCTAGTTAGTATTTGAGTTTGGATCAGCACATTAATCTTTATTATTTAAATTTCTCTGATAACTGTGGCTAGAAATGTGCATGGCAACTGGATTGCAATAAAAATTATTTAAAACAAAGAATAAAAGAAACAAAAGCAATAAGACAGTCTTTCTTTATTTTTTCTTTCTTTCTCTCTCTCTTTTTTTTTTTTTTTTTTTGTAATCATGTGCTATACAAAGAAGTTTCCTTAAATTAATGGGCCGGAAGAGATTTTTGTGGATTGAAGTAAGCTGATTGAATAATCAAATTCCACTGCCTAATGGAAATAATAAACCTCCTAAAATCCAACCTCGGAAAAAAACAAATCCACTTGAGTTTTATTGGAGAGAATTTTATATCAGTGCTAAATGAGATGGCAAGCATGCGTGAATAATTATTTTTACTTACTGTTTTTATTAAAGAAAAAAAATGAGTTATCATTCATTTAGTCAGAAGTAAAAATTCTTCCCCTGTCATTACCATTAACTTGACTTATTTTATATTAAAAAAAAGAAATCCTTTAAAATTCTTTCTTGAAGTTATAGAAAAACCAGGCAATTTTAATCAAACAAAAGGGAGTAGGCCACCTTTTCTTTGATCAAACCATTATCTTAACTTTTAAACAAAAGTACTACACATATTCTTATGGGAGGAGAAACAATGAGGCGCGATAACTATTATCCTTCACTTCGACATTCATTTTCAGATGTGACTATAAAGAAAATGTTGTGTTGTCTCCAAAAGATTGAATATTGCTTAAGAGTAAATAAAACTCCCCCCCCCCCCCGTTTTTATGTACCTTACAATTTAGTGGTCAAGAAAGTAATGGGTTTGGGATTTCTGGATGCTAGTAACATCCTCTGAGTTCTCATTACACAAATGACCTCCATCACTATTTTTAAAATATGCAGAATTCTGCTTCAGGAAAGGTAAAGTAAATGTATTTTCCCTCACTTCTCCTACTACGTACAACTAAAACCCCGTAAAAGAAACATAAGAGTCTGAAAGGTAGAGGGAAGGCCGCCTGACTGGGAAATTTAACTCCATGGTGAGGTCTCTGGGTTTTCTTTTGACCTCATATATTCCAGACTTGGAACTGAAAAGTCAGCAACACAGGAACACCAACAGAGGCACCCAGCCATTCCCCTAAAGTCTGCTTTGTAGTCAGAGGACCAGGAAAGGAGCAGCTTTTCAAGGCAGAAAACATATAGAAAATAACCGCTCTACTCCAGCCAAATACTACAGAAAAATCTGTGCCCCCACCCCCCACCTTCATGCCTGCCACCAAAGGCAAGTGGGGTTCCAAGGCTTACATCCTTGAAAGCCTGTACGAGGCACCCCAACACCCTCACCAGAGCAGTGTCAGAGAAGGTCAAGTAGGGAGCTGAGACTTTCATCTCTGCCTGTCAGTAATGAGGTGCTATTGGAGGCCATAATGGGGAGTCTGCACTTCTACTCCCACCTGGCAGTAATGAGGTACCGCTCCTGCTCCCCTTTCAGGGAGTGTCTAAGGGGGACTAGTGAAAAGTCAGGACTTTCGCCACTATGCACTGTTGACGTGCCCAGTCCTGCCATCTTGTCAGTGGAGACCAAGTGGGAAGCAAAAGCTCCCATCCCACTTTGCAGTAAGAGGAACTCTCCCCCTCAGGTGTCAATGTAGGCTAACTGCGGAATGTGGATTTCACCCCTACCTGGCAGTAAGGAGGTACTCTCTCTCTTTATGTAAGGGTAAATACAACTTTTAAAAGGAAAATTATTAACTTTTCCTTGGTACACAAAGGGAAAGAGACTTTTCTTCTCTCACCATTTCTGAATTTACTTCAAAAATTGTAATTGTGATTTCTTTCTCTGCCTCTTTGAGATATATGTAAATCTTCTTAAAGCTAAATAAGCCTGTTATCAGTTTTAAAACCCAGGAATCTTTTTTTTTCCCCACAAGGACCTGGAAGTCATCTCTTTGAAATGTAATCCTAAAAGAAGATAGCACCTCTATCTCCCAGTTTCCATGGAAGTGTAGGAGCCTAAATTTCTCAGGTAATGGCAAAAGGAGCCCTCATCCTAAACACATGAGTTTAACTTTCATTTGGACAAAGGCAATTAGTAAACATAAAATAGTCACACTAGTTAACGGGTAAGTTAAGGATGCTAAATACCCTTACATGAGGATTAGTTATCGTTTATCCTGAAAATGTGTATATAATGGATTATAGCTGTCTGGCTATAGAAAGGGTAGGGTTTCTGTGGGGACAGAGCCAGGCGTGCAGTTTCCAGGCTCTCAGCCTCACATGGAAAGGTGCTGGCTCAGGTAGTAAATGGCCATCAACTGTGATTGGATGGCCATCAGCTGTGTAGTTGGCCGTCAGCTGTAACCAGTGAGCCATTGGCCACTAATATAACTGCTGTGGCTACGCTAGCAGAAAATGGGGGCTAGCAAGAAGATGGTGGCTGAGCTAGCAAGGGTGGAGTGTGCATTGCAGATAGTGTGGCTCCTGCTTCCAGTGTTTCTAACCCAGCCGGCAGCAAGACTACAGGGGTATGACTCCCCTATCTATGGCTCCATGGGTGTTCCTTTTTGCCCTCACAATGTCCTGCTTTCTTATTTGGGGAGCGGGACCAGAGACCCCGCATGACACCCGGCATGACAGCTTCTTTCTGTCTTTGCCTTCTCATCAATGGATTGCCTGTGATGTGCATCACATTCTGCTTTAACACTTATTCAGGGATAGAATTATTTCCTTTCTTTTCTATCTTTATGGAGAACTTTTCTGGGTTGGCAGATTTTATTTTGAATTATATTTCTCCAAGAAAGCAAAATGGCTATATTAATATGTTGACATATATTAATATATTATATATTTGTATATAATATATATGCAATATAACATAATCTATAATACATAGTATATTAATAACAGCTAGAGATAAATTTTTTAAAAAATCAGAGACAGAGGGACATTATATAACGAAAAAGGTTAATTCTTTAAGAAGATATAGCAAGATTGTGTATCTGAAATTGTTCTCACTGGGAAAGTAGAAGGAAGGAATATTGGAGAGAAATTTAGGCGGTGTTGATTCCTATACAAGTTCTGTCACTAAACAGCTATATGACCTTGGACAATTCCCTTAATCTCCTTGAGGCTCAGTTTCTCTATTTTCTGTAAAATATGGACTTAGATAGATGATCCACAAGATTCCTTCCACTCAAGAATTCTAGATCTCTCTGAGATCATGAATTTGTATGTTCTGGAAATAGATGTCTTTCAGAACAAGAACAAACATTTATAATAATAATTCTAAAATGGATTTTTTTATGTTCCTAAAGAACATCTGAAGTGTTTTATACAGACTATTATTCTATAGATGGAATGGAGGGTAAGATACCATAGTAAAACAAAATTTAAAACCATATTGCAAACATCTTACTGAGAATAGCATACCATTTAAAAATGTTTTTAAGAATACACTAAATTGTACCCCTAAATCTAATGCCCAAATTCACAAATGTACATGTAAATTATTTTAAAATAGGAACTATGGTTGAAAGAATTCAACAGATCATATTTTCACCCTAAGCTAATATTACTCTGACCTTGAATCATGAGTCATATTTTAAGACAAAATCCAGTCAAGTCAAAGCAATTGGTGAAAATATATATTGTATTTACTATGTATGTGTGTGTGTATATATATATATATATATATATACATATATATATATATATATATATATATATATATATAGTGCATATAGTATACAGCATCATAGCATCAGAAAATATTACACTATGAAAACCTTAGAAATGATCTCTTTCAACTCCTACATTTTACTAGTGAATAAATTAATAACAGAGTTAGAAGAGGGTAAAGGTGATGGACATATGGTGATGGAAGAGATGATTCACACAATGTGATATATAGATTATGTATTACAGAATTGTACACTTGAAACCTATGTAACTTTACTAATCATTGTCACCCCAATTTTAAAATTTAATTAAAATTATTTGAATTAAAATTAAAATTTAATTAAAAATAGAGTTATATCATGAGTAGTTATAGTGCAAGATGAGGGGACCCTAGTATTTAATTATGCCTGTGTGGAGACTATCATGAATGCAGCCAAGTCATAATGTAGACTGGGCATTAATTTAGAGTATTGTTAATAGACAGCCTCAATTTCCCCAGATTCAAAATAAGTAAACAAAAGAAGCCAGTATTTGAAGAACAATAGTTTTTAAAAGCTACCTGTTGAAATGAAAGGTAAGTAACAAGTATTTTTAAAGCAATTATCAAATTGAACTTCCTCATGCTAAAAAAATACAGTTATTATTTTTGACAATAAACAAGTGAGAAAAATAAAGCAGAGAAAAATTAACGGATGTTTTCAACTCATTATGGTGCACATATTGATTTTCATGGGGTATTAGAACAGATGCACATCTCTTTTTATGAAAATACACTTTCGTTAAATCTTGAAAGTACGCTGTAGGATATTGACAGGTGCCCAATGAGAAAGTCTGTCAACCTGCAGTTTTTGACCACTTAACTCCACAGGACACTGTACTAAACACAATGAGATGTCACAAAAGAGATGACAGGCATGCCCTGTGACCTTGTGGAAATTAAAAACAAAGACTAGTGCATACCAATTATTTTAGAATTTATAATAATCTGTCATAGTAGGTGAGCGAGAAAACTTTCTTATTTCCTTCACTCAGTCAAGAGGTAAATATATTCCAAGAGGTAAACATATTCTAGGTATTTTCAGCAATAAGCTAAATGATTCTTCTTACTTGCATTATATTTTTGTTACCATGCTTCAGTAGTTCCTCCTGGAAATTAAATAAATGTTAAATGAAGAAAATCTTTTCTCAAATTCAAATGACAAAACTGATTAAGATGGTAGGAGTTAAAATCTCAGAGTTTAGAAGCAGTCTCATCTGGGTCCAGATGGCTTGAGGGTCTAACATCCCCTCCTGGGCAGAGGTCTCAGAAAAATAAAGCAGAGAAAAAATAACGGATGTTTTCAACTCATTATGGTGCACATAAACTGGGATTATAAAAGGCTTGTTAAACCGGGATTATAAAAGGCTAATCTCAGAGCATAACTGGGTAAATTAAGGATAATATATACACGTGCTTGGCATACTTCCTAGTATATCATAGTTGCTTCGTGTATTTTACCTATTGTTAACTTAAATATTAAGACTACTGTTATTTCTAAAATTTGTCAGAACATATGAAAAAACATTGGTATTTTGGTGCTGTTTCCACTGCATTATTGGAATATGGCATGAAATAGCATTAAAAAAATAACAAAAATGTGCACAAAGGTTGCCCCTAACTACTTTCTCTCAACTATTTCTTAATATACTATATCCAGTTTTTCAGAGCAGAGACTACTTTAGGGCACTTGATATATCTGCCTCGATGAAGGATAGACACATATGTATTTATTTCACATTCAGTGCAAAGAATTTATCATCATGACACTCAATGGAAAAAAAAATCTTACAGTTCGTAGCAATTGATAGCTTTTAGCTGTACTTTAAATCCCATGAGAGGGCTCACTTTTATCATATCCATCGTTTAACTTATTTATAAAGGTGCCAGGGAAGCTGTCCTTTACTGAAAGACAATTTTGGCTATAAGATTAAGTTCCCCATAGGCTGTCACTCAAAAAACTACCATTTCACAAGAAATCAATAAGACCACCAAATCCAATATATACATTTATGTAAAACCTAAATGTACAAGAGTTCTTCATTTATTAGAGGCCCTCCATTTTTTATGTTGGAAAATGATACTTTTTCCTCTCCATTTTATGTCAAAATGGTTGCAAAAATAGGTTTATGTACAGCCCAAGGGAATCCATTTTTTTTTGGTTGTACTTATCACTCAAAATTACTTAGCTATTTCTCAACTTAGAGTAACGTCTGTACAGTTGTTACAGTATCCCCTCACAGGGAACCTCGTTCTTGCTCTTCTCTTGTGATTCAGATCTTACCCTCATGGAGAGCAGTACTCTACAATGATAAACATGAGCCATTTTCCTTGGGTTGAAACTTCGCTCTACCACTTATTAGCTAAATATCCTGAGGCAAGTTCTAAAGCACTCGAATTCTCAGTTACTTTTCCCATAAATTAGAATTATTGTGAGGATATTAAAATATGATGTATGTAAAGCATTTGGTAGAATGTCTCATATTTGGAATGCATTTGATAAACATTATTATTTTATTATTATGACTATCCTTCAAGGTATAGCTCAGATACCATCTCTCCCATGAAACTCTTATTGACCTGCTGAATGTAGTGAGATAAACATTCACCTTTGACTTAGCTTTACATGAAATTCTGTGCTGAAGTAGAATAATATTGAATATGAACTATAATCACATATATATCTCTATCTCTATCTCTATCTCTATCTCTATCTCTATCTCTATCTCTATCTCTATCTCTATCTCTATCTCTATATTTATATCTATATATAGTCACGGGATGCAGAGTATAGCATAGGGAATATAGACAATGTTACTGCAACAGTTATACATGATGTCAGGTGGGTAGATTGGAGGGGTTACCTCTTTGTCAGAGTGTAAAGGTCTACCTAGTATGTAGCTTTGTACACCGGAAACTAATTAAAAACATTGGATATATTGAAAGAAAATCACATAGCTTTACAGAATCAAAGGAGAAATTTGTCATAGATAAATAGATAAATAATGGCAAAGTAGTTAAAATTAAATAAACTTAAAAAAAAAAAAATCTGTGCTGGTTCTCCAATTTGGCAAGTTCCTTGACTTTGCATCTCCATTTCCTAGTCTGTAGGTAATAAAAACTAAATGTGATCGTATATGCAATCTGCTCTCTCTACAAAAGGCAAAAGTTGGCCTTCTGCTGTTTTCTTAGATAAAATTTCAATGTCCTGAGAAAAAATTTTAACTCAATGGATTACAAATGTTATCACTTATCATGTTTTCCTGCTAGAACAGAGCAGTAGCTTTTACTGTGTACTCCATGTACCCTTAGAATGATCTGCAAATCTACAGAAACTGTGAACAAAACTTGATGTGCATGATCAGATATGCATCTGCATTTTTCTGAGGGCATGTTTCAGATCTTTTATTAGATCTTCAAAGGGGTCTTTGAAGATCCAACACAAAAAGGTATTAACCCCTGATTTATAGACAGATCTGTGACCCAGCCCCACCTGAAGAGACTTCTTGGCTTTCATTTTATAAGCTATCCTCACCCCTTGTTTCATTTTTCTGTTTTTGGTTTCTTAATGCTCACATTCCCTTTCATAAACAAAATGCACTTAACCTTACCCATTGCCAAAACATAGTAGGTTCATGTTAGTTCCTTTATTCTCAATATACCTGAACTTTTGATTTAATTTTTAAGAGTACTTCTCTTTATTTAACAAACATGAATTTGGTGTTTTCTTTATGCCATAAAGGGTTCTAGGACTTGGGGACTTAAAATTAGATAAGACAGGCAAGGTTTCTGTTGCTCTGATAGCTTTGTTTACTAATACAATAGTCAGTAACTAAACAAATGATTAGATTAAATAATAGATTTATAATATAATTTCAAATAGTGCATGCAGAAAATGAAACAAGATAATGGGATAAGATTGATAGGAGCATGGTACATTCCATAGTTTCACTGAGAAAGTAATGTTTGAGCACAGACAGAAAATAATATAAAGCAGCCAGCCATGAGAAGGGGGAAAAAAAAAACAAAACAATAAGAAAAATTCCAGGGAACAGCAAGCACCAAAGAACAATCTTTACATAATTGAGAAACTGAAACAATTCATTGCAATTACAATAAAAAGTAAAAAAAAAAAAAAAAAAAAAAAATTGTTTTAGACTGAAAGGCAATATTTTATTCTAATTGTAGAAAATTTGGAAAACACAGAAAAGTATAAAAATAAAATAAACATTTCACATAAAACTTTTGGAAACTTTGGTATTTTGGTATATTTCCTCCCAGAATTTTTAGACAAATATGTAGAAAATGGAAAGGTATAAATTATTCTGCTGTGAATAATTTTTGTTCTATTTTTCCTATTTTTTTTTTTTACTTTATCAAAAGAAACATCTTTCTGGGTCATTAAAATTATTCATAATTTTAATTGTTAATGGTTGCATATTATTCCGTCATACAAAGTACTATCTTTTATGTAATCAATCCCCATGCTGGATTTTTAGGTTGTTTTAATGTTGATTGTTTTTTTTGCTGTGAAATAAATTCTGTAATCAATATTTTTATGGAAATATCTTTATCCTTATCTTTGTACAGTTTTTTGGATTGGAAGTCTGAAAGTAGAGTTTATTTTTATCTTAAATTTCAAAATAACATAGAGCCTGTCTCAGAATTATTAAACTCAATGCACATTAAATATGAGGACTGGCAATTAAGTTCATGAACTTGTTGCAATGATGTTGCTAACATTTTTTTGATATCAGAGGGATTATTCATTATGAATTTGTACCAACTGGACAAACAATTGACCAAGTTTACTATTTGGAAGTGCTGAAAAGGCTGCATGAAAAAGTTAGACAATCTGAACTTTTCACCAGCAATTCACGGCTCTCGTACCACGACAATGCAACAGCTCGCACAGCACTGTCTGTGAGGGAGTTTTTAGCCAGTAAACAAATAACTGTATTGCAACACCCTCCCTACTCACCTGATCTGGCCCACAATGACTTCTTTCTTTACCCAAATATAAAGGAAATACTGAAAAGAAGACATTTTGAGAATATTCAGGACATCAAGGGTAATACAATGATAGCTCTGATGGCCATTCCAGAAAAAGAGTTCCAAAATTGCTTTGAAGGGTGGACTAGGCACTGGCATCAGTGCATAGCTTCCCAAGGGGAGTACTTTAAAGGTGACCATAGTGATATTCAGCAATGAGGTATGTAGCACATTTTCTAGGATGAGTTTGAGAACTTAATTGTCTGACCTCATATAAAACAAAATCTTTAAAGAGCCTTTTTAAAAGCTACCATTTGGTCTGTATCAGTCATATGTTTATACATTTATATGTTCATTGGTCTTTTAAAAGAATTCATCAAGACAGGAGACCATTCTAGTCTGCAAGAGAGTTGTCATTAAAAGAGAAAGAACCCTTTGTGATTTAAAAGATGTCTTTAGTGAAAATGATCTCCTGGAGAATCACTATAATTAGGACTACCAGGAGTCTCTAATTCAGAGTTTAGAAAGAAAATCTTGGTTTCCTTACAAGTCAGTAACAGAAAATTTCAAATGTAAGATAACGTTTTGGCAATGATGTATCTATTGATATTTGTACTTAGTTTTACTTTCAGCTACCTTGATTTCCACATGTGTTTCAGCAGCTCTCTCTGATCCTTATTGATTGTCTTACTATCTAGACCTAGAGCTATTTCTGCCCAGTGCAGGAACATCATCAATATAGTATAAGGTTTTATTAGGTTTATCCAACAAATGCTGATCTCTCCTGTTAGGTTTAATTTGTTAGTCTGTTATCAGGGTTGTTTTAGTACATCATTTAGTGACCTTTTCTTCTCTATATTGTAGAGCCCATGTAACATTAATCCTTTTATGTACTTACATTGAAGAATAAATTATTGATGTGTGATTGTCAATCCTGAAAATTATGGTGTTGTTGATTAATGTGTAGAAAGCAGACACAAAGCTAAACAACCAAAGTTATACACTAGAAGCTACAGAATAACAAGTTCTATTTCTTTGTCTTCCATTAACGTGGAAGACCAACTTGAACAGGTAACTTAATCTCTTTCATAAAAAATACACCCTTATGACAATGCATCTATGTTATCTGTCAAGTGGGAAAGATAGATTACCTACATTGATTCGTTTTTTGGATGATGGAGTATGTGTCTAATCAAACTCATTTTAAAGCACTTCACAAATACAAAGGCTATGAAGATATTGAATAAAGTTGATATGTTCACTGTAATAAAAATGCTTCCTGAAAAATATATTTCTAACTAAGGGTTATAAGAAAAGAAAAAAAATATCTCTTTTCCATCTTAAGAGAAGAATCACTCTTATGACTCTTACCTTATTTTTTCCAAGGCTGAGGACTGAGGAATAAATATACAACTGTTGAAATAAACGCACAATATCTAAAATTTAACCGACACCTTTTGTTGATGGGGATCTGAGTTTGCCACCCCAATATAAGCCTTTTTTAAGAAACTGATTATTTTAACCTTGTTATTTTTAAGAAACAAAAGATTCAAGATATACCTTTGACCTTCCCTCAAGAATTCAGACAGAGAACCTGCTCCAGGAAGGGAGCTATCATCATAGATAACTATAGTTTAGGAACTAGGTGTGATAGGCTGGAAGGAATCTAGCCAGGCCCTTCAACCAAAGTTCTGTCTGTGTCCCATTGTTAAAGATGGACCAGCAAACATTTCTTTACCAAATATTTGCTTCTCCATTTCCATATGAATTGACTTCCTCCCCTTTGAAAATCCAAACTACATTTTTTCTTTTCTCTTTAGCTCAAGGTGACATACAAGCCTTAACTGCCAGAACTGTCCTTGGTCCTATATTCTTAAGGAATCCCTGTCTTTACATATCTAATAAATTTGGTTATTTTGTCCTGTTAAACTATTTCATTGTTAGACCAACCATAAGAACTAAGGATGGTAGAAGGAAAATTATTTTTCCTCCCCTACTTTCATACAAATATGTTAAAAGTCCATTACAGAAAACTGTGGTAGCCTAAAAGTTATTGAAAACATACACACACATCTAAGATCATTAGAAATGTGCAGCTCTTCCTTTAATATTCTGTTCAATTAGGCTTCTTATGTACGCTTCATTAAAAATATCTCCTAAGATTTTTTTCTCAGTCTGTTGAGATGAACAGCTATATCACCAGAGAGATTTTTCAGAGAGGTTTAGAAATAACTCTGAATTCTACAGCCTGACAGAAGCTGTGAACCACAACACGGAACATTTCTGATAGTCATTGGGGTATTCTTTTCCCCCCTCTTATCTCTATGTTCACTGACTTGCCAACCATACCAAAGCTTATACAATGTGTATAAATCACATCCAAGAGGAATTGCTTGTGTTCTGAAGTCTGGAAGCCCAGGCATCCACGGTTTTGCCTTTTCAAACAGTGCAGTGAATATTTCATAAGTTAAGAAATGTAAGTCTTAAGGCAAGAAAATCACAGGAGAATTGGTCCCATATCACCTTTATTTGTCTTTCTGGCAGATGTGTATGGGTTTTATTTTTATTTTATTATTTACCATTTTTACTCTTTCCAGAATTAGTCTGTATACACGTGCAATGCATAGCACACCCTGATGAGAAAAGGCTTTGTTCAGGCACTTGCCTGATCTTCCTAGAATTGGTACCAGAATCCTGACTGCATCTGCCACTTAGAATATGCACAATTTCTCTTTTATAATACCCACAGAAGTTCCTAAACTTGGGACTTAATGAGGATAAACTAAGAATTAGCTGAGATTAACTTGAACCAAAATATATGATTGTGGTAAGACATCACACACACACACACACTCAAGCTCTTTTAATTGAAAGCCCTAATTATTTTATTTTTCTTCTTTTTCTATGTGGTACTAGAAGAAGAACATGGAAATATTTTCCTTAACTTCCTGGAAAGTTTGGAGATTGATTTCTCCCAGTCCTACATGAGACAGAATGATAATTTTGCTTGCTCTAACTTTGGAATCTGGATCTGTGAGCCATATAAGGTCTACTGGGGAAAGAAAAGGTTTTGAGAGAGAAGGGATAAAGCGAGGGGGAGAGAAGTACAGAAAGAAAGGGAGAAGGAGGGAAAGAGAGAGACTGACTCACTGAAGGAAACAAAGAGAAAAAGCATTTCATTAGATTAAAAGGAGTCCACTAGAGATAGATGGGGTGGGAAAAGGTACAGGGTATAAATCAGTCCTAAAAGTCCAAGGGGAATTGTTCAAGAAGAGAAAGACTAGTGAGAGAAACTCAAAAAGAACACAAAAAAAAGACGTTACCTGAACGTCTAGACCAAATGGTAGCTCAGTCAAAATGTAGCAACCACCTGCTCCAATTACATCAAGACTCATTTTCCTGAATCCGAAAAGTTGGCCCTTCCCCTCTGCACCAGTAACCATCATACCACAAATGCAAAATTATGATTGTCTTTTCCATAAATTTTAGCAGGATGTCAGCAATAATGTCTCCTGTGGGCACCCCATTTTAAGAAGCCCCAGACACCTATAAGAGCAAGAACGAGCTGCGGTAGGATGAACTTACACAGAGGTAGGATGGACCTGACCTAAAAATACTTCAGACTCCATAAGCTCCGAAAGTGCATAGTGACAACCCCAACAAATAATGAACGTGTTAACTGTCCGAAACAATGAAAGTATGTATAATCACAAATATGAATGCTAAATAGACTATTCAGAGATGGATCAGATGGCATTTTTATATAGAGATACATAAATTATTTTTTTAACTTGGAAATTGAAGCACTCGGGCTGAACTGCCTAAGGGAACTACTATTGAAAATGTCTCTATCATCTGCTAAAGCTTTTCTCTGTTCTATATTTTTCCAAATCCTATTGTGATCTGTGTCAGAAAGGTGACTGAAACAGAACTTTTTTTTTTTTAATTTGAAGAACTAATTGGATTTTTTGCATGTTTTTTTTTTAAATTAAATTTGCTGGGGTGACATTGGTTAATAATATTATATAGGTTTCAAGTATACAGTTGAATAATACATCATCGTTATATTCCATTGTGTGCTCGTAACCCAAAGTCTAGTCTCCTTGTCACAATGTATTTGAATTACCCTGAATTAGAACCATATATTTGAATTACCTGAATTAGAACGTTTAATACAAACTTGAGGGATTTCTTAGACTCTCTGTGTAAGATACTCAGATTCACTTTAAGAACAGTGTCTTATCACAGTTGAACCTGGACATTCAGTCTGGTGAGACAGACTCTTTGAAGGCGGACATGCTTTCCTCTCATTAGTAGTTGTGTTCCATCATATCAGAGTGTGGACCTGAGAGAGGCACACAGATTTAGATCTTGGTGGTAGAAACATATTTTCAGTGAAATCTGCCACCAGGGAGTTCTCTCTCTTTGGCCAGATCTATACCTATAAGCTCTGGTAGAGATGTATTTATTTGTTTCTTTACTTATATAACGGCACCTCTGGAAATAACTGATGCCTTACTTCAGGGTAGCTTTTCCCTTAGTCTTACATTCTTTCACTGCAATGCAGTTGATGGTTTAGGTTTTATAAACCAACTAGGTATTCCATGATATGATAACTTCCATGTTGAATGCTCTCGAGGCAGAATTGAGACACTGTCAAATATCCTGTCACCATCAGAACTGTTCGGTCTGGGTGTTTAAGAATTTAATAATCTGATATGAGTAGCATACAGGTAAATATGTAACAAGTTACCTTAGACCTAACTGCTTTATCATTGACACTCCTTAATGCTCTGTTATGTATACCTCTAGAACTACACAAGATTAGGTTATTCTGTAAAAATAGATACAATTCCATATAATTTGATCCCTGTATAACATAGTAATTTATAGAATGGGAATTATGCACGTTCACAATGGCAAGCATAATAAGGGCAGTCCTCTCTACGGTGTTACATAAAAACGAAGACTAACAGAATTAAAAACTGTTTGAGCCGAAAGGGATTTTAAAATCTTCTAGGAGAAGGAAATTATATTTTACTATTTTTCCCAGCCATGCTTAATTCCTACCAGGAATAATGACATCACAAGTTACTAAGAAAGCTCATGGCATTTCTGTCATATTTATAATATTTGATTCATTACCTCTGTTCTTGAATTTGAATCCAACAGGAATTCCCTCTGCTACATAGGAGATTTGTATCCACAAAACCTCACTATAGTCAAATCTGAAAAAAACAAAATCTGGACACGTAGTTCTTTCTATGTTCCTAATAATACTGCTTCAAGTTTCAAATTTTTTAACCAGACTAAAGAGTTGCCTTTTACTTTTTACTAGGTGAAAATAACCCCCAAACTAACCTGCTTTAGATGACAACATGTTACTCAAGCAAAGAACAATGCAATTGCCCAGTGATGGTAACTGTAGACTGCAGTATAGAAAATTAATATTTACTAAGCAATGGAAAATTTCATATGTTAAGCTGTTACTGTAACAATGTGTTTTATTATTAGAAGATATAGTTTAATGGGTACACTTTGGACTGGGTGTTAAAAGGTCACAAATTAATTTTCTAATTTGGCAACCATCCTGCTGGTGATTATTAAATGCTGGTGAACAAGGCACTTAATTGCTTCACTCTATCACTGTTGAAATATGAAGGCTCAGATTTTAAAGGACAACTTGAATTATACATAAAATAAACCTATTTATGTTAAGATACTATGCAAAATTTAGAAAACAAAATATCTACCTGCACATGATTTGGGTAAGATCTGCTATTTTGTTTTTCTTTCTTTTTTCTTAAAATAGAAGCAACAATAGTACTTGCTTGTTTGACTTGCTATGAAGAATAGCTAAGATAAGGCTTATAAACTACTTGACAAAGTACTTGACTAATAATGCTTAGTGAATATTACTTCTATAATCTTTATTTATTATTTAAAATACTCTGCACAGGATGAAACTTTCTGATGTTGGGAATGACTGTCAACAGAAACCATGGTCTCTGCTTACAGTTCTACCGTCTGTGAAGTAAATAAAAAAAAAAAAAAAAGAACCATGAAATCACCCTTGGAATTAAAGTATGAGGATACAAATGGCTCATCTGGCTATATAAAGTTTATATTTACGTAATAGTAATTTACAATTGATTTTGAGAAGCACAGCCTTTCTATAAAGTTTCATATTTTTCCTCTGAGACTTTTTAATAGATCTGCCAAATAGTAGCACTAGTTTGAAATGCTGTTTGAAAACTCTAAGTAATATAATATAAGTTCTAAGAAAAAGGGGGTACGAGTTCCCTGTCTATGATTAGATATACTAATTTAACATCAAGGGATGTGTGCATAAAAATGTTATATTTCAATAAGAGAAGACTCAAAACACATTTGAAAAACTTACTGTAGATTTATAAAAGCAAATGGAATATTTAAAACCCTGTAGCTCAAGTTTTTATTTAAGGCTTGAATCATTTCTGGAACATTCTTTCTGGCTGACCATTTAGCCTTTGTCTGCATACTATCAGTGACTGGAAACTGACCACTTCCTAAGTCATCCCATGCTGAAGTTGGGCAATAGGGATGTCGCAGAAGAAGCACAGGCTTTTGGAGTGAGACGCACTGGATATTCTCAGCCATGCATAGTGAAATAAAAAAAAAAGTGAACCATGAAATCATCCTTGGAATTAAAGTATCAGGATGCAAATGGCTCATTTGGATACATAAAGTTTATATTTACGTAATAGTAATTTATGTGAAAACAGTGGTGCTAAGTCTTGGACTCCTCATGTATAAAATAGAGATGATGATGTTTAATTCTGATAGTTTCCTGAGTTTATTTGGCTAGGCCAGTTATTAAACTGAACACAAACTTAGGTGTTACTGTGAAGCTACTTTGTAGATGCGGCTCATATCTACAGTCAGTTGACTTTGATTACCCTCAATAATGCGGGAGGATCTCATCCAAGCAGTTGGAAGGCCTTAAGAGCAAAAACTGAGGTTTCCTAGAAGAAGAAATTGTGCCTCAAGATTGCAGTGTCAGCTCCTGCTGAGTTTCAGGCCTGGTGGCCTGCCCTGCAGATCTCAGACTCAAGACGATGGTTGTATCAATTCCTGGCAAAGTGTATAGCCTGCTGGCCTGCCTACTGGTTTTCAACTTGCCTTACTTCTCTCTCATATAGACTGAAATATAGATGTAGATACAGATAGGTATTGGTATAGGTATAGGTACAGATATAGATACAGATATAGATATACATGTAGATATGAATCGGAAGGGATTTAGAATCTTTTAAGCAAAGATAAATTCCATCTTATTGTTTTTCCCAAATGTGCTTAAATTCCACCAGGACTAGTGACATCACACGTTTCTAAGAAAGCTCATGGCATTTCCATTGTGATCACAGCAATATTTGAATCATTATCATCATTACCATTTTCACGTATTAATACATATGTGTTATATACATATATAATATGTTATATATGTATGTTATATATATCCCCTATTGGCTTATATATATCCCCTGTTGGAGAACCCTGACTGATGACACATTACTTCATAGGGATACCTCTTCTGAGTATAAAAAGGCACTCAAATTTGACTCCAAACATTATTGAAAATTGTCTCCTTATAGCCACTGTTAGAGTTCTAACACAATAAATGTAATGCCTGGATCCTAGACTTTCATATTTATCCACATAAATAATATAACTTGGACAAATGCCAAATTCAACATGGACTGTAAAGTATCACCCTTAATACATTTTTGTAAGAGAATATTCTTGCTTTTTAGGAAATACATACTGAAGGTACTGAAGGGTAAATGGGCATGGATTATGTGATCCACTCTCAAATTGTTCTGGAAAAATATATAATAAATAGAGAATTATAAAGCAAATATAGCAAAACGTTAACAATAGTGGATTCAGAAACTTTTTGTGCAATTCTTTAAACTCATCTGTTTCAGATTATTTCAAAACATTTTTTTAAAAGACAAAAAATAAAAAAGAATAAATAAGTGAAATGACATAAATGGACCCAAACCAAAAAAATTGGTCTTATTAGCACCTCTCTCAGAGCATCTGAAGTAACATGTTGTAACTGACAATAATATCATTTGTTTAAGCTTAAAGTCTTAGCCTAACGGCTCACCAAAAATCTTATTCCTTACAAAGTGATTGAACCCATAGACACATTCAAAGTGGAAAGAGGGGTCAACATGTGAAATGATCATAATGGAGTTTGAAGATGAGACGCATAAGTCATTCTCCATCACTGGTTTACATTCCCATATTTGAATGATTTAATAATAGCTTTAAAACTGGATGTAGTTTAATAACACTTAATCTGTGTTTTTTTTTAACATATCTACCATTTACGTATCATTTCAAGATGCTTCCTAAATTCTCACTTGTTAAAGCTTCCCCTTGAGTGAAATGAGGCACCAAGATCCCCCAAAAGGCCCAGCTTGATGAAATACTCTCAGAGGGCGTATTTTACTTTAGGGCATTGTATGAAGGTTGTCATTTAAATGCAGCACATCACACAAATAGTAAAATGCTACACAAAGAATCAATTTCACTCAGATTACTACAAAAAGGTTACAACTTCCATAATGACTTTCCTGCCATTTTCTCTGATGTAACTAATTGTGACCCACCTAATAGAGAGACAAGGCCACACAGATCCTGCTATTTATGGAGCTAACCTGGAATCTTCCACATCTCTCTCAAAATTCGCCTTCCTAGAAAATGTACATTTGGTTAGATGCCCTATAATGTCATGTCCAATAAACAGAGAGCTGAGGTAGAACTGTACCTCAGAGTTCTCTTGGGATGTTCATCTCGTGGCGTCCCTCTCATCTTCTCTTGATATATGCATGCCTGTATCTTGATGCACAGGCCGTCCAAGCAGAAAGCTGAAACCCAAACTAGGTTCAGATCCTTGCTTTGTGTATCTTCAGAAACTACAGGGCCTTAGGTAAGAATGTCTATTACTGCCTGTGGCCCTTCTCCCGGCTCAGTCATTCCTGGTCCTGAATGAGTAAACTACGATCGTGATTAATACCCACCTCAGTGCAGCACATATGTCATTACTCCAGACCACAAGACCGTCACAGACACCTGAAAATAATGCACTAACCATGCCCCTCTGTACATCTATCATGGCCAACTCTGTCACCAAAGTACAGAGGAAAAGTTAAAGAACTGTATTACTCATGGCTTCTGAGAGCGAGGAGGAATTGAAGAATGAACTCTTCTTCCAGATTTTCAGATAGTATAGAAAGTCCTGTTTGTACAGGGTGGGCGATGTTACCTTCATAATGTGACTCATCTGCTCTTGCAAAGGTACAGATCATCTCAGTTTTCAGTTCAGAGTTAAGATACTTCAGAAGTCTCTGTTTTGTTATGTTTTTGTTTTTCGCTTTTTTCTTTTTTTAATTTTGTTTTGCTGTTCCTGTGGAAGTTGTTTAAATTTATTTAAATACAATCCTTTTTTTTTCCTTTCAAATCTTTCCCACTCTCTGTCTAATCAATCCTACTCATAGCTGCCCCATTCATCTTCCCTCATTTAACTCCTTTGCATAAATAAATACATATATAAACAAACAAATAAATAAATAAAATAAAATTTTAAATTGTAAGCCTTCACGTGCAGAATGAATTTCAAACTCTTTTATCTGGACTTTAAGGTTCTCTAGAATTTTCTACAACTTCCCTTCTAATAATTTTCCCTCTGCCCTTTAACTAGGACTTGCCACTCCACCCCTGACAAATTGATACGTGTGTCTTCCTCTAAATTTGTGCTCTTCCATCTCGGTGCCTTTGCTGATTGCAGTTCTTCATATTCAGTGTCATCTTAACCTCCACCTGACAAAATTCCACCAATTCTTGAGGCCTAGTTATAATGCACCCTCTTTTATGAACCCTTTTGATCACCTCAGAGAGGAACTCTCTTCCTACTCTGAATTCCTGAAGTAGTTCCCAAATGGCTCCATGACCTATCCTCTCACTGTGGGTTCCAGGAAGTCCCGGTTCCTTTCAGGGCAAGAGTCTGCTACGGTGTCTAAGAGCACAGGCTCTAGACACAAACAACACAAGTTCAATTCTTGGGTCCTCCATTTCTTGGCTCTGGCTCATCATCTAGCAAGTTACTTATTAATGTCTCCAAGCTTCAGTTTTCTCATCGATACAATGAGGATGTAAAAAGGTACCCAATGTATAGACAAGGACTTCATGTGTTAATATTATAAAAACACTGAGACTAATGTCTTGCAACACAGTGTTTACCATGATTATTTGCCAATATTAGTGTTATTTGTGCACCCCCCCCCATAAAAATCATGCAGTGCTTTGCATACAGCTACTGTAAAACAGAGGTCAAGCAGATTGCAAACAAATCCAGGCAGCTTGAAGACGTGCTTTTGAGTTTTTGTAGTAATTCGTCTAGTGCAATGACACACTTGGGTAAACTGATTTTTAAGAGGATGATATCTGGTTGATCATTTATTTGACTAAAGATAAATAAATTTTAAACTAAATTACACAAAGATTAACCTGTGAAGTTATATGAGGTAAAGAATGGAAATGCTTATAAGACAGATACTTAAAGTCATGCAGGAGAACTGGGTGACATATAGTCTTAGAAGAGTGTTTGCATGACATAACTAAGAAGATAAAACCCCACCTTCCAGGTTTGCAGGATATTTTATTTATTGAGCTGGGTGATCTTATACAAAAGTCAATGTTCAGGAAACCAGGGGTCTTAGATTTTGTTCCTGACCTTATCAATGAGTCCATTTTGAGAATAACAAGATTCTTCATGTTGCCTAAAATAAAACCATAGTGATATTTTTTTTCTAGAATGTTTTCCTGATTTTTAAAATGATATATATCAAATTAACACAAGGGTATAAAGTGAAATCACATTAGTATGTTTTAAATCAATTGCATTTATCAAAACAATTAAAAGTACATGAGGTCAAGACTGCATAACTACTGAACACACATTTTCCCACCTGTCAAAGCAGAACTACAATACACTCTTTAGGCATTACACCTCAATATTTGGAAAGGCAATTAGCACTCATTACTACCTTCTTCAGTTGTGTATAACCTACATGAAGGTATAAATTTTGAAACCCTTGTTCAGTGTACAAGTCCTACGTGATTTTCTCCACTTGTCTCTCTGATCTTGACTACTCACTTCCCTCATCTACAGCCCAATGTAATGGGTACACAGAAATATTTGCATTTCCCAGAATGCACTGTGCTCATCCCAGCCCTTCTATCTCTGTACATGTACAACCTCTTTTTCCTTCATAGTATTGTAAACTCCCACATATCTTTCAAGTTCCAGTTCAGATGTCAATTTTTTTCTCCTTTCTAGATTTTTCTGAGCAAGATTAAACAAGCCTCTATCTTGTGTCTTCATCGTGACATGATATTAATTCTATTTTCCTGCCATCACAATTACTTATATTCATGTCTACTTCTTGATTAACCGTGAAGACACAGAACACTAAGATGAGCGTCGATTCATCTCTGTGTCCGTTGCTTCCAGTACCAAGTAGGTCTACCACAAACGCTGTTCAGTGGATGCATGGATGAACTTCTATCACTCTTTCTCAATGGAACATTAATCTTTCAGTCTGTGTAAATCTCCTACAAATTTAATATACCATACCTATAAGTAAACAATATCTGTTTTAATTTTAATTTAAAATGTCATGTCCGTCATAGACATTCACTTATATTTTTAAAGACAAATTCTCCCCAAAGTTACTTGGGGGTTTTAAGGACAAAATAGCTGCTGAGAAGCTTAGTATTATGACCTTGAGTTCGACAGCAAAATAAGTTTTCCGAACCTCAGAACTGTCCTTTTAATCAATAATTCCTTTCACCAAATGTCCATTTGATAATTAAAGAGTATTTCCATGTGTACCACAATGCACTGTCCCACAGCATTTTCTTTTCCCCAATTTCCTCAGTGTAGCCATTCATCTATTCATCACCCATTCACCAATCCATCCATCCACGTGGCCAACAATTGCTATTTAAGCTCTTATTGTCTACCAGGCACAGAGCTCAGGGACGGAGATCCCATGATTAAAGAGGCATAAGACTTGCCCTCAACCAAGCACACAGTCCCCAGGAGACAGGCAGGCCAATAACGACCACCACAACAAAAGTAACACAATGAGTTAAGTGCTGCTAGAGAAATTTGCTGAGTACAACAGATGAAATGCAGGAAAGCAGGAACTGTCTGAGAGTTTGAAAATATTTGAAAGCACTTCGAATGCCATACCTCTAAGGATCTGAAGATACCGTGGTGTCACCCCAGACCATCCTTTCCACTGGCTGCAGCCAAGAAACAGGAACAACATTCTAACCTCTCCACATATTTCTCAGCTGTTCTCAGTTATCGTCGGAAAGCACTTTATTTGAAAACCAAAAAGCCCTTTCCCCTTCAGCCAGCCTGTGGGTGATGTAAACATGGGAGCTGAGCCTATCAGTGCTTGTATCAAGCAGCTGAGAAAGTTGTAGCCCATGAATCATGGCTCTTTTAATGTGTTTCCAGGTCTGTGGGAGGAAAGGCCTTTGGCTGGTAGCATTGGCAATCTAGCACCTATAATGATCATTTGGGGAAAGAAAGACGCTAGAGACAGCCACTGTGAGAGCTACAAAACCCTCCCACCTCCCTAAAGTGTGCACATCCCCAGTGCCACCGCCAGGCCATGCCTCAAAATAGTGTGAGAGCCAAAACCCACATTTTCAAAAAAAGGGACAAATAAATTAAGCTTCTACCACCCACCTCCCTTATGTGCAGCTAAGAAAAATCAAATGAAATAAACAAGCAAATTAGCAGCTGGTACGTGAGCTTCAGATCACGAATATGTTTTGAAGTCTCTGTTAACTAGTTCTTCCTAAATTGGATTTGTTCTTGTTGAGAAAATAATAATTAGCAATCACTACTTATGTTAATGCCTAACATCTATTGGAGGCTTAAAGTGTACCAGACACCACACTTACAATTTACATGCGTATCCTATTTAATTGTTATAAACCTCATAAGGCACTAATGTAATCTAGACTTTATAGATGAGGAGTTTGAGGTTCAGAGTTTCAGAAGGGCCTAACGAATTTATCAAAGTTCACATGTATCGTAGACATTCTGTAATTAGACATTATGTAGACATTCTTCTCTACAAACCAAGCAGACATTGCCCATTGATATCTGAAACCTGTTGCTCTTAAACAATATACTCTCCTAAAATGAAAATCATTAGAAGCCCATGACCATTATTCCCCATCACCAGTTATTAAGCAACCTATAAATTCATGTGGTATTCTTACAATTCAACAACATAGAGCTCTTAACTTACAGGACTTGCTCTGTATTTTTAGGAAATAGTAATAAATAAATAAATAAATAAATAAATAAATAAATAAATAAATAAATAAATAAAATAATACTTAGGACTTCTAAGTTGATTAATCACAGAAGAGAAAACAATTGTTTGTGATTGTTCCTAGTTTGCTTAGGAAATGGTTTAGTCAAATCGCCACCTTCATATACATGCACTTACAGCTGCCTGTTTTTATTGCTAAGAAATTATTTTTAAATTATTTACATAATTTAGAAAGAATTTTCCATATTGATAGTGGGACAAATACTTTCAGTGTCTGTACTGTGCAACCTAAAGAGTTCCCAATGAAGAAAATATAGCTTTGTAAATAAGTAAGTGAAAAACTGGGCATATTCACTTAACAATCATTAATCTTCCTCAGAGGCAACATAGAATTTGTAACTGACATGCAACAGAATAACTTCAAAGTGTTAAATTAAAGACACTTGGAGGGAAGGTGATTTAAATTCCTCCTACCGTTTTAAAATCTACCAAGAACCAGCCCTCTAAGGAGAACTTAGTGGTTTCAGGTGGGTTGATAAATAGACCAAAGAAAAGCCTTCCCGTGGTACCTTGAATGGTGAAGGAGAAATAAAGTAAAACCTGGCTATACCCATTCTGATGCCTTAAGTATTGAGGGGAGTTGGAGATGAGGCAAGGGTCTCCAGAGAAGCCCCAGACCTTCCTTCTCAGGGTGCTCCTCAGCTGGCATCATCAGCATAACTCAAGACTTCCTTAGATGGTAGAGTAGAAGACCCCACCTCAAGCCTTCTGAATCAGAATCTGCATTTTAACAGAATGCCCAAATAATTTCTAAGCACACTGACATCTGAGAACCACCATTCCAGAACACTCCATCAGAATCTGCTCTAAACACCTGCCAAGTACAGCAAGGGCTGATGCCAGCTCAACACAAATGCAATCCAGGATGAACTTTCCTGCGTCCTTACTTCTTTTTCTCCCCATGTCACCGGATGTTAAAGCATGGCCTCCAAACTCTCCAGCTGTAGCTTTTCTTCACAGATCTCCCTCTTTCTTTCTTCTCTATGAGAGGGCCGGGCTTATTCCTGCTCCAGAGTGTTTGCAGTTGCTAAATTCCCCATATCTTCATATGGTTATTTCCTTCTCAAAAGTCAGGTTTCAACATGCATGTCTCCTCCTTAGAGCTGACTCCCTAACAACTCTCTGACGTTTTCCTGAATTCACTTTCTTCATTCAATTTACAAACCTTGAAGATTATTTATTTGTTTACTCTCTGCAAAAGAACAAAAACAGCCTTTGACAATTGCCTCTCTTCCTTTTTAAATTCCCTTTCCTCTTTCTTTCCTCCTTTTCCTGCCCCTGAACCTTGACTAACCAACAAACGGCACAATTTAGAAAAACAGTTCTCAAAAGAAATGTGCTGACAGGTTTTTTTTGCATGATTTTACAACAATAACTCTGAGCAAAAGACCCAACAACAAAAACAGCGTCCAACCATACCAGCTGCAAGTTATAGCAGCTGAAGATAAAAACTGCACTTGAACCAGACCACAGGAAAAGCACCCCCTCTTCTCTTCACCCTGTAAAATCCCCCAGCCCTGCTTTGACTTGGAGAGTTACCTGGTTTTCAGGTGCTTCTGGTACACAAGCTGAATAAAGCCTTTAACCTCTTGTTGAGTCACTAATATTTGTTTCTTTAGACATCATTTATTATATGCCTCCCTCCATTAAATGTAAGCTTTCTATAATTCTCATCATTAGATTCAATCTTTCTGGTTACCCCCAGCATCAGACCTTAGGATAATGTCTCTCACATGGTAGGGGCTTACTAAATAGTTGTGGGCTGACTTTTATTTTAAAAGGGAAACCAGTTTGTTCTTAACACCCAATACAATTAGTTCTTAACCTATGATGTCACTGATCATATGTCCCATGCTCCTTGACCTTGGTCCTTGGCAAAGACCCTCTATTTCATGCAGCCTCAATAAATGAGCCTCTTCATAATCCCATTTACACTGCATTTATGGCCTTAATTATCACCCTGTCCTGCCAGTGGGAAAAGCATAGTGTTTCTTTTGTATAGACAAATGGATCAGGGCTAAAAGTTATCACATTTGAAAAAGGAAGCCAGAAAAAAATAACAACAAAAAGCTCTCTGGAATCTTTTATTCATGGAAAATGGTCACTTACAATTTTGGTAACCAAGCCCCTATTAGGTTCAGGGAGGGTAGGAAATACAAACATGAACACTGGGATTTAATCCCTTAGCAGTACCTGCATCTAAATGAGTGGTTCCTGGCACCCCCATTTAGAGAGTAATCCTGAAAGGAGCCCTGTGCTCTTCTGACATGAAGATGTTTACAGACATAAGCCAGACACTATGGCTAGAACTAATTTCCTTGGCAAATGCACCAGGAACAGCTATTTCCCCCCAACTAGAGAACAACGGACAAAAGAGAAACTCCACTTTTCTCCAGATACAAAACCCAATCTGATAGCAAACAGACTGAGCAGGTACAGAGAACAGGTAAGAGGTCATTACATCAACCCGGGAACAGAGATGATGGAGAGAATTGGATATATTTGAGAGCTAAAATGGAGTTACAATTAATATCTACTACAGATAATGATATAGATGAACACATTTTTAGAATGTGTGTCACTATATGACTTCAGTAACCAAAGTATACAAAAGTAGTTCCAACTGTAAGTATCAAAACAATGTTTCCTAGAGACTAATTTATTTTCAACCATTCTCTCCTCTGTTGCCCACTGTACCTTACAAAAAACTTGATTGTATTATTCCAAGGCCCATTTCTGAGAGTATATTTGAAAGAGTAACTAATGTCCATTTATGAGGATATTTTTTCCCCTCTGGAAATTTGAAAATGCAGACTAATGTTTGGATTAAACTGACATCAAGATATATTTGATAGCACATTCTAATTTTTTCACTGAGTTCATGAACTCACCCATCTTAAATTAGAAGAAAACCACATCATGTGTAATGCAATCTGAATCGTGTAAATTGAAGATTTTCTTTTATTTACCTCTTACAGTTGGATTTATCTAACAATTATTTCAACCCTCCAAGACAGATTTGCACACGTATTTATTATAATATGATTTCTTTGTAGGCTATTCTTGCTAAGTAAAACTGACTCAGTAAAATAAAGTGTGGTTAAATAAGTTTTATATAAAGCAGTCAGAGAGGGCACCCGGTAGCTTGTTGCCTCGAAAGCATCTCCCCTTCACAGAACTCAACATGGTTAAGTCTTGTTTCTTCCAACCGACTTCAGGAACAAGATTTTCCAGTTACTACTGACATGAGGGTGGCCCATCACAACAGTAGCTTATGCCCTTGACAATTCTCGTGTATTCAGAGCAACTTTAACATGGTCTCTGAAACTAAGTAAAGTCTTCACAGACATTTAGAGTAGATAGAAGTTCCTCCCCATTCTGCACTACAGAAAGCCTTTGTCGGTTTCCTGTCAGTGTGGCAATCTTCATCCCCAGGTCCCAAGTCAAGTCCATTTCCAGTTCAGAATACTGGACTTGTCTATTCTGAAGTCTACTTGGTAAGTTTGCCAAGTAAGTCTACTGCTGCACCCTCATGGTGGCCTCCTTTCATTTTAGTCTCATCCGTCTTCAACATTTCATTTGCCTGGTTCACCCTCTGGTATGAAAGCTATTTCCCTTCTCTCTTCTTTTGTCTTTTAACTCAAACTCTGCCTTTTGGTCACTGAGGGCACAAGACTGTCTTTTGTTAAAGTTCCAGGCACATTATCTTCTATACTATTAACATACCAAGGTGAACCACTCAAGCATAGGTAATGTTGGGAGATTCATGGCAAGGTACTCAAATAGGGGATAAAAAACCAAAACAAAACAAACGAAAAAAACCCCTGCAAATTCAACGCCAGTGTCTTTTAAAAATATAAGGTAAAGTGAATATTATTAAAATAACTGATTTCAAGAAGTGAGAGAACCACCATTAATAGTTTTTTTTAATCTTCATGTAATATGGAATTACCATTTTTCATTCAAGGGAAGAGAACACTGTGGGGAAAATTCAAAGCCAACTTGACCTCATTGAGATCAAGATATTGAACAGAGCAAAAGTAGAAAAGAGTGCAACATGCTGTAGTGTGTGTAAAACCACACCACTCTGGTCTCAAATCCTGACTCAGCCTTCGCTGTGTCATGTTGGGCAAGGTACTTCAGCTCTCTGAGCCTCAATTTGGATTTATAGAAGATAAACATAGTAATGCTTACCTTACAGAGCTTTTGAACATTAAAGATAAAATATGAAAAGTTCTTTCTTACTGCATAGCTATGGGCCAATGGAATGCTATTATCTGAGAAATTCTGTAATCTTCATATCAAGAGCCTGCCATGTTTGGATTTTTGAGGTGATGAAGCTATAGATTTCTTTAATCTTGGCTCTGATATCCATTTATACTCCATTGCTTACCATCCTCTCTTATGTACACATAGCTTAACGACTGACACAGAGCTTAGTCTCAATGCTGAACACAGACCATGTTCACGGTTTCCCACATAGATGAAAAAATACTTCTTTGTTTGTTTGTTCATCTTTATCTTTCAGTACCATCTCTCCCCATTACCTTCATCTCTCCTTATTGATCTAGGTCTTTCTGTTTCCTGAAGCTTTCCCCGATTGGCTCAGGTACCTCACCTTCCTCTGAGTATTTATTATGGATGTACCTGTTGTTGGCTCATATTCTCGGTTGAATTCTGCTCCAGGTAGTTTTGGTATTGCCCAAAGAGTCAACATGGACTCAAAAATATGTCTAGCCACTAGTCCATTCTTCTGCTCCTTCTTCCCTCTTTGTCAGTGACACTGAATTTTCAGTTAGGTACTGCTACCTCCTCTGGGGGCTGAGGCCTCTGCATGACACCTGGATACTTTCAGACACTACTTGTCTGGGTATCATTTTGTCCAATAAATAACTGCACCCTCTGGTTCCCCAAGCAGAATGGTATTCCTGAGGCAAAGTGGGAGACAACACTTCCATCCCTTTTTGTTATCCTCTATTAAAGGACACAAACTTTGTGCCTAATGTCATATATATATATATATATATATATATATATATATATATATATATATATATACATGAGTAATGTCTCATGAATATTAATATCTTACACAGTAATTTCGGTTCTATGTCACAATTCTTTCTTTCTCCCTAAAATTCTCATATGAGTCAGTGGTAAAGGAAATTTAGGGACAAATTTCTATATAGGGATAAATTCAAGAAGCTTATCACATCACTCCTCCCTCTGAGGACTAGGACTTAGTTATCAGGTCAGGTTTGTCTACTGATTTTCTTCCTTTGGAATGTATTCTCCCAGGAAGCCCCTCAGTCCTTCAAACTCATCACCTCTTGCAGTTGCCTCCCACAGAACCTCAGGCTTTCTCAGATATGAATCCCCTGAGTGGATCTAGCTTAGGCATAATCTTAGAACATGCTATATTCATATAATTCATGTGGTTCATTTTACTTTTAATCACTTACTCCTTCATTTTGTAATGTATTATATATTTTTTATGTGGTTCTGTCTTGTCTCTCCATCAAGATCATAAGTTCCTTCAGGATAATGAAGGGAATATAACAGGCCCTGAGATGAAAAGCACTGTTATGACATAGTAGATATTAATACATATTTTGATGGGTGATTTTTGAGTGCATGTTAAATGAAGTAATAAAAAGAATTTCAAAGTTATTTGAAAATGTGGGTTAAAGTCAAAGAATGGGCATCTGAAGATAACGTAAAAATAGTGTGCAGAAAGCACTCATTCATTAATTTAGCAAACATTGATTGGGGAGCTACTAAATGTTTAATCTCCATTAGGCACTGGACTACAATGTAAATAAGTTACAACAGTGCCTATGAGGAGCTCTCAGTTGAACAAAGGAGTTAAATATGTTTTAAAAAATACAATTTGTTGCCTTAATGACTAGTAAGCATAAACTTAAGGTAACACGAGAACACAAACATGCAAAGAAACTCAATGATGTTAGAAGGTTGTGAAATTAAGTTCTTACAAATAAACACTTGGAACTACTGATGAAATTATTAGATCACTGGAAGATCCTCTTTGTGTGATTTCCTTTACATATAGCTGCTTTCAAGTTGAGTTACAATTAAGACAATATCCCTTTGCTCTTCTTCATTGTGGAGGATTGAGAGTGGAGGTAAACTCTTCGAAATTGTTTAGATGTCAAGGTGACCTGAATAGTTGGTGATATTTTGGGGGCAGGTTCTTAGGTGTCTAGTTGTAAAAAGACATGGTGCTCTTGTCAATTTCACAAGGAATGAAAGAATGGCTGGTTCTCCCTGCACCAGACAAACAACGGTAAGAGAGTAAATGCAATGTCCCAGGCCAGTGCTCAACTTATTGTAGTGATGTTTCTATCAGACAATTGCAAAATATGTTTCCCTAAGCCACTAGGCCAGTGCCTAATTCTTTTCTAGGACAGTCAGACATTGAATTGGCTCAGATTAGAAGAGTTACATTTTCTTATGTAACAACCATGACACTTATTCCTTCTTTTCCCCATTAATAATTGTAATGGAAACAATATAATATTTATTATAATTGTTTGGAATAATCATTTTTAAAAATGCTATTCAACACAAAAATATCTGATATGTCCTGCAAACTGTAAAAAGTACCTGTTTGAATTTCTTTTCAAACCTGGGGAGAGTTACTGAAAAAGAAGATAAGGTGAATATGCCTTCATAGGCAAAACAGGGGAAAATTTACAAACACCTAAAGCACACTATAAATGTCCCTCTTGGCCAGTAGGAAGGTGATTTCATTTTCAAAAATTAATCGAGTGTGTAATTTGAAAACATTGGCTAGAAATTTTACTTCCAATTTTCAAATGTAATATTCAAATTTGATTTCAATCCAATTGATTTCTAAAGTAAATAAGAGAGTGCATATTCTTTTCTTTTAACCATTAAAAGCCTCAATTGATTATTAAAACATTTTCACTATAATAAAATGTCACATGTATATTTATCCTTTCATCAATTCATTGATTCAGTTTTCCATAAATAACATTGTGGGACTATTAAGTTCCAGGAACTCAAAAATATTCATTCAATGATCAGCATCTCCCATTTGCCAGGCCCTGTTTTAGAAGTAAAGACTGTTACAATAGAAAATAACCAGGGGTCAACTTCAAGATGTTTATAGTCTAGAAAAGAAGAGAAATAAAGACATAGACAGAAGCTAATACAGGGGGAAGTAACATCATAAATAAATACACTCTGTTACTAATTGAACCATACTATCTTAAGACAGATCTGGCAGATATTTATATTCACTTTGATACATCTGGAACTTGTGTCTGATTTATTACAGACTTGTTTCTAAACTTATATTGTAAATGCCTTACTGCAATGTTCAACCACAGTTACTGGGCTTCTTCATGTATAAAATGCTTGCATAAACCTGTAACTATTTCCAAACAAGAAAGAAAATGCCTGATTTTCAGTTAAGATGGTGGAGTAGGTAAATGTTGCCCTTGCCTCGTCTCATGAACATCTCAAAATTTCAACTAAACTACAGAACAACTATCACTGAGAATCACCTGCAATCTATCTCAGTGGAAGTCCTGCAACTAAGAACATATAGAAGATGCCACCTTGAGACTTGCAGGAAAAGTGGAGACACAGAATTGGCTGGTCCCCATACCTACGTGTGGAGATTTAAAATTGGGAGGGATATCTCAGCTGTGGAGGTACCCCCTGAGGAGTAAGGGGGCCCACCTCCACACCAGGCTTCCTAGCCCCAAATTCCAGTGTTGGGAAGACAAGTTCCAATAACTTCTGGCTGTGAAGACACCAGCAAAGATTATGCCTGAGTGAGATGGAGGGCGGCTGGAGTCCCAAGTGATCCTCTTAAAGGGCCCATACCTGGACTTAGTCACTGATGGAGTTACTTGCTCTGAGCTCAAATGCTGTGGCAGCAGCTTGATAGGTGCCAGGGACATAAGTGGGAAAAACTGAATTGTCTAACGTCAGGGAGAGAGCTGAAGAGGCAGCTTTCTCCCAGAAAGAACTGCTGGCAGAATCCATTGTTTCTTTGTTGAGCCATCTCCTCTCAGTGAACAGACTGAGGCTGCCTCCATAGGTTGAATCTCCATCAACCTGGCCAGCACTGGTTGCTCTGCCCTGGTGATTCTCTGAGACCATACCCCACAGAACTTGCAGACTCACCCAAGCCGCTTCCAGTGGCTTTTCCACACAAATTGTCTGTCTTGGTTCATGCTGTAGAATTTCCTAAAATCTCTCAAAGGTTTACAAAACCCCAAAGAGCAGCATCTCACCTCAGCATGCCCCATACCTTTTGCTGAGCAGCCTGAAGCCTAACACTAGTGGAAGCCAGCCTTGGTTTTCAGCTGGACCTCTCCCAGGAACCTCTAAGCTCTGCAAAAGTGGCTGCTATCTGTGGATTGCTTTGTGGCTCATGCCACATGGCCCCAGGCCAGGCACAGGCTGAGGCTGAATGTAGTCTGCAGCAGAGCCCCTCCCAGGAGGCCCTAGCATTGTCCAGTTTTGGACAAAGCCAAAGTATCATCCAGGTGTCTTGGCAGGAGACACACCCAAAGGGCAGACTGGGCAGGCATGAGTGCCCTGTGAATCTTGTTCTATAGGGTCAGCCTCTGCACAAAAGGTCCTCTACTATTGTCACAGACAGTACTCAAAATCACTGGGCCCAAGGGTCAATTCTTCCCATTGATGTGCAAACAGCACCCAAGGCTAAACTGCAACAGAAGGACACAAACAACCCAAAAAGGGACCAGGAAGACTGAGCTACTGGGCCCCATGGGATACCTACTACATAATGTCACTCTACTAAGACCAGGTACATAGAAACACACACAGAGAGGTAGCCAAAAAGGGGAGACAAAGAAATATCTCCCAAATGAAAAAACAAAACTCCAGAAAAAGAAGTAAACAAAATGGAGACAAGCAATCTACCAGATGCAGAGTTAAAAACACTGGTTATAGAGATGCTCAGTGTACTTAGGGGAAGAGTAGATGAACTCGGTGAGAACTTCAACAAACAGATAGGAAACAAAAGTAGAGATATAAAACGTAAAAAAGAAACAGTTAGAAATAAAGACTACAATAATGGAAATGAAGAATACATTACAGGGAACCAATAGTAGGTTAGAAGAAACAGAGGATCAAATCAGTGATTTAGAAGATAAGGTAGCAGAAAACACCCAATCAGAACAGCAAAAAGAAAAAAAAAAAGAATCCAAAAAAATTAAGGAGAGCTTAAGAGGCCTCCGGGACAACATCAAGCATACCAACATTTGCATCATAGGAGTACCAGAAGGAGAAGAAAGAGAATAAAGAATTGACAACTTATTTATTTGAAGAAATAATGACAGAAAACTTCCCTAACCTATCAGAGGAAATAGATATACAATCCTAGGAAGCATGGAGAATTCCAAACAAGCTGGCCCACACCAAGACACATCATAGTTAAAATGCAAAAGTTGAAAGACAAAGAAAGAGGTACAAAAGCAGCAAGTGAAAAGCAGTTACTTACCTGCAAGGGAGGTCCTATAAGATGTCAGCTGATTTCTCAAGAGAAATTTTGCAGGCCGTAAAGGATTGGCATGAAATATTCAAAGTGATGAAAAGAAAGGACCTACAATCAAGATTACTCTACCCAGCAAAGATATCGTGTAGAATTCAAGGACAGATAAAGAGCTTCCCACACAAGAAAAAGCTAAAGAAGTTTATCAACACCGAACCATTATTATAAAAACTGTTAGAGGAACTTCTTTAAGATGAAGAAAAAAAGATAAAAAATATGAATAATAAAATGGCAATAGCTACATATCTATCAATAGTTACTTTCAATATAAATTAATTAAATGCTCCAATCAAAAAATAGGGTTGCTGAATGGATAAGAAAACAAGACCCTTACATATGTTGCCTGCAAGAGACTCACTTCAGATCAAAAGACACACAGACCGAAAGTAAAGGGATGGAAAAAAAAATATTTCATTGGGAAAAAAAAAGCTGGTGTAACAATACTTATACCGGACAAAATGACTTTAAAACAAAGACTATAAAAAGAGATGAAAAAGGGCCCAGTAATCCCACTTCAGGGTATTTATCTGAAGAAACCCAAAACACTACTTCAAAGGGATGTGTGCATCCATACGTTCATTGCAGCATTATTTATAATAGCCAAGATATGGAAGCAACCCAGGTGTCTATTAATAGATGAATGGATAAAGAGGTGGTGTGTGTGTGTGTGTGTGTGTGTGTGTATAATGGCTGAGTAATATTTTAATATATATTAAATTATATATATATATATACATATATATATAATGGCTGAGTAATATTTTAATATATATTAAATTATATATATATATATACATATATATAATGGCTGAGTAATATTTTTATACATTTAAATATTATATATGTGTATATATATATATATATATATATATATATAAATATATACACAGAGAGAGAGAGAGAGAGAGAGAGAGAGAGACATCTTGCCATCTGCAACAACATGGATGGAACTAGAGGATATTGTGCTGAGTGGAGTAACTCAGACAGAGAAAGACAAATGCCATATGATTTCGCTTATATGTGGAATCTAAAGAACAAAATAAAGAAACAAATGAGAACATTTTGACAGTTGCCATCTGGAAAGGCGGTTGGCCCTTGGTTGAAAAATAGGAAGGGATTAATAAGTACAAATTGGTAGTTACAAAGTAGTCACGGAGATGTAAAGTACAGCATAGGGAATAGAGTCGATAATATTGTAATAAGAGTATAGTGTCAGATGGGGACTGGCTTTATTGGGGTGATCACATCATAGGTTATATAAATGTCTGATTACTATATTGTACACTTGAAGCTAATAGAGTATTGTATGTCAATTATAGTTAAAAAGATAAAACAATTATTTAAAAAGGAAATAAGGCGCTTGTAGAAAAGAAGAGCTGAATTTGCTATTGATCTTTATAGCCTAAACATTTTGGGGGAACTTCAATATCTAGTCACAGAATTCTATTTAAATAATACCCTTAAGTAAATCTTAAAAGCACACCGGATACAGAGGCCATCCACAAACTCACCTGAGAGGAATATGATTAGACTTGGAAACTAGAAAGGTACTAATACAATTATCTTCTGATTACTTAGAGACCACAGTATGAAACAGTAAAGTTATTTCCAAGATATGAATCTTTTCATAGTAAATGCTTCATGTTGACTAGAACAAGTTATGGGACATATCCGACAAGGGTGTGACAACTGTAATTCGCAGGTCAATGATGTACAGAATTTAGGACAAATGAAATTACACTGTAATTTACCACCCCTTTCAGGACAGTTTTTTTTTTTTTTTTTGGTGGGGGGCAGTTTTCCAAATCATGTATTTCAGAAGGTTCTGACTTATTTAAGAATTCTATTTGAAGAAAGATCTGATGGAGAAAATACTACCCTTGTTGCTTCTGGAGAAGTGTGTTTTTATGTGCTGGAAGCTCATGCCAGGAAACAAACATTAACTTTAAATAAAAATTTACTCTAAGTTAGCTAAGACATTACAGTTATTGTATTATAATAACTGTATTTCCTTGTCTTACCTTAGGTCAGATTTGATCATCTAATTTGCAGTATGTCCAAGAGATGTTCAGGGATAGGGTAGAAGACTTTCTATTAGGTATGAATTTGAGAATTACTTGAAGTTGGGATTCTGGGCTAAGAAACTCTTTGATGCCTCCTCCAGGGCTTCAGATTTTCTAGCAGCCAGTTATAAAAAAAAAAAAAAAAAAACACACACACAAAAAAAACATGGACCATACTTTCCCTTTTAGTTATTGCATACCCATAACAAATGCGTCATTTTCAATATATGTAATCTAACAGTAACAAAAATAATGGACTCACCTGCACTTCAATTAGTACATAAGGATTTTTAGGGAATACTTGTGATTCTATTTATTATACTTTCTTACTTTCATTGCAGAAGTAGGAAAGTTATGTGGCAGGGAAGAAAAATATTGAAATCCAAGAGTTTAGGTATACCTGATTAAGTCATAGAATGATGGGAACAAACCTGTTTATAGAGGTTATGAGGGGTTAATCTTTAATCTTAAGACTATAGTTTAGAGGTCTAGATGGAAACAGCATATATGTGATGTTGCTTACAGTTTAATCCAAGTAGGATGTACTAGAGGAAATTTACTGAGATTTAGACTCTAGCTAATTTCCAGTAACATAGAATCATGAAAAGGTATTTAAACCATTAAAATTTTTCTATCAACATTTGTTTCCA
Source organism: Rhinolophus hipposideros (assembly GCF_964194185.1). Taxonomy (NCBI): domain Eukaryota; kingdom Metazoa; phylum Chordata; class Mammalia; order Chiroptera; family Rhinolophidae; genus Rhinolophus; species Rhinolophus hipposideros. Next base: position 12,790,151 of record NC_138057.1, on the reverse strand, counting down.
ATCTACTTTGAATTGCTACCATTTTTATAAAAAATTACATTTTGAGTCACATTTCAATACCATCTGCAATATTTCCTGTGCTGGAGATAGAATTTTTGTTTTCAGTCCTGATCATTTACATCATATTTTCCAGCCCACAACATTTTTACCAGACATTCTAGAACTCGCTGTTCTTTTCAACCATCCCATAATGCCATTTTAGCTAAGTAAAGGCAAAGAGGAGAATAGGGTTTGATTTCCAGTCATCAAAATTGACAAAGAATCATGTGGCTTACTCTTGATACACTTGAGAATGAAAGGCAAATGTTCATTTATACATGCCAGCTCTATGAGATACAAGCAAAGATGAATAAAAACTGGTCCCTGCCTTAGAGGATTCACATTCTAGGGAGAGTGGGACGTAGTAGAAGTATATACAAGGGGTTAAGAAGCACAAACAAGAGTTAACAAGATATACAAAACAGGGGGCGACAAACATCCTGCAATAGCAATGAGACTGAATAAGGTGTGTGCACAGAAGGTGTGCGTCTTAGCTGATAAAAGGACCATTGATTAGAGAGACCATCCTGTGATACATTAGGTATAAGTGCTTTATCCTCAAGGTATAGTGTTGAGTTTGCTTTTAGCTGTAGGTTTGAATGGGTTGCAGTCAAAAGTGAAGAGAAAAAGACACGAAAAGACTACTACAGCAAAGCATTTTTGAAAAGAAAGAGAATTCTAACTCTTTCTTTGAAGTTCAGCTCTAGCTTCACCTTCTTCAGGAAGCTCCCCTGAGGCCTCCAGCCCACTATGACTTTTTCTTTCTCTGAATCTCTGTAGTTCTTGTCATCTCCCCAAGTTCCTGCCTGACACTCACAGTATACCCGTTTCCCTTTTTTTTGATAATGTTATATATCTGTTCTGCTTGTCATTGGCATCCTAAACTCCTTGAGGGTAAAGTTAATATTTAAGATTAGAGATTGTCTTCAACCCGTGTGGAAATGGGAGAAGACAGAAATTGAGATCGTTTCATGTGGCCCAGTGTTCCTGCAAAAAATACACTCAGCAAAAATCTCTAGAAGGTGATGCTAATGATGTAGCCAAATATGAATTGGCTTTGGCTTAATAATTAGGCTGCATATTATTTTATTAGTTTCAAGTATAAAAAACAATGTACTAGTTAGACATTTATACCCCTCACAAAGTGAAAATCCAGTTCCCCCAATCTACTGCCCCTCTGATATCATATATAACTGTTATAATTCCATTGACTATTCCCTGTGCTGTATTCCACATCCCGTGACTATATATACATGTATATATAGTTTAAATATATATATGTGTGTATATATATATATATATATATATATATATATACACACACACACACACACACAATTATATTAAATTATAGTCGACATTCAATATTATTCAGCTTCAACTTCAGGTGTACAGCTCAGTGGTCAGGCATCTGCATCATCCCTGAGGTGGTCTCCCTAATGAGAAGTGTCCATCTGACACCCTACAAAATCTTGACACCATCATTGATTGTATTCCCCAAATTGTCTTTCATATCCCTGTGGCAATCTTGTGGCTACCACTCTGTGATTTCTAAACCCCTCACCTCCAGACAAAGAAAGACAAAAACCATATGATCTCATTTATATGTGGAATCTAAAGAACAGAACAAATGAGCAAACTAAACAGAAATTGTCTCAGAGATATAAAGAAAAAACTGATGGTTGCTAGATGGGAGGGGGGTGGGGATAAGGGAGGAGGCTGCGTTTTGAATGTGTGAAATTAGTCTGTGTATAGAATTTTATCGCCAAGAGTGAGAAAGTAAGGTTACCCTCTGCAAAGCAATTCCCCAGTGTAAAGATCTCTATCTATAGGAGTTGCCCTCACATTTACAAGGTCTCTCTGGTCAAAAGCAGGGAGAAGAAAAAGAGTGTCTAGACTTTGCTTGAATGAATGAAAAAGAAAATTATAACCTCACTTCCTGTAGTGATGTGTCTAGACAAGAGATATATTACTGCAGGTAATAACTTATTTTGATTGATACACAGGGAAGCCTGAAGGCAAAAAATGGTCACATGTTCATAGGGTGGGGAAGAGAGAGAGGAGAGGGGAGAATATGTGTGTGTGTGAGTGGTAGTGAGTAGAAGAGAAGGGGAAAGAAGAAGGAGAAAGAAGAGGAGGAGAAGGATGGAGGCGAGGAACAAAGAAAGAAAGAGAGAGAAGAGGAAAAGAGAATGAAAATGAATCTGGCCAATGCCTGTGTTTTCAACATCAGAGTTGTAGTCTGTGGGAAAAGATGGCTCAAAACCATTCATTTTCCAATGATTACCAGCAATCCTCCAATTATCAGGGAACGACTGGCCCACGTGGCATACAAACCTAAATTCTTTCTTTTTGAGTCAGTTCTTATAAAGCAACATACCAGTAAATGTATTTGGCTATAAAACTCTTTGTACATGAGCATATATTCCCAGACCAGTGTGCAGCAGAACGCATGTAGGAAGACAATATGCTAAATTATTCTGGTGCACTCTATTAGGGAAGAAAATCCTATATAGATGAAAAACAACAAAGTATTATTCAAATAACATTCAATTTGTCCACTTATGTAACTATTCAATAAATTATAAGCATATAATTGTATATACAACACTTATGCCAATAAATATATGTAAAATGTGTACATAAGTTTTCCTCTCTTTTTTGAAAAGGGATAATTAGTTAGTTACTGACATATCAGTAAATATCAGCAAACATTTGTTCAGAATTGGGGCCTATCATAACACTAGTAGTTATGAGTCCTCCATAAATAAAAACACTATGGGTTCTACTCTTAAGCTACTTTCAAATTCAAGGAAACGTGAAATACACATATGCAACAAGATGGAAATTATACAATAATATAAAAATGTATTATAAACAGAACAAACGTGCACATATATAACGGTGTAGGGATTGGAATGATAGTTTTTTGAACTGAAAACCAGAATAACAATATAATGGAAAACTCACAGGTTTTATAAAGAGGGGATCTTGGGAGAGAAACTCACCCTGACACGTTAGCTGGGTGAGCCTGGAAAAATTACTAACCTTTCTAAGTTTCAGTTACTTCATCTTAAATACATGTATAAGTACATCCACATTGCAGGGTTACTGATAAAAAAAAAAAAGAAAGAAAGAAAGAAAAAAAGATGTGTATTGATCCTGATATTCAGTTTAGGATGGTTATCATTATTATTTTATTGCTATTGTCATTTTGGATTCAGTAGAGAGAGACATGATATAATCAGGTATTGGTTATCCTTCCTTTCACATTTCTGCAGAAGAGACTTTGTAAAGGTTTCTTGTCTCCAAGTATCTTCATTTCATGCTGAATCTATCCTGAGAATGAAAAATTCCCTTCTAATTGAATGTTCCCTTTGCTCATTCAGGGATTTCATACCTCAGTCCAAAATCTTGTAAATCTTGTACAAAATCTTGTACATTTGATCAAACGATTAGCCCCTGGTATGACTCTGCTTGATTTCTCATTTAATTCCACAGTCTGTCCCTTCGGTTCCCCTTTCCTAATCACAGTGCATTCCTGAATTCCTTTTCTGTCTTGCATTGGCTTCCTCTGCCCCTCACTGAGGGTGACAGTGATCCGTTGAGGGAAGATGAGCTGCTTTCCAGTCCTGGCTTGTTGCAGACGCCCTCCGTGCAATCCTAGACACCCTTCGCCAAACCCTGGAATTTTTCTACTCATCTCTGGTTGATTCATCTTCCACCTTCCACTGCAGTTTTCTAGTCAACACCATCTCCCCTTGCATCTCAGTTGATAATCTAGGTTCTGTCTTTTACTGGGAAGACTAGAGACACCCAAAACCAATAGTCTACAAAGCACTGGCCAGAAATTCATGGGATTGTGTTTGATATATTGCCTTTCTTCTTTTAATATGGTTTTAGATGACATGTGAGATTAATCATGACATTAATTTTTACAGTATTATTTTACCATGTCAAATGTAGTTTTAATTCTAAATTTTCGTTTAAAAATTAATAGCAGTTTTTCTTATAAAATACATTTAACAAAAAAAGGTCAAAAGCATAATTATATATACTGCTTGGTTAATGTCATGGACCTCTGAAGACAATTTCTATGAGTACATATTAAAGTAGTATTTCCAAATTAAAGAACTATGTCAGTAGATCAGAATGATTTGTTTGCTACTGTAAGATATATGATAATGTTTCCTACACATATAAAACATTATATATATATATATATATATATATATATATATATATATATATATATAATGTTTTTAATTCAATTATAATCAGTATGTTTTATTGATTCTAAAGATTGTAATTTGGTATGAAAAACCACTCTGGTGATCTTTGGTTATTAAAAGTTGCCATTTACCTCAATATCAAGGCATCCAGCTATATGATTATAATAAACAGTTAAACAGGGTATTATCTCAAAGTCACAACATTAGAAGTCATAGGCCGGTCATTATCCTAAGAAGGAAGTTGTTAATATAAATAGATTAGATGACTATCTCCTCCAAAAGCCTGAAGAAGAGAAATGCTTATATAAGTAAATAATAATAATAATAACAATAATAATAACAACCACACAACTAACAATGAGTGCTTATGAGTTATCAGGTATTTTGTTATCAGGTATCAGGTATTTTGCTACACACTTTATCTCTCATTTACTTCTGGGGACCAAGGGTAAAATACTCTGGCATTTGGCTGAAACAAATGGACTTCAAGGTAAAACTGTTACATACATAGGCTGTTAATAATAACAATTAATAATAAAAAATAATAATCATAATTAGAGCAACAAGTTATTTATAATGTGTCAGATAGTCCAGTGTATTGTGTATCTATGATCTCAGTTAATCCCCCAAATCGCACCATGGGACCAGTACTAATATCTTCATGTCACTGACTGGGACTCAGAGCTCTGAGATGATAAATAACTTGCCCAAGGACACATGATCTGCAAGTGTCAGAGGAAGGATTCAGTCTGGACCTTACTTAAAGCCAATATCTATAAGTGTGACAGTATATTTTCAACCATAATTTGCCATAATTTGCCTCCTCAAAACAGAAGATCACACACCCATTTGTGATCTAACATGTACAATATGGTGAATGTGTAAATTAAAAAAACAGTAGCTTGCTAGGACGGCAGCATCCTAGTGACCTCTACTCAGAAAAGTCCACACTCAACATCATGGAAAGAGCCAGAAACTTACTTCTTTCTCCCAAGCATTTGAGATGTATAAATTATAAAAAGAAAAAAAAAATCAAAATTTGTGGAAGCATGTGATAGAGAACCATACTTTATTTATAAAGGCAATGAGACATTTAATAAATGTCTTTTTTTGTTGTTCTTTTATTTTAAATTAAATCCTCCATACCCCTAATACCCCTAATATGTCACTATGTGATTAAAAAACATTTGTTACTAAGTAATGGCAGGAAACTATGAGAGGACAAGGCATTTGTGATCTAATGGATGGGATGAACCAAATACAAATTGGCCCCATAACAAGTGAGGTATTCCCTGCTGTTAAAAATACAGAAGTTACAATTTTGATCTGAAGCACAAGTTTTGATTTTCATTCAATTATCCACTCATCAGATATGTTTACTGAATAAATAAGCAGCTCTGTAATTAAGGTCTTAGAGAAGAAAGACAAAGACCCTTGTCTCAAGAATATTACACTTTAGTGAGTCATATCTACGTTTTCTTAAGTATGCATATTTAGAAAGAAATTCTTGGGTTTTTCCCAGACTGTAAGAGAACTTCTCTGAAAATAGATGACTCAATCATACAAAATGTACTGAGTCTGGTGTACTACAGGTAGCCTATGACAATGGTAATTTTCAATAAAATAATTGGAGTGAAAGTAATGCTGTGAGTTAGGAGTTTCCTCAGTAGAGGTGTTAATACACTCTGGCTCATTAGAGGATTGTGTCAAAGAAGGTTGGGCTGAAGTTTGCTTTCATTCATTTTGTGTCTTTTTCAAACTCCCTTCCTCAGTTATTTTCCAGCCTTTAAAGTGCTCCCTATTATTTTGACCAAATGTGCACTCTGATGGAAAGGACGAGATACTTTCAGCAGAATTACTTAATTAGGTTTAAGTAAGCAGTACATGCCAAAGTAGGGTAGGTTTGCTTTCTACCCATAAAAATGTGCCTGCAATGCATGCTGTGTTCCTGAGTAATGAAACACAGTGATTGATAAAACAATGAAGGGAAGGATACAGCCTGAGAGATAAAAATCTCAAAAGGGAAATAAAGTAGGGTAGCAGCTGCCCCCATCTTAATTGAAGCATAAATTTCAGGAACAGGATCTGAGGTTTAATTTGAAGCACATATTGGGAGAGAGTTTAGTGTGTGTTTGTGTATGTGTATACCAGTGTGTGTGTGTGATGAAAAACACGTAAGTTAAATTATTTTCTTCCTATGTATGGAAAGATTTCAAAAAATTTGTAAAAAAGGAAACAGTTGCAAATGCAGAAAGTTATTAGTTATCACTGAAAGACATTCATTTAGTCAGCATGTAACAGAAACTAACTGAATCAATGATGAGCAAGAACTGTTCTAGGTACTGGCTACACAGCAGCCTAGAAATCATACAACATTTCTACATTCACCAGACTGAATGCTCTTAGCTTATCTGTTCTCCCTGCAAAGACCTTCCTTGCCCATATCCTCACTCTATGCCAGAATAATTTTCTTAAAGACTACATTACATCACTTTCATATTTATAACCACCACAGCAGGCCACGCGAAATGCTCCAGTCCAGCTCCTACATACAAGGTGTGATCATACAATATGGTGAATGTTTAAATTAAAAAAAATATATATATGTATTACAGTAAAAGACATATTGCCATTAATCCCCCTCAAAACACACCCCCTCTCTTCCAACCCACTTATCCCATCATTCTTGCCACTTTCTGAAGCAGTTCTGCAAGTCCTCTTTTTTGAGTGTCTTTAGTTGCGCTGTCGTGTCTGCCTCGATGTCCTGAATCATTTTGACTTTGGGGCAGAGCCAGAAGTCGCACAGTGCCAAATCTGGTGACTGAGGTGGATGAGGACACATTGTAATGTTTTTATTTGACAGAAATTGCCATACCAGAAGCAACGTGTGACACGGAGCATTGTCATGATGGAGGATGTTTTATGGCACACTTTAAAACACACCTTTTCTCAACCTTAGCTCACACCAACTGACTGCACTGAACAAGTTCAAAGTTGTCACACACTGTTACTAAGTTGACGTGCCGCTTCCCTTATTGAAAATCTCTGCCTTTCCATTGGACGGCACTTGACAGCAGCCTCCACCGCATTTGTGATCACAATGGAAAGGCTCCGTGTCACACATCACTCTGGGACAGCAATTTCTGTCAAATAAAAATGTTAGACAGAAAACATCTTCATCCACCTTTTTCACTGGAACTGGCATTGTGTGACTTCTGGCTCTTCCCCAAAGTCAAAATGTCATGAAAGGTAAATGTCTTGAATCAATTCAAAACATGGAGGCAGCCACAACAGCGCAACTAAAGACACTCACAGGAGAGGACTTCCAGAACTATTTAAGGTAGTGTCAAGAACAATGGAATAACTGTGTTCAGACAAGGGGGAGTATTTTGAGGGGGATTAATGGCAGTATCTCTTTTACTGTAATAAATGTTTTTTTTATTTAAACATTCACTGTATTATTTGATGACACCTTCATATTTATGCATAACTAATGTCTTCTTTCATTCCTCCTTACACTTCAGTGTCAAGCTTTCCATTCTCCAAACTTAACAATATGCCCCATGGTGACTCTGCCAGACTGTTCCCTGAGCCTAGAATGCCTTCACACCTATTTCCCATCTATGACAATTCTCCCCACTTTTTAGCTGTGCAGCTGAAATGCCTCTTAAGCCTCAAAGATTTTCTAATACTCTTCTCAGTTTTAACAGTCCTTAATCTTAGCTTTTGGAGAATATTACTTGAAATACATTAAAGTTTTCAGTGCATTTTGCCTGAAGTAAGCTGTTTACATATGTTTTACTTTGTGAGTGTGAACTACACCAGGGCAGGTCTGGAAGGGTTGCTAATTTGTTTCTGGCCACATACTACTTTACCTGTGGTTGACATTCAAAGAAATGTTTGAAGAGCAAATAAATATGTAGCCAAACTACGTAAGATTCATATGAGCCTTTTCATAATGGAATAAACTACATCCCTCAGTTCTTTTAGAAGATTTTATTTTCAGAAGACCTGAGAATAAGAGTAGTGGCACAGGTGAGAATGTCCACTGCTCTCTGCAGAGAGGAAGGGACACACTGCATACACAGGTGCTACTTCACTGTTTTTTGTGAACCATCTTGGAGACTGCATATCCCATTACATGGGGCATGCTGTCATCAAAAGAGCTTTGAGAAATCTCACCTTTTATGTCCTGTCTTTATAACTTAACATTCCTTTTATGTACAAGTATATGGTAATGTAATCCTGAGCTAGGCAGATCTTTACTTTAAAAATGCTTTAAGAAAGAAAAAAATGCTTTTAAGCTAAAGAACATTACAAATTTTTATGGCTTTATTGTGAACTTCTGAGAATTAGAATTGGGAAGTCTTGACACTCTATTTTACTTTATGGAGAAGCTAACATGTTTCACCATAAAAAATGCACCTGCCATTCTTAAAACAAAGAACAAAAATGAATTTAAAAGTAATGTAAACTATAAAACTGTAAAATATAAATGTTCTGTTCATTTTAAAATGAGTTAACCTTTAACTGGGAAAATATATGAATGCACTTTAACACCTTTTACGTCTAGAGGGCCCTTCTAAATCATGTTTTTATATAGAACAGTGAAATGTACTATCTTTGTACTGCTAATCAACAGGATTCACTTCAAAAGACTGTACGAAGAAAAAGAAGTTATGTTTATTAATACTTGGGTCAAAAGTACTTAACATTTTTTCTATACTGATGGCATATACAGTTCAGAAAGAATTAAAATATGTATCTCACAAATAGAGGAGAGCTCTTTGTGACAAGATCAATAATTGCAAATAACTACATTATCACATGATTATTTACCTTCAAAATATATTTAATTTCCTCCCACCTCCCTTTTTTTTGAAGTCTGATGTTTTAATATGGAACCCAGTTTTGCTGAAAATATTGAAATAAACATAATCAGGATGAAATTATTTTGGACTCAGAGAATAAGACTTAAAAGTTTAGGATTATGGAAATCTACTCGTATCATGGAACATTCTTGCTATATTTATTTGCTAGATACTAATGCTATGAAGCATGGAACTAGGTTGAGCCCTATTCCACAAAAGCACCCTGCATTTTGATGTTTCTTTCATTTACAGACCGGAAGGACTCTTCTAAATGTGGATAACCCACCTTACCAGTTAACAGGACAAACAGTTATCTACTAAACCAGTTCATCAAATAAGGGTTTCTGTTTGAGTTTGATGATCTATACTATTTCCAACACATTTGAAAATTGTGACCATTTGACTTTTGTATTCTGATGACAAGTAAATTATATATACAAGTAAAACATTAGGGGACTGGGAAATGATATTTATTAAACTTTAGAGAATCAATTATTTTCAAACACTTTAGAAATTCTCATCTACATCCAAATGACTATCTTAGGCTATAATTTATTGACTGAATGCCATTTACTTTATTTTCAGAAAGTAAGAAAGCTATATTTGTTAAAAAAATGTAAACAGTTCAAGTGACCTGGAATAATCTTTTTCTATTGTTTTCTAAATAAATGAATTATATATATATATATATATATATATATATATATATATATACACACACATATATATATGTATATATATATATATAACCACACATATATATATTTATATATACATATATTTTTTTCTATAATTGATCTTAAAAGAAAATCTTGTTTTGGAATGCATAAAATTAAGAGAAGCTATAAAAGTTTTGATGGTCTTAAAGTCTGAGTACAAGAGGAACTTGTGGTTTCCTCAGGTGATTGTTGATAAATTTAAATTATGTTATAGAGGAGGAAGAGGGTTAAAGAGAGAGTTAGGAGGATCTGACCTAACTATAGGTAATAGTTGAGAAGGGTTTCCAGAATGCAATAGACAATGTACAAAAAAAGTGTACTTGAATAAGAGTATACTATTTTACATTCTAGAAGCCACAATAATAATACAGGGTGTCATTGTATTATCATTTTAAATAATACTTAGATGAACAATTTAGAATGATAAATACTTACAAAGAAATAAAAGGCAGAATAATAGTATAATCTTCTAAATTACAGTAACCTTGAAGAGTATTTACTATATGCTATGAATTGATATATTTCTATAATATAAATACTTCATGGCAACACTTTTACTACTACACCTTCAAAAGTACAACTGTTTATTCCATTATGGTTCAGTAGTTACTTAAAGAGGAAATCTCTAGAGCTTGCATTTTTTGGCTATTGCATTAAACTAGTATCCATAGTATTCTTAGGTCTGCCTTATGTGTAACCTAAAATAAGTTCTGTCTCCTCTTGAGAAAAAAGGGACTGAATTATCACAGTATATGTAGTCTTGAATCCAAAAGATTGCCATTCTTTAACGACCTGTTCAGTGGACTTAGAAAACAAATAGAAAAACTATACATTATTCCATACTTTTTGGCAGCACACTAAAGCCCTTAGAGCAGTGATAAAGGATCAGATGTCTCCCTCAAATCTTACCTGGTTTACTCTTTTTAAAAATCCAGCCCTTGCTGTCTACCATGCAAATCACTTGGCCACTGGGTGAAATCCGAACTGGGTAGTTGATCATGATAATTCCAACATGTCATGGGCAGCAGTAGCTCTCAGACTCCCACAAGCCAACTGCTTGAAATGAACCTGCAACAAACAAGGTATTTCTTCATTTTAATTGAAAAATAGTGAACCATGTCCTAGGTCCAGGAGGCTTCACTACTTAATCAATACAGAAATAATAAAGGAGTGTGTGAGAGGCCATCAATGGCTCTCAAGATGCTGATCATGAAGCTCAGCAACAAGAAAACAAACAACCCCATTGGAAAATGGGCAGAGGACCTGAAGAGACATTTTTCCAAAGAGGACATACAAATGGCAAATAGATATATGAAAAAGTGCTCAACATCACTAATCATCAGAGAAATGCAAATAAAAACCACAATGAGACATCACCTCAGCCCAGTCAGAATGGCTATCATCAACAAGACAAATAGTAACAAGTATTGGAGAGGCTGTGGAGAAAAAGGAACCCTCATACACTGTTGGTGGGAATGCAGACTGGCGTAGCCGTTATGGAAGGCAGTGTGGAGGTTCCTCAAAAAATTACGAATAGAATTATCATATGACCCAGCAATCCCTCTCCTGGGTATCTACCCAAAGAATTTGAAATCATTTATACATAAAGACACGTGTGCTCCAATGTTCATTGCAGCTTTGTTTACGGTGGCCAAGACATGGAAACAACCAAAATGTCCTTCGATAGATGAATGGATAAAGAAGTTGTGGCATATATACACAATGGAATACTATTCGGCAGTAAGAAAAGACGATATAGGAACATTTGTGACAACATGGATGGATCTTGAGAGTATAATGCTAAGCGAAATAAGTCAGACAGAAAAAGCAGAGAATCATATGATTTCACTGACATGTGGTATATAAACCAAAAACAACAAAAGAACAAGACAAACAAATGAGAAACAAAAACTCATAGACACAGAGAATAGTTTAGTGGTTACCAGAGGGTAAGGGGGGTGGGGGGAGGGAGATGAGGGTAAGGGGGATCAAATATATGGTGATGGAAGGAGAACTGACTGGGTGGTGAACACACAGTGGGATTTGTAGATGGTGTAATACAGAATTGTACACCTGAAATCTATGTAGTTTCACTAACAATTGTCACCCCAATAAATAAATTAAAAAAAAAAAGATGCTGATAAACATGAAAGCCAGAAGACTGAAGTTTATGGGCTGTAGAAGGTGCTTCTTGTAAGATTCATGCTCTTGTTCATGTGATTATCGATCTATTTAAGCTATCAGTATAAGAAAACATGATTAATATTGAGATACACATTTTATAGTGTGTACCTTTTCTCCTTCATGTAAGTGACCACTTGGAGCACTCAGAGTATTTTCTCACTCTACCCATAATAATCTCAGGGTAACTAGACAACGAGGTTCAACAGGCCAAAACCCATCAACAGCTAGAGGAAAATCCATAGAAAGGTCTACCTTAAAGTCAGTTTCTCTTGTGAGTTTCAACACTTCAGTCAATGTCAACATTCCCAGTATAAAAATTGCATCATCTCTGCAGGATAGTGGGTGAGAAACACCTTTCAGGGTTATGTGAGATGCTACAAATTTAGCACCCACCATTATCCATATCAAGATACAGACTACAAGACAGTAACCAACAAAAACATGTATCCAGAGTTTGGACACAATGGAATGACCAGAACCCAGGAAAGTAATTAGATAATTAATTTTGGAACCATTTACCACATACTCAGTGGCTCGACTATTTATGTTTATGTGAGTAAATGTTGCATTTAAACTTCATAAGCATATTTAACTTCCATTCAAGGACAAAAACCCCATGTACAATCAACAACTTTTAATTGCACTGATAACTTCCCCATGAATAACTCTGTACAATAGAAATTTAGAAAGATACCAAATGAACAGATTTGCTCCTTGGTCTTCCCAGGATATCTTTTAATACCTATTAGTATTTTTTTTTAGCTACAACAACCATATTTAATTATTCATATACCAAAACAAATTTATTGTTATTATTTTCTAAGTAGTGCAAAATAAATGACTAAGAGGTTATTCAAGTCTGGAGGGGGACTTATGTGAGTGATTATGTGCTGCAGAATCAGGGACACAGGTGCAAAAACTGATTTTAACAAGCCACAAAATGATATATCCTCATGCACCTGTGATAAGAGATTCAGGTATTCCCAGTAGTCAATGTGGAGACTTTATTAAAAGACACAGTAGTGAGATATCCTATTGTGCCATTTCAGCAAGAATGTCAGGATGGCAAGGACTGAAGTTAAGTATATATACCTTAGACTAAAATGTAACACTACAAAATAAGTCCTTAAAAAAATAGATATGTAATCTTGGGCACAAAATGACCATTCTGCAATTCAGAACAGGAGTGTTATATTGGTGCTATTGCTGAGACCACAAACACACACACACACACACACACACACACACACACACACACACACACACAAATGGCCAAAATTTTCTGATCTATTGATCCAAGCTCTCATATTTTTGGAACTAAACCTCAGTCAGTTTCTGGATGCAAAATGTTTCTATTCATGCCAAAAATTATTGTATTTCTCTTCTTTTTTGAGGGCAGTCTGAAAATCATCAAATCAATTTCTTTATTTAAAAAAAAAGATCTGTTTTCATGACTGATACTCCTTTTTAGTCTCTTGGCAGCCATCCGGCATATTTGAACAAGTCATATACTAGAGGACACAATGACAGAAGTGTTAATAAACACAAACTCCAACCTCCCAAAGTTACTATAAAGCAAAGGATTTTTGAAAACAACTTGCTTTGGAAGCCCCCATCTGTGCCCTAGTATGTGCCCTCGTCTAGTGCCTTAGTATGACTTCTCATACTTTAGTTCTGCGACTTACTATAAAAGAGTGAAAATAAGCAATCTACTGAAAATAAGCATACCTACTTGCTTTCTACAATGGATTTATTTCATTATACAGAAACAATGCTATTGATCCCATCTTTGAATGGGTAGGTTTTCTGTATTTTCTGTTTTTCAGCAGTGATGGTTTTCCACTGACCATTGACCACTGATTTATCCATTAACCCACTTACTCATTCCACAAATTCTAAAGTTGTGCTAAGTATGGAATTAGGTGCTCAGATACAAAATAAAAAGACACATATTCTCCCCCCAAAAGATTACTGTCTATTCTATTATTATTTGTTGACGTATCTTTGTAAGCAAAATTGGTGGCAACATTAGACCAAATCAAAATAATTGGCTTTATTTTATATCCCACCCACTGTGTGACTGGACCATGAGCTTTTATGAAGTTGGTCAGTAAGCAAAGCTAAGGGCAAAGCTACAATATACAATGACTGATTCACCCACTTGACTCATGTAAAGTTTGTACCGACTAGGATGGTTTTGTGTCACTCTGAAGTCTTTCTCCATAGGCTTATTAACAGACTGAATCAAAATGGTTCAGAAAATCTGACCAATTAGGTTGTGATAGTACATTAATATTTCTGGCATCCAATATGGAGGCAGTACCTCTCAAATATGTGTATTAGGCATCACAGTACAATTCTGTGTGTTCTGCATTAAGAGTTAACACATTGTGGAAGGAGGACACTATTATCTCATACAATAAGTTCATTCACATATTTTTGTCTTATCATTCCATATATTTTCTCAAAGAGAATATAAAAAATTAAATGTATATATTCTTGTCAAAGACAAGCCCATGAGGTATTCATAAGAAGTACAATTCTATGGCATTGATTTGAAACTTAATTATAATAACAATTTTTAGAATAAAAAGAATATTTAAAATTTTCAGTTTTCTTTCTTCAAGTATGTTATTAAACAGGAACATAAAAACAAAAAGTACAGATAATGTTTTAAAAATACTCAGACATTAAGTGATTTTTACTAAACTCAGTATGGTTTCAAAACAGCTTAATTTTCTCATCTTATATTTCCTGAGTCTCTACTTATTACAGGGATGACTACTCTAAAATCAAGCCTTTTAAAAATAAATGATATTCTTATTTTTGACAAACTTGTGTTCTTTTAAAAATAAATTTTCAATGATTGTATTGTATTGTATGTATTGTATTGCATTGTATTGTATGCAAATTATGCCCCAATAATGTTCATTTAAAATGTTTTAATGAATTTTTGACAATATTCAAAGAGGTTCTAGGTGGGGGCTTGGTATGCAGAACCTATTGATAAAATAATGTTGTATACACATTTAAAACAAAACAAGACAAAATGAAAATTGAAAAAGCCTAAGAAATTAAAACATTCACAAACCCTGTTTTCTTGTTTCTTGGTCTGGCCTTAAGTGCTCTGTAAATTCTGTCTTCTATGCCTTTTGTTATGCACACTTCTACTACCCTGTTAGTTTATCTTACTGCTTTGAAGAAAGCTTTCCAGAGGATCCTCTCAGCACTCAGGTATTCATTGATTTGTACGTGTCGATGTGTTGCTCTTTAAACTTTATCTCAGGGATGCGCTTCATAAGGAGAAGAATGCTCAGCATTCTGGGAGCTCAGGGCTTTTGCTAAACGACTGCTTGGGACATTTTGCAAGCTTTATATCAAAGTCACTCATTTCCCTGCACAAACATCAAAAATATAAACATCAAGAATGTAGGAATAGGTAGGTTTTTCAATGATGGAAGTTATGAGGCTTTCTGCCTTAGAAATTTCACATGTATCCCATTTTGTCAGTGATATTGGAAAAGGGAAGGTACCACCAATATTTAGCCACAAGCTTATTGCTTCTAAATTCTTCCCACCCCCCTATATTTAGTTAGATGTAAAAGTCACAGATTATTTCCCTGCAAGAAGGGACCATCAACAAAGATCCATGTTGCTTCTATGTGCCAATTGCTATCTGTTTTATATGTAGTTTCTCACTTAATTTCTCCAAAACCTTGTGAAGTATGTATTATAATACTGTCCACTTTATGGTGATGAAAATAGGGACCAGAGAATTTAAGTTACTTACCCAAAGACATAGAGCCTTTGAAAAATGGAGCTGAGATATGCAGTTAATTGATAGTTCTGTACTGTTCATTAATTCTAATTTGTTCTAAATTGAATTTGAATGATTTGACCAATCTACAGATGAAAATCTGAGTCTCAGGGAAATTAAGTGACATACCAGAGGTCATTAAGATCACAGTAGAGGCTAGATGAATACCTTCACCCATGATGTATCTGTGTTTCTTATACACCACTCTCTTCCCCAGCTTACTCAGTGTTGTATGTCTAAATCTTTATAGATTTTCAATTCACTTGATTTTAAAGAACCATGCTTTGGGTAGGTTTTATTTTAGAAAGAAGATGCCAAAGCCAACAAACAAAGTAACAGGATTTCTGAATAGTCAATTTTAAAGGAGCTTAATTTTCTGAAAGCAACAGATGACATCTTTCTTCCTCTTTCAAGCCATATTTTTCCAATGAAAAAGGCATAGACACAAAAATAAGATCATGTGGATAGACTGTGACAAAAACCTATAATTAGAGGAAAATATAAATAGCACACTGGTGTTTTGCTGATCCCCATTTTGTATGTTTAGCTACAATATTAGTAATTACAAAATTGAAATAATCTTCCAAGATATTCAGTTATTATTTTCATTTCAGAAACCCAGCAGGAGGCTCCCTAAGTGATATAAAACAGAATCAAGGGCAACTGTATCAATATCTGAAAACCCAGTGTCTGATACTTCAACACAAACAATTCTCCATGTTTCCAGCTTTGCTCAAAAATACCTAATTCTAAATTTGATTATTACTTGGAAACTTTGCCAATCAAAATAGGCCATATTCCTGTTTGCATATTCTTAAAAGGAGGAGTATAATTAGTCAAATACCCAGATTTTCCACAAATGAAACTTGTGTCCATCTTTTTTCCTTCCTTTCCTACTTTCTCCTTTCTTCCTCTTTCATCCATTTCATCCTTTTCTGTTGTCTTCCCTTTCTTTATTTCCATCCTTCCTTTTATCCTATCTTCTTTCCCTTCCATTTTGCCTTTTCATTTCAACAAACATTTACACATCTATTTTTTAAATTAAAATTTATTGGGGTGACAATGGTTAGTAAAATTACACAGGTTTTAGGTGTACAATTCTGTAATACATCATCTATATATCACACTGAGTGCTGGCCACCCAGTCAGTTCTCCTTTCATCACCATATATTTGACCTCCTTACCCTCATCTACCACTCCCCTCCCCTAATGTCTGTATGCTGTGCAGGGCTGAGGACAAGGCACGTACAAAGACTCAGTTCCTGCCCAGGCATTGCTCATAGTCTAGTCGGGTGAACAGAGAAACAAACCAATATATCGTGGCAGGGGATTAGGATCCAAACCAGTACTGGTTACTTTAGAATATATCAGCTTTGAGTAGTAAAATAGTTCATAATTTGACTCTAGCTTGGCTTGGCCCGATGAAGTTAGAATTTAAAAATAAAATTTAATCATCACTAGGAAGCTCCTAAATACCTCACATACTCTGAGTTTCCTATGGTTTAGAGAGGAATCCTTTAAATTATCAGAGCTCACAAACAAATGCCTCAGGGTCAGCAGTGCCACTTAAATGTAAATATAACTTGATTGACTACAACCAGGAGTCAAAGGGCCAACAGTGAACTGAAGAAAGCAGGCTTAGCCTCTAAGGGCTTTACAAACAACATTTGAAACATGATGTTTGCTAGACAGAACACATGTGTGAACTAGTTTTGGTCCTTAATCACTAGTATGAGATTCTGCTTTACAACTATTGAGGAGTCACCAGCCACTTCTATATAGAGATTGGTCCCATTCCTCCACCTGTTCATGAAATCCATGGTGGGTAAAAACTTCTATTCAAGAAATCTTTCTAGTGGGAAAAACAAACAAACAAACAAACAAGTAAAAAAATGCCTTCTGGAGTAGATCATCAAAATCACCAGAGTCCTTGGGCCCCCACACCAGAATTAGTAACTCCTCATTTTTGGAGTGAGATTCGGAATTCTGTAGATGACAGTTCACTAGATTACACTTAGACACACTAATGTTTAAGAACCACTCTTTTAGAATAAAGCCTATTTTTGACATTTCTCCATACTTTCCCTCATTTTTAATTTATAATATTTATTTCATTTTTAATTTCAAATAAATTAACGTAGTTTTGAAAAATGATTTTTCCATGAATTGTATAAAAATTGAGAAATCTCCTTTAATGATCAATGTTTTTTCTTCAAATATTTAAGTGCTTATTATACATGATCTTCATCACTCTTTTTATTTAACATAGCATTAATTTTTTGATCACTAAACGACTCCCTAAGGTTAGAGAGAAACTATCTGGACAGCTGGAAGTATTGTAAATAGTACAGATTAGTCATAATAAGAAAGGAGGAATCGAGTTCCTTTTGGTATAAGAGATCCCGTACCTAGAATGGGAAACAAGACATGAAAGGAGTGTAGTGCTCTCATTATGACCTCCATTTCACAAAGAAGAAACTTAATGTTTCTGTACATGAGCACCCTCATTAACGGTCCCACACATAGCATAGATTTGACAGCAATTATACTTCCTGATGCTGCAGTTAGCATAGTTGAGATTCATAGCCTCTTTTAGAGGGATGGTGGTGGTAGGTTGTTTCAGGAGTTGTTTCAGGCATTAGACAGCATTCCAGAAAGAAGGGGTAGGAAAATAATAAGTATCTGGCAAATGATCACTGTAAATTAGTGTGTCATGCTGAATGCTTTATATCCATGTTCTTATTTAATCTTCACAACAAACTTGGGAGGCAGATGTTATTATTCCCAGTTGGTGAGTGAGAAGACCAAGGGTCAGCGAAGATAAGTAGCTTGCCTCAGATCAAAAATCTAAAAGGGAGAAGTAGGATTTAAACTCCTGACTTCTTGATTGTATAGACCTTGCTTTTCCTGACATAATAAATGTGCTGTATTTATTTATCTTGTCAATTTGCTTTTTCCACCCCAATAATAAACCCAGTTCAGCCAGTTTTTTTTCTCCTATTTCTAGTGCTTTCCCTCCTCTACCACTGTATTCCACTTTATCCCAATATCAGGCACATAGAGATAAAATACAAGACAGACAATGGATTTTGTTATTTTGTTGGTTTTATTTTGGCTGTCCAAAAATCAACATACCGCTTTTCCTATTAGCTCTCTGATTTTTATTAGGAGAGCAGGATGGAGTTTGCATTGTTATTGTATGTTGCATTATTAACATAAGGATAATCTTGAAGGGAAGGGAAGGCCTTCTTTCTACTGCAGCTTGGGAATGAGGGAAGCTTGTATGTAACTTAAATTCAAGTAATATGATCTGATTTGGAAGCTTGAAAAAAGACAAAAATATATGTCTATATATTTATACATCTATATAAAATATACCTATATATATATATATATATACATCTATATATCATATATATACATCTATATATATCATATATACATCTATATATTATAAAGGTCAGACTCAAAATAGTGGTGACTAAAATACTAGGTTTTCCTGCAATGTGACTGTTCATTTTTCCAGCACTTATCCTCCCCAAGCTTACTCGTTCTTGTCCATATGCTTATTTTATGAATCCTGTGTCTCCTTCTGCTAAACTATTTTTCTGCTTAAAAGAACCAGGGTCATTTTCCAATACTTATAACTAAAAAATCCTGACTGATACAGATTATTTTTTTTCCCCAAGTGATGGAAAACCTATTAGGACCCAGCTAGGAGACAGACCCAAAGTAGCCTGGTGTGTATCAAAGAGAACAACCAAAAAGAAAGAAAAGCAGGACAATCAAAAATTGAATAACAAAACTGTGGCTCAAATTATGATGCAACTAGTAAAATTAAAAATAAAATGAAAAACCATACCTAGTACGTTTCAAATCAGATATTTTAGCAAATGCCTTAATTGTCCTATTTATCAAAGTTTTTAAGGAGAATGCTGAGAATGAGTTCCAGATATGAAGGGATAGTTAGAGCAACTTTACAATAAAGATATGCTAAATTAGAAGTAGTTTGCTTTACAAACAGACATACTTATAAATCCTTTAAAATGGGAGCACCCTAATATGTAACATCAGATTCAACTGACATGAATTTGGCTGACGCTTTTCTTGTTCTGGGCCAAGGAGTCATCGGCACAAAGTCCAAGATAGAATCCAGGGTAGTGTGTAATCATGCATCATCTGAATGCTGCTTTCCTAAGTGCCACTTTTCCTCTGTTTTTGAGAACAAATCCTAGAATTTCTTTTTATTGTTATGATTGTTTTTCATTTTTGTTTTGTTTTTTACCTTAGCCAGGACTTATTCAGATAATTACTGAAGCTTAGAAAACACTGGGTGTTTAAGAATGGAAATGACAATAGTCATAGCTCTAAACATCATTCATTCATTCAAACGTATACTGCATTAGTACTAAATTCCAGGTACTGTGCAAGATTCTGAGACAAAATGATAAATAAAATAGACACTGTCCTAGACCTCACAGAGCTTACATTATCTTTTAACTTGTCTTTGTTAGGCTTACAAATTTTATACAAATTTGGTTACTCTTTTTAACTTTTTTTTATTTTTCAATTGTAGCTGACATTCAATATTATGTTAGTTCCAGGTGTACAGTATAGTGGTTCGACATTTATATAACTTACAAAGTGATCCTGCTGATAAGTCTTGCACAAATTTGGTTACTCTTAATATTATGCCCTCCTTCAGTTCTCCTCAAGACTAATAAATAGTAATTCGTTATAAAATTTTTGTCAAATTATCTCAAGATTGAATAATTTTTTGACCAACACTTGGTAAGTGATACTAAGAAATAATCCAAAACTCCAAAAAAAGGTTATTCATTCATTCATCCTTCATGACACACAACAAATATTTGTAAACACTACTATGCGCTGAATTCTGTTTTATACAATGGATACAAAGACAAACAAGGTTCCCAATTTCTTGGAGTTTAATTTCCAGTGGAGGAAGACAGATGGTAAACAAAAATAATAATAACGTTATTTCAGAGAGTGATATGCACTATGATAAATATAAAATATGGCAATACTAGCAACACACAGGACTGGGGAGGTGCTTGATAGATTGGGTGATGAGGGAAGTGCTGACTGATGAATTATTCATGGATAAAATGTTCACGGAGGTATTGTTTATGACAACAAAAAATTAGAAGCAGAGTAAATGCTCAAATATTAGGTTACTGGTATTGGCCTTACCTTGCCACCAAAAACATCTATCATCTATAAAAGTGGTAAATATAAATGAGACAACTTACTAAATGGGTAGTACGGGCCTATGATATTTGTAAGAAAGAAAATACACTGAGGCGAGCCCCTGATCACTCCACCAGTGCCTGAGTGTGGGAGAGACCTATGAATATGATGGATTATCACTTTCATAATTAGTTTACTAACCAGTTGACACTGAGTTAAGTAAAAGGAAGATTATCCTGAAAGGGCCTGACTTAATACGTGAGCCCGTAGAAGAAGGCAATGCTTCAGAGAGTTGCCTTCCTGCTGCCAGGAAGGCACAGCCTCCATGAGTTCTAAAGTGCAAGGAAATCAATTTTCCCAACAGCTAGGTGAGTTTGGAAAACAATTCTGAAGATCAGACGAGATCTCAGTCATGTCTCACACCTTGATTTTAGCCTTGTGAGACCCTGAGCAGAGAACCCAACTATACCATGAATGGACTTCTGACACAGAAACGGTAAGATAATAAGTGGACATTGTTTTAAGTCATTACATTTGTGGTGATTAAAAAAAAATAGAAAACTAATATAACTTGCAATGCCTCTATATTGAAAACAACAAAATATTGCTGAGGATAATTAAAACGAATCTAAATAAATGGAGATTAAACCATATTTATGGATTGGGAAACAATATTTTAAAGGTGTCAAGTCTTTAATTTGATTCATAAGTTCAACACAATACAGTTGTAATCCCAGCAAGCTTTAAACAAATAATAGAAAATTTGAAACTGATTCTACAATGCATATAGAAATGCAAAGGATCTAGAAAAACCAAGCCAAAATAAACAAAGGATAAAATTAGAGAATTTACACTATTTGTCTTTGAAGCATCCTCTAAAACTCAGTTATTAAAATAACATAAAACAAAAACAAACTCTTAGATACAGAAAGCAGATTGGTGGTTATCATAAGGGTAGGTGGTTGGGAGATGGGTGAAAGGGGTGAAGGGGCTCAATTGTATGGTGATGCATGGTAACTAGACTTTTGGGGTGATCACTACAGTGTATATAGATAATTAATTATAATGTTGTACATTTGAAATATATATGTATATATACATATACATATATATGTACATATATTAAGAAAAATAGTGAGGTACTGATACAACGATAGACTAACAGATCAATTGAAAAAAACAGAAAATCTAGAAATGCATCCACACTTCCATCATCAATGATTTCAACAAAGCATATAGCGTAAAAATATAGACATGAGAAATATACATCAAATTCAGGTCACTGGTTACATCAAGGGCAGGAGGAAGAAAGATTTGCAAAGAAAGATTCAGTATATCTGTAAAGATTTATTTCTTACACAACAAAAATGAAAACAAAAGATCTGAACCAAGTGTGACAAAATGCCAAACATTGTTAAACTCGATAACGGTGGATACACAGGATATATTTCACTACTCTAGAATTTTTTTATGCTTGTTTGAAATATTCCCTTCAAAAAATAATCTTCCCTTATGAAAAACCACTTTCACATTTTGAGTGCACACAAATGACCTACATTATGACTTTTAAAATACTTTCTGTATCTTTCTACTTGATGTTAGTTCCTACACAAGAGGAGAAATGTGATTTCTGTATAACTGATCATCAAAATGAGATATCTTCTCCGTGAAATTCTGAGTCTTATCTGCATTTGTCATTCTGCACAAAAGGTCTGTATCCACATGATACCAGCAGCTGATTACTTCAGCTATAGAGCACTTTTTAAAGTTTATCTCACTGGTAGAGATCAATCACTGTATTTCTGATGTTATCCAAATGGACACGGCACTTCTTTGCTTCAGATACGAACTTCACTTAGGTGTACATTCAGATCTCCAGAGCTGTGTGAAACAGCTATACCTGGGGTTGGTTATGGTGCACTGTAAGGACTTTTCAAACTTAGATACAACAGTCATGACTTGCAACTCTATAACTCCAGACCTTAATCCCTACGGGGCTTCAGACCTTTTCTTCCAACCACTTCTGCTTCATGCTTCCTGGCTACCAGGCAGGCACCTCAACCTACTCAGGCAGTTCACAATTAAACTGAAAAATTCCCTTTACCAAACCTCTCCTCATTTTCACCTTCTCTTAGGTCTATGAATGGCATCGTTATCCACACAGATACAGAAACCATTGAAACACATGACAACAAAAACAAAAGTAATTATGTGACTGGATGGAAGTGTTACCTAATGCTATGGTAGTAATCATTTTGAAATATGTTAGAGTATCAAATCAACACATTGTACACCTTAAACTTACACAATGAGTTCATTATTATCCAGTAAAGCCTCTCCCAAATGGTTTAACATTTGGAATGCAATCAATGTAACCAACTAACAAACTAAAAAAGAAAAACCGTATGACCATTTCAGTTGACACAGAATAAGTATTTGACAAATGCCAACACCCATTCCTGATACAAAAAAAATTTTGAGCAAACGAATAGAAGGTAATTTCACCAATTGATGCAGGGCACCATAAAAACCTACAGCTAACACTGCATTTAACTGTGAAAGACTATTGGAAGATTAATGATATCTTATTTCAAGACTTATTAAAAAGCTACATTTACCAAGTTATCAAGTGTGCTCTGATGTCAAAACCAGTAGGTAGATCAGCGAAACAAAATAGTCTAAAAATAGACCCACATGTAGATAGATAATTAATTTTCAACAAAAGAACAAAGATAGTTCAGTAAAGAAAGCGTAGTAGCCCTTTCAACAAATGGTTCTATAACAATTGGATATTTGTATATAAAACATTTAAAAAAAGGAAATTAATTTTAATCTCTACCTCATACCATATAATACAGAAAAATTCACCCAAGGATCATCAAACTAAAACTATAAAGCTTCTTGAAAGAAACATTAAAAAAATATGTCTTTGGGTTAGGTGAAGATTTCTTGGATACTATACCAAAACCATGATTCATTAAAAATTTGATAAATTAGATTTCATCAAAATTTAAAACTAACCACAATGAACTACCACCTCACACCTGTTGGAATGGCTATTATCAAGACAAGTAATAATAAGAGTTGGAGAGGTTGTGGAGAAAAGGAACCTTCATAGCCTGCTGGTGGGAATATAAACTAGTATAGCCGCTATGGAAAACAGAATTGGGGTGTTATGCAGGGTGTTATGCAGGGTCTCAGCTCCCACTTCCCACATAAGAATGTAGGACATGGTGAGACCAAAAAGGAACACCCACAGAGCCGTAGATAGGGGAGTCGTACCACTATATTCTCGCTAGTGGATGGGTTAGAGACACAGAAAGCAGGAGCCACACGATCCGCAACCTGCCGTCCGCTTCTCTGCCAACCAACCAACCAACCCCTTGCTAACTGTACTCTGCCGTGCTAAATGCAATCTGCGCTTGCCAGCACCATCTTCTTGCTAGCCCCCATTTTTTGCTAGTGTAGCCACAGCAGTTATATTAGTGGCCAATGGCTCCCTGGTTACAGCTGACAGCCAAATAGCCACAGCTGACGGCCATCCAATCACAGTTGATGGCCATTTACTACCTGAGCCAGTACCCTTCCACGTGAGGCCAAGAGCATGGAAACTACACTTCTGGCTCTGTCCCCACAGGGGGTTCCTTAAAAAATTAAGAATAGAATTACCATTTGACCCAGCAATCCCTAGCTATATGTATTCATATCTTCATTGCAGTATTATTCACAGTGGCCATGACAACCGACGTGTCCTTTGATAGATAACTGGATAAAGAAGATGTGGTACATCTATACAATGGGATATTACTTGGCCATAAGAAAAGATGAAATACTGCCATTTGTGACAACATGGATGGATCTTGAGATTATCTGCTAAATGAAATAAATCAGCTAGAAAAAGTCCAGAACCATGTGATTTCAGTCATATGTGGGATATCAAACTGAAAGCAACAAATGAACTAGACAAACAAGCAAAAACTCATAAACAGCCAGTAGTTTAGTGATTACCAGAGTGTGGGCAGAGGAGGGAGATAGAAAAGGGGTTCGGGATCAAATATATGGTGACAGAGAATTGACTCTGGATGGTGAACACACAATGCAATATATAGATGATATATTATAAAATTGTACACTTGAAACCTATATAATTTTATTAGCTGATGTCTCACCAATAAATTTAATTAAAAATAAACAAAAATTAAGCATAAAAAATTAAAACATTTTGCTTTATGGACTATGTTGTTAAGAGAATGAAAAAGCAAATCTCAAAAAGGGGGAAACATTTGCAAATTACAAAAGGGACTTACATCTAGAATATATAAATAACTTTGAAAACTCAATTATAAGAAAATAACTCAATTAAGAAAATAACTGAGCAACGGATTTGAATGACACTAAAGATGCTATATTGATGGCAAAGGAGCTCACAAAACCATGCTCAACATGATTAGTTTGCAGGTAACAGTGTCGTGCGGGGTGTCTGGAGGGGCGGCCTGAGGGGTCTCAGCTCCCGCTCCCCACATAAGAACGCAGGACACGGTGAGGCCAAAAAGGAACACCCACGGAGCCATAGGTAGGGGAGTTATACCACTATGGTCTCACTGGAGGCTGGGTTCACACGACGTGCGGCCTACTGTCTGCTTTGCTGCCAACCAACCAACTCTCCTCGACTCTCCTGACTCTCCTTCAGTCTCCTCCTTCACTCTCCTCGGCTCCCCTCCGTAGCCGCGGCAGTTATATCAGTGACCAATGGCTTAATGGCTACAGCTGACGGCCAACCAGCCACAGCTGAGGGCCATCCACTATCTGAGCCAGCACCTCTCCACATGAGGCCGAGAGCCTGGAAACTTCTTTCTGGGGCTCTGTCCCCACAAACGGTAAACAAACAACCTTAAGATTCCACTACACACCTATTACATTAGATAAAATTTAAAAATGTTGGCAAGTGTACGGAGGAACTCACTCTTGGCCAATGCTGCTGGAAATGTAAAATGGTAGAATTATTTTGTTCTTTTTTTTTTACAACTTTATTGAAGTATAATTGACAAATAAAATTGTAAGATATTTAACACAATGCACAATGTGATGATTTGATGTATGTATACATTGTGAAAGGATTTCCCCCATCAACTTAATTAACACCATCCATCACCTCACATTTTTACTTTTTTATGTGTGAGAACTTTTAAGTTCCATTCTTGTAGCAAATTTCAATTATGCAATACAGTGTTATCAACTATAGTCACCACGTTACACATTAGATCCTCAGAACTTATTCCTCTTATAACTGAAAATGTGTACCCTTTTACCAGCCAGCGGACAGCAGTTTGAAGTTTCTTAAAAACTATTTGACCTACTCATTCAATGTCTATATATTTATTAACAAGAAATGGAACATATGCCTATGTAAAGACTTGTACACAGTTGTCCAGAGATGCTTTTCTGGTGTTAGCCAACAGCTGGAAACTACTTAAATGTCCATCAACAAGCAAATGAATAAATAGCGTTTTAACCATATAATAGAGAATTCTACTCTTTAATAAAAAGAAATGAACTATTGTTACACACAGCAAATTGATGAATCACAAAATAATTATTTTGGATGAAAGAAGCCAGACTCCCGCATCCTAAAAAAAAACAAACTCTTTAAATCCATTTACATAAAATTCTAGAAAATAAAAATTCAAACTAATTATAATTACAAAAAGCAGTTCTGTGTTCACCTAATGATGGTGAGAGGAAGCAAGGAGGAGACATTAAAAAGACACATGAAAATTTTTGAGAGTGATGGGTATAGTTATTTTCTTGACTGTGGTAATCGTTTCACGATATATACACATGTTGAACCATACAAAAACGTGTACACTTTAAACATGTGCTGTTTAGTATATGTAAATTATACTTCAATAAAACTAATTAAAGAAAAAACAGATGAGATGTAACTATAAAATTTCATGTGACAATCTCTTTGACGATACATCTATTCTAACTGTAGTAATTGATAAAGACAATTGTCCCAAATATGGTCAGCAATGGAACTTTCTTGAGCAAAGAAACTCTCATCCTTCTTCCAGGAAGAAATTTACAATTCTGATAAAATGCTTAAGCAGTTTCTAAAAAACTTTAACCATGTGAGGTCTCTCCTGAAAATATGTAGCTCCTCCTTGGCTAGTAGGTGACTCATGCTGTTTAGCTGGACATTCTTTTTTATTGTATCCAGATAGCAACAATTATCTAATCAGTCATTTTACTTTAAAGATATCTTTACTGAAAAAGAGTAGTTTTCAATTGGCCAGCGGACCCTCTCCCATTGCAGATTTTGAAATAAAACTGTGACATAGACTCTGAAGAAATTTGCCTGTAATCTTAAATTGTGAATCATGTAAATAAAGATGAGGAGAGAAGGAGGAAAGGAAGTAGGGGGCAGAGGGTAAGAGGGGGTAGTTCAAGAGAATGGGAAAATGATTAATGAAAATTGAATGACTGGAATTTTGAGAAGCAAAAAAAAAAAAGGAAAAAATTAAAGTGAATTATTATGGTTTAGATTTTGAAATTAATGGTGAACTTGCAGAGTAACTGAGTAAGAGGATTATGGGGATAATCTTATTTGCATGCATAGAATACTGTGTAATATGTTTTATTTTGATTAGGGTACTTTCTAGTATTTACAAAATTATTAGGTTGGGTTCAAATAAGTCTCTCTACCTCCTAGCAAAAAAAAAAATAAAATAAACAAAAAATTCTGCCTTTACATAAAGATAGAGTGCAATTACCAAAGTTCTGAGAAAACTTTAATAGTTTTACTAGCATGTGCTAATGTGAAATAAACTCACAAGTGGCTTACTGCAGTTGCTGTTTCCATTTGAAATAATCACTTCCATTACTCTCATCCCACAGGAGATTTCACAATGGAGGAATTCACCTTGTGCCTTTACACTTAATCAGAGCTCTGCTGTGTCAGGTAAAAAGAAAAACCTGACCTTCTTGCTTTTAATGACCCAAAGGGAGTTATCTATTACATTAATTGTCATGACAACCCACAAAATATAAAGAATTTAAAGTAGAGACAATATATTATCTTGTCTTTTCATACAAACTGATTAATAGTCTAGGTACCAACAAAATACCAACTGAGAATAATCCTGACACCTGTTCCAAGGACTGATGAAGAAACTACGCTGAATGAAAATTTAATCACTGATTTTCTATTGCACAGCCAGTTTCCTTATGAAACCACATAGTTACAAGTGAGAGGATTCATATCCTTGACTAATACATAATTATACCCGGAAGCATAACTACTAAAGTAGGAAATTTGAATCATTTCAAGAGGATGTTTTTCATACACAAAATAAGTCTATATTTAAAAAGGGGGGACTCTGGGCTCCTATTTACACTTTTAAAATCATAGGTGCAATTGGAGAAACATCCAAAAGGCCCGGTGAAAGGGTTTTGGTATTTTGTGGAAGAATAATTCAGTCAACAGGACAGCATATGATATTTTGTGAAGAAAGTTTTTGGTAGCTTCAGCTCTAAAATGTCCATTAAATTTGGGGAATAGTTGAAAATATTCACTTTTTAAAGGATGATTCAAGTTCCTGAAGTTGCACGTGTAAAGATTAGAAGAAATTGAAATCTGTCAATCACTGCCCTCAGCATCTTTAAGGCAGCCCACTCTTAGATTGTCGGGCAGAGAAGCGGCATGCTCTCAGAAGCACCATCAGACATTTTCTATCGCAAATCCTATTTTAAAGAAAGTTGCTTCTCCATTTCAAGCTTTTAAATGAAATTAGTGTTAAGTAATAAATGTTTCCCCTAATGCAAAGTCAGAGCAAGGAGAAGGTAGGGAGTGTCAGTGAATATTAACAAGAAGTCTTATTCATATATCAGTCAGCTGGATGGTACCCTGTATGTGCATGTGAGGGGTTCTTATTTGTAGAGGGCCTTCAAATGTGGGTAGACAGCCTCAGGTGCTGAACACCTAGGGAACCTCAGATACTGTGACCAGTGAGGACTGACTTTTAACCTTGTTAAGTCCTATAAGAAGACTGTAGCATGAAATTCCACACTGGAATGCAGCTAGATCCTTGGCAATCGTGAGCAAAATGCTGATCATGAAAGCCCCAATGTTCCAATTCAAAACTCAAAATAAAGCTTTAGAAATCAGAGAGTCATTGAATTTCAGAACAGTAAAGGAGCCTAACCCTGTGCTCCTCCCTTCCACTTTTTTCCTGTTCCTTTTTCAGGGAGTAATTGAGTACCTTCTATATTCAAGGCACTGAGTTTATTTTAAAAATAAACTACATCCCAAAAGATAAAATGGTTTCCCCAAAGCAATTCATGTAAGCTGGCTTTTCTTTTCTTTCTTTCTTTACAACCGCCACGCATCAATGTATGCAGTCCATGCTGTGTCATGTTATATCACACTAAAAATCAGAATTTATAAACCTCAGTTTTTTAATAATTTGATAAAGGTATGTAATGAAATACAGATGGAGAAGCAGAACGCATAAGGCAATATGAATTTATGTAAAAATTAAACATTTATTGTATACAAGCTTTATTTCAGGGAATTTCATTTAATAGGACACAGACCTTGTCTTTCAGGGGCCAAAGGGCTTGCGGGAATCCACAATAGTGTCCTAAAAGACTTAAGCAAACATATTATAAAAGCGACTGAAACACGTTTCTACCTTAGAGTAGACATGTTGCTTGTAACTTTATTTTATTAGTAAGAACTTTCCAGATCATCCTTAGAAGTAAAATATGTAAAATAGTGAATAGTAGAGCTATCACAGGTGAATAAGGTTGAGGTAGACTATGAGAGTTCTATGGCATGTCATTTGAAATTTGAATATCATGAGGATGAAAGTTTAATGGATCAAAATGCCATTTCATTACTTTGAAAACAAGGATTTTTTAAAAAAGATATTTTCAACAGGTGCTAATTTTATTTGCCTCTTCCCTTGTCTGCTACCCTTGTTCACATAAAAGTGTGTCGATAGTGGATATGAAATATTGCATTAATTCACACATGGTACCAGAGCAGCTAGCTGTGGTAGCCGTTCGTAGCTTTCAAAGGCTCCCAGTCTGCTAATTTAAGTCACACTTGTGTCTGCCACATAGAGTATGGGGCAGCTTTTAGAGTCTCAATCATGCAGTCCAGTCAAATTCCATCCTAGCCTTTGCTGGAACTAAACATATCAAAACAAGAAGAGATAAAGAGTTAGTTAGCTTGGATGGCGATTCTCTCAGACACCTGTGCAGTGAGTCACATCAAAAGAACATCAGCAAGTAATTCATATACGCTGAGGCTATACAAGGAGCAACTGAGTTGAAACAGGTACCTGGCTCTTCATCGCATCAGGATTCCCATGTTTTTTCAAGGTTCACTGAGTTACTACCAGGCTACAACCAAACTAATTCGATTCACAATTGTAACAACAAAGACTCAAAGCACTTCTACCCTCATAAACACCTAAGAGATGCAAGGATAGAATTTCTTTAATTTCCCTGTTTCCCAGGACACCATCAATTGAGTCAGATTCTGCATTGAAAATTAGCACTTGAAAGTGAGGTGCAGAACACAAACATCAAATTACACACATATTTCTATTTACATTATTGATTTTCTCACGAGCATGTATCATAGTAGGGTTTAAATCTTCAGATTTATTTTTTGAGGAGAAAATGAAGACTTGCAAAGTGTGTAAGCCTCGCAGTAACTTTGGGAGTTGGAGATGGTTTTTACCAATTGCAAAGAGAATAAGTGGCATGCCCAAAGTCATAGGACTTGCAACTATCAGCAGTAGAATATGACACTTTTTAGGCTGGAGCTAAAGTTCATGCTTTTCTACTTTTATAGCAAAAATTGTCTGTTTTGATAACAAGCTTCAAAGGGCAAAAGATGGATTGTTCTGTCGATGGGGTTCTGCCTGGTATTATCAGCCATGTGGGGTTTAATTAGTAGGTGTGTTCTACTAAGGAGATCCCAGCATTTTAATACATGAGGTCATAAAAAGCTACATTTGGATATGTTCATGTTATTTAATAATAACAATAACAATAACAATAATAATAACAATAATAATATCAATTCTTGAATGCTTTCCTAGGCCAGGCACTGTTCCAAGCAAACACGAAAACATTATTTCATTTAGTCCTCATATCAACCCTTCTTATTTTCAACCTTTTACAATTAAGAACTGAAGCTTAAAGAAGTTCAGCTATTTGCCACATTCACATAGTCAGTGAGTGGCAGAAACAGCCTTGGAATCAAAGGCTAACTTAAAAGCTTTCTTTAGTTAATAATTTAAAATTCTTTACAGTGAATGACAACTTATGTACTGTACTTAGTAGGAATAATTAGAAAGTATTAATTACCCAACAGAGAAGAAACATTTAAAGCAAGTGTCAAGAGCTACAGATGAAGTCAAATGTAACACAACACAACGTGCAATGGAAAATTATGGCATCCATATAAATTTGAAAACTAATAGGAATGGCTAATCACGTTCTTTGACTTGTCCTAGCAATGGTGGGTTGAGTCCTTCTCATGTTTCAAATCTCTCCTTCTTCTACCTCATCTCTCTATAGGAGCGCTGGGAAACATTCTCCCCTTTGAAGCATTCAAATTATTAGATTGGTCCTACCCTGATAACCCAGGACAATCTTTCCACCTCAAAGTATGTGATCTTAATACTTGCAAAGTTGCTTTGCCATATATGGTAAAATATTCATAGGTCCCAGGGATTAGGGTGGGCACATCTTTGGGGGTGGGTGGGAGTAGGGTCATTTTTCTGGTTGCCACACCTATTCAGTAATACAAGTAAGTAGTAAACCACTGATATGTGCAATGTGAATGACTCTCACATTTCCTATGCTCAATACTGCATGATTCCCTCTATAAGGTATTTGGAAAAGGCAACTGTAGACAGAAAACAGATCAGTTGTTTCCAGGGACTGAGGATAAGAAGAGGGGGTTGACTACAAAGGAGCTTGAGGTAACCTTTTAGTGTGATGAAAACATTTTATGTCTTTCTTGTGGCTGTTATAGTGCTACATGCATTTGTCAAACTTGATAGAAATAAACTCTGAAAAGAATGAACTTTGTGTAAGTTTTACTGTGCGCAATAAACCTGATTCAAAAAACAAAAAAAGAAGAAAAAAACAGAAAAAAGGAAAAGTACTAGTAGTTCACTGAATCACCTTGAATCTCAAGATTATCAAATTTTAAAATTAGAGGGAGGCCCTTGTAATACGGTGAGATTATGTCCCTAATTTTCTGAGACTTTCCTAATTTCAAACATTCTCCTGAATGTTCCCTGATTTCAAACATTGCCCCTGTGGAACTTCAAAATACATTAGTGTAGTGGGCAAAAAACACTTCTCACAGCCAGGAAAAACTCCCATCACACATCAGTTGTTCCAGTTTTGGACTGGAAACATAATTGTCATCATTCTCAAAGGTCCCATAGCCTATTTCCATATTTTTAAAGAAGAAACCAGTCAGATTGAGTCATTTACTTGAGGTCAGATATTTCATTAGTATGAGAATCAGAAGTAGAATTCGAGTCTTCCAGCTCCAGTCCAACACTCAGTGAACTGAAGCAGTCCTACAAATCTAAGGGAAACTATAATTGTTTCTGTCAATCCCTATACTGACGCATTAATGAGACACCTGTGCAAACCACATACATTGTGAATGGTTCTAAAGTTAGCACACATAATTGGAAACCATTTTAGCAGTTAAATTGACTTCTGCAGATGTTCACGCTGCTCTTGGACCCTGGAGGAATAAAGTTATGCAGCATTAGACTTAGAAATTGGTGAAACAACCAGATACCTCACAGTGCTGTCTTTACCAACGTGTTCTAGGAATGGCTTGGGGAAGGTAGCTTAGCACAGGGCACAGAAATGGAAAAGCAGAGCCAGTAATATATCGGCCTAGTTTAATGAGTAGAGCCAGACCACTCTCTCTATGAATGACAGCTTCATTCCCTTCAAAAGATCTCTTCTCAAACATGCAGTTCAACAGAGGACTCTCGATTCATACTGAGAAGAGCATTTGTTTACCTGCCAAGTCCTTCGCACATCTGTTCCCCTTCTGTTTCTTTCTTGTTGTTAAAAAGCACTGTTTTCATCATGGCCAGACACTGAAACTCAGGGAGAACTTTCAGCTAACTCCAAGAAACAAACCGATTCTTCTAGTACAGAATTATAGCATGATGTGATTGACAGCATCCGTGATGACAGGTACTTTGTCTTCTAGCTGCCACTCCATGGCATAAACGATAGCTCACATTTCTTAGAATGAATGAGTTTAGGTTGTTTTAATTTTTGTCATTTTAAAATAATTTTAATAATAAGAAATGCATGCATTTCCACTCCTTCACACCCTTCTCCCACTCAAACTAAAACACTCACTTCCATTAAAGCAATGCTTAACAAAGAGTTGAACATGAACAGTTTCGTGTGTTTGTTTATATCAGTCCTGAGAAAATACCCAAACAAATTGCCTACTGAAATTTAAGAGTCAAGAAGCCTGAGATTTGTCTGGGAAGTGAAACATTTGGCAAATATGTTGCCACAATAAGCTATAAAGATAATTCAGCCCACTGAGGTCTAACATACTATAGGGAGAGAAAAGGAACTGCTGATAGCCAAGCAAAAACTACATTAAAGACATACAGAAGCTAGTTTAATGAAGATTGAAAGTTAGGAAGTATGAGTTTAAGCTCAGTTTTACCATTTATCATAGCTGTTACTGAGGTCCGACTATATACCAGGGAATTTATATTACTAAAGGCTCCGCATGCAAGCAACTGAAACTGTCATTGGCTAAAGAGAATGTATTAGAAATATTTTAGGAGCTAATCAACTCCATAAGAAAGATGGAGAAGCAAATTTTTGAAACAGGTAAGAGCTATGGATAGGGCCAGGAAGTAGAAACTATAGGAAGTGTCCATTCAATATGAACAGACACCAAACATTGTCAATTTCATTGTCAATCTACTTCATATTCAACTTGCAGATCAGAAGCATATTCTCAACTTATCTTAGGACATATCCTGAGTTGGGGGCAGGTCAGGGCTCACGGAACTATTTTCTCCAAAGAAGAGAGAATTTCCCAAAAGGAAGTCCAGTTGATGTTAAGATAAGGAATGGGATACTAGGTGGGGGAAACGAAAACAAAAAGAACTGTTTAAATCCAACGTGTGATCCTTTGCCTATCCATCAATGAGATTTATTTTGTAAGTAAAATTTAATACCCTGTTTCCCCAAAAATAAGATGGAGCTGGATAATCGGCTCGAATGAGTCTTTTGGAGCAAAAATTAATAAGGCCCGGTATTATATTATTATATTATATTTTATATATTATATTATATTATATCATTATATTACCCGGTCTTATATTATAGTAAAATAAGACTGGGTCTTATATTAATTTTTGTTCCAAAAGATGCATTAGAGCTGATTGTCCAGCTAGGTCTTATTTTCAGGGAACCACAGTAGCACCATTCCAATAGCTTTCCATTCTATTTAAAATAATCCAAATTACTTACTTAGCCTGCTCACCAATTTTGTCTTCTAGCATTTCCCTCTTCACAGACTAAACTTGAGACACACTGGGAATTTTCTTCTTTATTAGACATATCCGCTCATCTTCGTCTTGGCTCTCTTTATCAACTGTTCCATATCCTGGAATGTTTATGCTCCCTTACTTTTCATGGATGAATCCTTCTTATCATTTGGACATCAACGCAAATGTACTCTCCTCAAACAGGAGAGGACATTTAAAAATGTCCCAAACCTAAAATTAACCGGTGACTTTCTATCATATTACACTATTTTTATTCACTGCTTTAAAAACTATATGTGTTGTCTGTTTCCCCCACTTAAATCACAGGATTCCATCAGAGTAGGAAACCTCTTTGCATACTGGACAGTTCCTAGACATACTAGGAACTCGGAAAATATACATAAATATTTTTCACAATAACCCTATGCAATAGGCATTATTATTTCCATTTTTAGAAGACAAAACTGAATTTAATACAAGAAGAAATTTAAATGCCAGAAATTTGTGTATGGTGTAACTCAAAATCAGATCTGTTTATCTGAATCCAAGGCCAGGATCTTTACTGTTGACATATATTGATTCTCTACCATTAGCTGTGTGACTTAAGGTGAATCACTAGACAGAAAAAGGATTTTCCAATTTTTCCAGCAGCACAATCTTTTTTTCCTCTAAATGAAATCATATGTACAATGTCAATAAATTATTCATTTCATATGCTTAAAGATATAATATTTATTTCTTATGAAATCAATTAGTGAACGTAATAAGATCCTGGCAAGTATTCATTTCAATAACATCTTTTAGTTGCATATATTGAGAAAATCCCAATTTATGTACATACAGTGGCAAATAGTGAGCTTTTAAAATACTAAGTGCTGTAAATTCTCAGGATATTCATCATCTGGAGATATGACCGGAAAAGCTTTACTCCAATTGTGCCCTGATGAGAGCGTGTGCTCGGGTAGTGTTGGTCCCTGGTGCATTACAATGTGATGTATAACACAACTCAGAGAGTGGGTTGCTTGTTATTACACCTTCGAAAATATAGTTTTTATAAGAGATGCAGGTAAAAAAAAAAAGTGGAATTCCTGAAACATCCTCAAGGAAATTGCAATTTAAAATTGGTGGGTTTAATGGTATCCAAGATTACTTCTAATTCTCATACTCTGTAGGAAAGGTCCATGCCTTTTGATACAACTAAATTCACTTTGATAAAAGAACATAAGGAGCAAGCCAAAAAGACCCAAAGTAGTCTTGAAATAAGCTGTAAATACTTAAGAGCAGCATCAAAGTAAATATGCTTTCAGAGAACTATGGAAGGATAACAGACAGGGCAGAAACGATTCACAATTAATCACCGTTATCTGCTTTAAAAAACAGAAGGCTAATAATACCACCATATATCAGAATAAGGTGAGAAAGAATGGTCAGATACATGATTTGTAAAGAAGCTGATAGAAATTATTTATGGCACTATAACACAAACACACCACACACACACACACACACACACACACACACACACACACACACAGGAGGTCTGACAATTAAGTTCGCGGACTCATCCTAGAAAAGTGCTTCATACCTCTTTGCTGAATATCACTGTCACCTTCAAAGTACTCTCCTTGGGAAGCTAAACACCAACGCCAGTGCCTAGTCCAGCCTTCAAAGCAATTTTGGAACTCTTTTTCTGGAATGGCCATCAGAGCTGACCTTGATGTCCCGAATGTCATCCAAATGTCTTCCTTTCAATATTTCCCTTATCATCCGGTAAAGAAAGAAGTCATTGGGGGCCAGATCAGGTGAGTAGGGAGGGTGTTCCAATACAGTTATTTGTTTACTGGACTAAAAACTCCCTCACAATAGTGCCATGTGTAAGCTCGTACATTGACATTGTAGTGATGCAAGAGCCATGAATTTTTGGTGAAAATTTCAGGTTGTGTAACTTTTTCATGCAGCCTTTCAGCGCTTCCAAATAGTAAACTTGGTTAACTGTTTGTCCAGCTGGTACAAATTCATAATGAACAATCCCTCTGATATCAAAAAAGGTTAGCAACATCATTGCAACAAGTTCACGAACTTAATTGTCAGATGTGGTATGTAAAACCTATCCCTAAAATACTAATAGGCGATGAAAGCAGACATGTTAATGAAACAAACAAGGAAACTGAATGATACAATCACTTTTCTAAGTATCTTTCTTTGTGGATTCTATAGGAAGTCACGAGAATTTATATAATCAAAAGCATTGGTGTGATATATTGGGAGAAATATTTGTCTAAAAGCAAAACATTGGACAAGGGAAGCAAATAATCAGTCAAAAGGGGTTTAGCCATGAAATTATGGAAGTTTAGAATTCGGATCCCCTTGCTGACATGGGGTCCTGTCAAGGCCCAATTCCTAGTTTTGCATTAGCAAGTTTTCATTCCTTTTTAAAAATAATACCCCCTCCCCCCATCTTATAAGCTTTGCGCCCCCACAAAACCTGAATCTGCCTCTGGTTTCAGTACTGGATTTTTAATAGTGAGAGAGACAGGTATAGTCATTAGTATTAATGGAGTGGTGGGCTCAATTTCACAACTCTCTCCCTTCCTCTCTTCAATCTCTCTCTCCATTCTCTCTCTCATCTATCTATCTATCTATCCATCCATCCATCCATCCATCCATCCATCCATCCATCCATCCATCCATCCGCCTGTCTGTCTGTCTGTCTGTCTGTCTGTCTGTCTGTCTGCCTACCTACCTGGCTACCTACCTATCATCTCTCTCAGTACTCCCTCTCTTTCTTTTTCCCTCCTTCTCTCTCTTCTGTCAGTCCTATTGAGCTCTCTCATACACACTATTGATCTGTCTCATACACACACTCTCTGAATCTCTTTCACCTCTTCTGCCTCTCTTTTTCTCTCAATCTTTCTCCTCTCTTCCTGTTTGTGTCTCTGTTTCTGTCTCTGACTCTCCCCATCCCTCTCTCTCTCTTTCTCTCATATTTACACACTTGCCATTCCCCTTACTTTGACTAAACTTTGGACAGTAAAATTCTTCCTGAATAGACCCCTGACTGCCTTTTTAATTTTTAAAAGAGCATTCACTTTAAAAAGCTCTCACTTGTACATTTCTTCTCTGCCCCTTTGAGACATAAATCTTCTTACAGCCTCTTTTCAATTTTACAACTCAGGAAGGTCTTTTTCAAGTACCTGGGAGCCATTCCTTTGAAATGTAACCATCAGGATAGATGAAGCTCCTATCTCCCATTCTCTGTGGGAGAGCAGGAGTCTACCCAGCACAGATTAGTAAACACAGATGGCCTAATCACTCTGACCAACCTCCTGCCTAATAATGTCCTCCAGTGCTTTTCCACCAGCTCCCCTCAGGGCTTAAAAACTCTCCTACCTTTTATTTCAATGAGTTGAGTTCAATCTCTCTTCCCTATTGCAATAGTCTAGAATAAATTGATCCTTGACCGTTTGGCTCCATCCAGGGCAATTTTTATTTGACAATATACATATACAACCTATTTCCGCAATGCTACAGGTAAGGCATTTATTTCTAATGTATGCCAATGTCTTCCTTTCCTCATACTTTTTAATCTTCTCTCCTCTGATTCTTCACTTCCTTTGTGTGGTCACCTACATCTTACTTTGTTTGACATTCCCATCTAAAAAAAACTTGCATTTCTATATCACTGCATCTTGTTTGGTTCTTATATAGCTTTTACCACAATTAGTAATTACTTTTATTTGTTGTTCATCTGTTTATTGCTTTGTTCTTGCATTAGACTGTATATTCTATGAAATCAGACAGCATATCTGAATTGCTCAATTATTTTTTAATCCTCAGAACCTAACACAGTGTCCTAACACATATTAAATACTCCATAAACATTTAAAAAATAAACAAATAAAAAACATTAACAGTATTTTTCTAATCATAAATTACAACCTCTGTGATCCACAAAGATTAGGAAGATTCAATACTTCTTGGGAATTAGATTTTCAAAAGAATTGGTATACTATGTAACATATTTGGTCATTGTGGCATGCTGACTACATGATTCAGTCCTGGGTACACTGAGAAAAGCACTAGGGGAAGGCTAAAGACCTCATTTAATCCTTCATACCCACTAGTCTGCTGCCTCCATTTCCATCCACAGCTCAGTAAGTGGTAAGTGAGCAGGGAGAGAGAAGCTGAGGAGCAGCAGACCATGCAGTTCTGGAAGCCAGGCCTGAGAAAGGCACTAATATCAAGAAGAATGTTTTTTCAGCTCATTTTGTGAGTTGAGGTGACACATTTTTGTCTCCTTCCCAGTGTAATCCAATTTCATTAGTCCCACAGGGGAAGGCCCTGGGTATGGAGTACTCTTTGATCTGAGTTTAATAACTATAGGCCATAACTCCTTTTACAGGCAAAGTGGCAAATTTTCTCCTAAAATTTTATGTTTTTCTTAAATGGCAGAAACAGACACTCTTGCGTTAGTTATCTGCGTGGTACGTCTACACTGATATAAGATAGGTATGGGCTTTGTAGTGCAAACAATTGGTTCATTTTAGTTTCATCTGATATGTGCTGGCAGCCATTCTTACAAAACCATGATGACAATGCAAAAGTCACTTGTAAACAGAAAGACTTACATCCATCTAAAACATGTACTCCAGCAGCCAGGGTCCCAGCAATTCCTCCCAAACTTTCTGACTCTATAAACGTGTATCTCAAGGCTCTTAGCAGGAGAACAACAACAAATGTGAAGCAAGAAGAATCATAATGGAGGGTCTTGAGGAAAGAGGGAAAATCACATGGGGGACTCAGGGGAAATCAGTGAGAAAAGTCTCTATGGTTCATAGGTTATGTAACAAGAACAAGACCATAGTTCTCAGGTAAACACGATGATGGAAATTTGAAAGCTGTCACTTACCTTTTGATGGGAGGAGAATGGATATTAACAATAAAACATAAAGAAAAGAAAAGCTGTGATATTATTTATTCCAATCATTATGGAAAAGCCCAACGTGTTCTGATACCTAGTTCAGAGTTAGTTGTAAAGCAAGGGGAAAGCTAAATAAATAGCAAAGGAACTATATGAGATACTTTCACAACACAAGCCTTCCTCATCCTGGTGGAATACGTGATTCTTATCTCTGAGGAGCTATTATTTTGAGAACCATGGAAGGCAGGAAGCATTCCTAGAGAGATTAGAAAAGGACAAAAAAAAAAAAAAATCTCTGTAAATGAAAAAAAAACAAAGAAAAAAAGAAGAAGAAAAGAAAAGAAAGAAAGAAAACATAGCAACAGTGATGTAGAATGCTAACCTTAATTTCAGTCTTAGAAATGGCATGAAAACAAATCATTGAGAACCTTAAGGCACTAAGCACAACATTAGGAAAATCATAGTATGCCAGATCACTTTAAATTTCTTCATTAAGGAAGTAATGCAATGCACATAAAAAAATAAAAGACAAAACATTGTATGTAATCCTCCTGAACTCAAATAAGTTATACAATTCTGTCAATTAACTTTTTTTAGAAAGTTAAGAATATCACACATAGATCCGGTGACTAAGTCATAGATAACTCACAGTCAAAGGTCTGAAAGATTTGTTGTTCAACAACAAAAAATGATGAGCAATTTCCCACTGGGATTAACATTGATGTCATTTGGCAAAATGGAGTATCTAAGAAAAATCCCACATTTTGTTGACCTAGGTAGCCTGATTTGAGTCAGTTAATGAATACTGGTAGCATAAGATTAATGGTCTTGATTCAAACTTCTCAGGTTCTCATTTGCATCCATATAATATTAGGCCTTACTCCTTGCAAAATAAGTCCCCAAATATTTCTCTGGTGTCTCACTCACACTCATTAACATTACTAAGTGAAAGAAGCCAGCCTGGAAAGGATATATGCTGTATGATTTCTAG
This sequence comes from Rhinolophus hipposideros, assembly GCF_964194185.1. Classification (NCBI taxonomy): domain Eukaryota; kingdom Metazoa; phylum Chordata; class Mammalia; order Chiroptera; family Rhinolophidae; genus Rhinolophus; species Rhinolophus hipposideros. Next base: position 12,749,583 of record NC_138057.1, on the reverse strand, counting down.
TATATGACATTCTAGAAAAGGCAAAGCTATGGAGACAGTAAAAAGATAAGTGATTACCAGGGGCTGGGGGAAGAGGAGGAGGGATGAACAGGCAGAACACAAAGGATATTTAGGGCTATGACACTATTCCTACTCTACAGTGGATACATTTCATTACACATTTGTCCAAACCCACAGAATATGCAACACCAAAAGAGTGAATCCTAAGGTAAAAAAAAAAAAAAAAGATGGAATTTGTATGAGCATGATATGTCAACGTAGATTCACTAATTGTCACAAACAGACCGCTCTGATGGAAATGTTGAAGATGGGGGAGGCTGTGCATGAGTGGGGCATATGGGAAATCTCCATACCTTCCCCTCAATTTTGCTATGAAACTTAAACCACTCTAAAAATTAAAGTCTTAAAAAAATACTAACCAACACATTTTGGAAATACTCATAAAATATTACATTAAGCAACTGTCCGCCATAAGAAACAATGAAATAGTGCCATTTGCAACTGCATGGATAGATCTTGAGATTATTATGCTAAGCAAAATAAGACACGCAGAAAAAGTCAAGAATCCTGATTTCCCATATATGTGGGATACAAAACTGAAAACAACAAAGGAACAAGACAAACAAATAAAGAAACAAAAACTCGTAAACACAGACAATAGTTTAGTGGTTACCAGAGGTTAAGGGAGAAGGGGATTGCAGATGAGGGTAAAAGGAATCACATATATGGTGATGGAAGGAGAACTGACTCTGGGTGGTTAACACTCAATGTAATACATTGATGATGTATTATAGAATTGTACAATTGAAATCTATGTAACTTTACTAACCATTGCCACCCCAATAAATTTTAATTAAAAAAAAAGTAATGAATCGGATAGAGCATCTTTGTTTTACTAATGAAGAAACAGAGATTTGTATCTTAAGGACCTGCCCACAGTTATCTGGCCATCAGTTTGCTACCTGGCCTGGGTTATAGTTTCTAGTTCAGGCCACTGCACTGAGTTTCCTCTTCTAATGGACCTGTCCTGAGACTCACACCTGGTTCTCTGGAAATGAAACAGAACACATTTTCAAGTGGTGGAAATCTCTTACAGGGGCACTTCTTAAATCACTGTACCCTGGTACTACATAGGTTGGCTCTGTTGAAATGGGATACAAATTAAGTACTGCAAGGAAAGGGGATGGGGAAAAGGTTTAACAGCTAACCTCAGTACAGATATGTGCTCTTTTAAAAATCTGACTGGTTTCTTCCATCCAAAGAGAATAAAACAAAAGGAAATGAATGCATTTTGATTAAAGCAAGAGCCTTGTTTCCTTATAAGAAATTGGACCATGCCTGGAGGAATATTTAAATCCCTAAATAGGTTTCCAAGGGAAACCTATAAAACTTTGGCCCAGGAAAAGTCCATGGGAATCGAACTGAAAAGGTGCATTCTGGTCTGGGGGCAGGGGTTGACCCAAAGACCTCTTGAGCTGTTTTCTAGTTCTGATTTGATGATCAAATATCAGCAGAAGGAGAAAATGAGAATGAGGTAGATGTCCTCACTCCTGAAGTTTAAAGGTAGTTGTTTTAAAAGGGAAATGAAAATGTTATGATTCAGAGATATTTGTGTTCAATTTGTGAAGTTTTACTGATCACAATCCAGCTGGTCTCTTCAAAAATCAGTCAGTGAAAACTGGAGGCCCATCTACAGGACACATTATCATATGAGGTTTTTCACAAGTCATGAGTCACCTAAAAATAAGAGGACTGCATTAGGCAAGCATCGTGCCCACGTCTTTGTGTTTTGACAATTGAATTAGACTATGCCACACAGGTGGTTAAACAGGAAGAACCCATGATTTGACAGAAAACAACTGCTGCTGCGAAGCTTCTTTAAAAGAAAGAGCTTCAGAGTGAGGGTAATCTAGGTCAATCAGCAATTCTACCAGGACACACTGGAGACTCTTAAAGGGCAGCTTTGTGTTCAGATAATCTAGGTGGGAGGCTAAGGTACACTCAAATATCAAATACTATGACATTTAGGCTGGCTGCCTGGCAAAGTCAAGGCACAACGGTGACTTGATGGCACCATTAAGAGAAGAGATTTTCTTTCCTTCCAATTCAATGCTAACCCACTCTTCGTGTTCAAAGCATATCCAATGAAAAATATACATCACTATGCAGGAAATTAAACTAAATCGAAAACCAGCCAATTCTCTAGTGTTCATATTAAGGCTGTGATGGATTCTAAGGATACTGTTCATGAACTTTCAAAATGTAATCACATCAGGCCCTTGCCATATCCTTTGGTTTATGCGTACATAGTTCTTTAAAACCCACGCAGACACTGTGGGAGACATTCTAACAGGGTATCATCCTCACTCTAAATTATTTAAAAACTATACAGGAGAAGTCATGCTCAGTGCATTAAACCTAGCATTATATCCATTTGAAAAGAGCAAAGGAATGAAAATATTGCTTACAAAAGACCTTATTATACAATTTTGTCGGCTCACTGTTTCATAAAAGAAAGGGAAACCATCATATTAGAGCACAGTAACATTAGTAAAATTATCAAGAATTTATCTAATTCTGATTTATATTTCAGATTTGAAGATATGATTATAGGCTTCCACCTTGTGCTGCAGAATTTGCTTCTTTGAAAAAGCAGGAGCTGCTTCTACCCTGAAGCCTTGTCTGAACACGAAGCAGCTTCTCTGGCAGACAGATGTTGTAGATACATACATACATGTGTTACGTATACATACATACATGTGCACTGCAAGCAATGTAATGGAGTATAGGAAAGACGATCACCTACAATCTTTCAATCTTTTTAGGAAAATAAGATATATAAGCAAAACAAAAAAAGTAGTATGAGTGAACAACCACTAGTTTTACAACCTATATTCTATTTCTTTAGATGGAGAATTAGCAAGCTAAATCAACTATAAAATGAATACTAGTGAACCAATTAAATATATATTTTTTTCAATTGAGGAGCAGTTAATGAATGTAACTAGCAAAATAGCAACAAGATATAGTTCAATGAAAGAATATATTTTATTTATATAAAATTGTATATTTGAATTCTGTTCCTGTTTCTCATTTAGAAAATGGGATAATAACAGTATCTACCACACATAGTTCTGTGAGGATAGATGAAATACTATTGCCAAGGCACTTATAGGCAATGCCTGGCATATACTTAATTATACATGTTAATTAAGTGTTCTCCTTAGTGAATGGGCTTCTGGTGTGGTCTCATTCAAACACTGCTTGAATGAGAACTGTCTGTGGAGTCCTTTGCCTGGCTTTTGGAAACATGAATATTGGTGAACCTCAGAGGGAATGGATTCACGTGCCAGAAGGAGCTGTGCTTTCTCTTTCCATGCCTAGCATCGAGCCTAAGGATCCTGCGAGTATTAGGACAGGGGGCATCGTGACAGTGTCCAGACAGCTCTGAAAAGAGGATATCCTTCAGGCCTTGGCACTATTTTAAAGACCAGAATTCAGGTACGAAGACAAAGCAGAGGTTGTATGGGGTTGTTGGGAGCTCAGGTATGACTGAGCCAGACTTCCTGTCAAGCCAGTGAGATAAAGGGCAGGAGTAGACATTAGTTTAGAGATAATAAAGAAATGGAATATTTCTTGACTATGCATGTTGGTGAAAGAGCTTTATGTCCACTATAATCATCATTATTTTTATCACCTCCCTCCTTCTCTAACTAGCCACTAACTCTGAGCTGCATTCTCTAGGATGTCTGAGGCAGAGGGCTTACACTAAGGTCTAGGAGGTAGAGATGGAGTCACATTCTTAATAAATGCCAAATGACAGATAGAAACCACTCAATTCTGCCATTTAAGGCATTGTTGAGTTCCATGCATATTTGCGCTAAAGGAATGCTTCCTTTCCTACATTTTCTCATCTAATAGAAGAATGAACATAGAGAGGAGTGCACCCCTCCCCACCCAGGGATCTGGGGTGTAGCCCCGAGGTGATGCACTTACTTCAAGCAAGATGTTCCTTTGTAATCATGTTATGCATCAAATATGTACATGAATCTCACATTCAACTTCACAGAATATTCATGCTTGTTTTCTAATGTGAAAATAAAAATGTCTACTATCCCAAATTTTCAAGTAAAACTGATATTCCAGGAAAAGGAGCCTATCTTGTGGATTGGTGTACTTCTTAACACCTGGCTGTGGGGTTCTCATAATTGGAATCTTACCCCAGTTTGAGAATCAGGTTTTTTTTTTCCCCTTACACATTATCATTAAATCGTTTCTTTAGATTACAGAAACAACACATGATAAAGTTTAACAAGCTGAACATGTAAAGAAGTACCAAACAAAAAAAACAAAATGAAAAACTCAAATGAAAAGTCACGGTGGATCCAGAGAAAGGTCTATGATCTCCATGATCCAGAGAAAAGTGACAATTGCCCTTTTTGCATTCAATTATTTTTTAAATGTCTGTATAAATGAGTTTTGTTCACATGCACAGATTCCTATAATGACCACTGCAATCAATACGCATGGCTTTTCCATCAGCAAAAAGAAACTTCCTCTTCCATGATGCCTTTTTATGTCATCTTATGTCCCTTTCCCCATTAACCTTAACCTCTCATGTGATCTCTAGTTCTACAATTGTGGCATTTCAAGGATCCCACAATATGCAACTTTTATGACATTGGCTTTTTTTACTCAGTTATAGCCATCCAAGTTGTTGCAAGTATGAAAAGTTTGGTCCTTTTTATTGCTGAGTAGCATAGACATGCATGTACTGACAGATATATGAGTCGTTTTCAGATTTTGGCTATTACAAACAAAACAGATATGAACATTCACGAACAGGCTTTTGTGTTAACATATTGTTCCTCTCTGTAAGAAAAATGCTCATGAGTACATTACTGTGTGTGGTAACTATATGTTTACATTATTTTTAAAGAAACCAGCACACTGATTACCTGCCACACATACCTCAATACATGAGAGATGTATAGCTTCACGTCCTAGACAACATTTGGTATCATCTTTTATTTTAGCTGTTCTAGTAGAAGTGTAAAGGTGTCTCTTTGTGGTTTTAGTTTGCATTTCCTTAATGGCTAATGACATTGAACATCTTTTCATGTGCTTATTTGCCATTCATATATATTCTTTAGTGAAATATCTAAGTCTTTTGACTATTTTTCAAATGGATTACTTGGTTTCTTAATGTTCAGTTTAAAGAGTTTTTAATATATTATGGATACAAGGCTTTTGCTGGATATAAGATTTGTAAGATTTGGAAACATATTCTTCCAATTCATGATTTGTCTTTTAGCCTCTTAATGGGGCCAATCACAGAGCAAAAATTTTTGATTTTGATAAAATCCAATTTATCCATTTTTATGTGCTTTTAGTATTTTTAGTATTTAGGTAAAGAAATCTTTACCTAAGGCTAGGTCATAAAGATTTTCTACTTTCTTCTCCAAATTTTGATAGTTTTACACTTTACATTTAGATCTATGACTCATTTTTTATAAAGTATTAGTTTTATGTTGAGTTTCATTTTTGTGGGTTACAGGCGTCCAGTAGTCTCAGCGCCATTTGTTAAAAGGATTCTTCCTCGTTAAAGTGCTTTGTATCTTTGTCAAAAATCAGGTGAGGACATTTATGTGCTTCTATTCTGCTTCAGGAGCATGATTGTGACACAACTAATCATAACTAGAGTGAATTGTGTCTAGAAACCTCATTTTTATAGCAATAGATTTAAAACATTTTGCTTATTACTAGAATACTTATTTTTAATAAGAAAATTGTATATTTAAAAATATCACAAAAACATTTTAGCTAACCATACAAACCACAGAATGACTTCTATCAGCAACTCTTTAAGTAACAAATTGGGTAATGAAACAGGATTCAATTTATTGAAATTTTCTCTTTGTGCTTTTACGTATTTAGAAAAAATGGGCAATGTTCATATATTATGTTTGTAAATGGGAAGAAAGCAATCATTAAAAATAAATGCTAAGATTTAGCTGGAAAAGTGACCCTCTGAATTAAAGTAAAAATTTAAGGTCTGCATTCTTCATTCATATCTCTCTCTGGCATATTGAACACAAACCATAATTAAAGCATTTTCTGAGGTTCTGTGAGACAAAGATGCAAAGGCCTGATAGTTCTGATAGGTTGCAAACTAAAAGGTTCTTCCACCCTAAATTCAGAAGGATTTCTTTTTTTTTTCTTTTTTTTTTTTGTCTTTCAAATCTTTAATGGATGGAAGACAAGTATTTAAAACTACATTGGAAGGCTAGCTTTGAAAAGATAAATGGAGACTACAATTTTATATGTAGCTTTAGTGGCTGAATGCAGTTGTTAAAGGATCATTTTTAAAATACTGAAGTTCAACAACCATATTATTTTCTGTTCAGCCTCCTTTAATAACTCTTAAATGTTTGAATACCCCTGTTAGCTAGTGACTATAATATGTACCTTCCATGAAACAGCAAAAATATACTAATCATATTAATATTGATTTGTAATAAATTTTAATTGCAGACTAATCTAATACAGAAATGTTTTTCGATGTACTACATTTCAATTATATACCATTAATTCCCATGACTTTAATCTTGACTGCCCCTGCCCCTCACACAAACATATACACAAACAAACAAAACTAAAAATGATGCCAGATGGGAGTAAACAGGTATACCCCAAGTCTTGGAGTATCACCTAAAAAATAGTCTGTAAGCATGAAGTTTTAAGGGTTTTGTTTTTTCCTAAAATCTAATGAGATTCCGTTTACTCCCCAGATATAATATCTCTCTATAACCTTTTGCTAACTTTCTTAATGCTTTTTTGGAGTAGCCAAGCTATATATTATCAATTCATTTTACAAGTCAAATGCATGGATTGTGACTTCAATGGAACTACTATTAATATAAAAAACCACCACTATTATTATATTATTATTATAGTAGTTATATTATTGTAACTATTACTAACATTCAGTTAACATCATTGACTTAGACTACATCTGTGCTGTTTTAAATGTATTATTCATTTAATCTCCAGAAAACAATTTAAGATAGACATTTAGAAATTGGTAATCAAGGCTTAGTTTCTACCTCTGAAAAATGGGATAATAATAGAATTTACCACATGGGTTGTTATGAGATTAAATGAGATTATGCATTTAAAGTGCTTATTTGAATGACTGGCAAAATAGTAAGTGTTCAGGGCTTCATAAGTCTAGTCTGCTGTGGCTCTGAATATTTTTGTGTGAGAACACATTTTTTCAAATTAAATTTATTGGGGTGACAATGGTTAGTGAAATTACATAGGCTCCATGTGTACAATTCTGTAATACATCATCTATAATATCACATTGTGTGCTCACTACCCAGAGTCAGTTCTCCTTTCATCACCATATATTTGACCCCCTTTATCTTTTTCTACCATCCTCCTTTCCCAGCTCACCCCCTGGTAGCCACTAAACTGTAGTTTGTATGTATGAGCTTTTGTTTATTTGTTTATCTTGTTCCTTTGTTGCTTTCAGTTTTATATCCCACATATAAGTGAAGTCATATGGATCTCGACTTTCTCTGTCTGACTTATTTTGCTTAGCAAAATAATCTCGAAATCCATACATGTTGTCACAAATGACAGTATTTCATGTTTTCTTATGGCTGAGTAGTATTACATTGTGTATATATACCACATCTTCTTTATCCAATCATCTATCGAAAGACACTGGTTGTTTCCATGTCTTGCCCACCATAAATAAAGCTGCAGTGAACATCGGGGTACATATTTCTTTGTAGATAAATGTTTTCAGATTTTGGGTGGTATATGAGGTCAGACAATTAAGTTCGTGAACTCATCCTAGAAAAAGTGCTATACACCTCATTGCTGAATATAACTTCAGTCACCTTCGAAGCATTCCCCTTAGGAAGCTATGCACTGATGCCAATGCCTAGTCCACCCTTTAAAGCAATTTTGGAACTTTTTCTGGGATGTCCTGAATGTCATCAAAATGTCTTCCTTTCAATATTTCCTTTATCTTCGGGTAAAGAAAGAAGTCATTGTGAGACAGATCAGGTGAGTAGGGAGGGTGTTCCAATACAGTTATGTGTTTACTGGCTAAAAACTCCCTCACAGACAGTGCCGTGTGAGCTGGTGCATTGTCGTGATGCAAAAGCCATGTATTGTTGGCGAAAAGTTCAGGTCGTCTAACTTTTTCACGCAGCCTTTTCAGCACTTCAAATAGTAAACTTGGTTAACTGTTTGTCCAGTTGGTACAAATTCATATTGAATAATCCCTCTGATATCAGAAAAGATTAGCAACATTGTTTCAACTAGTTTGCAAACTTAATTATCATATCTCTGTATACAGGAGAGGGATTGCTGGGTCATATGGTAATTCTATTCTTAAATTTTTGAGGAATCTGCACACTGCCTACCATAGCGGCTACACCAATCTGCAGTCCCACCAATAGTGTATAAGGGTTACTTTTTCACAGCTTCTCCAACACTTGTTATATTTGTCCTGTTGATAATAGCCATTCTGACTGGGGTGAGGTGATATCTCATTGTGGTTTTTATTTGCACTTCCCTAATAGCTAATGAAATTGAGCATTTTTTTCATGTATCTATTGGCCATTTGTATGTCTTCTTGGAAGAAGTGTCTATTTAGATCTTGTGCCCATTTTTTAATCGGATTCTTTGGATTGTTTTTGTTGAGTTGTGTGAGTTCCTTATATATTTTGGAGAACACATTTTAATGTCACTACAATTTCTGAACTTAATTTTATTTAGGCCCATTAAATAGTAATTTTTGCAGCGATCAACTGAGAGAAAATTAAAAATAAAGCTCTGAATTCAATAATGTTTTTAAATGAAGTTGTATTTTATATAATTTATATTTTATTATAATTATTATAATAAAATCTGCATACATGTGAAAAATGGTGGTGAGTAATATTTATTGTTTACAGGCTATGGTTGTAACAATTGAGAATCTAGTGCAAAAACTTCATCTCCTTATTTGTCAGAGGTGGGAAGCTCTGTTTATTGCAATGAAAGGTACTGTGCAACAGAGTGGGTTGGGGCCACTGTACCTCCGCTCTCCCGGGTGGGCCTGTAGCCTGTTTAGTCACAGGTGCCTACAGGCTCTACCTTGCCCCAGTGGCTTCCCAAAGCCTGGCCTCTTGCTCTTGGTCAGCCTCCTCCCTAGCTGTATTCTGCTTCTAAAAGTTCTGGTCTGTAACTCTGCAGCTCAGTAAAACAGGAACATACCAAAGACACACTACTGATTCACCATCAGGCAGAATTCTAGCAAAGAACTCAAATTCTGTTATTAGATAAACCTAAGGTTGAATCTGACACTCCCTCTGTGACCACGAGGAAACTGTAATTTATCTTGGTCTCAGTTTCCTTACAGATATAAGGTGGATAATTCGCAACTCATAGAGGTAGTGTGAGGTTCAAATGAGATAAATTGTACAAAGCTCTAAAACAAAATGTCTGATATTAAAGAAGCTCTCAATAGCTGGTTTTATACTTATTAAAACAGGAAACAGCTCAGCAGGGTAAACTCTTCATGAACTACACAATACTTGAAAACACATTACACACTCTGTGAACGGAGGATAAATATTTATAAAGACACAAAAATTGATTTGAAGTCAGAATAGTATTATTCCAACATATATCACACTGAAATAAATAGAACAATGTTTATTTCAGAATTCTATTGAGAGGAAAGAGGAAATCTACAAGCGGGAGACATCTTTTATTGCCATATTCTTGACAAACTTTCTGAACAACTGTGACCTAGTAAAACGCTCCTCTTTAGTGGTTTATTTAAACTCAAATAGTGGATGTAACTGAGAAGAGTTTAGATAATTTCTAAGCAGTTCAAAAAAATTTAAGGAAAAAAAAATATTCCACGGAATAGCAGCTCATCTTCAGAGTATAAAGAAGAGTCATACGTTTCTAATGCTCATTATAGAAGATACGTATGATAGGGAGAATATTTTAACATAAAAATTTTGTTATTAGGTCACTCAGCACAATAGTATATGGAGAAATCACAAGGATATTTTAGTAACAGAATCATTCCTTCATGCCATTATTTTCGTAGAAAATTTAGCAATAAGTTTTAGAGCACAATGCAGCCCTTTTCCATTCTTTTTTAAAGGGCAAATACAATGTGTGGCAATAAAACAACCTAATGAGCCCCTAAAGAAAAATGTATCATGAATCATGAAACAAAAAACTAAGGAAAGTAAGGACTAATACCTCATTACACACTGTTATCTAGATTGTACAATGAACAAAGAAAGTTCATATAACAAGCAAGTTTTCAGCTGAGATAAATCTTTAACAAATACAGTAGATATGTCTGAGCCATTTTAAAATTCATCTCCATCACACCCAAAAAAACTAAAATTGTAACTTTGTTTTTAAAAAATATGTTGACAACAGAGATAACTAGGAAAGATGTTTTGGCAGTCTAATAAAGGACAGGGGATAGAGAATTACTTCTATCTCAGATGTAACCCATATGAGAGTCATATATTACTGCTATATATGTTACCAATCATTTTAGTCGTGTAATTTGCTATTCACGCTCACTTAAATCAACTCATTGTTGCAATAATATTGTTCTGTGAAATACAACCCTGTGGCAATGACTTCTAAAATGTAGTGCAGTCAGAACATTCGCCAAGAAAAGACATACTCCATAGTGATGGAGTCTCAATTCCCCATGGAAAGCAGCTAATAAAACAATTGGAGAAAAATACAACCCAAAAAACCCAACATGGGTAATAAATATATTCAGAAAAGATGTGACTTGTACAGTATTTGCTCTTTTCTGAAGAGAACATTCAATACCTAAAAGGACTATAATGATGAGGTGTATAATGCTTTAATCTTTACAAAACCCTTTTTAAAATTTAACCATATTTAGCCATTGTGCAAATAATATAGTGTGTGTTGCTTCCCCTAATTCTCAGACAATAGACAAATACCCAGACTGGCTCCCTAATTACAAATCCTTAGCTGTTTCCGCATTACCGTAAAGTTTACAGACATCAGTCAACTTTATAAATGGTAGAAGTTGCCTACGGTATATACCCACAACGGAATAACAGGTGTAATGTTTGGCCCACATTCTCACTATGACTAGTCACACATTTATCACCCCCTCCTCTTCTCCATGGGGATTGTTGGGGTGAATACCAAACTATTTGCCAGAAAGGTGTAAGCCTTCTCTTAGACAGAGTTCCACCTACTCAACAAGGAAGGGGAAGTGTTTCTAAAACTAATAGTCAGTAAAAGCTCCACTTCTTCTGAGATATTGTATATTAACCCCCCTCTCTCTGAAAAACGCTGACTATAGAAATGACCAGTCTCCCATTTTCTGACTTCAAGGAAGTGCAAGGCAAAGTCTGCAACAAAACTATGGCTCTCTACGCGGCTCATCTGTCTGTACTCTTTTTCCAGTTTTGTTTAAACCTGTCTTCTCATTCACATTTTGTCTTTCATCTTGAAATGTGTATATTCCCATTGTCAAATATGTATTTCTGCTGTAAGGAGTCTCAAGTTCTACATATATGTATAAATCCTACATATGTAGACCAACATACATGAAAACCTTATCCCTATGTGATATTTCCAATGTTCCACATCCAGTTCCTCATCCAACCAGAGATGTGCAATTTTGGTTTCAGCAATGCAGCAGTGATTCATTTCCACCTGGTGATTCTGGAATCTAAAACCTGCTTTCATGTCTTCTTTTGGCTGCTTTTTAGCTTTAGGCCTTTGGTGAAATCACTCTCTCTCTCTCTCTGCTTGACTTCTCATATAAAATGGTAGGTTTCAAATTAATGACATCAAAGAGGTTCTTCCATCAGAAAATAACCTCAAATCAGCACTACGTAAAATGGGGGGAAAAACACACCACAAACTGTTACTAATTAAAGCATATCCTAAAAGAAGTTGTATGAGCAAAGGACTCATAAATATTGCTTGAATTAATATTATTTGCAAATAACTCTGCATATATAAAGCATACTCTTTTTTTCCTCTCCTTTAGAAAAGGAACAACCAGAATAAGACCCTCAGTGAGTGAGCATTTTTTCCTCATTTAAAACAAAACAAAACAAAACAAAACAAAACAAAACAAAACAAAACAAAACAAAACAAAACAGCAAAAACAGACAGAAAACAGCTAGAACTGGTTTTGCTGCTTCTGGTGATCAAATCCTTCTATTTGTTTCAGGTGAGTGGTTTTATTAGAACACAAGGCTTCTGTTGGGTGGATGGTGATTTCCAGGGGATTGCAAAATGGATTTAAAGCTCTGTTCTCATCATAAAACAGAATTTCCATATGGTCATTTTATAAATCATGTGACAATCACGCTCCATCTGTGTTTCCCACAGAGGGCTTAGGAAATAAGAAAGCTTGAGATCTAATAGGTAAATATTATCTGATTGGAAATCCAGAATACTATTCAGGGTAGTCAAGGTGACAGGCCACATAATGAAGGTTTATAATGAGACAATGACAGGTTAAACTTATATTTTACTTAAACATGTACATCTCTTCCACTTCTTGGACTGCAGAGCTCTGGATCTGCTTTTTACAGAATGGAAATAGAATAAGAATTAGACTGAGAAGAAGGTCTGAGGTAAAAATTTTGAGGGTTCTGGCAAATTAACAAAGCTGAAGAGACATAAATGGTCATATATATAAACTATAAGTATGATGATAAAAGCACTTGGGACTGAAATGAGAAATTAAATTCACCTTTGAGACTTGGAGCATCCTAAACTCTGTCCAATTTATCATTTCACTGACTCAATCAACACAATAGAAAAAGAAATCCACATTCTTGATGAAAACTGGTTAAAAATGTTACTCATGTACCTTAATTCCTGAGGCCTTAGACAAGAAGTGGTGCAGGTGAGAAACAAGTGGAGGGATTTGGGACACAGCTTCCCACTGTTTCTGTAGAATACACAAAGAGGTCCTACTGAGTTCCATTATCTGTGGGATCTGAGAATCATGAGATTTCATAGCTAACACTCACTCTATAGGGTATAAGAACTGCCTGGTAAGCTAACCAGGAACAACTAAAATATCTCCATTAGACATCACGGAGGAGTAAGCATTTCTGGTTTACCTGTCTTAAGGCAGCCAAGGATGAAAATTTCAAATTCTCAAAAATTTTCAGGCAAGAATGAAAATTTCAAACTTTGTAAAATCTCAAAGAGAAACTTTTCCCTGGGGAAAAAATTATTCTCCTGCACTCACTGACCTCTTCCTCTGCCTATCCTCAGTTCTGTAACCTACTGGGCTCTGTCAGGTTGTTAAAAAAAAAATTGCAATAAATTTAAACATTTATTGTCTACATTTATTTGTGGGGAAAAAAAGAAACAGTGACCCTAAATAATTCTTGAGAAATTGCATTTCATAGTTAAAGAACAACTTAGATCTATTTCCGTAAGTATGAGTAGACAGAAAAATCACCAGAAAAAATGAAAAGTCTTAGCATTTCAAAAGAAAGGGATCATATGGACACTAAGAAGAAATGTTCCCCAGTGAAATAGAGATACTGTAAGAAGCACGAGAGAACTTTGTAAACACTCTAAACAACAACAGAAAAACACACAGTCGGTAACAGGTTGTGACTAAAAACAACAATAGCAATTCATATATTTACAAAGAGACCACATTAGGGGTACTTACTGGCAGACTTGGTGTTTCCAAGTATTGGACTTAGTAAATTAGGATATGAGATCAAAGATCAACAGAAAGGAAATACTGAAGCTAAAGTAAGAATAGAAATTATGAGAAAATACAATCAAATATGTGGGAACTATATCAGAGCCTCAACACATAATAGAAAATTATGACGGGAACACTATCTTATTTGGAGAAAGAGCTAAAGAGGGGAACTAAGAACTTGGCAGAACCAATGTAAAAGGAGCTTTACCTGGATATGGAGAAATTTGAAATTTTAAGGATGTAGAAAAAACCCTACAAGCACCAAGAGATAAAAATATAAAAAATATATATTTAACATAAATTTTACAAATAACTTTATATATGTATACATATATTTAATGAAATACACACACACACACATATAAACCTAAAAAGAAAATAGATTAGATGAAAACCAATCGTCTCAGTTCCTCTGTAGAATAGGCCAATGTTTGCAAATTTCTGAGGGAAAAAGTCTATGACTCAAGACATATGAGTATATACTCAATGAAAGTATGATTAATTTGAAAGGGGGAAAAAAGACATATTCAGATCTGCAGCATTCAGACTATACACTACTAATGTGTCCTTCTGATGAATTAATAAATGAAACCCACTTGAAGGTATTCCCACTAGCCAGTCAATGAGAGCAAAGGCTCAAGAAAGGGAAGATACCATGTAGAATGATGGGATGAAAAAGCCAATTATAATTAGAATCTCATACTGCAATCTTTCTCTTTTAAAAGACAAATAAATTCAGTTCATGATCAAAAGAATACTTTAACTCTGATAAAATAAGAATCACACCTAAAATAAAATACTGTTTTTGAAAATAATAATAATAATGTGGAAAGTATATGTTAAGCAAATGCAAAGTAATACGTGAGCAATATTAATAACAGAAAACAGAACTCACAAGTATACTTTTATATTCAACTGTTAAAATCTATAAACCATCATATAGAGCTAAGGTATAAAACTTTATGAACATGGCAGAAACATAAAAAAGTTAAATGTTATTTGGAAGACATCTATCTAGAAACACACAAATTAAAAATTGCTCAGGGATTTGTTTAACATATAGTTTTAAGTCAAACAGATCAATTATTTAATTCATGAATAGGGATACAGAGTCTATAACAAGTTTGATTTAATATTACATATTGAAACTTGAGCCTTATAAACAATGATTGTATAGTTTTCCATATGTAAATAGTGTATTTAAAATAATTAATTACAAGTGGTCCAAAATATCAGTAATTTCTAACAAAATAAAATTTAATACTAATATTAGTAGTAACAAAAGAACAAATGATTAGTGACAACTTTAAAAATTATCATTTAATTCTTATGTGGGTAAGAATATAAAAAGAAAAATTTAGGGCTCTGCAAAATGAACCAACCATAATGAAAATGGGATTAGCTTATGTGGTATACAAACAGAAAAAATATAATCTTATGTGCATTCATGTTTAAATAAGAAAATGTAAATACCTCAACTAAATATTCATTATACTTAAGAAACTCAAAAATAACAATGAAATATTTTAAAGTATTTTGAAGAAGGAATTAGTAAAGATAATAGTTTTAGAAATAGATTAAACATAGACTATTTAAACACACATCATTCAAAAAGGAAGAAGCAAAATACAAAACCAGAAAAATTTGAAGCTTTAACAGAATACATTCAATATTTACTAATTAGTATGAAAATCTGGGAAATTCTATTACCCATGAAAAATTACATTATAAAATGTAAGGAAGTCCCTTTTAAAACACCAATGAAACAAATAAACATTACAAAGAAGAAAGAAAACTCAAAAAGCTATTCTTTCACAAGAAGATTAGGTAAAGCCTTGCTTACTTTTTCAGATGAGTTCTGCAAAACTTGTCAGGTACCAAAATATGACCATGATAAATCATAAAGACAATAAATACAAATCCCATTTAGGATTACATATGCAAAAATCTTAACTGAAAATTAACAAGTGCAATCCAGCATAGATTAAAAGAATGATACATTGCTTAATAGAATTAATCCTGGCAATGCAAAGAAAATTTCTCTTACAAAATCTGTTACATTAGTAACTCTTCATATTAAAAAGATAAAAATGTGAATATGATTTTTATTGATATTTCCAAAACATTTGAAAAGTCTCAGTATCCTTCCATAAAAATAATAAAATATAAAAACTTTAATAACATCAGTAGAACAAACTTTATTTAAATTGAAAAATAACTTAACTGAAACCAAGTATAGATGTATTTTTAATGATAAAACACCAGATTCATTCCAGAATAAGACAAAGAATATTGGTATTGGTTTTAGAATTTAGTATGCAATATGATAATATATAAGAGGTATGAATACTGAAATACTTGTTTAGCAAGATGACTTGTTTAAAAATTTTTAATAGGTTTTTCATATATAAATAGATAATCTTAAACTAAGCAGGTCATCTTAAGAAAATATATTTTAAAAAGTTTATTCATAATAAAAACAAAAATATGTTTTATTAAACTTAAGAAATATTTAGGATATATAAATTTTTTAAATGTGTAAGGAACATCAAAAAAATACATGAACAGACATAAAAATTCTTTATGAAAGACCGCTCAGCTTTGCACAGATGTCTCTTCTAAAATTAATCTATAAATGTGCTATTCAAAATCCTAAAGACATTTTAATGAAGGGTGGAGGTGGTGAGGAAAGTAACTTTACAGATTAAATACGTGAGAACAGATGAAATTATTCAAGAACATAATATTAATCATAAAATGACTTTGGGGAGTAATTGGACTTACATCATTATATATTAAAATCAGTTGTAAAGTAAAAATAATAAATAATCATAGTACTAAAGACAACAGATTCGTAGAAAAGTATACAAAATCCAAGGCTTAACTAAATAGACATAAACAATTCATTATATGTAAAAGTGACATTAAAAAAAAGTGATGAAAGATTGAATTATTAATGAATATTATTGAGGCTACCTGCTAATAAAATTTGTAAAACTTTTCTGGGAGATAATTGACAACATATAAAGATTTCTAATATATGTCTCCCTTAAAGTAATTTGACTTTAATGTTTCCTCGGGAAACTATCATACAACTGGTTGGTTATAATAACTTTCATTATCTATTGTGTTGCAGTAGAAAAAATTAAAAATAATCCAATATTCAAAAATTAAAATTGATTAAATAAAATACAGAACACCCTAAAGTAAAATATTATGCAGCCATTAAACTTTTTAATGTATACGTGTGTGTGTGTGTATATATATATATATATACATACACACATTCAAGTCTATATATATCTATGTACATATGCATATATGCATATCTATACATACATATATCTACATATATTCATATATATGAATACACATTCATATGCATACATACATATATACCTACATATATATCTAATACATAGATATATTTACACTTGTATGTATATATGTACACATCCAATATACATACCTATATCCTCATACATTATATATAGATATATATGAAGTCTGACAATTAAGTTCAAGAACTTGTTGCAACAATATTGCTAACCTTTTTATAATATCAGAGGGATTATTTATTATGAATTTGTACCAACTGGGCAAAGAGTCAACCAAGCTTACTATTTGGAAGTACTGAAAAAGCTGCCTGAAAAAGTTAGATGACCTGAACTTTTCGCCAGCAATTTGTGGCTCTTGCATCACGACAATGCATCAGCTCACACGGCACTGTCTGTCAGGGAGGTTTTAGTCAGTAAACAAATAACTGTACTAGAACACCCTCCCTACTCACCTGATCTGGCCCCCAATGACTTTTTTCTTTACCCAAAGATAAAGGAAATATCCAAAGGAAGACATTTTGATGACATTCAGGACATCAAGGGTAATACAATGACAGCTCTGATGGCCATTCCTTTACTTTTAGGGAAAAACAAGGTCATTCAATTTTAGAATATATAAATAAATGGCACAAATATCTATTCTCCAAAAGATACTTTTAAAAATACAGATAGTTTCAGTTAATAAAGACTCAAAGATTTAGCAATTATGTTTGCAGTCCATGTTTCCTTATATCTTATTGCTCATATTTGATGTAGTTAGCTCCAGAATATAGTGTGCGTAATATAGAAAATAGTTTACCTCCACTGTTCCCAAACTGTGCATGGAAACAGCAGGGTGCTACAATAATCTTAACAAAAGTGCCATGGATTATATTAAAAGCTCAAAGGAAATGCAGTATTACACCTTCTGGGCACAAACTATAAGCCAAAAGCAGTTCACAATTTCAACATAATACTTTGCTTTGTTTCTTTGGATGATGTCTTATGTTTATGAAGCTGGGTTTTTTAGTGGTTGATATGATAAAAAGCAAGTGCCACTTGAGAATCATTTTGGAAGAGGAAATGAGGGTGACAGCATCCAATCTGATTCTAAAGTTTGAGAAATTGTGCAGTGCCCAACAGGTTCACACATATGGTTAGTAATCAAGTATGCTTATTTAAGAATGAAATGAGGATTTCCAATCAAGAAGGCAGTGGAGTAGGTAAACACTGTGCTCACATCCTTTCAGAACCACATCAATTACAACTAAACCACAGAACAACCATTATTAAGAATCGCCTGAAGTCTAGCTGAACTGAAGCCTTACAACTACAGACATACAGAAGAAGCCACCTTGAGACTGGTATGAGGGACAGAAACACAGAACGACCTAGTCTGATGCCCACGCATGACCATTAAAAATTGGCAGGGGTATCTCGGCTGTGAAGTTTCCCCCATCCACCCCCAGAAGATGGGGGAACTCCTCCTCAGCCCAGAGTTTCAGTGCTTGGGAGACAAGTCCCCATAATTTCTGGCTGTGAAAACAGGCAGAGATTGTGGCTGACTGAGATGGAGGGTGGCTACACTCCCAGGCGCTCCTCCTAAAGGGACATGCATGCACTTACTCACTGACAGACTCCCTCTGAGCTCCAGCAATAAGGCAGCAGCTTAAAGGGTGCAAGGGAAATATGGGGAGGAATTGAATTGTCTAGGTTCAAGGTGAGGACTGGAGGGGCAGTTTTCTACAGGATGGAGGAGCTGGCAGAGACCATTGTTTCTTGTTGAGCCCTCCACCTCCCTCCATGCAGACACAGGCAGATTCCATATATGAGTCTCTATCAAATGGGCGGTCACCTTCTGTCTGCTCCACCCTTGTAATTCCCGGAGATCACGCCCCACCCAACTTTCAGGCACACACAGCCATTTCCAGTGGCTTTTCTGTATAAACTGCCTACCTTGGTTCATGCTGTGAACATTCCTAAAATCTCTCAAAAGTTCACAAAACAAGCAGCATCTGACTTCAGCATGTCCCATACCTCTGGCTGAGCAGCCCTAAGCCCAGAACTAGTGACATGTGGACTTAGTTTGTGGCTTGGCCTCTTGAGGAAACAATAAGCCCAGTACAGGTGGTGACCTTCTGCAGATTGCTTTATGTCTCATTCTAGGTGGCCCCAGGCAGGGCACAGATTGCAGCTGAACTTGGCCTGCAGTGGGTCCCCTCTCAGAAGGCCCCAGGGTTGGCACACTCAGTGGCCAGCTTTGAAATGAGCTAGAGCATCACCGAGCTGCCTCCAAGGATGACACATTCAAAGGGCAGACTGGACAGGCACCAGAGACCTGCTAAAGCAAATCCTGCCTTGTAAATTCAGCCCCTACACCACAGCTCCTCAACTGTAGTCACAGCCAGGGCTTCACAACCAATCAGTATGAGGATCAATTCCTCCCACTGATATGCAAATAGCAATCAAAGCTCAACTACAATAGGAGGGGATATACAACCCTCACAAAGGACACACCTGGAACACCCAGCTCTGGTGACCAGGGAGTCTTCACCACTGGGCCTACAGGACACCTACTACGTAAAGCCACTCTACTAAGACTGGGAAGTATAGCAGCCCTACCTAATACATGGAAACAAACGCAGGGAAGCAATGAAACATGTTCCAAATAAAAGAACAGAACAAAGCTCCAGACAAAGAACTTAAACAAAGTAGAGAAAGCAATTTACGAGATGCAGAGTTACAAACACTGGCTATAAAGGTGCTCAGTGATCTTAGAGAGAATGTCAACAAAGAGATAGGAAACATAAAAATGGAGATAGAAAACATAAAAAAAGAACCAGTCAGAAATAAAGAATATAGAAACTGAAATGAAGAATATATTAGAGGGAATCAACAGTATATCAGATGAAGTAGAGGATCGAATCAGCAATTTAGAAGGTAAGGAAGTTGAAGACATCCAATCAGAACAGCAGATAATAATAATAATAATAATAATAATAATAATAATAGTAGTAGTAGTAGTAGTAGTAGTAGTAGTACTAATAGTAAAATTTTTAAAAATGAGGACAGCTTAAGGGACCTCTGGGATAACATCAAGTGTAGCAAAATTCACATAGTAAGTGTACCAGAAGTAGAAGACAGAGAGCAAGGAATTGAAAATCTATTTATTTGAAAAAATAATGACAGAAAACTTCCTTAACCTGGCAAAGGAAATAGACATCCAAGCCCAGAAAGCACAGAGAGTTCCAAACAAGATGAACCCAATGAGGCCAACACCAAGACAGAGCATAATTTAAATGCCAAAGGTTAAAGACAAAGAATCTTGAAAGCAGCACAAGAAAAGCAGTTATCTATAAGGGAGCTCCCATAAGACTGTCAGCTGACTTCTCAACAGAAACTTTGCAGGTCAGAAGGGATAGGCATGAAATATTCAAAGTGATGAAAAGCAAGGACCTAAAAACAAGACTACTCTACCCAGCAAAGTTATCATTTAGAATCAAAGTACAGATAAAGAGTTTCTCAGAAAAGAAAAAGCTAAAGGAGTTCATCATCATCAAACGAGTATTACAAGGAATCTTAGACAGACTTCTTTGAGATGGAAAAAAAAAGATAAAAACATATGAATAATAAAATAGAAATAACTACATATCTATCAACAATTACTTTCAGTGTAAATGGATTAAATCTTCCAATCCAAAGATAGGGTGGCTGAGTCGATAAGAAAACAAGACCCTTACATAATCTGCCTACAAAAGACTCACTTCAGATCAAAAGACACACACAGACTAAAAGTAAAGGGATGGGAAAAAGATATTTCATGAAAATGGAAACATACAACCAAAAAAATATCCCTGAGGTAGCAATACTTATGCAAGACAAGATGACTTTAAAACAAAGGCTACAACAAGAGAAAAAGAAGGAACCGGTAATCTCACTTCTGGGTATTTATCTGAAGACACCCAGAACACTACTTTGAGGATATGTGTGCATCCATAGGTTCCTTGAAGCATTGTTTACAATGGCTAAGATGTGCAGGCAGCCTGAGAGTCCATCGATGGATGAGTGGATAAAGAGAGGAGGTGGTACATATATACAATAGCATAGTGCTATTCCCTTCCCATGGAAGGGAATGGGTTTTTGCCATCTGCAGTGGCATGGATGGACCTGAAGGGTATGGTGCTGAGTGGAGCCTGTCAGACAGAAGGACAGATGCAAAGTGATTTTGCTTATATGTGGAATGTAAAGAACAAAATAAACAAACAAACACAACAGAAACACTCATAGGTACAAAGAACATTTTGATGGTTACCAGAGAGAGGGGAATGGGGGTGGGTAAATAGGGAGAAGAGATTAAGAAGTACAAATTGGTTGTTACACTGTAGTCATGGGGATGTATGGTATAGCATAAGGAATATAATCAATGATATTGTAATAACTCTATACGGTGTCAGATAGGTTTTAGATTTATTGGGGTGATAGAGGGGAGGGGGTTCAGGGCAAGGGGAAAAAGGTGAAGGGATTAGGAAATACAAATTGATATAACAAAATAGCCATAGGGATGTAAAATACAGCACAGAGAATATAGTCAATGTTATGGTAATGACTATTTGCCAGGTGGGTACTAGTCAGGGGAATCACTTTTTAAATTATATAAATGTCTAATCACTATGCTGTACACCTGAAATTAATATAAAATAATATTGAATGCTGACTGCAATTGAAAATTTCATAAAGGGGGAATAGGTGACGGGGAATAAGAGGTTCCAATTTCCAGGTATAAAACAAGTCATGGGGATATATGTACAGCCTAGGGAATATAGTCAATAATATTGCGATAGCGTGGTACAGTGTCAGATGGTTGCTGGACTTATCATGGTGATCACTTTTTTAGGTATGTAAATGTTGGACATCTATGGTGTACACCTGAAACTGATATAATATTGTATGTTAACTATATTCTAATAAAATATTTAAAAATAAATAAATATACTCAACATAATGAAATGACACCATAAAAAATGTATCCCCTTATTTGACCAAATAGCGAACCAGTTAAAAAGTAAGAGTTTCTTACAGTTGCTTTTTAAAAAATTGTCCTACCACATATAAATTCACATTGAAAACTCTTTTAATACAACTTCACATCTATCATCTCCTAATTCACAACAAATTTGATACAACGTATGTTGTTGTCAGCAGCTAAATGAAGCCTAATAGAATCGAATGATATCATGTAGAAGATGAAATGCCAACTGAAACTTGAACTGCTTCCTGTTTTGCACTGCTGAACTTGTACTGCAAACTGGAACCTTTGATATGCAGCCACTCCTAACATGATTTAACTCACATCGTAAGAGAAATGTGCTAACTTATCAGTAGTTCCAACAGACCTACCAGGAAAATGCCAAAGCTTCCTTTCATAGAAAGAGATATTCATTCTAACATTAGCTCAGAAGACACTGGTCTTTTAAACACATCAGTCTAAAAATGGATAGACATCTACGATTCTACTTACTTTTCTTTATATTTCTTCTATTTTTTTTCCCCTCATTGCTCCGGGTTTCAGTACAAATCTCAGACCCCAAATGTATCTTTGTATCTGTATACATGTGGATGTGTGTTGTTTTGAGATAATTATCTTTTCCAAAAGACCATTTGGTACCTAAAGTAAATTGCTGAATGTTTTTGCATGCTCTGCTTAATTATATTAGATCCCAGGTGAAACATATATCTATTTCTACTTCTGAGGTAACAAAGTTTTCTTGAGAAGAATAAGTGAGGGTGGGTTTGCAAAATTATATTTGGAGCCTTTGTCCCACACAGATGGATGGAGTTCCCTAGAGATCGCTGTGTACTTCTATGGAACTTGGTTCTGCATGGTGATCAGCAGACTCCAGGAGGGTTCTCAATGACGGATGGAAACCTTAGGCTAAGAAAGATTGTTTTTCCGTAGTTTCAGCACGTAATGTACTTTGCTCTTGGGAAATGTGGCCTGCACAAAAGCATGGATATGTGTGCATAAAGAGGAAACATCTATCACCAGAGCTTTAATTTATTGCCACAAGCCTGAGTACCATTATGCAACACAAGTGTGCAAGAAAAGCTTTACTGGTCAGGTGAATTTGGCTTGGCCAGCAGGGACAAATACAAACTGAGAGATTATGTGAAAGCAGATTTGCAGAAAATTACAATGGTGTCTCCAGCATTTAGTTAGATGTTTAATCACTTCTAGCGTCTGTAAAGAGCTATGGATTTAGTGATAGATTATGGAATTATCTCTAAAAGAAAGCAATCAATTGTAAACACCTTATCCATGCAGTTGTTAAAGTGTCTTAACTGTCGTACATATGTCACAAACATATTTGCTTCTGGCTAAGATAAACTAAATATGTATGCATCAAACTGATCCAATGACACTATATATTTATAGGTTAAGACAAATCATTGAATATTCTAGTTGTTTCCCTAGTTCCAACCAGGGTTCATTTCTCAGTCATTTCTATGTCCTTTGAAAAACATGGCCCCCACGATCTTTAGACCCAAACCCAATCATATTATGACCACCTACTACACATGACATACTTTAATATGTATGCACTCAATCTGCACCGTTCACTTATTATATATAGTTCTTCTTTTGCAGATATAGAAACTGTGAAAAAGCTGAATAAGTGCCCTAGAGTTTCTCAGCTGGTAGGTGGTAGCAAGGACCAACTCCCAGGTCTCTCTGTTTTGTCATTGAATTGCTGTTTTTACCTACTATGCTATGCATTTGCTTTTTCATAGAAAAGACTTTGGAGCTAGACAAGAACTGCCACCATCAAAACCAAAATTTCAAGTTTACAAAGTGAGTGAGCTTTTTTATCCTACAGGCTTTATATTAGCCACCTGTAAAATAGGAACAACTGGAAAATACAGTGTTTTACTGGTTAAGCTTCTAGAAGTCTTTTAGTTTCAGATGTTAAGCAAAATAAATACATAAATAAATAAATAAATAAATAAATAAATAAATAAATAAATACAAAAAATATTTTTCTTGAGGGGCAGCTACTCCTTGCTCTTTTCAAGGATATAAGTTCATTGTGTGATTTATATTATGACTACTTTAGTAGAGCAAATACTCATTGTTAGAATTACTGTGTATAATACATCATAGACATGTTTTTTCCCCATATGACAAATATTCACCCCAAAATATAACCTTAAATTTGTTCTGGTTTAAAAGTGAGACATTCCTTTGATTATAAAAAAAACATAACCATTTAATATAAGAAAGAATTGGGGAACAGATATTCATATGACAACATTTTCATTTTAGATAATGATATTTTTTTACCACGAGTAAATGAACTGCAGAAATATAGTAAATGATACTGCAATCAATAACAAAAGAGTATTTTTCTTATATTTTATAGCATCGCATATAGATGGCTCAATGCTAATTATAATTTCATGTTAATGTTTTTAAAAAGACATCAAGTTTGGAAGGGTGACAAATGTCTCATGAAGAAGGATTCTACAAATTTTGTGTGAATCGTTTTAATTTACCGTTCTCAGTACTGAGAAAATCAAAATATATTAGTTATATTAATTAATTAAATAAATTAAATCATTTAAACCAATTAAGAAATTTAAAAAAGTATATATGATTCCTTGAACACCAAAGGGTAACTTAATTAAAGCCTTTAAAATTTATAAGTATTTTCTTAATGTTTTAAACTTAACTGATTTCATAAAACATAGATTCACAGGAATTTATTTCTCTCTCCATTTAGACTATTAAAACTATATCAAAACCATTTTCTTTTGTTCGGCTTGAAAAACTTTAACAATAAAAATGGGGTCTAATATATGGTAATGGAAAGGGAACTGACTCTGGGTGGTGAACACACAATGGGATTTATAGATGATGTAATACAGCATTGTACATCTGAAATCTATGTAACCTCACTAACAATTATCACCCCAATAAACTTCAATTAAAAAAGAAAGTTATTGAGCTCTTACTTTGTGCTAGGCACTTTTTAAATTAATATGCATTAATCAACTCATTTAATCCTCATAACAATCCTATGAGGAAAGCATTATTATTATCTCTAATTTTAGATGAGGAAACTGAGGCACATGAAGTTAAGTTACTTCTGCAGGGTCACAAATAGGAAGTGGACTGTAATCCAGGAAGCCTGGCTCCAGTGTTCACCTCAGTTACAAGAAATATCTCCTGACATATATACAGTGTCTCGCTTGTAGCAGACTAAATCATGATTTTCAATCAATCAATCATAAGAGGAAATAACAGTTTACCAGATACTGTGCCCAAGATGTGATATTATGACTTGTAGCCAGGCCCTTTCCCGTGGGTTTCAAGATGAGAAAACTTTAGCAAAGCACCTCAGAATGCAAAGATCCACCTTGCAGTTCTTACTCTGACAGGGGAGAGACATATAGTAGTTGGGCCCATGGCTCCTGGATCAGGTATGTGGGCCACAGGCAGAAATGCAACCTCTCTGTGCTTCAGTTTCCTCATTTATAAAGTGGAAAATATGGTGATGACGGTGGTGATAGCAGTGGTACCCATGCCATGGGGTTGATGTGAGGACTACATGGCCGACATAATAGTAAACATTGCAGACTTTAGCTATTGTTGTCATTATTACAGCTCAGCCTCCTTACCTGACTCCCTTCTTAGTACACAACTGCTCGATGCCAGGAAATCTTTTTATTTATTTTAAAAAGGCATTATTTAGGATTATTTGCCTGTGTTGTAAAGGTTGAATCTGACTGCTGCAAAAGGATAATCTGTGTGAGTCTGTTCATCCTCATTAGATGTTGTCAAGACTTGCTAATTCCAGATTGTTCTGAGACACTGGGGAGAACGAGGAGAATCACAGAATGCAAATTTTCATGTGCTAGATGCCCTTAAAAATCAGCAATTTGGTAGCCTGTTCCTTCCACCTAACCCATAACTCTGCTTCCAAAGGTATTGACTGAAGAGAGGACATCACTGTTTTGGGTAGTGGGTGAGCAAACTGCTCTCTGCCATGTAATGTTTGGGATAACTGGATAACAAGTCCCCCACTTTCTCATAGTTCTGAAAGCTAGTCCCAGCTGCCTTATTCTTTCATCTCTGCCCTCACAGGATGCACAAAGCAAACAGATTCTGGGACAAGTTGTCCAGAGGATATCATATTTTCTCCAAGGAGTAGCTCCTTCAATATAGCATAATTTCGGGATCAAATTAACATCAACTTATTTGATTGCCAAATATAAAACAAACAAAAAGAAAGCATTGGTCCTAGAGTGACAACCTTCAACACCTGCCCTAACTCTGGCTCTGAAATTACAAAACTCAATGAAACAATTCATTTCCTAACTATATTCCCTGGACTATTAGAAACACATTTTTAGCATGATGCTCTTTTCATCTCAATCACTACCATTCGCATGACAGAATGCAAATAGATTTATGGAGTATGCCACAAAATTAATATTAAAAAGAAAAGAACACACAAATTGCTCCCTTCCAAGTCCCTTTAAAATCCACAGAGAAAAAAGGCACAAGGAATACACAATGCATATAATTTGTTATAAAATGAAGATGTGGAGACTGAGCCTTTTCAGCAGAGGTTGTGGGGTAGTGCACAACACTTTTGTTTAGCTTAATTGCTTGACTATGCAGGCATGCTTTCCTCTGAGAACCAGTGCCCCATATGGTGATGACCTTTCAAGACCAGTCCCCAAGTGTGGGTTCATATGAAGACCTAAGACACTGAGGTGTAGCTGCGAGTGCGTGACTAGAAATTTGGGTGTGACTAATGCTATTACTTGCTACTCATGTGAAATGAAGTTAATTAAGTCATCTCTCTGAGCTTCAGTAAAATCATCTATAAAGCGTGTACATTAAAACTTTACCCCTAGGGTTCTAGAAAATAACAGATTATAGTTGTAACCTACTTAGCACAAAACTTAGCACATGATATGAGCTCACGAAATAGTACTTATTAATATAACTACTAAATAGTGTATACACTTTATTATTTTAACTATACCCAACTACTAAGTTGGGCAATATTTTGTTAACACGTGAAAACATGAATTTCGTGGCTGACTTTCAGATGTTAGAGCAGTATCCCTTTAACACTTGGGTTCCAGTAGAGGTAACCAGGGAATGAGCAACTCCTGCCAAGTGCTATCTTCCCTGTGTAGTGTGCTTTAAAGCTTACAGAGCTTGTACACACAAACTGATAGCCCATCTCCTCAAGCTTTTTAGGATCTTTCTTAAAAATCAGCAACTGAAAAAGTTGAGAACCATATGATTTCACTGACATGGGGGATATAAAACTGAAAGCAACAAGGAACAAGATAAACAAACAAACAAAAACTCATAGACATAGATAATAGTTTAGTGGTTGCGAGATGATAAGGAGAGAAAAGGGTGGTGGATGAGGGTAAAAGGGATCAAATATATGGTGATGGAAGGAGAACTGACTCTGGGTGGTGAACACACAATGTAATATATATATGGTGTATTATAGACTTGTACATCTGAAACCTATGTAACTGTACTAACCATTGTCACCCCAATAAACTTTAATTAAAACAATAATAACAACAACAACAACAACAACAAAACTTCCAAATGAAACAGCTCTAGAACTCCTTTCTACAAGATTGTCTAGTACCTTCCACATTTTTTGAGGGCACTAGGAATACATATATTCTCCTGTCCTTCTCTATATTCCCAATTGCCTCACACAATCTCACTCGAGGATGCTGTCTGCTAGCTACCTTGCTTTGTGAGCCACCCCACGCCCCCGCTGGATACTGCCTCACTTCCTTCATTACTAAGTATTGATCTCCAAACACAAGCTGGGTGGTGATACAATATAGCACAAAAACAACTAGATTTAAATATTAAGCACCTTATTTTAAACTTCCTATAGGCAATGTTCTTTGATGTTTTCTACTCTGTCCTATTCTGTCCTGTCTTGACCTGTACTATCATTTCCTATTCCATTCCACTCCATTCCACTCCATTCCACTCCATTCCACTCCACTCCACTCCACTCCACTCCACTCCACTCCACTCCACTCCACTCCATTCCATTCCTTTCCATTCCATTCCATTCCATGTACTGTTTTTAAAATGCTGGAGCCACCACCAAACTGACCTCACAATCCCCTAATGAGTCATGACCTGCAATTTAACGGGTATTCTAGATCCCCTATACCCATTCTATCTGGAGCAGACAGAGGTCATTGTTACAAAGCCTTGATTTTCAAACTAAAAAAGCTATCTGCCTGCAAAAACTCACACTGCCCCATTCCTAGAATTTGAAACTATATGACCATGTAATTATTTAATATACTTTTCTTCCTGTTACATATATCATTTCATTTAATGTGTATAGAACTTTATGAGTTAGGTAGAATGAACATTTACAGATTTCTACATCTTTTAAACATGAAGAAACTGAATCTTGGGCTGAGTGACTTTCTAAGTTATATGGATAGTGATTAGATTTGCTTTGGAAGCCAGACTCATTTCCATCTCTTCCCTGTTCTACTACACAGGCTGTTGCTTCTCCAAAGGTGGTGGAGAATCAACTAAATCTGAATTTGCTGGGGGAAGAGTACTTGCTAAAAACACAGATTTCTGGCTCCACCCTGATCTATAGAATCAGAATTTTTAGGGCTGGGTATAGGAATATGCTATTTTAAAAGAGTCCCCAGGGAACTGGTATAGACCTAACTAATTGGATCATTTCCATAGGTGTTCTAAATTGGAAAGGGGGGAAGAGAGAAGAATTAATTCTAGGACTTCTGGAGGCTTGAGTAAAGATTTATGATTGTTTTGATTCAAAAGAATTTTAGAGAACTTATGAATCAAATACAAATGAACATTGTACAATCATCGAGAAAACAAGAACAAAGAATAAATAATAGAAGAACTAGAAGAACTAAGCCTGTAAGAAAAGTCACTTGGCTTTGAGTTGGACTCTAACTCTTCAGCTAAGATGGTAAATAAAAGTGCTTTGGAAAGTTTTTTATTCTGATAATATTCATTTAGTTCTAATTATTCAATCATCTGAGCAAAAGAAGAAATGTCTGTTGCATTTTCATTTGCTAAGTCAGAACTCAAGGGAACTGCTTATGCATATGGTCAAAGTGTGGAGAAACTCAATGAGTTTGGAACCTACTTACATACCTCTTTCTCTAGCTCAGCATAATCATACCATTATAGTAATAATGCCAATTAGTATATAATGCACATCAAGCATGAGAAACAGATCACCCTATATGATATTCATGAAGCTCTTAGGATGTATTCCCCATTTTATGGACAAGGAAACTCAAGTTTAGAGATTTTAAGCAACTTGTTCACAGACATACAAAGTAAATGGAAAAACTAGGATTCAATCCCAGATAGCTCATTTCCAGGGCCTATGCTCTGCTGACTCTCAGATAAATAAGTTAAATAACCATGGCACATAAGCAACGATCCTTTGGGAAGCAGAACTAAAGCAAATGTGAGAAAATGGAGAGGAGGAACAATATATGAGAAAACCAGAAAACCAGGTTGAATCGGCAGTTTTAACCCGGAAGGGGCAGTGTAACTCCGCGGGGATGTAATTCAGTTTGAGCCAATCCAGCACACATCTCTAATTTATCTTTGGCTCTTAATGAAAAAAAAAAAAAAAAAAGCTTTCAGGTAACAACCACGGTAACAGGAATTTAGGGTTTTTTAGAAACGAAGAAACTCAGTACCACCAGTTATAAAAGGTGGGACACCAGGGTTTTATTATTATTTGTCCTTTGACAAGCTCAGAAATTAATCATCTCCACCAACCAGCAGATTCATTAGAATTTGCTAGTTGGACAAGACTACATGGATATCATCATTAAAAAAACATCCTTTATTCCAGACAACTGTACATGAAAATAATTCCGATTATTGTCTCTATTTCAATTTATGACACTTTTGTTCTGAATATGTTCATAAGATGCCATTGAGGGTCACATTATTTTTGTGTTAATTTAAGCAGATGAACACTTTTAAATATTTTATTATATATTAATTAGCATGTGACTGAGATATATGAGGCAATGTTTTATGTATATATATCAAAAGCTAGGGAGTTTTTACACCCTTTTGTAAGCTCTTCTTGTAAGAAACTTCTTCTCCTATAAAGAATTTGGTTTCCTGGGTTTGGCTCCTAAACTTAAGACCTGAAAGTAAGTTCAATATTATAGGATGTGTTGTTTGAGTGTCTTTGGTATAAACTGGAAACACTTCTACAGATATTAATGCCGATAGATAATTCTATGTACCAAAATACGTCATGAAATATACACTGGTAATTTTGTGAAAATATTACTCACATTAGATAAAGATATACAATAGTATATTCTTTGCAAAACAGCACAATACTCAGCACTTAGTAAGTGCTAAGAAATCTTGTTTTCTTTTCTTCCTTTCCAAACCCAGACCCTTCTCTATTATATGACCTATGCCTGTCTCCTTGCCTTGTGCTTCTCCTGTAGCCCTCATGCACACTATGTTCCCAACATTGTCTTTATCCCCAAATAGGAGATATTTTTGAAGTTGCCTTTTTGGTTAAGAAAGCTCAAAAGAGGAAATATTTGAAGTAATTATGTTCATTAGGTACAAAACGGTGAAGTATTTTCTGTGTTTGTTCTCTGGGTAAATAAAGATGGTGGGGCCGTGACCCCGCGTGGTCCAATGAGTCACCAGGAGCAGCCTTACCCACTTCACTTCTTTTCCATCTTAAATTACTACTATGTAATTCTAAGATCCTCGAGAGACTGAAATATAAAATGAGCTATAAAATGCAGTCTCCCTCTGAAGATGGCTCTTTGAGAGGCTTTACATGATTGGATGTTAGAGTCTAGTGAGATCTATGAGAATAAAGGATGTATTTGTTGTAAGTGATTGACTACAAATAAGTTTTCATTCCTTTTTGCAAGTGTTTGGTTTTGTTTCAGTTGCTGACTCTCTGTTCTCAGTACCCTCTACTGCTGTTGCTTTATTCTTTCTCTAGATTGTTGTCTAACTAGGATACAAGGTAAGATGAACACCACAGTCAAAAATGGTATCATGCTGCTGAAACTGACATTAAGAACTTTGGGTGGTCCTCAGAAAACAACGTCACTTTGTTCTGTTTCATGTCTAAGACATGAAACCTGCCAAGGCACCTGACATTTTATACAACTCTCTAATCTTCTTCTTTATTAGCTGTCTGGCAACATCATCACTCTGGCTGCTTGGTTTAACTCTTGTTCACTCTTGTAATATAAAAAGACAAGAGAAAGTCCCTGAAGATATAAACTCGTTTCTCGTTCTGTAGACAGTTATCTTATGTTCAAGGCAATTTTCTTGGAACAAAAATTATTTTCTATTTCCATGGGAAGAGACTATTTTTTTGCCTCCTAAGTAAATATTTTGCATTACAATTGTCCAGATGTTCAAGATGCCTACTGAAGCTTTCTCTGTTTAATGACTAATCCTTTAGATCCGTTGTTTAAATGGCACATGCTATAGTATATAATCTCATTCATTTATTATTTATTTTATTCATTCAAATAACATTTATTGGGTTCTTGCTATGAATCACACACTATGCTAGGTATGGTGAATACCAAAAAGAATAGGATGTTTTTATTTGAGTAAACAAGTAGGGAAGATGAACTCACAAAGACATAAATTAGAACACAAGATGTTCAGTGTTTTGATGGAAGTATGAGCCAGATGTCCTGGGAACACAGAGGGATCCCTAACTTTGAATAGGGGAGTGTGAGCAGATTTCACAGAGAAGAAGGAGACATTTGGTTTCACCCAGTCTGTGTGTGCCAGACAGGAGATAAGGGATAGGGACATTCTTAGCAGAGGGACTATGAAACGCTTAGAGTAGCTGGAAAAGGGGAGGTGCGTAGGGGGAAGATCAGGACTGGAGATTGGAAATATCAGCTGGATGTAAACATAAAAAAATTAATTGGAATTAATGAACTGGAATTTAATGCCAAGGTGTTGGTTGGCCAACAGAAAAATGGCTAAAAGCCAAAAGCTGGATCTGGGTTGCAGAGACAGTCTCTATCTTCAAACAGGATGTATAATTAAACAAAAATGGCCATTACCAGAAGGAAAATCTGCAACATCCTATGAAACAAAACCTTGAAGCCATACTTCTGTCCTAAAAGGGGTCTCCGACTGTCCTGGGTGAGGGTTGATTGCAGAGGTAGCAGGTGAAGAGACGTGGGAGAAAGCTAAGTTGGGGAGGGAGGGGAGAACATGAGGCCCTGAGAAGTGAAGAGTGGCTTTGGGTAGGGTTTCTCCACCTGTGTGGGGGTTTAACCTTCCCTTTCAAAGTTAAAGAAGAAGGACAAAAGCTAGGAAGTACAAAGTTCCCACCTGTCATGTGCCTTTTTTTGTTTCTTCCCTCTTCTTCTTCCTATGTGAAATGTACCTGGTGTGCAACTATTCCAGAGGCCATAGAGGCAGAAGGCACAGAGGAAGGAAGGGTATTCCTGGGCAGAGGATATATACAAGTCAGTGTGTACTTGTGTGTGACTAGGAAAGCATGGAGTCTGGAGTAAAACTGAGCCCCAAGTCAATCCTTTCCCAGTAGAGCTGCACTGCTTTAAAACAAGAAGTTAGAACTTCACCCTTACTGTTTATGGATTCTTTGAACTTTTTCACAATGTTAAATCTGTAGTAGAATTTGGCTCAGATTATTATAATTCTACTTTCACATTTTTCTTACAGCTTAAAGCCATCTCTTATAATCTCTGTAGCTACTACACTAATAACTATAGCCTGCTTCCCTGATGGTCTTTGCATTTTTGGAGTACACACAGAACATAGCATCCGAGTTGCCCTGCCAGTATTAGCATCTCCTCTATATTTCAACCCTGTTACATGATCCTCAGCTTATGTTTGAGCAACTACCGTAGAGGAACTCACAGGCTACCTGTGCCGTGGGACAGCTATGTTTTACAAAAAAGTGCCTCCTTATATTGAGCTGGATATTTTTCTTTGACCCTCTGGCATCTGTTGTCACCTGGAACCATAGGCTCTTCCACATGAGACTCCTTCCAATATTTGAAAACAGCTAACACATGTCTCAGCTCCGTAAAGAGGGAAATGGAAATGAATGTTGGAGGACTCACTGCTTTGTGTCAGACATTAAGCTGGGATCATTCACCTAAAACAGCTCTGTTATGAAGAAAATCAAAACAAAACTCAACAAATAAGCAAACAAACCAGAAAGAAAAGCAGTAAAAGAGTAAATGATTTTCCCAAGGTAAATGGCAAGGCGAGAATTGAAAGCTAGAGTAAATTACAAAATTGTTTATATTTAAAAATACATTTAAATTTAGCTTTTATTTTTGTCAAGGTAATATAGGTTCATTGTTTTAAAAGCCAGGTAATATTATAATTATATAGTAATAATATGCTAATGATAATCACCTGCCTCATCGTGTGATTCATCTAAAAGTGAATGCATTGTTCTGTCTGCTATGCATGCTGCTACTGCCTAACTCTTCTACTGATAGCATAACTTTGAATCTATCACCATCTTTACTGCTGTACATATAGCTGCATATACATATACTGATCATACATATATATTTGTATATATGCACATATATATATACATATATATGACAAGATTTATTAACATTTTCAAAATCTGCCTTAGTTTTTATTTTTTCTCACTGGAAAACCTAGAGAATGCGTCAAAATGATCTTTGAAAGAGTTAAGTGAATGAATATTGGAATTTCTCTTTAATTAATAATCTTCTAATCTGTGCTACTTTGAATGATACTCTATACAGAAGCAGGGAAAAATTGGTTATTCATAGGCTTCTAAATTTGTGGTGCTCCAATCTAAACCCAATTCTCTCAGTGTGAAAATATTAAACAGCTCTGACATGGAAATAAGAGCTACACCCTATTTTCAAATACACAGGAAGGGCAAAAGGAAATTAGATTTAGAATCTGTAATAAAAAGAAAATTAGCTTTCTTATTTGTAACCTTTGTTCTGTATTAAGAAAAAATGAGTCCATTCATTCTAATATTTAGCTGCTGGGCCCTCTTTACTATCTGCCCAAAGATATATTCATATTTTCAATAGGCATTCTCTATCCTCACCAGTCCCTCTAATGGTTTAGCTTGTAAAACATGGAATCCAAGTAATCCCAGCTAATGAAATTCTTTAAATATGTCTTTTTGACCACCTCCACCTCACTCACATCTTAAAATATACACATAAGCAAGCATACACCATTTCAATGAGTTCATTTTGATATATTATTTCTTCAATCTTGAAGAAAAGTTGACAAACAATAAAAAACAAAACAATCAACCCCAACCCAAATTCATTTGTTTGCTTTCTGGTCACCTGGAGTGATTTCTGGGTCTTCTCACAAATAATGCCAATGGAACTCAATAAGCTGAAAGAGAAGTAGGGGTTCAGTGTTCTTCACAAGGTTTAGAATCTAAATAAACTGCACCATATGTATTTGGAGCCTTATAAATGTAGTAAAAATAGAAACAACTAGTAGCCATGAGCTCTACCCTTATGGAACTCATGATACAAGGTGTGATCAAACAATATGGTGAACATTTAAATTTAAAATATATATATATATTACAGTAAAAGACACATTGCCATTAATGCCCCTCAAAATACCCCTCCTCACTTTGAACACATTTGTCCCATCATTCTTGCCACTTTCTGAAGCAGTTCTGGAAGTCCTCTTTCGTGAGTGTCTTTAGTTGCCCTGTCGTGGTTGCCTCGATGTCCTGAATAGATTCAAAACGTAAACCTTGCATGGTCATTTGAACTTTGAGGAAGATCCAGAAGTCTCACGGTGCCAAATCTAATGAATAAGGTGAACGAGGACACACTGTAATGTTTTTATTGACAAAAATTGCCATACCAGAAGTGATGTGTGACACAAGACATTGTCAGTCATGATGGAGGATGATTTATGGCACGCTTTAAAACACACCTTGTCTCAACCGTAGCTTACACACAACTGATTGCACCAAACAAGCTGAAACTCGTCATGCACTGTTAGTAAGGTTCGAAGCACTGCTTCCCATATTGAAGATCCCTGCCTTTCTCTTGGATGGCTCTCGGCAGTTGCATTCACTGTACTTTGTGATCACAACAGAAAGCATCTGTGTCATACATCGCTTCAGGTACAGCAATTTCTGTCAAATAAAAACATTATGGTGTGTCCTCATGAACCTTATTCACTGGATCTGGCACTGTGCAACTTCTGGCTCTTCCCCAAAGTCAGAAGGTAAACATTTTCTATCTATTCAATACTTCGAGGCAACCATGACAGCGCAACTAAAAACACTCATGAAAGAGAACTTCCAGAACTGCTTCAGAAAGTGGCAAGAATGATGGAATAAGTGTGTTTGAAGTGATGGGGAATATTTTGAGGGGAATTAATGGCAATGTGTCTCACTGTAATATTTTTTTTCATTTAGGCATTCACAGTATGTTTTGATCACACCTTGTATAGTCTAGAAAGTAACACAATTTAAAAAGTGCTGAGCAACAGAAGAGATGAATAACAATTTCAGACAATAGGATAATATAGAATGCAGTGTTTCAGAAATAGTTGCCATCCCTATAAAAGACCTTCCTATCTTCTTCACCAAACAATCTAAGGTGGCCCATGGTAAGGAGGGAGTAAGCAATGTGGTTGTGGTGTCCATTTGGTGACTAGAGAACTCCATGATGTAGGACAGTTTGATTAACCTCTGTGGGCTTGAATTTCATTATTTGAAGAAAAAACCCTAAAGGGATAACAGTTGAAATATTTTTTTAGGTATAACAATCTGTAACTGATTCCCACTCAAGATAAGGGCATGATTATACCTACAGTAGCTAACACAAGCCATCAGACATCTGCATAGAGTACACACACACACACACACACACACACACACACACACACACACATTTTCTTTAACCTTTTTTTTTTTTTTTAAACTTTTAGAAAAACACATATTTAAGTGTGTTTTTCAGGGACCCATCAGCTCCAAGTCAAATAGTTGTTCCAATCTGGTTGGGGAGGGTGCAGCTCACAAGATCGAACCAGCAACCTTGTGATTAAGAGCACCACACTCTAACCAACTGAGCCAACAGGCTGCCCCCCACCACACACACAATTTTTATGATATCAAGTTAAAAGTATCATTTTCTTCATTGGATCCGAGAGGGTTCTTTCCCTATAGAAGTTCTAAGTTTGACATGTTTACATACTTACCAGAGCACATGTAAAATAAGTCCAGGGCTTGCATGTGCAACTTGAATATCTCCCTTCATTATGCTATCAATCTAATGGGCTTTGGAATATTGGTGGCATCACTCAGAGATATTGAACAAAATGGGATCTTTTCACTCAGACCCCTGGCCTATGGGCTCACCCTGAGCTCCAGCACCAAGAGTCTGCTGCAGGATAACCTTTGAATATTGGTTACCTGGTCTGAGGTCACTGGTTTTGTCTCAATGGAGGGAGGACTGGCTTTCGTCATCTATTCTGATACACATGGACAATACATACACACAACACTCTACAGAGCTCACCGAAAAGAAGGAGCTCTAGTTCCACCCTTTACATTGCATTTCTGCTCTGCTCTTCAGATTTCCTATCACTTTTATTGACGTGGAGGAATGATTTTCAACCTTTCCTTAAGGTTTCCTCTCTCTCGCTAATCTGCAGCCTCTCCTCAATCTGTCAGGGCTCACATCACCACGAATGAAGTGGCTCTCTGCACACAAAGAGACAGACAATGTTAGTCTGTCTGACAAAGATTTGAAAGTTGGCACCAGACCTCTCTGTTGCTACTAATGATTCCCTTCTCTTTCCCTCAGCAATCAGTCACATTGCTTATTTCTCTCACTGTGGTGATAGCAACCAAAATTTTATATTTAGAAAAAAAGTAGATGCAGTTTGCTATAATAAGATGTCACAATTTGATAGACAACTTGATAGATAAAGGTTATATGTATTTTCACATAGAACAAAATCTTATCATGTAATAAATATATCTCTGATGGTGAAACATTAAAGATCAAGTCCACGAGAGTTTATTTTAGAGAACAGATGTTGCTTGTCTCTAATAATAATGCTTTACAATAATAGTAATAATAGCAAAGTAATAATAATGGCAACTATCATTTCATTCCTATAATATACCAAAGTGATTTGTAAATGCCTCCCCAACAATTTATGAGGCAAGTCCTCTTATTTCTCTCCTTTTACAACTGAGGAAATCAAGAATTGGAGATGTGGATGAGCTGTTAATGAGTAGTTGGGTAAAGAAGTTCAAACTCCATCATTCTGATTCTACAGCCCAGCTGCTCAACCACTACTCACTGCTTCCCAATATGACTAAATTGATTGATGGCTAAGATAATGTGGACTAGTTTAGATTAGATTAGTTAAATCAAACTAGATTGGCAGACAGATATCAGAGTCCCTTCTCAATTCTGACAATGATATTTCTGAAAACACCTCTGGTAGTAGAATTTCCTGTTGAGAACCTGTGACTTTATTATTTTTTTAAATGAATTGGGGGGCATCAAAGACAGTAAGAAAATTGAGAAAGCCTTTTTAAAGGGAGTATACTAATGTTTATTAAAACATCAAAGCAGCCCCCCAAATTAAAACAATTTTATCCACCTTAAATTAGTATAAGGAATACTCTTGTCTTAATTTCCATTTACTAAACCTTGCTCAGCAAAAAAAAATCAGTCTATGCCTCCATGAAGTTTGCTTCAGTCTACCACTGACATTCTTACAAAGTACCATTTCATGTGTGTCTGGAATGCTTGTTTTAAAATTTGTGTAGTAACAAACCTGTTCTTTGTTGGACAGTCTTCAGATTGCTTTAAAGGCACAGGGAAAGAAGACCTGTATACTAGAAGTTTGAAGAAGGACAACTGATACCATACATCACTATATATAGCTATGCTACTAAACTATGAGATAGGCCTCTATATATAGTAATATATATCACACGATACTGAAAGACATGACATGGTTCATTATTATATAGAGAGGAGTTCTTTCCTTATTATCACAATGATGATTTCCTCTTTGCCTCAATTATTTGGGAGTAGACATACCTGAAGACATATTAATTAGCTGAGCAATGTTGTAGAAACACGGCTCATTTATCAGACATGGCAAGTTAAATTAAAGACTTGTGATATTAAGTAAAGGTTTATTGTCAAAGATAGTAAGAAGGGTTGGAAACAGGTGTGGGATTAGGGGGACTGTGAAGGTCAGTCAAAAGAGGATTGAATAGAGAAAAATAAGATGACAGGGATTTGCACAAAATATGTGTATAATAAGTATTCACCCTCCCAAAAAAATATGGATGGTGGATGGATAGAATAATGACTGAATGGGTGAAATGATGAATGGATGGGTGCATAGAAGGGAAAAATAATGAATATTTCCAACTTTACAATTTTGCCAAGGATTGAATCAGGTATTACATTTGATTATTATACTGCATTATGTTGTACTTTTCTATCCATGAGTGAGGAAAATAAAAATATAATGTCCTCTAATCACTATCTGTGAAAAGCTATGGGCATATTTTGCTTCTTTCATACTCTGTTTCATATTGAGAAGTTTTAAAACATCATGAAAAGTACCAACCTTGAAAGTTGCATTCTGTTTTGCTCATCTCACCTGAAGAAAAATTTAAAAGACAGAAAAAATAAAAAAGAAAATTTAAGTGAAAGCCAATTAAGGCAACACAATTAAAAGATCAAGTTATACAAAAATCTTTTACCCATTTTTCCTTGACAAAGGAGGCACATTTAACTGTGGAGAGAGACATACCCTGATAAAACGTCTCCTTCTAAAGTGCATTTTAAATATTTTGTTCTTTTGTATCTTGCGATGGTTTGCTTTTTAAAATTTCTTGGGGACAGAGCAATTATGGATGGCAATGAGTGGAGGTACAGAAGTACTGTTTAATAACAATGATAAAACTAAATTATATCTAAGGAAAAATTATATAGGCAGCACTTAATAAACCCATGGAAATTTGCCATCATGCTAAGATTTTTCAATAAATTCAGAGAAGAGTATTTTAAGAGGCTATTATAATTTATTCTCAGGTTCCGTTTTTCTACTCTTGAATGCTGATTAGAACACAGGCTTTTGCTTCTTCTTTCTCCTTGCTCCCCCAATAGTATGTTCTCCCTTATGGACCCAGTGATTATTGTGTTGTTTATAATAACTGTTCTACATTCCTTATGGACATTGTAATTAGGATGCTGAATATTCAAACTGCAAGCCCCTTTTTTCAGGGAAATTGTAATTACGATAATGCATTATTTACCCAAGCAATGTTTTCTAGTCATTGTTCTGTGTGAGGAATGAGGAGGTCAGAGGAAAACACTGAAATACAACATCCTGTTGGGATCTCTGATACTGTTGTGGAAAAGCATAATAAGGATGGCTAACATTTGCAATGTGGCAGGCATGACACAATCAGGCTGACATGGATATGACATGCGTATATGCTACATACAGGTATATGAGTTATATATGTTTCTCATTTAACCTACATACTAACCCCATAAAGTAAATAATATTATCCTAATTTTATAAGACTCAGAGGGAGTAATTTACCTAATATCACAAAGCTAGTAAATAGTAGAGTCAAGGTGTAAACACAGGTCTGTCAAGCTTGAAAATACATTGATGAGCCCATTGTCAAACCCTCCATTTCAATTCACTGGCACCCATGCACTTTTTGTGAATCGATTAAATCATACACTCTCTTTTCCCAAACCAGTGTTTTTTAATCCCTAAAAAACACTCTGTGGTCTGATCCCTGGCAGGTAGATACTTGGCTGTGACCCTTATTCCTATAATGGAATTCCTACCATTATCCCTGAGAATGGAATAAAACCTCTGTTCTAAGTAAAATTTGATACCATCATTGTAGAAGGCAATTTGGCATTATTCATTAACATTAAAATTACCATGCTCTCTGAACTTCTAGATTTTAAGCTAGAAAAACATTCATTGGGGCATTGGGGCACCTATACAAGCAGCTCAAATGTCCACCAAATACTTTACGGTACACTAGAATACAGTAGCATACTAAAGTTATTAAAAATCATGGGCTCATTATATGTGTCCTAGAAAAATACCCATGAAACACCATTCAGTTAAAACATCATGTTTTACAAAAAGGGATCCTACTCTATGGGAAAAGATATTTGCCAATGATATATCTGATAAGGGATTAATATCACAAATCTATAAAAAACTTACTCAACTCAACTCCAAAAAAACAAACAACCCAATTAAAAAATGGGCAGAGGACTTGGGGAGACATTTCTCTAAGAAGGACATACAGAAGGCAAGAAGACATATGAAGAAATGCTCAACCTCACTAACCATCAGAGAAATGCAAATAAAAACCACAATGAGATACCACCTCACTCCAGTCAAAATGGCTATTATCAATAAATCAACAAACAACAAATGCTGGCGCGGATGTGGAGAAAAGGGAACGCTAGTGCACTGTTGGTGGGACTGCAGATTAGTGCAGCCACTATGGAAAACAGTATGGAGGTATCTCAGGAATCTGAAAATGGAACTACCCTATGATCCAGTAATTCCACTCCTAGGCATCTACCCGGAGAAATCCAAAACTCCAATTCAAAAATCTGTATGCACTCCTATGTTTATTGCAGCACTTTACACAATAGCCAAGATATGGAAACAACCAAAATGCCCATCGGTAGATGACTGGATTAAGAAGCTGTGGTACATTTATACAATGGAGTATTACGCAGCCATAAAGAAGAAAGAAATCTTATCATTTGCAGCAACATGGATGGATCTAGAGAACATTATGTTAAGTGAAATAAGTCAGAAAGAGAAAGACAAGTACCATATGATCTCACTTATATATGGAATCTAAAGAAAAGACTATGTGAATGAACTAATCAGAGTCAGTTTTGGGGACGCAGAGAAAAAACCGAGAGTGGTTAGATGGGTGTGTGGGAGGGGGTTGGGGATAAGGGGAAAGGTGAAGGGATTTGGAAGCAGCTGGTAACCACAAGATGGCCTCAGGGTTTTTCTTTTGAAAATTAATTTGGGGAAGGTATTCTATAATGTTGTAAAGATTTTGTTGGGTATCCGATGGACACGCGTCCTATTTGGGAGACCACCTCAGGGATACTGTGGATACCTGATCATGGCATTGTACATCAGAAGCTAAACATTAATGAATGCCAACTATAATTTTATATATATAATGTGATGGTTCAGTGTGAGGTCGGAGGGATAGTGGATGGGGGGAGGGGGGTTCACAGTATGAGGGATATAAATGATGAACGTCTAAGTATTACCTTGTTTTGTACACCTGAAACTAATAAATAAATTAATTAATAAAAAAAAAAAGAAAAAAAAAACATCATGTTTTAAAACAATATGCATAATATGATCCTGCTTTTGTTAAAATATATGCATTTTTATGTAAATGTAATATCTGGTTTTGCACAGATAAATATCTAAGAGTATAGATACCAAATACTTAGAGTAGTTATCTTCTAGTTATAGGGTAAGAAAGGAACATTTCATCCATGATAAATGAATACTTGATGTGTGAAATGTTTATAACAATATGCTTTCCCCCCCTTTCTTCCTTCTATCTTTCCTTCCTTCCTTCCTTCCTTCCTTCCTTCCTTCCTTCCTTCCTTCCTTCCTTTCTTTCTTTCTATTTCAGTAGACAGAAAACAAATTTTTAAAAGTGTGAAGGAAATAATCAAAAACACCCCAAAATAAACACAAAAACTATATTATTTTAAAAAGAAACCAAACAACAAACAAATAAAATCCAAGATCAATCACTGAAAAATCTTATTAGGTGAGCCCCTAGGTTGGATGGGAAGGCATCTCTTCTGCCTGACGTACTTCCTCTTTGCCTGATCTCTACAACCCAAGCAGGGATGGAAACCCTGTCCTTTCCTCCTTAGCTCAGCAGTATTTAGGATTTTTTCAATATTGAGAAGCCATGATTGAGCATCTACCATGTACAAATACTTTATAGACTTCTTTTTAAGTCTCTATAGCTCTGAAAGATAGGTATTTTCACTTCAATTTTATAAATGAGTCTCACAGAAGTAATTTATTTACCCATTTTTTCCAAATTGGCCTGT
The DNA here is from genome assembly GCF_964194185.1 of Rhinolophus hipposideros. NCBI lineage: Eukaryota > Metazoa > Chordata > Mammalia > Chiroptera > Rhinolophidae > Rhinolophus > Rhinolophus hipposideros. The sequence continues at coordinate 12,707,238 of NC_138057.1, read as the reverse complement.
GTCTTTCTAGTTCTGCTAAGTTGGCAAATTGACCAGTCTTGATCAAAAAGAAACGGAGATGAAAAACAAATTAACAAAATAAAACTCGGTAACTAGGGAAAACAAAAGTGGAAATTAAAAAAAGAAAAAGAACAGAAATATATAAATTAGTGAGCATCATTATATTTCTAATACCCTGCCCAAGAAGTTCCATCCTCCCCCTACTTTTCTTTCTTAAGCTTGAGAATAACCTCCCCTTCGTTCTTCACATGGAACCTAGCTCATTAGGCTACACAATATATATTTCTGTTCACCCACATGTGGGATGGTGATGAGCTGTCTGACCTGACAGCAACAGAGACCGGTGTTAAGCCACAGTGTCAGAACTACTTCTTGGGGAAATAAACCAGCCATGTGGTGGAAAGCTGACTGTGACATTAGACTTATTCCACCTTAGAAGAAGCAGTGATTCATTTTGATTATGACTGGAACAAATTCCAAATAAGGATTTGCTTACCTGCCTGCAGGCCTTATTCAGCACCATGATCTGAGGGCTTACAGAGTGTTTGAGTTTATCAATATATCACCTCAGGCCTGGGAATACTTTGGACTTCAGCAGCGGGTGCATGATATGGGATCCACTCATTCTGAAACCGACTGCGTGACCCAAAAGCTGCTGGCCTGATAGACTGATGAAACAGACTGAAGTGACAACTTGGAGATGGTGCCCTGCCATGATGGGGTGCCACCAGGGTATGTGGTAAACACTCTAAATCAATGACCATTCTTCAGTACTATGTTCCCATTAGATAGAATACACAGGTCTGGAAACTAAGGGGAGGAAGTGGGAATGGCTGAACTTAGCATCTCCTAGTGGTCTAAGAGAAGAATTTGTGCTTCTGGTTCCCACAAATTTAGGCTCTGTGGATCCAGAGATCCTGGTCTTCAGAGGGAGAATGCTTCCATGAAGGAACAAAAGAAGCTCATTCAACTTCAAGATGTGCCTTACATCTAGTCATTGTGGGCTCCTTGTGCCAGGACACTGGTGCAAGGAGAAGGGTCCCCGTACTGCCAGGGGTAATTGAACGATCACCAGGAGGTAGGGCTGCTGTCAAAACAGGGGACAGGAAGAATTTCGATTATTTAGGCGAGTTATGGGGAATTTCTTAGTTTATTTTTGATGATAAAGCGTCAAGTGCAGTCGCCCTGGCCTAAGAAGCAAATGGTGAAGAGGATTTCAGACCCCTCAGTGATGATCTGTGCCACCCCACAAGGTAAGCCACGTAGATCAGTAGAGGTGCCAACTGAGGATCAGGGAATTCTAGAATGGGTAGTAGAGAGACAAGACGATAGAAAACGGTAGGTATCAGTTGTGGCATTGAGACTAGCTGTACTAAAGGTCAAGAAAGGCGACATACTAGAATCCTGAAGAAGCAGCTCCCAGATGGAATAAACTTATTATGTGAAACAAGAAGAAACAAGTGTCACAAGGAGTGGAGATGCTAGATGCTGTGGGACATTCCTCAGATCCTCTTTAGGACAAGGCACTCATTCCTCCAGCTGCCTGAAGTATTGGCTTCTAATGCTTCACAGCTGACTCCTCTGGGAATTTTCCTCCGTCTATCAAAGAGAACTGCCTTCACCAAGATTATTCACCCTCCCACAACCAGCTCACCTCTAACGGCTGATAAATGTGGGAGTACAAAGGCCAGGCACTCATTTCTAGATTTCGGACATCTATGAGAATACTGATCCCAAGCCACTCCTCAACAAACTTCCTGCACAAAAACCTCCATCTCAGAGTCTATTTCTTACCAAAAAATTGTCCTAAAGCAAGATTACCAAATTCAGAAGACATAAAGCGGAGAATTCAACACAGATATGAATGACTTTGAGTCTATATCACATCCATTATATCTTCCTATCTCCCATAAAGAACATTTTATTCTAATTTCCAACATACTATTTTTAGGCAGTAAACAATCAATAATGGTATGTTTAAGAAAACATTCTTCAGTGTTATACAATAACTGCAATTATACTGCCATTAGAGGATTAAACCACATTAAACTAGTGTATTTATACTTCTTGAAATCCAGACTGAGATAAATTCATATATATAGGAATATACATATTTATATATATACTGAGGGTGCCAAAAAATGTATACAAGGAGACACTTTCGTCAACGTTGCTCAAGCAGTAGTTCGCTGTAATCAGAAGTGCCTGGGTGCTGACTGTAACCACTTTGAGTCTTCTTATAATTGCAGAAATCAAATGTGACTTGTGTTCATCTTTTGTTAATGGTATATATTGAGTATTACAATTAATACAGTTTTTTCCTTTGTTAAAATGTATAGACTTTTTTTTGGCACCCCCTATCTGTGTATCTATATATACTATAAAATATATCTCAAGACTAATTTCAAAGTTAGTTTGATCAAAATTACTAATTATGCTAGCCTGTTTTCAATGAGCAAAATGATACTTTGAATCATGACATTTTCTAGGAAACAAATTCAAGACTTTTCTGTTTCAGAAAACTTAAAAGATTAGTTACGGAACAAGGACTTACATTTTCTACCATAAACGTAAGGATTTTATCAGGCATGAAATGTAGTCAGAACAATTTATGGTCCAGTAAAATATTCCTTCAGGCAGTCTTTAACATCGGAACTTAGAAGTTACCTAATTCTATGCAATTTTGAGAGAATGCAGTTAGGATTTTATAAGCAGTGAACAGTGCAACTCAGTAGTCACGTTCTCTCTGTAGTTTCTTGTCTGGAAATCATTGTACCGCTTCATGATATTCTATAAGAGATTCTGCATCACCAGTTCCTTTATTTCATTTATCAACTCTTCATTCTGGATCAATCATTATACTCTTTTATTTAAATGTAAATCAATGGTGGCACCATTGATTTATTCATGTTATCCCACCCCTATAGTCCATTAAGGGCTTAATCTGACAAATAAACACAGGTGTTAGATAAAATTCCTCTGACAAGAAACCGAGACAAGAAAATTCCAAGAAACCTATCTAATCTGGTCACAGTGAGGCAGAAAAATGGTTGCTATACATTATGGAAGAGCCTCCTAGCTTCAATTCTATCTTTTGTCTTCAGTTAGTGGACAAAAGGCTATTTACAAGATTTGAGGGGCGAGGTTTTATTTTTGTTTTTGTTTCTTTTTAAAGAAATTATCAAACATCAGAGGAATGTGAAAGGTTTCAGCTTGTGGAAACTGGGGTAGGAACCTCCCCACAGAAGATGCATTATACATTCTGTGTGGAGATGTGGGTCAATAAAGCAAAGAAAGGAATATAGGAAATAAGTCAAATGAAACATGAAGCTAATGGATGGGACCTTCCACCAAGAAGTAGTAGATTTTGCAAAGTATAATCTACTCAATGACCTTTAAGTCAAACCTTCTTCCAGACCTCCAGAATCACCTTTACTAGACCATTGTTCACCTACTGGAAGAATTGTACAGTTGGGCTTTCTAAATGTATTCGGGGGGGTCATTTATTATCCTTAAGCAGAGTCATTAACATGTAAACCTATAAACTTCAGAAAGAGCACAACATAGATTTACATCAGTTCATTCCTCATTAAATTGGAGTTGTGAAAGATACCAAGATACACACAACTTACTCACAAGGCGCTTACCTTGACTTATAATGCCGGTGCATCTGGCATCAGTAAAGGGCTCACCAGTCTTACCAATAGGGAGTACTATTCTTATATTCAGGTAAAAGAGTCAATTTTTGCCCATGACACCCAGAACTGGTGCAGCCAAGTGACTGTAACATGGCATGCTACCTTTAACATCACAATGGTACAAAGTACCAAAAAGTAGACCAAAAAACAGAGACTTACATATACGGAGTGGGATTAACTTTATAACACAAATTTCTATTCAGGAAAAATCTTATCAGAGTGGAAAACGATGTAAGAATTTTACTTTGATGTATTTTTAAAGAATATTAAATAATGTTTCAATTTAAATAACAGAGAGGGGTTGGGCAATGTCATAATTTGTAGGGAAATTTCGAAGGAACTGGTGTTAGCATGGAGCTGGAGTAATGGTTTGGAGAAGAGAAGACAGTTATAAGAATTACTGAGATAGCACCTGCAGGAGGGTAAGGCAGATTTGTTTCATGTTTGTTCCGTGAGATCCTATTGACAGGGCTGCTAGGGTAGCCTGGGTTAACTATGAAATCATGCTTTTCCACCACTTCGAAGAAGCAGAGTGGTATGCGTTAAAAAGCACTGGATGAGGAATTCAGCTGTGATTTGTTTCTGGGTAACATTTTTACTAGCTCCAACTGGTTACCCATTTCTGGGTAATATTCTTCTTTGACTTGAGTTACAAGTTAAGAGTCAAGAGGCAAGCTAGGATAGAAAGCTTGTACAACTGGAGGTAGTGCAATCAAAGAGAGCTGATAGGGTGAATTCAAGCCAGCATCCCTGAAGGGGAACCAAAAGGAATATTGGGAAAGACAAGACTTAAAGGGAAAGACAAATGAGAAGGAATGGAATCACATATCGGTCAGAACCAACTGCCAGGGAACATATGGAAACCAGGAACACAATGATATTATTTTGGACAAGTGCGGAAGAGCCTAGATATTTCATGGGACAGTACGGAATGTGAAATTTGTGTTGACTGTTTAGGAATCACATGGTGCATTGTGTGGCCTGGTGTCAAGACAGACTATGCCAGAGGAATGGGTCCCTTTTTTTCATTATGGGGTCTCCAGTGCCTGGTACAGTAACCGACACATGTAAGCAGTCAATAAACATCTTAGAATAAGTGAACGAGTGCGTGCATGAATAGATGACATAAAGGGGATAGAACTGGATGGGACAACAATAGAAAACAACTGAGTGATGAACTAAAGGTAACACGGTGCATTGGATGAGAATCATTATAGGCATTCTACTGTTTTTTAAACTAGTACTTGATATAATTTCATTTTATAAAATAAAATAAGAAAGGAATAGAACAATAACTATGAGATTCTATACTTGGTCCCTACCCTTTCTCCCCTATAGAACAGTTTAGATAAGAGTGTAGAGCTGAAGTATGACTTACGGATCAGCAGGAGATATGATGTGTCTCCCCCACACATTAATGCTATCTTACGCTTTATTATTATACCTGTAGTATATAGGGGAAATTAGGAAGTGAACTCGCTTTACTTTTTAGTGGTCATATCAATATGGAGCATTGCTTTTTGTTTTGGATACCAGATTTTATGAGATCCACAGATAAACAGAACACAATTTGGGAGAAAGGCTAAGTTAGTGAAGAAACTCAAAATGATATAAGGAATGGCTGAAGGAATTAAACATGATAAGAGGAAGCACACAAATTGTTTTAGAATGTCTGAATGAGTATGAAAAATTAGCTAGAGAGATCTGAGGCAGCATGAGGAAGAATACTAAAAACTATCTCAAGATGGCTTGTGTTGCCTTAAGACAGTAGCTGGCAAACGACAGGCTGCCAAATTCAGCCACGCTTTTTTGTGTTCTTTACTTATTGTTTATGTCTGCTTTCCTGCTATAATAGCAGAGTTGAGTAGTTTTGAGACAGACCACACAGCCCACAAATATATTTATTACATGATCATTTATAGAAAAAATTTGCTAACCCCTGCCTTAAGAGACAAACAATCATTCATTCATTCATTTACTCATTCATTTAGCAAACATGTTCACAATGTTCCTAAAATGTACCAGACATTGGCAATATATAGATAAAATACAGTCTTTACCTTAACCTCGGTATCAATTTCCCTGTCACCAGACATAGACTAGGTAGCCATTAACACAGCATATCTTAAAGGGGAGTAAATCATGAAATAAATTCTTGGACTTAATGACTTCAAAGTGTTCTTTCAACTGCAAGCTTCTCTAAAAGGGGAAAGTTCATGGAGTAAATGGAAACAGATGTAGAAGTAGGAAGGGATTCCTTCAGTTATGGAGCAAAGTCAAGGTCAGTGATCACAGAACAAAGACTAGTCAAGTTGGCTATATATATATAGCCAACTTGATATATATATATATATGGTAGGAATGAGAAAGTATAAAGGAGGTATGTCTGGAAACCATATTATGAAGAGTATTTTATATCAGGGTTAATATTTTCCAGGTTATTTCATATAATAGGAATCTATGATGTCCTTTTTTAAAGAGGTAGTATAAACAAAGCAAAATTCTGGGAAGATCAGTTTGATAGCTCTGTGGAGGATCGATTAGATATGAAAAAATGAAATAGTTGTAATACATTGTTAAAATAACAAGAGCATGAACTGCTAAGGATTGCATGGGAAGAGAGAAGCAGAAATGAATGTGCATATCACATGCATGAGACACATTGGATCCATGGCAACTTAGGCTCTTTAGGAACAATAGGGAGCAAAGGCAGTGTGTGATTGGAGCCTGCCCCTGAATGTGCATTTCTGTATCTATAAAAGAGGGCTGAGGGCTTCCTCTCTACAGGGCCCAAAAGAACACGGTAAACTCCATTCTGATTTGAGTCAATACCCAAAGAAATCCAAGACTGGTGGGTAGAAAGAGGTATCCTTTCGAACAGGATCCCTCACAGTGATTATTGCTATGCAGCATGGTGTCTGGACTCTCTGAGTGGAAGCCATCAACTTTATTCAAGGCCCTCATTAGAGTAACAATTGAGAAGTGGATTGCATCAAGTCTGGAAGGAAAATGTTGAGCAAAACACCAGAAATTCCATGCTAGAGTTTTGATTAACATAGTAGAAATAGGAAAACTACGTGTCTGTGGATATTTGGGTGCTAAGGGCAGGAAGAATTATTCCAGGTCCCACTGGTTAGTCCATATGCTGTGTAATTTGGAACTGAGTGTGGCTATGCATAAAGGTAGCATATCTCAGGGACTACAGGCACTTCCCATGGAATAATTAGAACTATTTTCGTGGAAATTCCAAATGTGTCCTTTGCAATTTGGGCTGGAATGTACATGCATACATATCAAATATAAAATATGTCTGAATGGGCGTCATCAAGAAGAAAAAGAGGCAACAATCTTTTCAGAGGTCAGCTCTTCAAAAGTCCCTCATTAGTTTTAGTCTATAATTGTGGTTTTAAAAGAAAATCTTCCTCCTCTGATCATAGTCTACCTAATTGTGTCTGATGGAGATATTTAGCATGGAGAGAGTTGGTCATATATTGACAGCTGAGGAAATCACCCAGGTGGCCATTTATGTTGTACAGAAAAGAAGCTCAAAGCTGAAAATTTTGGGAAGATTTTTGGCCAGATCATTACAATGCTGCCCAGTTGGGTCAATAGTTTTAGGCCATCATTCAAATTTGTATCTTTAATTTTCCATTTTACTGTTTATATTAATATATCCACAGATGTCTGCATGCTTTTGGTGTGCATAGTGAGCCTATCACACTGAATACATGCAATGGAAAAAGCAGAGTCTTTGGATTCATATGTACCTAAAAGATCCCAGAGTTACTATTTATTCACAGGGAACTATTGGGCTATTTCCTTAACCTCTATGAGCCTCAGTTTCTTTATCTATAAAAAGGGAGTAATTATACCTTCCTCAAGTATTGATTTGAAGATCAGTGAGATACTATATAGATAGTGCTTGGTATTTATTAGCCACAAAATTAATATCAGTTCCATTCCTTCTTTCATACTGTTTTGATTATTAAGCCATCTCAGCCAGTTGCATTTATCATCTGGGATATTCAAAATATGAAATCATTGTTAGAACATCTCAAATGTCTAGGATTCAGATAAACATGTTCTCACATGGAATGATTCACATGGAAAGATTCAGGTGTAAAAACTCATTAAATATGTCTGTGAAACAGTCACATCTATAAATTACGTATTAAATGACTTTAGCTACAACATATTATGGACCATTAATAGGTGTTTATTTATATTAAGGACAGATCATACCCACAGGGAGAGTTAGCTGAATACCAACCCAGTGATACACTGTATGCTTCCTATGGTGTACAGCAGCAACATTTAGAACAAAGTCTTAAATCTCACAGGGCTCATTCACATGCAATCTGCAGTTTTTCAATACCTAAAACCCTTATGTAGGGATATTACAATAAAGTTCTACAGGCTACACTGTACATTTCAATGGAAAGCATTAAAGGATAATGGATACTTGTTCTCCTTTTAGACAGCCTCAACATGGCTCTTCAACTTGCTGTGCGGATCTCTGACAAGTTACTTGACCCCTGTGCCTCATTTTCCTGAACTGTAAAATGGAGATGGCAATAAAACGTATCTACCTCGCTGGGCTATTGAGGATTAAATGAGTAAAATACTGGATACATTGGTGTCACCAAATAAATACTATCATGATTTTTTCACACCTTTTTACAAACAAGATTTGTGGAGATTTATGACATACATAACAATTAGAACAAAAAGGGCGAAAAGAATAGGAATCCTGTAGTAAAAGCTGGTAGTTATTTAGGCAGTGCCCCTCTACTCTGCTAGATCGCTGACCTTCCTCAAGCCCAATCCAGACCCATGTGCCCTTCATTACTTACATTACATTATAAGTAATCCACATTACTTATAAAATGAAGATGATTTACACTAGCACGCATTTGAGGCCCTTCCTGGTTGGCCTCTTCCCACCTTGCACTCAGCACTCACCCTTTCATTGTAAAGTTGAAATGCTATGGATATCCAGTCTTTTCTTCTACAAAAGATCCTAGATTTCTTCTTTGCCTCTTGTTTTACATAGTCCCTTCTCCACCTGAAATGCTTTCTCCTCCCTTCCTTAATCTCCCATGCATGGCCACAGACTATGAAAAGGCTTAAGAAAAAAAGTCTGCAGAATTGTTGGAATAAGTTCTCCCCCCAAAACCAACATGTTCAAAGCAGTAGAGGCTAATGTGGAGGCCTTTGGATTCCGGAGTGTGGGAAGGCCAGCTGTTCAGGGGATCTCCACGTAGGAAGGGTGCACACTTTATAGAACATATCCCAGTACAGGACGCCATTAACACAGCCAGGAATTTGAGGGTGAAAGAAAAGAGGTGTTCGTTACCTTCGAGCTCCAACTACTAAATTCACATTGTATGTTGACTTATGCTAATGACACTTAGCAAAGAGCATCTGTACAATATTTCAGATATTCCCAGAGGTTCTTGGAGAGGGGGACTAAATCAACCAGATAATATCGTGTGAAATTAATTAAACAGGAACTTTAACATAAGGAAGCTCTGAATTGGAAAAGACATCTGGTTTTATATAAGCATTTCCTTGCACTTCACCTGCAGTGTTTAGGTTTGCCTAGAATTCTTGTGGAAAAATAATTTGGAGTAGAAAACTTATGATCTTACGCTAATGCATAAAATAAGGTTATAAAGCTTGAGGGACTAGTTAAACCTATAAAAGCCCTTTTATAGTATATTTTTATATTCACTATAATAAAATATTACACAATGTAACGTGGCATTTACAAATATTGAATTAGTGGCAATGAGTTCTATACTACTGATATCTATGGCAAACTCTTGTTAATCTAAAAGTATTTAGATAATTTGTAATTTTTAACATTGTGATAAGCAAACCCACTGTCAAAACAAAAACCAGGAAATTGACAGTATACTCTCTCTCCCTCAACCCCAAATACATGAACCCATCTCCTCAGGCAGCGAGCATTCTGAATTCCGCATTTATCATTTCCTTTGACTTCTATTTTAAATAGTCTTACAGCATCTATAAGAATTCATGTAAAAAGCTGTATTTCCAGAGGATGCCAAAAATGTATACACATTTTGAGAAAGGAATGCATTCCTCAGTCACATCTTCTGGTTTTATAATTCTAGACTTTCAATGTTGTATTAGTTTACATCTGTTTTCTCTTTGCCCTGCTATTAGCAATTCTAAAAACAATAGTTTTTAACAAAGAATAAAATAACTTTAAAACACTGTAAATTTCTTGCAACATCTCCACAGATTGATTTATTTTCTAATGAAATACTTTATGTAAAATGTTCCCAGTGAGGGTCTTTGGCAAAGTTTCAGAGGTTTCATACAGTAAAGAATACCATGTCCTCACATTTAAATAACAGTTAACTGGGGGAAGGTCCAAGATGGCAGATTAGGTAAATACCATGCTGGCTGCTTCCCAGGATCACACTAAAGTTACAACTAAATTATAGAAAAATCAAACTCAAGAAATATTTGAAGACCAGCTGAACAGAACTGCTATAACTAAGGTCATAAAGAAGAGGCCATATTGAGACTGGTAGGAGGGGTATATGCGAAACAGGTTGACCCCAAACCCACAGATAGTGGTTGAACACTGGGAAGGACACCTCAGTAGTGGAGGACCCACAGAAGAGGAAGGGGTCCCAGCCCCACACTAGACTCCCCAGCCCAGAGGTCTTGTGCTGAGAAGAGGAGTCCCCACGATATCTGGCTGTGAAAATCAGTGAGGACTCTGTCCAGCTGTCAACCCAGACATCCTATGAAAGGGCCCATACACAGACTCACTTGCTTGCAAACACTCTCTTGGTCTCTGGTGGAGGGGTGGCAACTCAAGAGGTGCCGGAGGCATACAGGGGAAGACTGATTTGTGTGGTTTTGTAGTGAGGGCTGGAGGGAAAGAAGCACTGTCCCTGTGTGGAGCCCATCTCACATGTTGCCTACAAGAGAGTGCCATCTTTCCTATGTTGCACCCTCCCCCAAAGGGTCAACTCTGAGACCACACTGCTCTGGTAAAATCTGTGTGTGTGCAGCACCTTGGTGATGCCCTGGGTCCCCATCCAGCTAGTGCTGCATCACCAGAGACACTCTCGGCTCCTGAGCAGACGGCCCTGCCTCACGAGCTGCAGAAGCCTTTTATAGCAGTGGATGGCTCATGGAGGCTTGGGGAACTTTTGGTGGCAGGCAGTCAGCCACAGCTTGGGCTGCAGCCTCTCTTGGGCAGATCTCAGGGATCTGTGGGCCCAAGGTGAAGGTGGCTGGCCACGGTATTTTCAGAACATTTTGTGAAGTGGCCACAAGCCCTGCACTAATGTAAGAACGGAATCTGCATTAATTTTGTAAAAGAACATTTCCCACATCCCGTGACTCCCTGAAACCTCACACTGTCTAGCTAGTGCTGGATTGCCTGGGGCACTCTCAACATCGGCCATGAACCTAAGGAGGCTCTTATAACAGCAGAGTCTTACGGGCAGCCGGCAGGTAGCAACTGTCCTATGGAGTCCCCGGGCCTATTGCCAAGCATCCCAGGCCCAATGGTGGGGGCAGGTAGTCTCGGTTCACAGTGAGGCCAGCACCACATGCCTCCAGGTCCAGTACAGGCAGCAACCAACTGGCATATAGCTTTGTAACTCCTATGAGGTGGCCCTGGGCCAGTTACAGGCAAAGCTGAAATTGGCCTGCATGGGAGCCCCTCCTAAGAGACACCAGAACAACAAACCCAGAGACCAACTTCAGACCTCATTAGAGCACGAATCAATTATCTCCATAAGCAGCACACACAAATGGTGGTCTTCACTGGAACAAGAGCCCACTTGGGTGAATCCCCCTATCAGGGGTCAGCCCCACACAGCAACTCATACACTGTGGGCTTAGTGAATCCTCAGTCAGTTAGACTAAGAGTCAATCCCACCCACTGAAGTACCAAAAGCAATTAAGGCTTGGCTACAACAGGAGAATACACACAACACACACAAGGGACACTTCTGGAATCCACAGACAGGAGATCAGGGAGACTGTGCCACCGGACCACACAGAACACATACTACTTAAAGCTACTCAGCAAAGACTGACAGACATAGAAGATCTATGTAATACACAGAAGCAAACACACAGAGGCAGCCAGAACGAGGAAAAAAAGAAACATGTTCCAAATAAAAGAAAGGGAGAAACCTCCAGAAATAGAACTAAATGAAATGGAGGCAATCAACATACCAGAGACAGAGTGTAAAACATTGCTTATTAGAATGCTTCAGAAACTTAGTGAGAAGTTCAACAAAGAGCTAGAAGCATTAGGAAGGACCTAGAAACCATTAAAAAAAGAACTAGTCAGAAATAAAAAATACAAAACTGAAATGAAGAATGCACTAGAAGGAATCAAAAGCAGATTAGATGAAGCAGAGGATGGAATCAATGATATAGAAAACAAGGTGGCAGAACACCAAATCAGAACAGGAAAAAAAATCCCCCCAAAATAGATTGTTTAAGGGGCCTCTGGACAACATCGAGAATAACAACATTCACATCATAGAAGTATCAGAAGGAAAAGAGAGGGAACAAGGGATCGAGAACCTATTTGAAGAAATGATGACTTAAAACTTTCTTAACCTGGTAAAGGAAATAGACATAGATGCCCAGAAAGCGCAGAGAGCCTAAAACAAAATAAATCTACAGCTCATGCCAAGACACATTATAATTTAAATGGCAAAGGTTAGAGACAAAGAGAAAATTCTAAAAGCAGCAAGAGAAAGACAACTAGCTACTTCCAAGGGAATCCCCATATCACCTGCTTTTGCAAAAGAAACTTTGCAGGCCAGAAGGGACTGGCAGAAAATATTCAAAGTGGTGAAAAGCAACGGCCTACAACCAAGATTCTTCTATCCAGCAAGGCTATCATTTAAAATTGAAGGAGAGATAAAGACATTCCCAGATAAGAAAAAGCTAAAGGAATTCATTACTACAAAGCCAGTTTTACAAATGTTAAAAGGACTTCTTTAAGAATTGGGTAAACAAACAAAAGAAAATCAATAATATGAATAATAAAATAGCAATAACTGTATCTATCAATAATCATTTTAAATGTAAATGAATTAAATGCTCCAATCAAAAGACATATTTTAGCTGAAGGAATATTTTCCAAGATAGACCACATGTTACGCCACAAAACAAGTCTCAGTACATTTCAGAAGATTGAAATCACATCAAGTATCTTCTCTAACCACAACAGTATGAAACTCGAAATCAATTATAAGAAAAAAACTGAAAACACACGAACATATGGAGGCTAAATAACATGCTACCAAATAATGAATGGGTTAGCAATGAGGTCAAGGAAGAAATCCAAAGAAACCTTGAGACAAACAAAAATAAAAACACAATGACCCAATGTTTATGGGACACAGTGAAAGCAGTCCTAAAGGGGAAATTCATAACAAGGCAGGCCTAACTGAGGAAACAAGGAAAATCTCAAACCAACAGTCTAACTTTACACCTAAGGGAAGTGGAAAGAGAACAACAAACAAAGCTCAAAGTGAGTACAAGAAGGAAATAATAAAGGTCAGAGTAAAAATTAACAAAATAGAGTCTACATTTTTTTTAAAAAATCAATGAAACCAAGAGCTGTTTTTTTTGGAAACATATATGAAATTGACAAAACATTAAACAGACTCATCAAGGAAAAAAGAGAGGACCTATATAAATAAAATCAGAAATGAAAGAGATGTGACAATGGACACCACAGAAATACAAAAAAAAAAAAAATTAAGAAAATACTATGAGCAACTATAGACCAAAAAATTGGACAATCTGGAAGAAATGAATAAATTCCTAGTAGCTTACAATCTTCCAAGGCTGAATCAAGAAGAAACAGAAAATCTGAACTGGCCAGTTACTACTAATAAAATCAAATCAGGAATCAACAAGCTCCCAACAAACAAAAATCCTGGACCGGATGACTTCACAGGTGAATTTTACCAAAAGAATTAACACCTATTCTTCTAAAACTATTCCAAAAAAATTCAAGAGGATAGAAGACTCCCAAATTTATTTTGAGGCCACCATTACCATTATTCCAAAGCCAGAAAAAGACATTACAAAAAAATAGATCTATGGGCCAATATTCGCGATGAACATAGGTCCAAAAACCCTCAACAAAATATTAGCAAACCAAATTCAGCAGTACAGTAAAATGATCATACGCTACAGTTAAATGGGATTCATTCCTGGTATACAAGGTTGGTTTAATACATGCAAATCAATTAATGTGATACACCACATAAATAAAATGAAAAACAAAACTCATGTTCATATCGATGATGCAGAAAAAGCATTTGAATAAATCCAGCATTCATTTCTGATAAAAACTCTCACCAAAGTGGTAATAGAGGAAACATATCTCAACATAATAGAGGCCATATGTGATAAACCCACAGCTAAATAATACAAATAGGGAAAAGCTAAAAGCATTCTTTTTAAGATCAGGAACAAGACAAGGATGGCCACTTTCACCACATTTATTCAACACAGTATTGGAAGTCTTAGACACAGAAATTAGACAAGAAAGAGAAATAAAAGGCATCCAAATAGGAAAGGAAGAAGTATATCTGTCATTATTTGCAGAAGACATGATAATGTATAGAGAGAACTCCAAAGATTCCAACAACAACCAAAAAAGCATTAGAACTGACAAATGAATTTAGTAAAGTAACAGAACAAAAAATTAGTATTTAGAAATTGGTTACATTTTTATACACCAATAATAAAATATCATAAGGAGACATTTTAAAAAAATCCCAATTACAACTACTTAAAAAAAGAAAAAAAAAAAACACCTAGGAATAAATTTACCAGGGAAGTAAAAAACCTGTACTTGGAAAATTATAAGACATTGAAGAGAGAAATTAAAGGAGATACAAATAAGTAGAAACCTATACCAGGCTCATACATAAGAAGACTTGATATAGTTAAAATATCCATACTACCCAAAGCAATCTATAGATTCAATGCAATCCCTATCAAAATACCAATGGTATTTTTCACAGAGCTAGAAAAAAAATCCTAAAATTTATGAGGAATCATAAATTATCCCAAAGAGCCACAGCAATCCTGAGAAAAAACAAAGTTGGAGATATCATGCTACCTGATATCAAACTATACTACAAGGTCGTAGTAATTAAAGCAGCATGGTATTGACATAAAAACAGACCCATAGCTCAATGGAACAGAACAGAGAGACCAAAATAAATCATGGCTATATGGTCACTATTTTATGACAAATAAAGCAAGAATATAATTTGGAGTAAAGACAGTTGATTCAGTAAATGGTGTTAGAAAAATTACACATATACATGCAAAAAAATGAAACAGGACAATCTTCATTCTCCATATACTCATACAAGAATAAACTCAAAATGGATTAAAGACTTAAATGTAAGGCCTGGGACTATAAAACTCTTAGAAGAAAATATAGGAAGTAAACTCTCAGACATTACACTCAGTAATATTTTCAGTGATATATCTCCTTGGGCAAGGGAAACAAAAGAAAAAATAAACAAATGGGATTACTTCAAACTTAACAGGTTTTTTCACAGCTAAGGATACCATCAACAAGACAAAAAGACATGCTACTGAATGGGAGAAGATATTTTCCAATGAGACAGTTGATAAGCGGTTAATATCCAAAAATATATTAAAAACTCATACAACTCAACACCAAAAAGAAGCAATCCAATTAAAACATGGACAGAGGATCTCCATAGACATTTCTCCAAAGAGACATTGGTCTCCAAAGAGGCCAATATACATATGAAAAGACGATCATTGTCACTAATCTTTAGAGAAATGCAAATTGAAACCACAATGAAATACCACTTCACACTTGTGAGAATGGCTATCATCAATAAACCAACAAACAAGTGTTGGTGAGGATGTGGAGAAAAGGAGAAGCCTTGTGCACTGTTGGTGGGATTGCACATTGGTGCAGCCACTATGGAGGTTCCTTAAAAAATTAAACACAGAACTACCTTATGACAGAGAAATTCCACTCCTATTTATAAAAAGAAAAATCCAAAACACAAATTTGAAAAAAATATGTGCACCCCTATGTTTACTGCAGTGCTATTCACAATAGCCAAGATATGGAAACAATGGAAATGCCCATCAATAGATGATTGGATAAAGTAATTATGATACATTTATATAATGAAGTATTTCTCTGCCATAAAAAAGAATGATATCTTACCATTTGCAACAACATGGATGGACCTAGAGGGTATTATGTTAAGTGAAAAAAGTCAGACTGAGAAAGACAAATACCATATGATCACACTTATATGTGGAATTTCAAGAATAAAATAAATGAACAAACAAAACAGAAATAGACTCATAGATACAGAGAGTAAACTGATGATTGCTAGATGGGCGGGGGTTGGCAAGCTGGGTGAGAAAGATGAAGGGATTAGGAAGTATAAATTGGTAGTTACAAAATAGTCGTGTGGATGTGAAGTACAGTATGGGGAATATAGTCAATAATGTGAAAACTATGCAGTGTCAGATGGGTACTAGACTTATCAGAGGGATCACTTCATAAATTACATAAATGTCTCAACACTATGCTGTACACCTGAAACTAGTATAACATGATATTGAATGTCAACTATTATTTGAAAAAATGTATGGTCATGGGATGTAGGCACAGCACAGGGAATATAGTCAGTGGTATGGTGTCAGATGGATAGAGACTTGTTCAGGTTATCACTTTGTGAGGGGTGTAAATGTGTAATCATCGTGTTGTTTTGTACACAAAACACTAGCAAAACAAACAAAAAATTAGAAAAATATTTTAAGAATGTAAGGGTATCCACAGACCAAAACCAACCACTGATCTTCTTTTCTTAAAACTGGTTGTGGTTTCCCTCCTGTCAGTGTCATTTACTGTTCCTAAAGGCTCAGTACTTAGATTCACAATAAGAAGTTGATTTTCGCATTGCAATCCAGAATTGTTATTTAAAACTACTGTGTGATGCATTTTAAAATTATTCTATTCTATTCCAACCAAATCAATTGCTTTCTTAACCCAGTAACTCACACTTTGAAAAAGTGTAATGGTCTCACCCCATTTCCGGGATTCAGTAATTACTACAGTTCATATCTTCGAGACTATCATACCCTGTCCTTCTGGGCTCAATCTCTCTAACAACTGGCTGGACGATTAATTCCTCCTTAATATTTCAAAATTATCTCAAACTCAACTTGTTTAAAACTAAACTGATCTTCAATATATTTTTAAATGGGAGATGACAAATGCACATCAACTCAAATTTATGAAATGACTAAAACTAAAATATTTACAAATAGATGCCTGAAGAAAGGACTAGGAAAAATAAATCACAATATTAATAGTGATTCATGGGATTATTAGGGACTTTAACTTTTTAAAATATTTTTCTACATTTTATTTTATATAAGTATGTATGAGTTCATAATCTGAAAGGTATTAAAAAATAAAACAGAATTAATCTTCCTTGTGAAAAAATTAAAAAATAAATAACAGTTAACTGGATATCAAATGCTAGATCTTAAGTGCTTTTAATACATTAAAAACTCCACTGCTTTTTTACATCCAATGTTGCAGTTGAAAAATCTAATGTTATCCTGATTCTTGATTCTTTGATGTGCTCAATTATCTCCTATTCATTTTTCTTTCATTCAATTAATATTTACTAAATGCCTAGTACGTGATATAAAAAATTAGGCACTGTAGTACAGGAGTGAATAAGAGATACATCCTTACACATCCTTGTTTTAATTAGTTTCAGGTGTACAAAACAATGTAATAGATATTTCACCCCTCACAAAGTGATAACCTCCCTCCCCCAATCTATTGCCCCTCCTTCATTGTATATACTATCTATTACAATTCCATTGACTCTATTCCCTATGCTGTACTCCATATCCCGTGACTACATGTATATTAAATTATAGTTGATATACAATATTATTGGTGGGATTGCAGATTGGTGCAGCCACTATGGAAATCAGTATGGAGGTATCTCAAAAAACTGGAGATGGAACTACCTTATGACCCAGCAATTCCACTCTTAGGTATCTATCCAGAGAAATCCAAGATGCTAATTTGAAAAAACATATGCACCCCTATGTTTACTGCTGCACTATTCACAAAAGCCAAGAGTTGCCCATTGAAACGGGCATCGGTAGATGACTGGATTAAGAAACTATGGTACATTTATACAATGACGTATTACTCGGCTATAAAGAAGAATGAAATCTTACCATTTGGAATGATATAGATGGACCTAGAGAACATTATGCTAAGTGAAATAAGTCAGTCGGAGAATGACAAGTATCATATGATCTCACTTATATGTGGAATCTAAAGAACTGAATAAATGAGCTACACATTCTTGAAGGTTGACCTCTAGAGGCATGTACTTAATACGTGCAAGAACATTTTTTTAACTGTTTTGCTGTGACATTTGGATATGTTTTCCTGTGGCTTACACTATCAACAACAACGATGTTTTGCATAGCATATTGTGTAACATTTTGTAATAAATTTTTAAAGTCGTCAATGCCATTAATGCTAATTTATCTATACTTAAATCTAATTGATGCCGCCTAGTATGTTTTGAGCATGTTTTGCTAAAATTCAATATAACGGCAAATTTATTATATAGCAAAGGTTTAAAACAAAAATAATGTAATTTATATACAAAGCAGCTCAAAATGTTATTAAACACATAAAATAGTCAAAATATCATTTTTTAATTTTTTTGTAGATTTTTGACACATTTTGAAAAAATAAAACTTGAAATCAATTAATACAGTGAAAGAGTTAAGGCCAGTTTAAAAGGAAGCATTACCTTTCTTGTTATCTCTTAAAGACTCAGCACTCAGAATCTCTGTGCCTATACCCTTTAATTCACCCAATTTGCTACTCCAAGTTCCAAGATCCTACTAGATCATAATTAATCTGAAATGATTTAAAATCCAGACTAGATTGTTTTCTCATAGCTGTTGAAATCGCATAGAGGTAAGTTCGATTTAAGTAGAACCCACAACTGAGGGCTTGGAGGAGAGGTTGCAGTATTCAACTTCATGCCTCTATAATAAATTGAGAAATGTAGAGAAGGCACAAATAACTGTTATGTTTCATAATACTATTTTCCTCTTTATAGACAAATAAAACAAGGATTTGTGACCGGGATTAAGTCATGTGCAATTTAGGGAAAATTATGAAGCAGAAAGAAATGAAGTGAACAAAAGATAAGCATTCAAAATATAATCTTGCCTGGAAGTCTCAAATGTGCTAAATCCTCTACGAATTGCGTTACTTTCCACAGAAAAAACAGAATATGATTATAGACAAATATATATGTATATGTTTCATTAGCATACCATTTCTGGATAAGTGGAACAAGATTTAGCCACAGATTCAGAGAAGTTAAAAGAAAATGGGCTCAGGGAGAAAAGAAGAATGGCATTTGGATTTATGAGGGAAACTTGCACATCCTTTACAACTGTGTAAATTTCATTTTTAATGACATAATACAATTCTATATACTGGGGGTCCCGAAACGATGTATACAAGTGGACACTTTCGTCAACGTTGCTCAAGCAGTAGTAGTTCACCGTAAACAGAAGTGTTTGTACGCTGATGGTAACCACTTTGAGTACCTCTTGTAATTGCAGAAATCAAATGTGACCTGTATTTATCTTTTGTTGTTGGTATATATTGAGTATTACAATTTTAATACAGTTTTCCTTTCTTAAAATGTATAGTTGTTTGGCACCCTCTGTATATCTTCTTACAACACATCATTAATAAAATACTAGCCCTTCTGGGAACACAAACATGACAGCAGCAAATAATTGATTTGGAGAGGAATGTGAACAAGCACAAAATGTCTATTCTTCCAACTAATACACATAATTCTTGACTGACTTACATCCCTCTGCCTTCCAGGATTACCTGTTAGCAAAGATTTTATCAGACACAGTGTAGCTCTCTTTTAAAGGGAAAGACACACAATGTCCTTAGAGGGGTCAAGGACTGCCTGAGTTGATCCTGCTGAATCTGGCTATGCCCTTTGGCATTGAAGCACACGTGACAGAGGCCACTTTTCTAGTTAGCACCTTCATTTACTAAAAGACACTAACTATCTGAGAGTGATTCATATATGTATGTGTGTGTTTACTTCATTTTCCTCTGCTTCATATTTCCCTAAAGCTGCACAACTCCTCTTTTCACTCACTGCAATTGAAAAAATGTATTTTAAATAATTATGAAGGAAGATAAACATATGGCCTAATGAATAAGTCTAAAGATGAAGGAATCTTTTCATTGGTCAATGTCATTTCATTGAAGAGATGACAATGTCTTCAACTAATAAAAATGTCTACAACGTCTTCCATTAAGAAAAGTTTAACACTTTAATGGTCTTTGGGAACAATCATAGCTGGTCACCTCAATTAACACATGAGTATCTTGTGTGATACATGAGAATTTTTGTCACACATTCTTCAATATTGGGCTTCTAATTTTAAAAATCAGTCTATTCTAGATAGTCTCTTTATAAGGTAGAAGTTTCTTAGAATAATACATGACCATAAACATGTGAAAAAAAATAGCAAAGTACTTTTTTATTTCAACAAATATGAAGGGAAACATGAAGCTTTTATATTTTATGTTGGAATAAAAAAACACCTATCAGGCACATTTTATCTACAGAGCTTATAAATTGCTTTTTAAACTCAGTATTGAATATACAGTAAGAATAGTTATCAACATGGTGTGAGTAACAAAGAATGACAATATGATAAGCACTATGTACCTACTACCCAGTTAAAGCAGTTCTAATGCCCACTATTTTATGGCCCTCATAGGCCATCACTGATACCAGTTACTGTCCAGCCTCCCTAAAGGGAATTGCACTCACCAAATTTAGTGTTCTAGCATTCTCTCACTGTTATTTATAGTTTTATGGAATATAATGTCCTATTTTGCCTGTTTTTAAATTTTATGTAACTAGACTTGCTTTTTCTCTCTGTTTATGTCCCTATGACAGATTCATGTCATTTCACTCAGCTGTAGTTTATTCACTCTTGTTACTGTATAAGTACTACATTATGTGAATGTACCAGATATTCCCCCTCTATTCCACAGTTAATAGGCATTTGGGATTTCCCCAGCATTTTGCTGTTATAAACATTGTTGCTGTTAACATTCATGCATGTGTCTTCTGGCTAAGGAGTTGTGGGACACATAAGTAATATAAAATGTCCCTTAGGTTTCTAGCTAGGGGTGGAATTGCTGAGCAGAAGGCATGCATATGTTCATGCTCACTGCGATATACCAAATTGGTTTCCAAATCTATTTATCTGAACCATGGACTTTTAAAAATTCTGTGTGTTCCACATTTTTGCCTACCCTGGACAATGTAAGACTTTTCATTTTTGCCAATCTTGTAGCTCACTCTTGATTTTTATGTGCATCTATTTTTCTGGTAATTGGTGAGGTTGAGGACACATGATTCTCAACTGCAACATGACTATTTAAGGTATTTCCTTGTATCTTTTGTGATTGTTGACTCTAAGCTCATGTTCCTTTATCTGTGGGAATTGTTTGATGCCTGAACCAAATGTGGATTCACCCAAATATAATTTGTGTTTTCTCCAGCCATTCATTTTGAAGCAACTTGAAACATTTGGCTTGAGACTTTCTTCGGAGACCTCTTGTAGAATGAATTCAGACTGCAAACCACACATGAGGGATGCTTAAGGTTACTAAAATTCTTGGGGATTCCACCCCCCCACTCAATATCAAGGTTCAAGGAAGGCAATTATTCTTGATGTTCCCTGGAGTGTATATGGGCTATTGGTAATTTACTTTAAAACAAAGGTGCAGCCCGTTAGGCTCTCAGCTTCCTAGGCATGACAACCATGGCACAAAGGCATCATTCCCATTTACCCAGGACCTCTAGACATCGGTGTCCCCAATTCCTGCTCCATCTCCTAGAGGATTCCACCGTCATCCCCACTCAGGGACGCTTCCCCACAGGGAGCCTAGTCATCTTCTTAGAGAATGAGCAAACCAAGCATCTCCACTTCCTACCCAAGAAAAGAAAACCTCACTGTGATAAAGGCATCCAGAACTCTGCAGTTGGAAAATCTAGAAACTATTTTAAATTCAACAGAAATCCAAGATTTTATGTGCAGTTGACTGATATTTTTATTTTCAATTATATAGAGAGGGCACCATACATTTCTAAACTTGGATAAAATAAAGTTTTATTCTATCCTTGGCATCATGTCCCACATTTTATACTTCCCTTTCTCTCGCCCTGTGTCAGGTCTTGGAACATTGCTAAATTGCCCTGAGTATTTGATAAATCACATAGAAACTCTTTTTTGTCTGGAAAAATTTATCTATTGTAGCTGAGCAATCTGTTTTCTATTTTTATTAGAATCACACTCAGTTTTTATAGCTTGATGAGCCATTTTACTAATAATAGTTATAGATTTTTTTGAGTGTCTACTATCTGCCAGACAATATGTTAGTGTTTTGTGTTCATTTATTGAAAACTGAAACAACTCTTCATAACGGCCCTAGACTGCCTGGCTAGTAATGCCTGAGCTGTATTCTACCTCAGGTCACTGCTTCCACAGTCTCTGCCTTCCACTGCACAAAGCTGCCACACAGAGTGATCAAATAGGCTCCCCATTGTTCAAATCCAGCAGGTGACTACAAAATTAAACGATTTCTTTCAGCACAAACAAGTATGGAATTGTTTGGTGAATAACAATGGAAGAACCTTTCACTGGGTAATCTTAATTCTCAGATGTATAATGGGTGTTTACCTGAAAGCCTTGTATTATTTAATAATTATCTAGTTAAATCACTTTATGTATCAATCTATTGAGTATGGAATAAACAAATGGAATAGCCCATATTTCCAGAATTGGTGTTTATGAATAGCTTTCCATTGCTCTCCAACTATTAAAGTGTTGTCATATGCACACAGAATAGAAAAAGGTTTCCTTTGAATGCCACATAAATAAAAAAGAAAAAGAAAACCTTTACTACAGAGTTTATGATCACAGACCCAGTAGACCTTGATATATAAACAAGTCTGCAATCTCCTAACCCTTCCTGTGCTCCAGTTTCCTCCCCGTAAAATGGGGATAACACGCGTTTAACTTCTCTCAGGTAGAAACAATTTAATGAAGACATGAATGCAAAGCAAATTGGTTTCTTCAGAGCTAAGAATTTTATAAACAAAAGGCATTATCATGATGCTCTTGTTATTATTCATTTGTGCTGTAAAAATCTCTCGAATGCAGCCAAAGTATGAAAAAAAGAATCCATCCTAGCAAATCACTGAAAAAGCTTTTATCTTTGCTTTTCTATCTTAGCAGCATTAGTTGAGAAAATGTCTGATATACCTGACAAGTCAGAAAGAACTATTGTTACAGATGGCAAAGTAATCTATATGCAGGCACCATTCCAACAATATATGAGTCCCAGACATGTAAAACCACTGAAACATAGATGTAGGTAATTTTCAGAATAATTGTAATTCCTCTTTAGTTTGCTTGCTTATTGACCCATTAACTTAAATCTAGATTTATTTTCAAATCAACTTTATATTGGTATAAATTATGTATAATACAATTCACACAATTGGACTGTGAAAAATCAATGAACTACGACAAATTTACATATTCAAATAATAATGACCACACTGATCAAGATACGGGATATTTTCATCTCTTCAGAAAATTCCCTCATACTGCTTTGCATAGACCCAGTTTTAATTAATTAGAAATTAGATCTTATATTTTAAAAATTAATATTATCTTGCATTCAAAATACAGTGCCGTAATTCTTGCCTAGGGGATGGGAGTTGGGGCAGTTGGGAATGATCTGTGGTCCTGTCATAGATGAGTTATCACTTCCTCCAAAAGGCCTTCCCCATATAAAGTCCTTATTATTCTGTCTTGTCGCACCCTGCCTATTCTTTCTCTTTATCCTTCCTATCACATTTTGTCGTTATATATTTATTTGTGTGTGAATAGGTATGTGTGTATGTGTGTTTATTTCATGTGTATATCACTCCCTAGACTCGGGACCTTCTATAATTAGGAACCAGGGTTTGTCTATTGCTGGTATGTTCTTAACTGGTGCCTGACCCTTGCCAGGCATGTGGAGGTGCTCAATTATTATTATCTTTTAATATACTAATAAATAGCTGATTCACTTAGACAACATTTATTAATATTAAGTATCTACTATAGGCAGGTAGATACTTAGCAGGTATTAATATTAAGTATCTACTATAGGCAGGTAGATACTATAGGCAGGATTACATTGTACTGGAGGTCTAAGGGTGAAAAAGGATTATTTAATAAGAAGAATCCTACTATGTTTAATCCTCAATTATGTGTCTGTAAACACTATCTTGGCTAGTAACATCTTTAGTCAATTAAAGTATTTTCTCTTTTAATTAGGAGGCAGTTGACAATATGTGTGAGAGAAGGCGGACTACTCTTTGAGAGAAAGTCATGCTCTATATTCAACACATTTTGGAGAAAGAAGACTGACTTTGATGCTTATTTGTGCTATTCACGAGCTCTTTGTCCACTTATAAGTCAGGTAACCTCCTGAGCTGTGATTGCAGCATTTGTAGAGTATAGATAATAATAGTTCAGCCTTACATATGGATGATATAAGATTAAATGGCTTGTTAATGAGGATTTATGTTATCTGATTAGGAGAAAACAATTGATAGCCTGTGTGATAGACTGACTAAATATAAACCTTAGCATCAGAAAAACCACAGTTCAAACCTGAGTCCTTCTATGGGCAAGAACTGTGACACTGGCTAAGTTAATTAATATCTTAATGTCTCAATTTCCTCATCTTTAAAATAGGAATAATCACAGTTACCTTGTATGATTGATATGAAATGACTTAATATTTACAAAATGTCCAGAAAGGGACAGCTATCTAGTAGAAGCTCAACAAAGGTAGTTATTATGACTCTCACTATTATCATTAAGTTCCTACTGTATGCACGGAACTAGGTGAGGTACATGATCTATATTAATTTAAGAATATTTCAAAAGTAGCCATAGGCATGCCTAATATAATAAATTTCAATCATTCAAAGTTTTGTTCCAAAAATGTGAATAGAGGAATCAAATACACAATTCTATAGTGAGTTATTTTCCATTAATTCAGAGCAGAATATTAACACAATAGAATGATTGCAACTGTATTCAATGGGAAAAATGTGGAAGTGACTATCAAAATTCCAATGAGTGGTTTAACAAGTTATTATTATTTTTTTTCAACATGAGATGAAGGGAATACTCATATCAAAAATTAGACCGCGTGAACGGTGTTGAGGGAGAATGTATCATTAAGGCCAATTTTAATGCTCTAGACACTCATTTGAAAAAGATATTTAACTGATGAGTCTCTCAGAAAAAAGTCTCTTAGATTAAAACCTTGCCTGAAATTAAGCAGCCAGCAAGTAGCTGAGCTAATATTTGAACTCAAGACTATCTATTCCAATGAGTATTTCTTTTATGAGTATTTCCTGTATCTGTGTTGTACCTACTGTACCTCTAGGTCCTGGGGACACAGAAATAAACAAAACACAAGCACTGCCCTCACGGAACTCACATTTGAGAATATAGGATAAGAAGACGGACATTTGGTAAATCACACTATTTATTATCTCATTAAGTTCCTACAGTACCCTGGGAGTTCAACAGGGCAGATGACATTATCTCTACTTCCTAGGCAGGGAAACTAGAGGCTGAAAGTGGGTTTTACTTTCAGTGGGTTTTAGTTCAAGAGGGCAGATGACATTATCCCTACTTCCTAGGCAGGGAAACTAGAGGCTGAAAGATAGCAAACTGAATAGCCAGGATTGTAGCCTATATCATCCGACTCAAGATTGGGGGTTTTGCTGATTGCCAAATCAATGAAAACGTCAAATGTTACTCTCAAGGTGGGGTGTGTGTAATCATATTGGTGGCAACAGAGTGAAATACAAGATAAGAACAAACATTTATTTTTAAGATGGGTGGGGGTGGGAGGTGGTAACAGAAGGCAGACACACAGCTGTAGAGTGGAATGTAAGGCAAGTTCAACTGCTTTACAGAGGCTGACCTTCAGCCTTAGCACTTGGAACACATCAGCCTAACTCCCATGTTCCAGCAACTCCATTTCTCTGCTTGCTGGTTCTTTAGTTTGCAGAGCCCCAATATAGGAGGACAGGTCAGAAGTTCCAGAAATTAGCACTGATTCCCCCCTCCCAATCAACTATCAAATAATGACTAATGAGAGTTGATACATGTTATTCATAGTATATCACCTTTGCCTCGTAGGTGGGATAACTCTGAGGAAGGGGTTCCCACACTGACTGCCAGAGATCCCCACCAAGATTCAGCTCCAGTTACCCGGAGGGCTAACTTGGTAAGTCTCTTAGTGTCTCTTTCCTTTTCCTCGTCTCACTCCCCATTCCTGTACCAATGATTCTTGGGATTAACTCCTAAATAAATTCTCTATAGTAGAATCCTTGCACCAAAGTCTCTGTCTGGGGGAACTAAGACTAAGTTACAAACTGATTCACCAAAATAAGGGTGCCTAGCCAGTGGCCTTAGAATTGATGGGTAAGTATTAAAGCCATGACTGATATATCCAAAAATCTCTTGCCAAAGAGTGCTTCATTCTGCATAAAGACTGAACCACAGTCTGTGGGGCTTTTCCCCTTTGAGGATATCACCAATAGTATTCTGTAACTCATGCACTCAGCAATAGGAAACGTAGTTGTTGCTTACAAATCACATAGAGATCATTTCCTCCATCACAGTAACAAAACCAAATCACAGTGAAAAATGCCTTTGCCTCCTTCTTTCCCTACGCCCTCACCATCAATGTTTTCTCTCTTCTCCACCTTTTCCTCCCAACCTTCCTGCCTTCCTCTTTCCCTTCCTTCCTCATGTTTCTCCTTCCTTCCCTTCTTCCTTGTGTATATAATCTTACCTATGTCACAGCTTTCTTGAAAGAAGATATTCCTTTAGTAAAGAAGGCAGTCAGACACAAGAGTGCTGCTTAATATCATCTTTCCTCCCTTGATGTCTTTTGTTTTTAAATCTCTCCGTTGATTTATGGAGGTAGGTAGAGTTACCAAGTAAGAAAAAATGATTAGTATTGAGCTGTACCTAGAGCTCTTTTTTATTACCCAATACAATACACATAGATTCTTATTAAGAAAGAAAATCCTCTGTGAAGGAAATAATCCATTTCATTTTCCAAATGAGCACAGTGTAGCTAAAAGAAAGAATAGAATTAACAATAGAATTCATAGCCCAAACCCCTTGCCGTTTCTTTCCTTAGTAAAATGAACACAGGTTGAGAATGTATTAATTTCATTACAAGGTAGAAGAACTAAACTCACCCCACCTTTCTGTTTTTAGCCCCCATTTATCATGAGGCCATTGCTATCTCATTAATTAGATTATCAGAACTTAAAAAGCCACTTATCTTGGCACGTGGGAACAGAAGAGACTTTCTTATTTTATTAAAACACATAGAAATCATTATTTACATGTACTTTATAAAGGTTCTGTTGGCAAGTCAGTCCCAAGCCATGATTACAACTGATAACTGTCCTTCCTGAAACATACAGGTGAAAGCCTTTCATTCTATCCCTTCAAGTACACTATCATACAAAATAAAACAGGTCAATTATGTGCTCATAAGAAATAAAGAAGGTAACAAAAGTCACATTTGCCAATAAGTTGTTAATTGCAAGCTTTATAAATTAAATTCAATGTGAGGTGTGCTGGAAAATGTCATTTTATTAATTGTGATATTACTCACCCCAAATTGACATTCTCTCTCATTTTCAATGCCAATATACTAGAAGTTTAAAAGAAAGAACATTTATTCATAACCAAGGAGCTGGATATTATAGCAGAAAGCATGTTTCCAAATCATTTCAATTATGTTATGGAAGCAAAGACATGGAAATAAAGCCATCTCTAAGATACAGAAGTGAAAAAAAAAAAAATCTAGATCCTTGCTGCTCGACGTGGGAAGCCTGGTCCGCTGGGTATATACGATATGGGGAGTCAATAGCAAAACTGCCACATGCCCTGGGATACCAATTTTATTCAGTGCTAAGTAACTTAGACTATTATTTATACATAAAAATACAAAAAAATGACACATATTTAAAGTTTGTGTCATGGCACACTCAACTTTTGACACTAATTTCTCTATTGTTATGGTACACTAGGCTGCAGTAAGAACTCAACTCGAAGTTATAATAAAGTCAATGCAATAAAATTTTATTTCTCATTACAAAACACATAGTGTAAAGTTGAATGCAAAATTTTTATAACTTCTTGAGATAAAACATTAACATTCAGATAAGTATTATGATTGCAGTTGGTCCCTTTTAGTGTTGCCCAAACCTGTGAGGGCAAGTTCAATCCTCTGGCATTAGGGATACTTAGAGGGAAAAAACCTGAAAAGTACTTATTCAGCTTGGTGTTAGTGGTTGTAGGAATTTCAACAAAACTTGCATTTTTGCATGTCAAAAAATAATATTAGACCTCAAATGTGGCCCTTTGGGCTTCAATAGTTTTGTTGAGTAAAGTCAGAAATGTGCCTTGCCTCTGATTCCTATACATTTATATCAGTTAAAAAAATATTCAAAATTGGAATGTCCATTCAGCAGCAGGAGACTAAAGAAAGGGTCGTTAACTACCATAATCACACTGAGCCTTGCATTCCTTAATAGAAATTGAAAATTCCATCCATCCAGGTATGGGGCATTTCACTACTCAGACTTCATTTCCTCTCCGCAAAATGTAATAGATTAACTATTTATTCAATAGACATTTACATAAAAATTACTAGGTGCCAAGTGCTTTTCTAAGCACTTGGCATTATTGACTCATTTAACCTCATGGCAAAGGTCTGAGTTATAAGTGCCATGAATAATATTAAAAGTAAATCTGAGTAAGGAAATAGAGAAACATGGAATTTGCCCATTCTAGGTAGTCTGGTTAGGATATGTTCTTATTTTATTTAACATTTTATGTGTTATATTTGGAGTCAACTATATATTTAAGGTAGGAAGTCACATTTGAGTAGTCCTGACTAAATTAAAGGGCCATCCATGGTACTGTTTAGAATATTTTGGGAAGACAGGCCATCAAGTGCAGAAGCTCTGAGATGGAAATATGCTTGAGAATGTTGAAAACTGACAAGTTGGCCAGCTTCTTAGGGAGGAGCTAGCACAGAGACGAGAGGAACAAGAGGTGAGATCAGAGAGGACGAGTTTGTTTTTTTTTATACTGATTTGCCAAACTGATTCGCCATCCTTCTGAGCTAATTTGCAAGTATATTCCTAAACTAGCCTAATCCTTCACCTTATCATCATAATAATTTACATATATAAAATACACTACATTTTTGACAATGCTCTGACCCTATTAGCTTCGTTTATACATTCTTCTCAGGAATGTTTGTCTCTCCGGCAACCTCATCAGTTGCACACCCTTCCTTGCAAGCCTAGATTTAATTTTCTAAGAAGAGTTCCATCATTTGGAAGGTAGTGAGTCTATACAATGTGCATAATTCTCACTAACTCCTGTGGAAGGGGGATCAAAAGTAGAAAAGGATCCGTATCCTTGAACACCTTCTTGGGGGGATGAGATATATTAATATAAAAATCAAAACAGATTTCTGTGATGCAGAATATTAGTATAATATTGAGGACATTACCTAACTTAAACCACAATAACACGTTTCATTACTTAGGGTCAACGTTTCAGATATGCTCTATAGTATACTCTATGTACTAGCTCATGTTTTCTTTAATCTTTTTTCCTCAACAAAACAGAACAGACAGAAAGTACAGACTTTGACCTGTGACAAAACTTGATTTGAGTCCCAGCTCTAGGATCATTTCTTTTGATAGGCACTAAAATCGAAGTGCCAAGGGCAAAAGTATTTTAAGACCAGAAAGGTAAAAAAAAAAAAAAAAAAAAAAAAAAAAGATTGGCTAAAACATGAAAAATGGAAAGCAATAAATATTAATGCAATGTGTCCAAAATGTATTATGCTGATATATAATTATTAAATTTGATATTCATAAAAATATTATATTTGAAAATAAACTTGGCAATAATTGCCAAGTATGCACAAAATCTTTGAGAAATTACAGCCAACCATAAATTGCATAGAATTATTATAACTAGATAATTGCAATAATAAACTTTAAAAACCTTTAAAAATTTATAGGAAAATTTTATATTTAATGTGTGATTGAATGCATTTTACTTTGTATCCTGTAATGAAGATGGGTCCTTCAAAATGAGGAGTGCAAAGATCTATTATTACGTCTTAAAGCAGCTTTATACGGCTTTTTAAGATGGATGAATATGGAGGCATCTCTTTACTTTTCCGACCCTCCCTTCTATTACTACAAAATGGTAATAGAACACTTGCCTTATTGGGTTATTCTGAAAAATAGAAATAAGACACGCAAATCACTTAAAATTTTGTCTCACACCTAGCTGACCACTCAATAACTCGTTATTATTATTGCTACTGTCTTTTTCAAGTGCATTTGCCTTATGGTTCCCATAAAATCTGTCCTCTCATCAAACTCTGTGAGCTTTGTACCCCTTCGTAGCATGTAGTGCTATAAGACATGTACTAACTCCAATAGGCTTTAATAAAAGTCATTTAAATTGAGTTATGAAACTCATAAATTGAGAAAAATAGAAAATTATTGTTTGAGATAAATTTGCATGTTAAAAGAATGCTGCCATAATGCCAGGTTGGGGTAGAGAAAGAAAATAAGTGTCATGATTATCCACAAAAGCTGATGAGGAGCTGGAAGACGATTATTTGCATGACCCACGTTATTTGGAGGTCACACTATTTAACTATGGGTTATTACAGGACAGGGGACATATACAGGGACGATGTTGCCCAGCATAGTACCTAGATTTAGAAGGTGTTTAATAACTGGGTTAATTTTATTAGCTACAAAGCATTAATGGTAATTGAATATCCAAAAACATTCATTTTATTTTCTGTCATAAGGTTAGGCAGAAATCCTTTTCTTAATATTATTTTGAATAAATCTTTGGGTAGTTATTTCCTTTCTTTGGTTCTCTTTTCCAGAAGTCTTGTTTCGATAATTTGATTTGAAGTAAGAGTTGGCCTAGGTAAAATTTGGCTAAAATGTAAAATAAGGTAATTTGTTAACAGAGATTAAAATCAATTCAAAAAAGAGTTTAAAAAATAGAAAGAAAATGAAGTGTTTTGAACCTGCAGTTGGGGCCAATAGACGATTATAAAATCTAGAAACCCACAATGGAGGAACAGAAACTTGCAGTTTGTCAGAACATTTGAGAAGGCGAGTGAGGACCAAATTGAGGGAGTGAAGGCATTAGGAGAGGGTATGTACCTTGCATAATTCTCTGGTTCTACAACCTGGGTTTTCCTTACATTTTTACTCATTTAGAATATTTCTTTTTTGATGGATGGTATGCGTCAAAGAGTATCTAAGAGACTGACTAAATTTAAGTACCTTAAGGACTGTTACTTCCAATGTTCTGATGATCAGATCATGCTGATATTACTTATAACGATCCTCTTTTCTCTTAAATTCAAATTTCCTAAGGGACAACATTGAAGGAGACTCTAATTCCACCTCAGTTATTTTAGTCCTAGTCCAGCATTCAAAGTAGGGATCACAGAGATTTTCCTGTCTTTGGAAGAAGAAGTGAAATAAAATTATTCAAAGGCATTTGTTTGAGTTTTGGAGGGTTTGGCAGTCTTTTCTCACCTCCTTAATCATCAACAGGATTAGCTCATTCAACTACCCAACCCAAGAAGAACCTCTGCCAAAGCAAATTTTTTAAGACTGGACACAAGAAGATGGGCACCTAAACTGGCCAACTTTTCTGCTGGATACTGAGGCAATGTAAAGCAAAACTAAATGTCCACATAACATTTGACCCAAGTGAAAATCTCCAAATTTATCCTAGGGAAATAATAATAAACACATATACAAATTTTTAACACAACATTAACTATGAAAGTGAAAAATTGGGAAGTATGTAAATATTGACAATAGTGAACTGGTTAAATAAATTATGACTGACTTATAAGCTTACATGATAAGATATTGTATGTCAATAAAAGAAAAAATACATAAGTATTGAAAACAACTGTAAATAGAAACATGGAGAAAAACATGATTAGAAAAGTTCATTAAAGAAGAAAGATACACGTGACCATGAAACCAAGCATAAATATTTAGCCTAAGAATAATCAAAGAGATGCACATTTAAACCATAAGTGATACTGTTTCCATTCCAAAGTACACTGAGGAATACTAAAGGGTTAATGTTTCCTGCGATGGCCAGGGAAGGTTTCTGATTGGAGCTGGCACAGAAGCATAGAATATTATGAAGAATTCCCAGGAGAGAAGATTCTACTTCAGATATGTTTACAGTGGAAATTTAAAAAAAAAAAAAAGTAATTTCCCTAATGTACCTACTGAGGAATCATTAATATCATAATTTAACCAATATAATGCCATACTCGGATTAAAGTGTAGTTTATAAAATTGAAAGAAATCGTCTATAGCCCAACAAAAGCCGACAACAAGGTTAATTTTACAACCTTATTTTGTTTGAAGCAAGTAGTAGTGGCAGGTCCATCCCTGTGCACAAAATGCAGTTGGACTGCAGAAAGCAGTGGGGGCAGCAAAGACAGGGTGGCTCTGTTGTGACACTTTGGTACCAGAAAGACCAACTTCATATACAATCATATTTTGAACGACAGTCTATTTTGTGAAGAGAATTTATTTGGAGTCGGAAGACATGGATCCAAATGCCAGCTCTGTCTTTTATCATCTGTGGGACCTTACAGAACTCATGAATTTTCCTGAATTTCAGTTCCAGTGGTATTCAGGAACTGGCTTATACTGGCTGGGAGCCAATCGTAAACCTCTCTTCCCAGTACTGTGTTCACTGGTATTACAGCAGTAGCTTGAAATTAGGCACGATGGGTGTATTTGTATCACAGAAACTAGCGAACATTATAAACCAGGCCTCCTGCAACCCAAAAGAACCAGTCGTAAAACATTTATCAGTATGCCACTGGTTTCAACAAATGGTTGTTGAAGAATTAAGAACAATATGACTAGGGATTTAAAAGAGCCTTGTAAAACATAACATGTATAGTGAGATTTTGTTAATATTATCATTCTATGCATATTGTTTTGATAGCTCAAAGCTTGAACGAAGAATTGTCAAAGGTATCTTTTATTTCTAATGGAAGAAGAAGAGTTGAGAGGAGAGGGTAATTAATGAGGGCTGAAGTAGGCTTTCTAGGACTTAAAACTTTACGCAAGTTCAGGAAAACATGAACAGAGAATGGAAGATCAGAGAACAATCTGAATTAGGTAAAGGGAACATGTAAGGGATTCTGAAAAATAGATTAGGTCAAAATATGAGTACACAAATTTTAGGCAGAACTGCAAATATGAAAGGGAATTTTGACTTTTTATAATGTCCTAGAAAAGTTGGATGAGATCTTTTGAAAGAATTTTTTCTCCTTACATTTCTTCCATTGCTGTGGAATCAACGTGACTGCTCTTACCAATACAATCAACATATGCACATGCGTTTGCATTAACAATCATATATGCAATGCTTGCTCATGAAAAGAGAAACATATAATACAGGGATATTTTATAAATAATTCTGTGTGTAAAGGGCATGTAATGACAAAACAAGGGTACAATTAAGATTTGAAAGTGTTATTTAGAGTGAAAATAACCTGGGAAGGGTTGAAGGGGAAACGAACGTTTTGAGGCATTTAAGTGAGCAAAGGCCTCAGTAGGGCAAGAAAAGTGATTCTAAAACCCCACCAACACAAAGGTAGTCCATTTCACAGTGCAGCCTGGGACCCCCATCTGGCCTATTTTCTCATTTTATGAGCACTTATAAGCATATAACTAAAAAAATAATAATAATAAAAAAACAATATCAGCATTCTAAAACAGAGCAAATTTTATTTTCTGTTCTTTATAATTTTTCTCTTTTTACTTTCCCCTAATTTATTGAAAATAAAAAGTTAGAAAGTATGTAAAAAGAGGCACAATCATAGGAAAAACTTCATATTGTATATAAATATTATGCAGTAGAGAAGATAAAACATT
Source organism: Rhinolophus hipposideros (assembly GCF_964194185.1). Lineage (NCBI taxonomy): Eukaryota > Metazoa > Chordata > Mammalia > Chiroptera > Rhinolophidae > Rhinolophus > Rhinolophus hipposideros. Next base: position 12,673,229 of record NC_138057.1, on the reverse strand, counting down.
TAAAAAACTGAGATTAGACTATTGACATCATCAAGGTGTCCAAAATAGTGACAGGTGTAACAAAAATGTTCAGCATCAATGATTTTACAAATTTTAGCCACGAACAAACTTACCAGTAGATCCCTCAACTCCTTTTCTCCCTCCCTCCTTCCCTCCTTCCCTCCCTCCTTTTCTCTTTAGGTCATTGCTTTCCTCCACTCTCTCCTCCAACCTGTCACCCCTGTTTGGTTCGGAATTCCCTTTATAAAGGTCCTTTTATAAGGCACACATCCGATTATAACACTGTTGGTTAAAGGCATGTTACATCCACCATGAGAGCCAATACTCTCCCAACTGCATCGCAGGCTCTCTTTCCCAGCACGTTTCTTCTCTCTTCTTTCTCAGTGTACCCTAAGCTTCAGCAACGTATCGGCAAGATAATTCCCCAAAGCCTTACACTTCTAGCCCCCACTAGGAAAGGAGGGAGAATGTGTAGCAGAAAAAGCAGGGCTTTGGCAAAAATTCATCTGGCCTCCACCACTTAGCAGTTTTGGGATGAAGGGGAAGTTGTTTGACTTTTCAATTCCTCCAATTCTTAATATATAAAATAAAGATAATGTCCTATCTATGATTATTGTGAAATACAAATGAGCTAACATATGTGAACTGTCCATTACGATACCTTTGACATTTTGTTAACTTTATGATGATAAACATGATGACAACTGTGCCGGATATTCCTCCTTTGCCTCTCCAGATCAGCTCTTTTCTTCCCCCCGTGGCTCTATATCCCAGGAGGCCTACATCAATATTTAATAATTAGGAAGAACTTCATTCTTTCGAGATACTCCAGGGGCATTTACATCACTTAAGTGCCTGCATCCAGGCTAAATTTTGACAATCACCTCTGTAATGTAATCTCACTGTGTGCAATGACATTTTGCCACCGTAAATAAGGCAAACTGCATCATTCCATTCATGTGTGACTTGCAGTGGCCTCTAGAGTAAAAAGTAAAGCTGTTGCATTGTATGGAAAAACATAACTTCTAAAACAAAAAGCTGAGCTGCCTTTTTCTTCCTTCCTTCCTTCCTTCCTTCCTTCCTTCCTTCCTTCCTTCCTTCCTTCCTTCCTTCCTTCCTTCTTTCCTTCCTTCCTTCCTTCCTTTTTTTTTTTTTTCTGCAAAATCCAGGGGGCTACACCTTTGAACTTGGCATATGAACCTTAGAACTGAGGAATTTCATATGGAGCAAGCCAGAGGGGATTTAATTCTCAATTAGATTAAAAGATCTAACTCAATGAGAAGGAATGTGTCCTTCTCTTTAGGAAGCATAGAAAGGCCCCACTTCAAAATAAATTCCTGCCTAGGAACCTTATGCAGAAGCCTCTTGATTAGGTTCGCTGATATTTTAATATTCTGCAAGCTTCAAACTTTCTAAGAATGCCAATGTGTATTAAACCTGCATATTTAATTTAAGCTATTTTATTTTTTATTCTCCCTTGGGCTTTAGAAACACTGCATTATTATTCAACATTGTTATATTAATATATGTCCTCTTAATTAAAAGAGAATTGGGTGCTTCAAAAAGAGTAATCCTTTTGAAACTTCTATTGTATTTAAAGCTGTGTCTCCATTCTTGTTTTCTCAGGGGAGTTTGGGCCCATTACCACCACCTGTAGGTCTCACTGTCACCTGTAACTCAATTTCACTCATTATTTCTAGTGCCAAGCTTACGAACTCATTCATCTAACTAGCTTTTTCTCTTAAGAATTGCAAATCTACTAGATTTCTCTCTCTCACTTTAGCTTTGCAGCATTCCTCACATAGTGAAAATACAAACTCTGTCTCTCTCTCTCTCTCTCTCTCTCTCTCTCTCTCTCTCTCTCTCTCTCTCACACACACACACACACACACACACACACACACACACACACACAGAAATTGAAGGTGAACATTAAGTAGAATTACTGCATTGTTGTGCTTGTTTTAATTACCCACGAAACCAGTTTTAGAGACAACTGTTTTTAGAATACAAGGTAATTCTTTTTCTAAAAAAGTGTCAGTGATGGTGGCAGGGTATTTTAGACCGTAGCTTCCCCTCACTTCCCAAATCTCTATCAATATTTGTCTCTTCGATTTTGTTATATGTCTTTTCTTTCTTCCTTCCTCTTCATTTTTTATTTCATTAACCATGTGCAGATTAAAGGTTAGCTCATTCCTTTATTCATTCAACCAAAAAGCATTTATTAAATGACTGCTATTGGCAAGACATTGTGGTATTTGGATTCCTCACTATACCAACAGCTTTCTAATTATTCTCCACGGCTATAGTTCCTCCTGCACTAGCAATACATTAAAATACTTTTTACCTTTTTTAATTTTTTATTTCTTTGTTTGCAAAATTTCAGTGATATACTATTGCCTGTTGGTTTTGTTTTACATTCAAGAATTCTGGTACGTGAGTACAACCTACTTGTCCAACTTAGCCTCCCATGATTGCCAAATGTATTTAATCAATGATAATTTCTAGCAAGGTTTATTAGCTTGCTATTCTCTGTAAACACACTATATTTTCTCACCTCTCAACAATAAAGCCATATTTGCAAATCAATTAAAAACAGGTGAAAACACACTTCTTACTCGGTCTTCTCCCAGATTTTTACTATGTATAATTTAGAAGATTTGCTTTGGCATTTCTCAACAAACATGAGGCTATCTGCAGCATTTCCCAAGAAAATGGTTCTCCTTGTTATTTCCTATGTATTCTTTAAGGTCCAAATTGAATATACAACTAGGATAAACATATTTTCAGATAAAAAGGCATTGTGCAGGAGACATTTTAATTCTTTTTTCCCAAAAGAAAATGAGTACAGTTGAAACTGGCCAGAACTTTGTTAAATAAGGACATTCCAACTGCATTGTTCCACTGAAACTTTGCTCATAGAGTTCATGATGGTTCTACAGTCGAGATAATGAAAATAATCACCAGCAACATTTTTTATTCCAAAATACATTTATGATGGCTTATAGTGATGTATAAATTATCAAGATAAGATAAATAGGGGAAAAAGAAAGAAAAAAATAAGGACAAAAGAAGAGGTGGAAAATGAAAAAAAAGGAAGGAAAGACAAGGAAAAAGATGAGGGGAACTGGTAGAAAAGTAAGATGAAGTCACAGCCAGAGTGAAATTATAGAACAAATCTCTTATCGTACAGAATATTCACTTCTTTGTAACTCACCAAGTTGGGACAGAAAAAGTCACCATCCACACATAAGGGTGCTATTAAAAGATTACTACTGTTCCTTAATAAATTACTATTTTGGGGGCAAATGACTACACCAGATTAAAGACAAGGATTCAGCGTTCACAGCTTACTTAGTTCCCTGTGCCAGGCTGCTGCCCATCACAGAAAACAGCTTTCAAAGGTCACCGCAGAGCAAACAAATGGAGAAATGATACTTGCATTTGGGGCTGACATTTGCAAATTTTCTTAAGGGTTCCTACTAATTAGCAGCAGAGAGCAAAACAAGTGTGAAATGGTGAAATGACACATGCTGGAGGGAAGGCGGGAAGCTGGGAGAGAGGAAGTGAAGAATGGTTCTATTTTAAAAGGATGCTTAATTCTATTATAACAGACTGTTAGCCTTTTACTTACATTACTGTTTGCTGAAACTCTGTAATTTTCCAAGTAACAATGGATCTGAGTTTCACCCATAAACCTCCATGGAAGCAAACAGACTGTAAAAGTCACTCTAATGGAGGCTTCTTCATTGGCCAAAGCATCCTAACAGAACACAGACTTGTAAAGCAATGTGCATTTGACATACTGTGTTGCCAGACTAATCCTAGATTGTGCCACGTAAATCATGAGGGAATAATGGAAGACACAAAGGAAGAAAGGGAGGGGAGAAATACAGAAAGGAGAAGCAATCCGATTATTTCACTACCTTGCTTAAAATTCTTTCCCCAGCCCTTTAGCCTATAAAGGGAGGTAGTGATGAATGACTGTTGGGAAACACCAGCACTTATCTTTGGCAACAGACAGTCTGGGTTTAAATCTGGTCAGCAACACCCTGGGTGACCTAGGGTACATTGCTTATCCCTTGTAATTTTAAATTTCTTCATACATATTATACAAATATTATGAATATTCACCTTTATATGGTTGCCTAGCTGCAATGACTTTATAAAACACTGAGCACAGTGTATGACTAGTAAAAATTCTCAAAAAATCTTAAGTGTTATCATTATAATTAGTTTGAACATGGACTGGGAGATTTGGAAAAGTCTTGAGAGGATTATTCTTCTATGTATAGATGAGAGAACTTAGGTTCAGGGATGTTTCCCAACTTTCTCAAAATCATCCACATAGGAAGATGGTCATTTGTTCCACAGTCCAGAGCCTTTGTATATGACAAAAGAGAACAGCTTGCTTTGAAGTTAATAAAGAATAAAAAATTTACAACATTGCCTCATGGGTGGTGCCTGAATTTGTAACATTGGCTCCAAAGGATGTTGTAAACATTGTTAGAAATTAATTTTATCTTTAAGGTCATATTTACTATATTACTTAATGGTGAAAGAAACATGGGACAGGTCTCCAATAACCAGCTCCTCACACAAATCATCTTAACTCCCACCAGGCACATGTCAGTAAAATTATTTTCATGTAGTCATTTTTCTAGAAATAACAGCTCATGTGTTCAAATTAAGATTTTTGGAGACCAAGTGGGAAAGTTTGTGTTGTGTGCCAGCTACTGATGGTAATTATTTTCTATGCTCCTGCTACTCACTTCTGCTCTCACTCAACTGACATCTTCACATAGAGTACAGCTATCTCATCTGTCAGAAAGGCCAGGAAACACAATCTTAATACCCACCTCAGCTTTCCTTCCTGGAGGAAGAAATCAGACCCATCCCACTTATTTCTTATGTTGGTATCTACATATGTACAATTTTACCATTCACCCTGAACTTGGCTGTGGATAGTGGCATTCGTCAGTCACTTTTATTGAATCTAACGTGGCTTCTTGAATAATGTTAAATGCTTAAATATATTCCCCAGTTGCGATTCTGAAGTATAGAATTCAGATTTTAATAGGCTTCAAATTCAGATTTCTGATTTCAAAGCTAACTCAATCAGTGTATGTGTGTGTGTGTGTGTGTGTGTGTGTGTGTGTGTGTCTGCGCGTGCGCTATGTTTCAAAGCCAGGAGCTGAAGATCACACAGTAACACAGTAACAGTGCCCAGTACATGTGAACATGCTGGTACAGTTGTTACCCAGCTCCTGAAACAGCTGCTAGAGTCACAGTTATTGCTTGCCAGAGTGGGGGAGACTTCAGACTTCATCTGGCCCATTAATTTCATTCCACTAATGATAAAACTGAGACCAGGGAAATGTAAATCATACACTGAGAAAGAGAGAGAGAGAGAGAGAGAGAGAGAAAGAGGAGGAGGAGGAGGAGGAGGAGGAGGAGGAGGAGGAGGAGGAGGAGGAGAAGGAGGAAGAGGAGGAGGAGGGAGGGAAGGGAAGGAGGAAGGAAAGGAGTTCAAATTTGATTCATTCTTCTTAAAAATTTATTTTCCATTTTATTATCTAATATGTATGTAATTAAATGACTAACCATGAAAGCTAGGAGACCCATGAACCACCCAGAGTTGAACAGTTGTTTGTTTTATGGGGGATTTGTGCTAAAAAATAACAAGACACTTCTCATATTAAAATAAAAATGCTGAGAGTCATTATCAGCACTACACAGACATAAAGATAAACATGCTTCCCCCAAAACAGGCTGAAAGGCTATTTAGGTTTTTTGCTCAACTTAGAAAACAAGCATGCAATAAAACAGGACAAAACTGAGTGCCAGAGCTCGGGGTCTCATGAGCTATGGTAGGACTTAAACCCTGGCATTAATGAGAGCATGAGGCTGCTGAGCGCTTTATGACTGCCAGTGGCTTGTTATTTCCAAGATGAAGACCAACAAAATATAGTAAGGGCAAGTTTGTTCTTGATTAAACTCTACAGTTGAAAAAAATGCAAACAATAAACACAGTAAGTGGGAAATTCATGGTGTCTATTTTACTTGCATTTTAGTGCCGTATAGTCTCGGACAATTTGCTTTGTTATCTTGAAATTCCAAGCATTTTTCTTCTTATTGAAACCTGAAAAGCTAATTGTTGATCAACAACAATTTCAACATTTTTCATAGACTACTTTTGAAATGAGATGAACGGGAACAACGAATGTCACAGTAGTTAATTGATGAGAATAAGGTCTGGTTCTCTTACAAATGGCTTTACCCTTAGTGTCAACATGTAGGCCAAACAAAACGGGCTGAGATTCAAGAAGTTGCTAAGAGTTCACAACACATCTCTGAAGGCTGCTAGCTGCAAAAACATATTCTCAAAGGAAGCTGCTCATCTCTGGGAATTCTCTCTTTTCCTTTAAAAATGACAACACATCATTATAAATCAGGTGGTACAGGAGAGCCTTCTAAAAAAAACAAATGTATGAATTTTATATCTGGGGGATATAAAAACATGCTAAGATTAGTTATTTCAACAACAGAAACTCCTGAGAAAAAGTGATATTTAATGAACTATATACTCCTTTTTTAGGCTTTATTTCAAAATCTTTTAAGGATATCAAGGATCAAAAGCATTTTCTCCTCAGCTTTTTCCCCCGTGTTTTGTTTTGTTTCGTTTTCATTGTGGTAAAATACACATAACATAAAATTGACCTTCTGTATCGTTTTTTAAAACCACTTTAGTGAAATATGACTGATATGTAAAAAGATGTAGGTATTTAATGTATTCAACTACTCAGTGAGTTTGGAGACAAGTATATACTAGTAAAGCTGCCACCATCCTGGCCACAAACATATCCACCACCTCCCAAAGTTTCCTCCTGCTCCTATTATTATCATTATTATTATTTTGTTTATGTGTGTGTGTGTGTGTGTGTGTGTGTGTGTGTGTGTGAGGTAAAAAGATTTAATATAATATCTACCCTCCTAGCGTTTTTAAGTGGACAGTTAAGTGTCATCAATTAACATTCATTTGTTGTGCAATCATCTCTACCATCCATCTCCAGAATGTGTTTCCTTTTGCACAAGTGAAATGATACACATTAAACAATAACTCTCCATTCTCCCTACCCCTCAGCTCCACAACCACCATTCTATTTTCTGTCTCTGTATTTCGACTACTCTAAATACTTCATATAAATAGAATAATACAGTATTTGTCTTGTGACTGGCTTATTTCACTTACTAGGATGATATCCCCAAGGTTTATCCATGTTGTGGCATATTTCAGAATTTCCTTCCTTTTTAATGCTGAATAATATTCCATTGAATGTATGTACCACATTTTGCCTATCCATTCATCTGTCCATGGACCCTGGGTTGCCTACACATTTTAGCAGTTGTGAATAAGGCTATGAACATGAGTGTACAAATATCTCTTCAAGACCCTGCTTTCAGTACTTTTGGTTACATACCCAGAAGTGGAATTGCTGGATTACACAGTAAATCTATTTTTAATTTTTTGAGAAACTGCCATACTATTTTCCACAGTAGCTGTACCATTTTACATCGTTAACAACAGTGCACAAGGTTTTCCAATTTCTCCACATCCTCTCCAACACTTGTTATTTTGTTTCTTTGATAGTAGCCATCTAATCGAGTGTGAGGTGATATCTCATTGTGCTTTTGATTTGCATTTCCAAAACAATTAGGCATGTTGAAGATCTTTTCATGAGCTTATTGGACATGTGTCAGTCTTCTTTGAAGAAATATCTATCAAGTTCTTTGCTCACTTTTGAATTTGGTTGTTTGTTTTTTGTTGTTGAGTTTCGGAGTACTCTATATATTCTGGATATTCCTTATCACATATATGATTTAGAAATATTTCCCCATTCTGTAGGTAACCTTTTACTCTACTGATGGTAACTTTTGATGCACAAAAGTTTTTAAATTCTCATGAAGTCCAATTTGTCTACTTTTTATTTTGTTACCTGTGCCTTTGGGATCATATCCAAGAAATCATTGCCAAATCCAATGTTGTAAAGCTTTTGTACTATGGTTTCTTCTAAGAGTTTTATTGTTTTAGGTCTTATGTTTAGGTCCTTGATCCATTTGGAGTTAATTTTTGTATATAGTGTTAGGTAAGGATCCACCTTCATTCTTTTATATGTGGATATCCAGTTTTCCCAGCACCATTTGTTGAAAAGACTGCCCTTTCTCTATCGAATGGTCTTAATACCCATGTAAAAAATCATATGTGAGGAGTTTTTCTGAGTTCTCTATTCTATTCCATATATATGTATATATGTATATGTCTTTATGCCGATACCACACTGTTTTGATTACTATAGTTTGTAGTAAGTTTCGAAATCAGGAAATGTGAGTCCTCCAACTTTGTTTTTCTCTTTCAAGATTATTTTTGCTATTTGAAGTCTCTCGAGTTGTCATATGAATTTTAGGATTGACTTTTTAATTTCTTCAAAAAACGCCATTGGGATTTTGATAGGGGTTGCACTAAATATGTTGATTGGTTTGGATGATATTGACATTTTAACTTTTTAATTATTTCAATTCATGAACTGGATGTCTTTACATTTATTTATGTCTTTAATTTCTTTCAGAAATACTTTGTAGTTTTCATTGTACAAGTCTTTTTCTTCTTTGGTTAAGTTAACTCCTAAATATTTTATTACTTTTGGTGTTATTGTGACTAAAACTGTTTTCTGAATCAGTAATCAGAAATCTCCTAACAAAGAAAAGCCATGGGCATAATGGCTTCACTGGTGAATTTTGTCAAGCACTTAAAAAACAATTAATACCAAACTTTCTCAAACTTGTCCAAAAATTTAAAGGAAGAGACTATTTCCTAATATAGTCGATCAATCCAGTATTGCCGATACCAGAGCCAGACAAAGACACTACAAGAAAATAAACTTATACCCTAATATTATTTATGAATATTGATGCAAAATCCTCAAGAAAACAGAATTCAGCAGCATATTAAAAGAATTATATACCATGACCAGGTGAGATTTATTCCTAGAATTCAAAAATGCTTCAACATATGAAAATTGATCAACGTACTAAACCACATTCACAGAATGAAGGAAAAACAGATGAACAATCATCGCAATTGATGCAGGAAAAGCATTTGACAAGTTCAATAGCCTTTCATGATAAAAACACTCAATACATTAGGAATAGCAGAAACTACCTCAACATAATAAAGGCTGTATATGAAAAACCCACAGCAAACATCATACTTAATGTCAACAACTGAAAACTTTTCTTCCAAGATCGGGAACAGGGCAAGAATACTCTCTTTTGCCACTTCTATTCAACATAGCACTGAAGTCCTAGCCAGAGTGATTAGACAAGTAAAGGAAATTTTAAAAAAAATAAAAAAAAATTGTAAAAGAAGATATAAAATTATCTCTGTTCACAGATAATATGATCTCATGTGCAGAAAACCCTAAAGAGTACACAAAAAAACAACCGTTAGAACTAAGTGAATTCAGCAAAGTAGCTATTTGCAGCAGGGTACTGAGTTAATACACAAAGAGCAGTTGCATTTCTATATATGAACAATGAACAGTCTATAAAGGAAATTAAAAAACAAAACAAAACATCTCCTTGGCTTCTTAAGAATTTACATCAAAATATGTTTGGAGGTAAACAAGAAGAAATACCATTAATAACAATAACATGCATTAGAAAATTAAGTTTTTATTTAAAAATATTTCATAAGAAACTGTCATTCGTCTTTTACTTAACATGACAAATAAATGGAATATTTTAATTTTGGATATGTTAGGATTTATCTACAATTTAAACCTTCAATTTATGGTTAGAAAGTGACTTTCCCAAGTTTTCAAAGCTAGGTCTTTATTCATAGTCTATGCTATCTGCTTCTCTCCTCATAAAATGCATATACATAACTATATGTAAATGTAATTAAAGAATGAGGTAAAGAGAACTCTATTAGGCATAAACAATTTTTCCCCTTAGATCTCCCTTCAGTAGCTCTTTTGCAATAGACAAATCATTGCTCTCCCTTGGCTTGATTTTCCTCATCTGGAGAAAAATAATGGAGGGAACTTTATTAATGTCATCTGGCCTGCACAAGTTGTCATAGTGGTTTTTCCAGCTGTTCTCCACTGTGCTAAACTATCCAACAGGGTACTTCAGGGACTAAAACTTGAAAACTATGGGCTCGAATGTTGGTGGGTTTGTGGTATCATTTGCTGTGCAGATGGAGTTGGATCCATCCTTCCTATTTTGCATATACTTTATATAGCAGCTAAGCTACGTCTGTATTATAAAGTCATACTTGATTGTAAGATTAATTTGAAGTCAGGATTCCACCACTAATGTTGATTATTAAGATGATTAAATAGACTGGTGCTTTGGAAGAGGCTTAAAAAATATAAAAGGTATTAATATTATAATTTAATCAGTATTAATTTAATAATAATTATTTAATTCCAATAATATGTTTCTTAGTAAAGTGAATCACAAAACTGCCTGTTCCAAGACATATATTAGCACTGAATCAGAGTTGTTCATAAGCAAAGCAGCAGCTTGTCTTTTTTTATAAAATTTATTTGATAAGTGAGGGGAACAGACTCCATAAGCTTTCTACCCCAGGGTTTCCTATTCTAGGTGTTCAGCTATCAAAATTCAAAATAATAAGACTTTGAAAACTATGCTATGTTAATGTTTTCATGTGAAGGATCCCTGAGGCTTTAGGATTTCATTTATTGCCTAGGTCCAGATGACGACCTAGCACACCTTTATTTATTCTGATCCAGCTCTTGAAGCAAGTGGGAACTCATAAAATTACTGATGACCTAAAACGTGCGTGCACACGTGTATTTATTGAAACACACACACATATAGGTAGATAGAGGTCTTTCAAAGTACTTTTCCTCGCCAATTGCTTACTAGCCTTTAAAATCTGCTGCTAAAGAAGAGGGTGGATGTCTCAGTCATTCAGGCTGCTCCAACAATTTCCCATAGAATCGGTTTAAAACATGGGCTTAAAAACAAACACTTATTTCTCATAGTTCTGGAAGCTGAAAGTACAAGAGCAGGATGTGGGCATGGTCTGGTTCTTCGCAGGAGACCTCATCTTGCTATGTCCTCACATGGTGGAGAGAGATCTAGCTAGCTCTGTGTCCTCTTCCTAGCAAGGTACTGACCCCATCCATAAGGCTCCACCAATCATGACCTAATGACCTCCCCTAAGCCCCACCTCCAAATCTACCACATTAGGATTAGGGTTGCAACATAGCAGTTTTGGGGAGAACACAAACATTCAGTCCATTGTGGGAACAGATGGGCTGATGTTTGGTAATGGTTTTCCAAACCATGACCTGGTTTAGAATAAGGAGATTAGAGAAAGTGCTCCTAAGTGATCGTGGATAACATATTTGCAGTTCCAACTATATGCTTAAAATCCTGAAAGTCCCTGATGTGTAATTATCTGTTAGACTGCTGAATTTGAGTCATCTTCTATCAGGAGTGGAGGCTGAGAAGGGTGTGGGCATTCATGAAGTATGGCAATGAGTCATTTATTAATGAGTGAACTAAGCTGACTCTGCTTCAGCCTACTCTCCACTGGGCTTCACTGTTCTGTGGTTTTTGCCACAGAAATGATGGATGTTTGTCTCTGAGAAAGTAGTGGTTTTGTACCAATAATATATCCTCAGGAAATCACTAAGTACATGCATTAAGATTTTGCGCGTAGAACATTATTGAAAAGTTATTTATTATAGTAGAGCATTAGAAACCACTGTAGAATTCCAAAATAAGGGGACTATTTAAGTAAATATATAGTATGTATAAACAGAGAAATTTGGGGTCTAAAACATGACACTGTAGAAAATGATTTCATGGCATGGCAGGTAGTCATTCATTATACTGTTAAATGACAACAGCGACACAATATGTATAACGGGAGAAAGAGATAAACACAGAGCAGACAAGAAAACCTAGATATGTACCCAAATCCCTCATAATAGCAAATTCTTCAAAATGTATTTTGAATATAAGTCACTTTGCATGCTTGTTCTTTCTGTTTTTAGCCTCCAGCTTGTCTGTTTTCACTTTTGAGACATGAAACACTTTTTGGAAGCTAGCAGACAGTGTCACGTATTTAAAATCACATTTGGATGTTAACACTTTCCAAAACCTTCTGTGGTATCCCATTACATACTCTTTACCATGGTCTGCAAGACCCTGCATGAAATGGCCCTGCCTCCGTCTGCTATCTCATTTCCTGATGCCATCCTGGAGCTCACTAAGCTTCTGTCATAAGAACACTCTTCCAAGCTTTTTCCCTTTTCCGGGTTTCTGAAGGTGCATTCCTTTTCCCTGAATATTCTCCAGGTGCTGATACTTCAGGTCCCAGCTTAAGTGCCATGTCCTCAAATACAGTCACAATCTTAAGTAAAGTAAGCCGTGCTATAGCCTGTATCATTTTCTAGAATAATACCTTTATCATGTTGTATTTTATTTGTCTATCTGGCTCTTTACAGAAAAAGTATTAGACAATAAGTTCCATGAAAGTCATAATCATGTCTGTTTTGCTCATTATGGTACAGTGGCTGGCACATAGTAGGTCCTAAAAATAATTGTTACATAAATGCATGAACAACAATCTTAACTTATTTGGTATATTTACATGAATTGTGATCTCTATTACAATCAGAAAGACCGACAATAATTGAAGCCATTGTGCAGGTTTTAATTTTTACAGAATATAATGTACCCTGTTGAATGAAAGCCTTGAAAAAAAAAATAGTTCCATTTATTTGTTTAGTTTTTACTTTACCAAAAAAGTGATATTAAATATTGAGGATTTTCATGTTATTCAATGAGTTTGTCAAAATCTTTGGCAAAGCGCTCATCACACCACTATCACGTGACAAAAAGAAGTAGCTACAGAAGATATAGAAACAATCTGGCTCCGCTGTTCACACAAGTAAAGCAATGGAATTACATTCTTTTCGTAAAATTAAACATTTTCTGTTAAGTAAATATACTTCATCATTATCCATTTTAATTAAAGATGTTAGATTAATAAGCTTGGACAGGAGTTTTCATTATAATCTACAGCATTCCTGAAAAAAAACAAAATTGCTATGGTTTCTCTCCTTTGTGGTTCTTGAATTTAAAACATTCACACACACACACACACACACATACACACCCGTTTCTCAGAATATTTTGAACATCTACCATTTACTAATGTGTCTCATCAACTCACTCTCACTTAAAATAGATTTTTAAATTAAATTTGCTTCAAGAGATATCACCTTTTGTGAAGCAGTAATTATTTTGAGCGAGATAGGGAAACTCAAGATTGCAAAGTGCTCCAGTTGAATTACAATGAGCGGATGCCTTCCATCCCAACACATGCAGCCCCAAATCCTGCACAAGAAATCCTTAAAATGTCTATCAAGAAAAAAATTTTGACATGTTATCTCTTCACTGTAAGTATCTTAGAAAAGGTCAGAACCTGTCTGGAAATCGATGAACAGTGAAGTGGTTTTGCTCCGAGAGAGAGAGCAGCAGAGCCTAAGAAGTTGTTCTTATTGAAGATGTAAGCTTTGAATGTTAAGATAAAGGCATGTAGTACAGCATAAAGTTCTTTGTATTTTAAAATCAAATGCACACATTTTCTTATTACACCTTCAGAATTGAGGAATTATATGTATGTACTCAATTCTGTGTACCAATAAAAGAAATACATGGACATACACATACGTAGTTATATACCCTCACAGCCCTTTCCAAATACACAATTTACTACAAGTATCAAGTACATAAATGTGGAGGTTGAAACTGCAATTCTGGCCTAGTAGGGAAGTAATCATTGCTGTTAGAAACTTTTTCTTGCACTCTAGTAAAGGTTCAGATAAACAGACTTTTTCAATTACACACTGGTATGACATGATTAAAAGAAGTCAGTTGTGAAAACGGTTAGTCTGTGAAGGACTCTAGCGAGGCCATATTGTCCCTGATTTTTTAGGGCATAGAATGAAAGGGAAGGGAGGGAAATTTCAAGCCAATGGGGTAGGTTAAACCAAACTCTATTTAGAGTGGCTGTAGTTCAGTGGTGTTTGGTTCCATTCCATTAATAGACAGCACTATGAAAACCAACATGGTTTTAGGCTTTGGTTATATAGAGATGAATAACCCACAGAGAGAGATGTAAACATAAGAAGAGAATTATAGTGAAGTGTACCAAATAATGACCTAAAGTTGAAATCTGGAATTGATCTGCAAAGATGAATTAGAGACTGAGCTGTAAACTTTGAACTAAAAAGTAAGGTTTCAAAAACGGAGGAGAAAAAAGTTACCATGTTCCCACAGGGTTGCTCTGTATAAAGTTATTTATGTAAGATTCTCAAGAGGACAGATAGTATTAGTTGAGGAGATAGCAGAGATGTATCTATAAAATTACATACTTAGTGAACAAATGCTTCCATTTTTTCATTATTCATCCCAAAAAAGGAAGAGAATTAGAGAAGCATCACCATCAAAAAATGAGATGCTAGCCCATTTCAGTGATTCCAAGAATAAGAGAAAAGCACAAATTTTCTGACATGATGTTTCCATATCTTTCCTGTTCTTTGGACTTCATGGTTAGTAAGGAAATTTTAAAATACACAAAAATGTTTTCATATTTTGGGATAGATATCCAGAAGAGGTATGGCTGGGTGACATGGTAATTCTATTCTTAATTTTTTGAGGAACCTCCAAACTTCCTTCCATAGTTGCTACACCAGTCTGCATTCCCACCAACAGTGTATGAGGGTTCCTTTTTCTCCACAGCCTCTCCAGCAACACTTGTTATTACTTGTTTTGCTAATAATAGCCATTCAAACAGGTGTGAGGTGGTATCTCATTGTTCTTTTGATCTACCAAAAAAATCTGAGAATACTTATCCATAAAGAAATTAAGTGTGTGAACTTGTTGCAATAATGTTGCTAACCTTTTTTGATATAAGGAGGATTACTCATTATGAATTTGTACCAAGTGGACAAACAGTTAACCAAGTTTATTATTTGGAAGTGCTGAAAAGGCTGCATGAAAAAGTTAGAGGAAAGTGACCAGAACTTTTCACCAATAATTCATGGCTCTTGCATCACGACAATGCACCAGCTCACACGGCACTGTCTGTGAGGGAGTTTTTAGCCAGGAAACAAATAACTGTATTGCAACAACCTCCCTACTTACCTGATCTGGCCCCCAATGACTTCTTTCTTTTTCCCAAAATAAAGGAAATATTGAAAAGAAGGCATTTTGATGACATTCAGGACTACGGTAATATGACAACAGCTCTGATGGCCATTACAGAAAAAGAGTTCCAAAATTGCTTTGAAGAGTAGACTAGGCACTGGCATCAGTGTATAGCCTCCCAAAGGGAGTATTTTGAAGGTGACCCTAGTGATATTCAGCAATGAGGTATGTAGCACTTTTTCTGGGATGAGTTCCCAAACATAATTGTCAGACCTCATATGTGTACTCATATTTTCACTGCAGCATTATTCACAGTAACCAAGGCATGGAAACAACCGAAGTGTCCTTTGATAGATGATTGGCTAAAGAAGACATGGTACATATATACAATGGACTATCAGAAAAGATGAAACATCGCCATTTGCAACAACATGGATGGATCTTGAGATTATCATGCTAAGCAAAATAAACCAGACAGAAAAAGTCAAGAACCATATGACTTTACTCATATGTGGGACATAAAACTGAAAGCAACAAACAAACAAGACAAACAAACAAAAACTCATAGACACAGACAATGGTTTAGTTTTACCAGGAGGAAAGCGGGGGACGGTAGGAGGAGAGGTAGAAGAGGGTACTACATTTTTTCTAAATATTGCTTCCTGCCTAGCCACCTGTATGTCATTGTTTGTAAGGGAGACAGAAGGAGACAGAGCTAGGAGATTATTTACATTCACTGCTCTAGTTCAGGTGGGGACAGGGATTACTGTAGGGCTACAGATCACAGGAACGTATCAGAGTGTCACTGTTATCTACAAGGGAAATATGAGCCACATACAAAGAGAGTGAGAGGAAACTCTATCAAAGTTTAGGCGACTTTACTCTCTCTCCTTTTCTCTTTCTTTGTGTCAAACCTAGAGGTTTGTACAAAGTGAGATAGCCCTGCATTGTGATATTTACAAGGAATAACTAATTTGGAATGTCTTTTCCTGTAGTCATCATTATTTTATGCCCATATCGAGAAGAATTAGATTTTCTCATCTGGTATATAAACACTTTGTGACTTAAGATTCTGAGGTATTAATGCTTGAAAAAGACTAAACATATTTCAAAGATTCTGGAATGGTTGAAGATGATACAGTTCTTGGTAGTATACGTCGTCAAATTACAATTTAAGATTTCTCATGGCAGATGTGAAATGTCTTTTCTTCTGTTACAACTCTCCTGATCGCTATGATTTTATGATTTTATGATTTTATGATTTTTATGATTTTAGAAAAGAACAGAACTTACAGAATATTTGGAGATAACATAGCCATCTATAAAATTTTTGTAAACTATTCCCTTTCTGAGTGAAGTTTGAAAGGGAGTATACCCTGAAATATTAAGAAAATATACTAAGACTTTGTATGTCAGAACAAACTCCATTTCTTCCAAATTATTCTTAGACACTAGAAAGGAAAGAGAATAAGTGAATGTCAATGACTTGAAATTTTTTCAAAAGGAAATGAATCCACAAAACTGAAGTACCAGTGAATGCTCTTTCTGGTTTTTCAGCTATGTTTACAGGATTACATATGTATTTTGACAATTAAATCAATTAATGATGCTACCTATCATTAAATTAGGTGACATACTATTTAAAATAGAATTTCCAGAATAACTAGTGACAAGGTTTAAATTTCCTCAAGACAATTTTAAGAGAGGATAAATCTTATGATAATTATACATATTTATAAAAGAGTCACATGTAAAGAAAGCTGAATTAGGCAGTACTTCATTTTCTTCCACTTTATTTTTTTTTTAAACATGGGGTATCTGTTTTAGAGGACTAATTTCACTTGACCAAAATTTAAGTTCTTAATTGTGGTTCTTCTTGGGTTGGGCAAAGAAGATGTAGAATATTTAGTTATTTTCTCCTTTTTAGGATATAATTCACAGAAATTACATAATGTATTTTGTTTTTCCTCCTGTCTTAAAATCATTAATTTGAGAAACAGTTCCATGAACTGTCCTATTTATCAAGTTAGATGTCAATGGAAACATCATGAAGCGTCTCAGCCACTGTCTTTCCCTTGTCTCTGGCAATAGTGTTAAAGCTGGTCCCATGGACTCCGGCCACTAATTTTCATTGATTGCTTTCCTCTTTCCTACATAGTCTGCCATGCTAATTTACAAGAAAATTAAGCCACTTAGTAGTATCAATTTCATGTATACAGATTGCAAAAAGGGCAACAATACTTTTTAGCTCCTCTCATCAAGAAGAGGAATGTCTTGCCCTACCACTGAAACTGGGCTGGACTTACAAGTTACTTTGTTTAAAAGAAGGTTAAGGAAGGAAGTTGTGCAAATCCTGCCTATAGATTTTAAGAGCCCTTTCTTGGATTGCTGCCACCATGTGAATAAGCCCAGGCTAGCTTGCTGGAGAAGAGACCAACTATAAGAGAACCATGAAGGTGGTACCATCTGGGACCAGTCAACCCCCTCTTAACACACCAATTGACAGCAAATGTATAATCAAGCCCACAGGGATCGGTAGAGTCCAGGTATAATAGAAAGAACTACCCAGAAAAATTATGAACTAAGTTAATGGTAGTTGCTTTTAAGCCACAACATTTTGGGGTAGTATTTTGTGGAGCAATAAACAACTGACACTTAATTCCATGTCATTTTAATATATCCATGTAACAACACATTAATAACTGTACTTTTGTGCCATAATTTCATCTGGTATCCCCGTTATGACAAGCAGGCTAGATTTCTCTTTAGCACTACATTTACCTATACTCATGTAAATAAGTTCCACCATAAGAGCTGGGATTACCCAAGAGGCACTGGAGTGCAATAGTTAAAGGGTCAGGTCCTAGCACTTCTTTTGAACCCCTGCCATCAAATACTGGTTCTTTGATGTTAGATTAATGAATTTCTCCATTTTTTCCCCTTGTAAAATAAAGGTAATAATACAACTTTATAGACCTGTAATGAGTAGAAAATAACATAACATGTTTAATGTTTCATATGTCATAGCTATTCAATGGATTTTTATTTTTAAATTTTCTAGCACACTACAGTGGCTCTGATGTGTTTGATTAATATATGCTTACTATATTGTTTCAAGCCCTTTAACTCTCACAGCTTTTCTTTCTTTAAATGCCTTTATAGTCTGTACTTTATAATGAAGAAAAAAAACTCATACAGAATTTACTATGTGAAAGAAACTATTGAATATGCTCTCAATATTATGCCATGTTGCAGCTCTTTTCCTTTTATCACGACCTGGAACATTCCCATCATGTGCTCACATTGCTATGGGTGATATCCAACATTATAGCCTTTTTATTGTCTTATTTTTTGGAATGGGGGTTAGATATTTCTCTAGTCAGAATCAAATCAAAAGGAACATTGTGTTTAATGATTCAGAACAATAAAATCAGAGATCTTATCTACTAAGACATCTTCTCCAAGGAGTAATGTCTTAATGCTCAGTGCACCAGCTACCTACAACCTATGCTAATCAAATGTGTTTTCACAACATGACGGCTGCCCAGAGAAGTCAAAATGGGAACTCTTTTAAAGAATGATTTCTTTAGCATCTGATTATGTTTTTGTTGTTGTTATTGTTAAATGTAGATAAATTACTTCCGTTTTGAAATGCTTACTCAGCCTGCTTCTTTTGGAGATCCACTTTAGCCATATTTTCATTTCAA
This sequence comes from Rhinolophus hipposideros, assembly GCF_964194185.1. Lineage (NCBI taxonomy): Eukaryota > Metazoa > Chordata > Mammalia > Chiroptera > Rhinolophidae > Rhinolophus > Rhinolophus hipposideros. The sequence continues at coordinate 12,654,267 of NC_138057.1, read as the reverse complement.
GTTTGAATTCATCTATAACTATAATTTTCTTTGCCTCAGAGGAGAAAGTCATTTGTTTTGAAGTTGAACATAGTTAAGGTATTTTGAACTGTATCACTAAAATCAACTACTTAAAACAAAATTCGTTTTGCTGTATGAAGCTCAAATGAAAGGTTAATACAAACATATTCTATAATAAATAATAGTAATTTATCCTATCCATAAACTTTTAAAAAAATCTAGATAAAACTTCTTCCCAAAATAAAAATGCCTACATTTATATGGCTATATATAAAACATATAGTTCATCTTAAAACATGTCAATATTTATTTGTATAAAATAGTAGATGGATAACTAACTAGCAAGGTAGACACAATACACCAAAAAAGTTAACAATTCAGGGATTGAGGGTATCCGATCTTAATTTTTAAATTTAACTGTGAAAAATAAGTAAAATAGAACATGTTTAAAAAAAGTAAAAATAATTTAAAAAATAGAAATAAAATTTAACTGTGAAAAATGACCACAACTGTACATTAAATTCCGATGTCAATTATAACAGTGTATGAGATGTATTAAAAATCAGGTAGGTGACAATCCTGAAATCTAAGAATAAATTCTATTTATTCTGTATTTGTGGAAGATGAATAACTGCCTAGTTGATTAAAAAAAACACTGTCATTTCAAATATACATGGGACTTATAATACCGGGACTGATCTCATATATCTGAAAAATAAGTAACTTTTCTGTTGATGTTTTTAAATAAAACTGTAAGTTCAGTGGATCAGCAGTTATATTTACAATGGTATTAATTTGGAAGGTGGAAAAGGTGGGAAATATTTTGCATCGAGTAGCACAAGTCTACCAACCATTGCTGGAAAAACAATTCAAAAGAGTGTTTTGTTTTATTTTGTTGTTTGTTAGTTTGAAGAAAGCACAGTCAATAGAAGCTTTTAAATATGCAGGATAATTGTGATGTTTTTGTATCTTTTGCCATGTTTGTAAAAGATGAGGGTAGAGAGAGGCTGCTTCTGAGAGGCACATGGCTCAAACGGATGTTTAAATCCCATGCAAAAAGATGAGGCTCAGTAGACATAGTCTGAGGGTATCTGAATGAAGGAAAATTGCACCAAGCATGTGTTCCTTGCTTTCATGCCTGGAGCATTTCTGTTTTTATTAGAGACACAAGAAGTGCACAGACCATCAGCTACCTGTCAAACTCCTGTTTAAGAATCAAGATCCAGCTCAGATGTAAATTCTTCCCTTCTTCCCCCTATGACTTAATAGCATGAGGTTCAGATTTTTTATTGGAACTCTTATTACATTTTGCTATAATTTTCTTTCCAAAGGTATCCTTTCTCTAGCTCTCTCACTCTAGCTCTCTCTGCAATATTAGTATCCATTCAGAGGTCAATGACATTGGATTTTCATCTCATTCATTCATCCATTTATTCAACAAATATATGCTGAGCACCTACTGTAAGCAAGATACTATACCACTGGCTGACGATACAATTTTTTTTTTTAAAGCACAGTTTCCACAGTCAAGAGCCTATGTATCTAGTTGGAAACACTGACTAGTACATATAATGATTACTGTATTACATCATATATGCTATGAATAGTAAAGTGTTTTGAGATCATATGAGGAGAACCCTTACAATGGAATTAAAGGGTTCAAGAGTTTTCTTGGAAGACAAGATATTTAATGTGTTGTTTATAGGACGAATGGAAGGAGAAAAACAGTGTGTTGTGAAGGCTTGGTGGTGAGGTACAGTACGGTCAGGAAACAGGAAAGAAATTCCCCATGGCTAAAGTGTACAGTGAATGCCTCCTGTTTTAGCACAGACTATGTTGTGTCCTGCCGCCTCAGTAAATGCTGAATAAAAACTGGGTGAAGCTCTGAGAACAATACTGCATGGTTGACAGAACTACAAAATGGAGCATCAGTTCATTCAATCCCAGGATTTGAGGACAAAGGACCTCAGCAAGGGAGTTGAGAGTCGGTCTCATGCCATCATCCAGCCCAACAATATTAACTAGCAAAGACTTTCAGTGATATGTCAAAGTATGCTCTGTCTAGAAGGGAGTGGGGTCAAGAATAGCCTTTTCTATCAGCAGTCTTTTTGTCTGTCACATGTCATGAGAAGTAAATGAAGACTGGCACTTTGCACTTCAGAGGCATTTTAGAAAACCTGCTCTCTGGTTCCTTCTCTCTCAAATGCTTTGAATGTTAAAGGAATCTCATCCTTTCCTATTTATTTTTTATTTTTCATTTTAAAACTGCACATCAATCCTTCCGATATGCCAGACACTGTGTAAGATACTCAAGGGATACAAAAATATTAAAACACCAAAAGATGTAGTCCAGAGAAGACAAACTCATTAAGAGTTCCCTTCTTTTCAGTGCTCTGCTTTAAGTACCACGTTTCCCCAACGATTAAACCGGGTCTTATATTAAGGTTTTCTCCAAAGATGCATTGGGGCTTATGTTCAGGGGATGTCATCCTGCAAAATCATGCTAGGGCTTAATTTCCAGTTAAGTCTTATTTTTGGGGAAACATGGTAGAGAGCAAAAAACCTGAAGGATTTTTGGTAAGTTCTCTAGTCCGCCTGTCATCATACATGTTCGTTAAAGATATAGAGGCCGCTGCAAATGAATAAAATCATTTTACCACTCAAGCACAGAGCTGCTATTACTTTTGGAACATCAGTTACGTACTTTGGACTTGATGTATATTCTCTCCTTAATCTTCACCATAACTCTGCGGTAATAATCTTCATTTTTCCATATGAGGAAACTGAGGCTGTTGATTTGTAAAGATTAACTCATTGACTGAAACTCATATAACTAGTAAGTGACAGAAATTTTGAAAAGGGTTGCCTCATCCTTAAAGCCTGAGTTTTGAATTTCATTTGTAAAGTTGCCTTCTTGCCAAATGTACTATGATCCTATTCCATAAATTTTCAGTGAATGGAAAATAAATCCCAGACAATTATCATAATAATACATTCTAGACCATATTCTACATTCCCGCAAACAATGTCACATCTGTGCTTCCTTTGTACTGGCTCTGTCTGTAATATGGTCCGGTACATGCAGTACAGGAACAGCATAAAACATGCAATCAGTTCCCCAGGATGCTTTTAACATGGCAAAACATTCCTTTATCATAAAAAGGTAACAGGTTGAAACCAGTTATAGCCATGCATTACTTCCTAATTTAAAATGATGCTTCTCCTAATAATGTAATTTCACAGAACAATAAACAAAACAGCTTTCTATTTGGTTTTTATATTTCATCTCTGGATCAGGAACAAGGGTTTCTGATAGTTGAGAGGATTCTTTGGGCAATCTTTGAGAAAAGTGTTTAAGAAAATAACAATGTGAATAACAAGTAAGGGAAACATGGGATCTTGTCTGCCTTCACCCTTTTGTTAATAAAGCAGAACAGCTGCTTCTCCGTAAAGGGAAGAAAGTATGAGGTGGTTTAAAAGTGTTTACATTTTCCAAAGTTAGGTTATTTTCGTGTCTAATCAATTCTCTGGTTCATCACAATGGTTAATTGCTGAGAAAGTCATCTGATCAGCACAACTGGACCTTATCATCTACTTGGCAATGCAGTGGACTTTTCAGTCATCGACCTCAATTGACTCAAAAATGGGTGATTTATTTGACTCTAATCAGAGCAGTGAGGCTATTACAAAGCTCGACTCTGCTTTTCATCAGGGTCATGGTAGACTCAAATGTAATTGTCATTGGTTATAGCAGAAGGAACACATGCTTTGGAATCAGATGTGCATTTAAAACCATTTGTTTCACTTATGAATAACTTTTCACAACTTTCTTGAATTTTCCAAGGATGTGTTCCCTCATCTATACACCGATGAAATTAGTATCTACTGTTTATCGGGAGAACGTAAAGTGGTTTTCAGTAGTAAACTATTAGTACATCCTAGTTTTGCTCTGTTATCATTATAATCAAAAGGCAACCCTAGCAACATGAACAGGTATCCGGAGAAAACTTGCCTTAACTTTCTAACTGGCTATATAACTTTGGTTAATATAAAGCACACTGTTTACTTACGTACTTTCTTTGACAATTGTATCATAGAACTGGAAAATGGAAACAGTACGATTCTAAATAACTCATCTTAACAGTTCAGTAAATTTTTAATGTTGGCTTAGCACTTGTATCTGTTTAACGAAAAATGAGATAGAATTAAATAGTATTCTACTATTATCCTGCCTCTGCAAGCTTGCAGAACACACTGAAAAGACACTGTGCATTAAGAATACATTGTCTATTCTGGATGTTTTGTTTCCCAAAACTTCACAGGAAATTTAAGTTTTAAAGCAAAAATGTGATAGGTAATAATAAAGTTCTTTGTTCTTTCCATTATGGACTAAGGGCAGTGTATTAGTTCCAAACATATCCCTTCAGATTATGAATCAGATGAAAAAGTTGCATCAAGAATAAAGAAGATGTGGTATATATACACAATGGAATACCACTCTGCCATAAGAAAAGACATTAATAAAATATTGCTATTTGGGACAACATGGGTGGATCTTGAGATTATTATGCTAAGCGAAATAAGTTACACAGAAAAAGTCAAGAACCATATGACTTCATTCATATGTGGGATATAAAACTGAAAGCAACAAAGGAACAAGATAAACAAATAAAGAAACAAAACCTCATAGACACAGACAATAGTTTAGTGGTAAGCAGGGAGGGGGATGGTAGATGAGGGTAAAGGGCATCACATATATGTTGACGGAAGGAGAACTGACTCTGGGTGGTGAACACACAATGTGATATATAGATGATGTATTACAGAATTGTATACTTGAAACCTATGCAACTTTACTAACCACTGTCACCCCAAAAAAATTTAATTTAAAAAGTCAACTGCAACTGAAAAATTAAAATTGAAAAATGAACTGAAAAAAAAAAATAAAAAGAGAAAAGAAACATTGTTCTTTGGTTGATGAGGTCCACTTCCTTTTAATGATTCTTTAATATGTAGTGGGAAACTAATTATATGGAACTTTGAATAACTGATAACATTATATGGGGATATTCAATAAGCTAATGTTCCCCACCTTTTTCAACTGAAAACCCTGAAATGCTAGAAATTTGCAATAATGCAAAGAATCCTTTGGATTTAGGGTAGAAATGAGTAGTAAAAACTAATTTTCAAGTTATCACACAAAACTAGTTTATTACTATTTCCACCACCACTAAAATGCTTCCACTTTTTTATTTCTCAATCTGTTCTTTGTGGCTTCTCAACCTTACCGAAGCAGCTACCATGGTGTTCAATTGTACCTGAAGTCATGCATTTGAGTTGAGAAATAGAGAGAAGCAAGAAATTGAAGATAACCTAGATAGGGTGCAACAAGATATTCAGTTTTATTCAACAAATATATATTGAATCACTGCTTTTGCAACCCCCTGAAGCACCTATAAAGATGACTTAGATATATCTTCAGATTGCTCACATTGAGTTAGATATATATGTCTGATTCCCAAAAACTACCAGGAAGAAATCTGAGTGAGGAATTCCCAAGGCAGGAGAGCAGGAGAGAGGTTTCCTACAGTGTGTGTGTGTGTGTGTGTGTGTGTGTGTGTGTGTGTGTGTGTGTAATTTTAGGTAGTTTTTTTGCAACTCTCAAATGCTCAAATGTACCTTTCATTCCAATGCTGGTTGACTGATAACAGCTGCCTGGAGCACATTATAGGAAGAGACTCTGAGACTGCTGGCAGGCTTGAGAGAAGAAGGCACTGCCTGGTCAGAGTGCTGGCCATGTGAGTAAGGTGGGTGAATGGCAATGGCTGTGTTTTCTATTTATCATCCCAGGGCCCACAAGATTAAATTCAAGCTTGCTAGCATGGCATACAAGATGGGTACTCCATATTGCATCCCACAAGTATGTTCTGGCATACACAAGGATGACAAAGTACTTATTGTTTCCTTAATGCGCCATACTGTTTCACATCTCAGAGCCTCTATTCACACAACTCCCCTTTCCTGGAATAATTTATGTTTCATCCTAACACCAATTTCTTGGAGGAAATCTCCTTATCTTTCAAGTTTGAAGTCAAAAGACTTCTGATGTTGCTAGATCCTAAATAGATCTGACTTCTTTTGCTATCCCATATTATTCCACAAAGGACTTTAGTGTACTGTTATAACAAATGGGTTTGTTTACATTTAATATCATATTTGTGATCTATTTCTAGGCCACAGATTGCCTAAAACTTAAGAGCTTAAAACAATAAATTTTCATTTTTCTCATAGCTGCTTTAGGTCAGGAACTGAGGGCTGACTCAACTGATAGTTCTGGCCCAAGGTCTCTATTTAGGTTATGGTCAAGGTGTCAGCTATACTAGTGGCCCTCTCCAATGGGCTTCTTATAACATGACAACCTGCTTAGCTCAGCAGAAGTGACCCAATAAAAAGAAAGAACCTCCAAGAAGGAAGTCTTTTTATAACCCAATCTCAGAAGTGACATCCCATAATATCTATCACATTAGAAGCAAGTCGATAAGTTTACCACACACTTAAGGAAAGAGATTACACAAGGACGTGATGGCTGAGTCAAGAGGAATCATTGTTAGTCATCTAAAAGTTGGCCTACCCTGCTTAATGTTTTCCTTAACTGGGTTAATCCCCACATTAATTTCTCTGCACTGCCTAGTGTCCGGCACAGAAAATATTGAAGAAAGGAAGAAGAGACGGAGGAAAAAAGAGAAGGTGAGATCAATCAAAGCCAGATTATAAAGCAAATCCCTTAAACAACTGGAAATGACAAATTTATAAAACTATTGTTTGGCAGAAATAAACACAATTTTAATATTTTAGCCAAGATTAAAATTACATGGAACTTCTAGCAATGCGACCCTTGATTATGACATTTTACAATGATAAAAATTTGTAGCTTAACAACTGTTTTGTAGGTCTGGAGAAGAATGTCCCGAAGTTAGAAATAAAAAGACCAATTATGTTCTTTCTGCCACTTCATGGAAGCTCCTTGCAGTACATTTTGTGACTCTTCCAAAAAGGCCCTGTAGCTGGAACACTGACATTTATAGATGCAATTTTATGTAATAAACAGAAGTTCAATCATCTTAAATGGGTTATCCAATGTTTTATCCAAACTGAATTCTAATTTAGGCTTATTTCTCCCCAAAAGCAAAATGAAAACGTGTCTAGTGTCTTGCTTCAAAATATGTGATGTGACATTTTTTTTTCCTGTGAACCATAGCTCTCACTCACACACTTCCTCCCCCTCTTTAAACATATAGGACATGGGAAAACACAAATGGTTAAAATCTGCTCTCAGAATCCAGTGTATGAACATCCAGACACGCATATAATCAAATATCCATAATATAATGGGAATGTATTATGATATGAGCATAGTACATGATATAATGTGAATGTACTATCATGTTAATGTAACATATTCATACAAAATACTGTAGGGTCATAGGAAAAGGGTGATTAAGTCTGCCTGTGAAAGATCAAAAGGTGACACAGATGAGATATGATATAGATCTCTAATGATGGCAAAGAAGGTATACAAATGTTCTGACGTCCTTTGGAAAAGATACAAGTACTGGGACAAAGATTAGATATGGGTCAAACTTCTTGAAACATATTTATTGAATTTTACTTACCACCCACTTTGATATTAAAAATAATATTTGAGCTGGAATTGTATTGGATTTAAATAAATTCTTCTGTCTTAATCAACATTAATTTAATTTGTAAATAACAAAATATTTACTATCACACATGAAATTGGAACATTTCAATGGCAATTTCAAGAAAAACGAAGAGGAGCTGATGATGGAAGACTCACACAGTAAAACTTTCCCTGTCACTGCTCAGAAAAGCAAATGTAATAGTTTCCAGTTCAGCTTAACTGTGATTGATTTTTTGGCAATTTAAAAGTACAACCAGTAAGTTTGTTCACATGAGTTAACAGGATTGAAGCTTCAGAACTAATAAAGTACAGTTTGAATTCAGACCTGAATTCTGTCTCTATTATCTTTGCATTTATGGTCACATTAATCATGAAATTAGAATAGAAAAAATGTTGTTATAAAATACACTCTGACTATATTAATTGTACTTTAAACATAAAGGATTCTGATGTTTGTATTTAATTCTGATTAATTTCCATAATAGAACATTGCAGATAAAAGAAATGTTAATTCAGCTTAACTATATTTTCAATTTATTATGAGCCAAATATACTGAACATTAACCACAACTCCTCTCATAGAAAGTGAATGTTGTATGAAATCTTGTTTTAATTTCTAGAGAGAATTGAACCAGCTGGGGAATGACGCTATATTACCCAATAAAAATACACATTTTTTTAATCGCTATCTTGAGTTCTCTTGAAAAAAATCTAGTTTCAGAAAGTCTAGACATAACTATTTATCATTCTTAGACATAACTTTTTAGCATTCAAAATGGCTACTCTTTCTCTGAAAAAGCAGTGAGTCATAAAGATGTGGAAAAGGTAAGTGGTAGGAAAAGGTAAGAAGTAGGAAATGGTAAGAAGTGTAAAAGCCATTCAAAATGGCTACCATCTCTCTGAAAAACCAGTGGATTGCAAAGAGGTGGGAATGGTAAGAAGTAGGATAGTTTGGTGGAAAGGCATCATTGCACAAAATTGAGATTGGGAAAATACATAATGCATGATATTACAGACAGACTTCCTAAATTACAGCAACCAAGCTAAAATCCCTCTCCTCCCTTCTCAGCTACCATTCTCCATACTAACATCTAGGCAACTAGATATAGAGACTGGTCTTTAAATCTCTTTTCTTTCTTACTCATTCCACACATATCACTTGCAAATCTTCTATACGTCAGGTATTGTGCTGAGCCAGAAAAACAGACGGAAAAAAAATGGCCCCTTATGTAAGGTTTTATGATCCAGCAAGAGGAGACATACCTCATTAAGCCTAAGATTGTACTGATGAAAAGGAGGGAACAGATTTAAGACACATTTCTAAAGGTGAATAGTGAAATCTTGATTAGTGACTTGAGAAATGCCACTTTTGATTCCTGAATTTGGTTTCTATCAAGATGGAGATCTTCTGTTTTAATATTCTCCATAAATGCTTTATTCTCTTCTGTTCGCTAGTTCAAAATTGTCATCTCATTTTCTTCAAATGAGAAGATATAAATGTTTCTCTTTTCTCCCTTCTCTAATCCATCATTTGTACCCAACTTGATTTTATTCTCTACTCCTTTCATAGCCTAGCTGGATATCCACTCTCCCTTATCTTTTTGAAATATTTATTGGTCTTTTCTTCCCTATGCAAATGCAACATTTGAACAAAAGACAAAAAGAAAAAGAAGGAAAAGACAACCATTGGTCTAACCTACAAAGACCATTCTATGGATAGCTTTGACCACTTTATACTCTCTCTCGAGCCAATATAACCTCTACAGTTTTTCTTTCCTCATTCACTCATTAAAAAAATAAAATTACCCCCCCCTTTATAAATGCCCATATTTTCTGTCAGATTTAATTTTGGGGGAAAAGGAACGTATCACATGTAGATTTATTTTATACTAAAGAACATAGAGTGAACATTCAATACATAAATATTAAGACAAATTGCTAAAGAAATAGTTGCTAGAGAACAAATTCTACAGGGCATAGCGTTAAAGGCTATAAATTAAAGGGAAAACTTTTTAATTGTATTGTAAAGTAATTCAATTCTTGTTTATTGCAAGTCACTTTAACTATGTTTTATAATCTGATGTTCTAGAAGTTTTAGAACTATATAACCTAAGAATAACATCTATCACATCTATATAGGGATATGACCCTAAGAAGAAGCGTTTTGAGCTGGGCTGCCAAGAAAACTCCTAAATTAGCAAAAGCTACAATTCCTCATCTTCCAAGTCTAAAGAAATACTAATTGAGATAAAAAACAGGAGTTCCCCACAAAAGTTCTGATGATCTGAAGCATGAAGTTTGTTGCCCAATTGTCATTCCATTTCATTTCAAGATATTTGCAAACGACTAATAAAATTAACATAGAATGAGAATGTAATGGAAGACAAACAATGTAGACTGGTTGCTGGAAGGCAAGCTTATAGGTCTATCTGTCCCTTGACCTTCCTTCACAATTTACAAAGTTATAATGAGAATATACTTTCCTCTTTTGTGCATGAAACAGCTCTCTCTTTGGTGAATGGGGCATCAGACTATGAAGGAAAACAATGCAACAAAAGACCAAGTAATATTGAAGTTATTATGTGTAATGGGGTCAACAGAGTAATAAAAATCAATATAAAAGATAATAAATGAACAAAATGCAAAAAAGTATTGGATAAATCAATAGGATTAGAGGATTGGGAGCATGTGAGGTCTTAGAGAAGTAAATACTTAATGATTGATTGACAGGTTGGTTGACACTCTTGCCACTTATTTCATTCCTAGGTCTTCTATTTGTGTCTTTCAGCAGTAATCAACAATGGAGTATAGTTACCAAGGTTCTCAACTTGGAATTTTATTAACACTTAGTCCTGCTTTCTGTTCTTAACATAATAAAAAGCCCACTCTACAGTATCTCAGAAGCTTTTGAACAAATTATCCATAGCAACAACATGCAATTGCAAAGATTTCAAACATTTTTTTTTTAACTTGATAAAGTCAGGACTTAAACTAATTCTTTATATAACAGTAAACAGTTTTTATTTACTATTACAAAAAGTAAATATGAAATCTTAATGGAGATTAGCTTCTGCCAAGACCTTTGTAATCTAATAGTTTTGGATTATTGGCAACAGACCTAAACATATGTCATAGCACCTGAATCAGTCAGGCCTCTGGTAGGAAACAGATCGGATAGTCTGCTTGTGAGAGATAAATAAGGAAAACTCTTTATAAAGATATCACAAGGTCTGAGAAACAAACAAGGGATATTGCAGTACTCCAGTGGTAGCAAGAGGAGGAAGTCCTACTACCACAGGCCTGAAAGAGAAAGGTTAAGGAATGCCATTGGGACCTTGAAAGCATGCCTCCATAGACAGGGCCACATGATAGGAGCTGGAGCCTTTAGCAAATGGGTGAAGCCACCCTGTGAAGACCTGGCACAGAATGAACTGGGGATCAAATACCCCAAATCTCACTCTTCCCCTTTCTCATCTCTTGATGGTGGCTCCACTGTCAAAACTCAGAAAGCCAAAGGGAAAGGGAGCCACACATTGTGGCCTTCTAGATTCTACAGGAAGGCAGGGCAGGATGAAGAAGGGTTCTGAAAGACAAATATAATACATTTGTCACAGAAAACCCTTACATAAGTTGCCAATGCAGCATAGTAAATTCTGCAGGTCAATATTATTCCTTTTTCTTCATACAATTTTTAACAGTTTAAATTTTCATTACTAACACCCTAGAGCTAGCTACCTCCCCCTCTTCAAATAAGTATTTAACACAATAAAAATGTTTTATTTTTATACAAGAATTACAAGACAAGTGACATAGGAATGTGGGCAAAATTATGAAGTCAGAAATATTGGCGTTGGTTCCAGTAATCTACTTTTACGCTTTCCTTGTTTTACCAAAAGCCTAGGGGCTTTCATGATGATCCTCTCCTCATCATAGTAACCTCCACAGCTATTAAAATATATTATGATCTAGCAAGTCTTTTACTCTCCCAAAACAGCTATTGGCAAATAGTGATGATGATTTAAGTTTATTAATCTTCACTAATACCATTACAGTTTATCAAAGCCTAACACTTTTGCATTGCATTTCAGAAGCCAAATATGAAAGACAATTTTGATGATGTCTGAATATAAGGAAGGAAAATATCATACAAATGCTCAGTAGCCAAAATCCTGGGTGCTATTTATCATGCTATTTATCAAATATTTGTGGTTCTCTTCGGCATATGGGGTCATTGCACTTCCCTGCCCATGTGGTTGGATGGCCACGTGACTTGCTTTGTCCAATGATATGCATCACTTCTGGTAGGAAACTTTAAGATCCAATGCACAATTTGCATTGCTATCTCCTTCTCCCTGCCATGGCGCCAAGCAATGTTCCCGATAGTGGCTTCTCTGACACCCAGGATCCTGAGCTGAATATAACTCAATGGCTCTCTGTCATCAGCAAGCAATACATCTCACTTGTTTTCAGACTCTGATATTAGGTGTTTTTCTGTTACCACAGCATAACAGAGACCATATTGACTGATACAATCCTCCAGGGACTAACTTAAACTACTAATGTCTTATTTCTACATAATGACATTTTGTTTTCCTCAACATCCTGATTTTGTTTTTAAAGAGAGAAAAATATATACTAAGGAGTATGTGAATTTTGTAAATTGATGTATTCTATATATAGAAGGCTCAAGAAATTTCTGGAATATTAAATATATATACTTGAGTGATTATTTACATTTCATAATTCAAAGATACAAAAACATGTGTGAATAGAGTGATTACATAAAGTAACAAGCTTACCTTCAATGGAACACACAAGGCCATTTCTAAAAGAGGGTGCTCTAGAAAAATGTCTTATAGATCCTCAGAGGAGTTGGGAAATATCCCCACTGTGGAAAAGCAAATCCCTAATTATGAAGATGGAAGGTTCCCTCTGATGTTCCCACAATATTTGTCATGTGAGTTCTTCCTTTTCTTTTATTTGCTTTTTTTCTTTTTTCTTTTTTGGATTCTTAAAACTACTAGAGCATATTAAGTTGAAGTGATGCGTTTTAGAAATGTCACAGGAAAAAAACAAGAAAACGAAAACTCTACAAACAAAAGAATTTATCTTTGGATATAATAACTAAAGGACATAAATATCTCAGAGAATGCCTTTCTGTTTCAACCATGACTCTCTATGGAGTGGAGAAAAAATAGAGATCACATTAAAACAAAATCAATCAGCTGAAACATACTACATATGCCTCAGTGATTAACAAGAATGTTTTATTTCTATCAGTTATGCAAATGAGAACAAGGTATTTTAAGGTTTTTCCCAGTTCACATATTAATTCAGAATATATAAAACAATTTGAATGAAAATGATCTGGAGGCATATCACAAAATGTCTGAATACATGTACAGCAGTATACACTCATTGTTCTTTTTGTGATATATTGGCACATCCTTCTCTTCAGGAAGTTTACATAGTAAACTAATTTTCAGTTAAAGAAAGAAGCCCTTTGCTTAAACAGAAGTGTGAAATTTATCACTTTGCTAATCTTTGGTGAATTTTAGCCCACAGTTCAGATCAGATGTTCTCAAACTTCAGTGAACATCAAATTTACCTTGGGCACTTATTGAAAATACAGATGCCTCTGTGACTCCAGAGTTTGATTTGATGGTCAGAGGTCAAATTTCTCAAGTTATTTCTGATGCACGTGGTCTAGTCACTATCCATTAAGAAACACTACTCAAGATAGGGAACTTACAAACGTATTGGACATTGATTTTCTTCATTTTCATCATCCAATTATAGTTACCATGCTTTCCCTAAGCATTCTCTTCTCTAACAACAAAGGAGAAAAGAACATATTATCCTATTGATTTGTTTCCTCTGACAAAGAGTAAACAATTCATATTTTTATTAAACAAGTAAATCGTTTATTATTCAAGTCACTTATTATTTGAGATTTATTGCAAGTAACTCTCTAGAAGCATCTGTGGTTGCAAAAATTAGACTGTTCTAACTTACTGTGTTTAAGATTATGTTAATTGTCTTTGACTTCCTTGAACTCAGACATCCCTCACTTTATGCACTGTTTTCTACTGAGAATACACTTCAAATTTTCCATTGATTAGAACATTTTCCTATTGTTTTATTGTTTTATAAAAACTTTTCTGCTACTTGCAATGTCTTTGTAAGTCTACCTCTTTCTCTCTTTCTATTTGACTTGTGTGAATTCTACAGATACTCTCCTTTTCCCTGAGACAACCCTGAAAATAATAAAAAGATTCTGTTTTATAGATTATAAAAATAAATGGACTGTACTCATTTTCATTTGGTCAGTTCACTTTACATTGCTGTTTATTTGTTCTTTAAATTCATAAGAAATACAGATTAGAATAACCAGAACATAGTTAGCAGAAAGTTAATAAATGAATGGCCACCCCCAAATCCTACCATTAAGACATAACGACTATTAAAATTTTGGTTTATGTACTTTAAGAATTTTTTATGTTAAGTGCACATATAAGGTAAAAAAAAAGAGAGAGAAATCAATGCTGTACTTTGATCTCTACAACACAATGCTGTTTTGTAGCCTGCTTTCTTCCCTGTTTACCTATTTCTTTCTTCAATATTTACCTACTACTCCTCTGTGTTTTGCTCCCTGTTTCATTGTTGTAGATTTTTCCAGGTTTGTTGAGATATAATTGACATATAATATAATATTGCGTACGTGAAGTTGTACAACTTTGACGATTTGATACATGTATATATTGCAAAATGTTTACTGCAATAAGGTTAGTTAACATAGTCTTCACCTTACGTAATTACCTTTATTTTGAGCATTGTTGTTATGGTGATAATATTTAAGATCTACTCTCATAGCAGCTTTCAAGTATATAACACAGTATTGTTAACTATAGCCACCATGTGCATCCCTGGAATTTATTAATCTTAAAACTGAACGTTTGTACTCCTGGATCAACATCTCCCCATCCCCCAACCCTAGTCACCATAGCAATCAGCAATCTACTCTCTGTTTTTGTGAGTTGGTCAATTTTTTAGATTCCACTATATAAGTAAGATCATACAGTAAATACTTCTGTTTGATTTGCTTTACTTAATATAATGCTCTCAAAATCCATCCATATTGCACAAATGGCAACATTTTCTTTTTTATGACTGAATAATATTCCATTATATCCACAATATATACATACATATTATATATAATACATATATTTATATATATACATATGTATATATGATATATATATATATATATATCATATATACATATGTATATATATAAATATATGTATTATATATAATATGTATATATTAATATGTATATATATAATATGTATATATATAATATGTATATATATATATGGTGTGTGTGTGCGCACACATCTATGTGTATATTTTTTTCTTTACCCATCCATCCTTCGACAGGCACATAGGTTGTTTCCATATCTTAGCAATTGTGAATAATGATGTAATGAACTTGGGGATGTAGATATCTCTTCAAGATAGTGATTTCATTTCCTTTGGCTATATACCCAGCAGTGAGGTTGTTGGCTCATATGGTAGTTCTAATTTTCAGTTTTTGAGGAATCTCCATACTATTTTCCTTAATGGCCCTACCAATTTACATTCCCACCAACAGTACAACATGGTTCTCTTTTCTCCACATCCTTACCAGCTTTCTGTTTTCAGAGCCAAAGCAGCAAGTGTTTCAATTAGATGCATTGACATTCTTTCCATTCTTTAAACATAGAGTCTCCTTGCAAAGACAACTAAGAGACTATGTTGATGTGAGCCAGGGTCCTCTGCTGAGTATCAGACCCACCTACATATTTTTTTTTTTGCAGTCTCAAGCACTATCAGTGCTCATGTGTATTCTTCTGTCATGTATATACGAAGGTCTGACAATTAAGTTCAATAAACTCATCCTATAAAAAGTGCTACATACCTCACTGCTGAATATCACTACAGTCACCATCGAAGTACTCCCCTTGGGAAGCTATGCATTGATGCCAGTGCCTAGTCCACCATTCAAA
Organism: Rhinolophus hipposideros; assembly: GCF_964194185.1. NCBI lineage: Eukaryota > Metazoa > Chordata > Mammalia > Chiroptera > Rhinolophidae > Rhinolophus > Rhinolophus hipposideros. Next base: position 12,638,514 of record NC_138057.1, on the reverse strand, counting down.
ACAATTTTGGAACTCTTTTTCTGGAATGGCCATGATAGCTGTCATTGTATTACACTTGGTGTCCTGAATGTCATCAAAATGTCATCCTTTCAATATTTCCTTTATCTTTGGATAAAGAAAGAAGTCATTGAGGCCAGATCAGGTAAGTAGGGAGGGTGTTCCAATATAGTATTTGTTTACTGGCTAAAAACTCCATCGCCGACAGGGCCATGTGAGCTGGTGCATTGTCGTGATGCAAGAGGCATGAATTGTTGGCAAAAAGTTCAAGTTGTTTTCATCTAACTTTTCCCCACAGCCTTTTCAGCACTTCCAAATAGTAAACCTGGTTAACTGTTTGTCCAATTGGTACAAATTCATAATGCATAATCCCTCTGATATCAGAAAAGGTTAACAACATTGTTTTGACTCTTGATTTCGACTGACAGAAATGTTTTGGTCGTGGAGAATTGGCTGACTTCCATCGTGCACTTTGATGCTTTGTGTCAGGGTCATATTGGTACACCCATGTTTCATCACCAGTGATAACACAACCCAAAACATCGTTTTGCCTCTCCAAAACGTCTTGGCAAACTTCAACTCTCCTTTGCTTTTTTTCATTGGTGAGCTCCTTTGGGCCCATTTTTGCACACACCTTTCTCATGCCAAAATTTTCAATTATGATTTTCCTATTATTTCTCTACTGATGTTTACTTGGTCCGCTATGCCTCATAGTCAGCCAATGATCTTGATACACAATTCAATGAATTTTTTTCAATGTTTTCGTCAGTTCTTCTCATTACTGGTTGCCCTGACAGCTATTCATCATTGCACATTCTCTCCCCTCAGAAAAACGTTTATTCCATTTGTACACTGCTGTTTTCTTCATGGCATTATCCCCATGAAATTGCACTAACATGTCCCTGATGTCACTTCCACTCTTGCCAAGTTTCACAAGAATGTTAATGTTTGTTTGTTGCTCTAATTCAAACTCACATATTCTCACAGTGTCACACAAAAGGACGCAACAATGTGTCATTCAGCAAGACACCGCCACACGTTAGCATGAACACAGCTGTGAGACACTGATATACCAAAGTTATGAAATGTTACAGAGCTGTTTGTACAGTGCTGCCAATGTAAGCGCAGTGTCAAGTTCGCAAACTTAATTGTCAGACCTCGTATGTTCATTATAATTCATGATAGTTCCTTGGCTGAGATCATAATCCTGGGCCTATGAAGGCACATAAGTCACACAGTAGAGAATTTGCTTTGTTTGGTGGAACTTCACTACATAGTGTATATTTTCAATATATTTAATATTAAAATTATTAGTCTGAACAATGTTGTTTTTTTACAAACAGCATTTCTAAAAGTGAGAACCGAACACACATGTAGTAATAAGCTTTAAAGTAAGGACATCGGTCATAATAGGACATGGACTGCAGTATGTGCACAAGTAGAAGAGGAATGAACAGCACACTAATAAGTCAAACACACACAATGGGTGTGTATATGACAGAGGAGGGACAAAATGGCAAATCATGAAGGAGAAATTATGGTCTTGTCCCAATTACCCTGCTTCTCCTACGAAGAACCTATCCCTGCACTTATGAAAGGGCCTGGATGGATAAGTGCATAAGAGTAACAATAGTAACAGCTGTCACCATTTCTCCAGTGTTAACCATGTACCAGCCACCATACTAAGAGCTTTACAGGTGACATCATTTAAGCCCTGCAACAACCCCGTGATTACCTCATTCAAGTTAAGTGACCTAGCTAAGCTCACAGAGTTGGTAAGTGACAGTGCCGGAAGCCAGGGTCCAAACCTGTGCTCTTAACCACCCCACTATGATAATGTTGTCAACAACAACATATTCCCGTAAAATGCTGATTCTTAGCTTTGACTTTCAGAACCTATCATTTGTTCTTTATTCCCTCAGCTTGGGGCCTCTTGTCTATAAAGATGAAGTTTCTGTTCTGCAAAATGACTTATTACTTCTGACTTGATATTTGCCATATTGCTCTCACTGTCCCCGAGATAGAGAGTCATAGTCTCTGCCCCTCACCCTGACCATACTGACGATCAAAATTAAAGCCAGAGATCTGTCCCACCCTCCACAGACCCAGCGTAATCTGGCATCGTTTTGATTTGCCTCTGTTGGAAAAGGAATAAACTGGAGAGATGACTATGTACACAGTAGTAGGCTTGTGAAGGAGGAAAAACTATGTCACCATCTGTGGTTCTCTATAAACATTTAAAAGGATTACACATATTTTATCACTCCCTTTGTTTCATCACAATAAAATGTGTAGTGTCCATGTGCAATTACGTCTAAAAACATAACACACTGCATAGGAAATAGTATTCAGGGAGGAAATTACACATTTTGGAAGCAAATCTTCAATACAAACTTAAGGATGTAAAGGAAAATAAATTGCACCCGATTCTATCTAGTGACAACGTTACTTCTTGGTGGCAACTCTTTAAAAATGAAATCCTGTGGCTAATATTCTTGATGTGATTATCTTGAACCCAGAAAGGAAAAGACGATGATTATGGGTTATGTTTTACTACTTCACATTACTAAGGGTATTTGTATTAATAAAAGGAGAGATTCTACCTGATCTGAGATGTAATTAATTCTCCTGGTCTGTGCAAATGGTTACATAGTATTTGAGAAGATGCATACAAATTTTACTATTATTCGATAAGACAGTAAGATAGAAAATTATACACAAAATATATGATTTTATAATTTGGCAAAAGTTTATCTGTCATCCAAGGTTCCTGGGGAATGTTTGATGTTCATTTTACCTTGAATAACCTCATTGCTGCCATTATTAAAACCAGCAGGTATAGACGAAAACAGAAATGAAAGAGAACCATGTATTTTGAAAATACTCTGAAGAGTCGCCACAGCAAATGTGGAATGACAGGCCCTGAATCTGCTCTATAGTCCATTTTGCATTGCCCATGTCTCTCCAGTAGGTCAATCACACATGTCCAAACATGTATGCTATAGGGGTATAGTATGAAATGCATATTGTAGAATTTCAAATACTGGATCACTTTCCCATTTCAAGCTGGGCTGCAGAGGAACCTAATGTTAAGAGCACAGATGTTGAACAAAGTCCAGATCCCTAATACTTATTAGCTCTTTTCCTTAGGCAACTAGTTAATTAATATACACCTATTTGGACAAGCCTCGGCTTTTCCTTTTTTTCCCTCTCATCATCTCATTCAATCAATTTACTAAGTGTTGCCAATTCTATTTCCTAAACATCTCTTGAATCCACTCACTTGCCTCTGTCCTTTTTGTCATTATCTGCTCCCAGGCACTATTATTGTTCTCTTTCACCCCCTGCAAAAACCTCTTAACTAGCATTCCTTCATCTTCTTGTGTTGCTTTCTAGTCCATTCCCTAAAGAGCAACCAGACTAATATTCTAACAGTACAACTCTGATTATAGTTCATTCCCAATGCAAACAAACAAACAAAATACACATAAGCGAATACGCTTTTTTGGTTCCCATTCCCTTTAGGCTAAAATCTAAAATAACTAGGTGGCTTGCAGAAAGGCAGTGCATGACCCTTTCTATGCTCCTTCTCACTCTCTGCACTGCAATCACACTAGCTGCCTTTTCCTTTTTAAAAAAATGCCAGACTCCTTTCTCATCTCAGGACCTTCGTAAATGTTCCTCTCTCTTCCTCAAATAGTCTGCCCTCATCTTCTCCATCCCACTGCCAACCTCTTCTTGGTGATCTCACTCTTATTCTTCAGGACTCAGACAGCTTCCTTGACCCCCGAAACAGGCTCAGGTTGGTCTGTTATATCATCTCATACGCCTCTGGGTTTCTCTGTAGCACTTTTCATAATTACAACAAACTGATTTGTTCTCCAATTAGTTGCTTAGGATTTCTCTAGCGAGTTGGTAGAAATTCTATCTCCCATCAAAACATAAATGAAGTAGGATTAAAGGGATTAAAATAAAACTTGCTTTTTACTAAGTAGAGTAACAAATGATACACAGACCCTGACCTCAAGAAGCCGAGACCCTCTAAGGAGCCTTTAATCGTCGTAAGTTAAATAATAGAACAGAATTTTCACAAACTATAATTAGTAGAATACCAGAGTGTCATGGGATGTTCAGTATTGTGTGAAAAAATGGGTTCCATGGAGATATATATTATATAGTCTACTCTTGAAGATTCACAGTTAACATGAGAACTGAAAGGCTCTGACTTCCCACGGTGGGCCGGCGAGGGGGACACCTATTTAATTTTACTTAATACACAATTCTCTCTCTCTGACTAGAAGTTAATCCCTATACTGTTTCCCCCCGATATAACACTTGTTAGTCTCCTATAGAACTATATTCCTTGGAACTTGGTTTGGGAAGTTGCTCAACAGAAGTATAAATTGGTCAAAGTGATTGCATACAAGGTGATGTGGCTCCATCTGGGATCAAGAAAATTTTCATAAACATAGAAATACCTACGGTGAGTCTTGAGGAGTGAGTAGGGATTTGCTACATCCAAGAGAGAGGAAGAAAATCTAGGCCAAATATAAGAGCATGTGTAAATGCCAGAGTTGTGAAACAAAATGGGATGCAATGGGATGAAGAGGACTAGTATGAGCTCAAACCGAAAGAATAGGCATAAGACAATCATAGGTCTTAGGTGTCTCGTGTAAGGAATGGACGTTTGAACTTTGTTGTGCAAAACTTGGGAAACCAAAATATATAACAAACCCAACTATATAAAACTGAGATGAATTTTGGGTTTGCATTTAAGATCAATGACTGCTACAAATATACCTGGTCAATTTGAGACGATAATACTGGAATAAGAACTCAAAGGGCAATATGTAATGTACCATGCACTTTTGTAAATTGTTGTTAACAGGTGTTTTAATTTATTCAATATTTTCTCAGTACCTTCTATGTTCCAAGCACTTTGGTAGTAATTGGGGATATGACAGTGAATTAAAAAAAAAAAAATCCTTGCTCTTTAGAAATTAAATTTATTGGTGGATCTATTCATATAAAGAGACAAAATAGAGTGAGGTAATACAATTTCATCATTTAATACTGTGTATTGTATAGCAGGTATTCATTTAATATTTTTTTGGTTGTGTGAAATGGATGAATGGATGACTGCTGTCAAGGTAACATTAGTGTGCTATTAAAATATAGAAAAGAAATATTGTGTAATTTTTTGGTCTATGTTTTCTGCTTGATAATAAAGTTTTGAGCATAGTCTTTTACATTGTGAAGTAAATGAAACATTCAGAATCATTTTTAATTCCAAGACAAAGAAATTTCATGTTTCTCTCTTCTTTGTTTTTAGAGATATTTACTTTTTTAAAAAGTTTAAAATCACTGTGAATTTTATAGGAAAATTATGATTTTTTTTGAAAAAATAAGTAGTCCAATGCACATTTCTTAAAAACCACAAGAGATCACCCTACGATGGCCAAGACATGGAAACAACTAAAGTGTCCTTAGATAGAGGATTGGATAAAGAAAATGTGGTATGTATACACAATGGAATACTATTCTGACATACGAAAAGATGAAATAGCGCCATTCGTGACAACATGGATGGATCTTGAGATTATTATGCTAAGAGAAATAAGTCAGACAGAAAAAGCAGAGAACCACCTGATTTCACTGATATGTGGGATATAAAACTGAAATCAACAAAGGAACAAGACAAATAAAGAAACAAAAACTTATAGACATAGACAATAGTTTAGTGGTTACCAGAGGGGAAGGGGGGTGAGGGGAAGTAGAAGAGGGTAAAAGGGATCCAAAATATAGTGATGGAAGGAGAACTGACTCTGGGTGGTGAACACACAATGGGTTATACAGAATTCTGGATTACAGAATTCTACACTTGAAACCTATGTAATTTTACTAACAATTGTCACTCTAATAAACTTTAATTTAAAAAATTAGGAAAAATATCATAAGAGAATTCTTTTAATCCAAATGTGCCTTGAGTTCTTTATTTCATTAGTGGTCCTGTTGCTCAAGATACTTTTGGAACTCCTTTACAGGCCATGGAACATTTTAAAAAATAATTTCTTAATTCTGTGCTGAATGCCAGTGACATGTGAGTTGTTCTTCTGATTAATGCCATTTTTTTAAAACCTTCAGATGGCTCTTCTGAACTACATAGGTATTCAGTATTGAGCCATACCTTTAATTTTTGTGATAGCTGTCCTGCAGTCTGTCTGCATTCATGCATGTTTGGGTTGGTGAAATCAGAGGACTGAAACACTTAAGATGGCCCAAGGGCTTGGAAATAGGCTCATAATGAAACATGTCAAAATCAGTCTTGAGTAATAAGAGTGTCACTGGAAGCAGAGGACACGTCTTAAAAGAAGTTATTTAGAAGAGCACAGGTGGTAAGATGCACAAATTCCTGTTAAGACATTAGTCTGATTATTTCACTTTATTAACTCTCAGAGCCTCAGATTCACAAACAATAAATCTCAATATATAAAAACACAACCCAATTTTCCTGTCTTTATATTTGTCAGTTTCTTTTTGTGATACTTTGCTAAATTGTTCTTCAACCCTTGCACTTAGTGCTAGTCACTGTCATCCTTCCCCTAGAGAAAAGCATACACATATAGGCCACCTTTGACCAGTGAACTAAACAAATTTTTGACAAATATTTTTATATAATCTCTACAGAAAAATGTACTTGACAGATCAATGAGCAGGCAAATTAAGAGCATTAGAGAGCAGTGTAGAGATGAAAAAGTCTAAGAAAAGTAGGTGCTCTAATGATTTTTGCTATGCATGTGATGTTGGACAATTAAGTTCGCGAACTCATCCTAGAAAAAGTGCTACATACCTCATTGCTGAATATCACTAGGATCACCTGTGAAGTACTCCCCTTGGGAAACTATGCACCGCCAGTGCCTAGTCCAACCTTTAAAGCAATTTTGGAATTCTTACTGGAATGGCCATCAGAGCTGTTATCATATTACCTTTGGTGTCCTGAATGTCATCAAAATGTCTTCCTTTCAATATTTCTGTTATCTTTGTATAAAGAAAGAAGCCATTGGGGGCCAAATCAGGTGAGCAGGGAGGGTGTTCCAATACAGTTATTTGTTTACTGGCTAAAGTCTCCCTCACAGACAGTGCCGTGTGAGCTCCTGCATTGTCGTGATGCAAGACCATGAATTGTTGGCGAAAAGTTTAGGTCGTCTAACTTTTTCACGCAGCCTTTTCAGCATTTTCAAAACAGTAAGCTTGGCTAACTGTTTGTCCAGTTGGTACAAATTCATAATGAATAATCCCTCTGATATCAAAAAAGATTAGCAACAGTGTTGCAACAAGTTCTCAAACTTAATTGTCAGATCTTCGTATATGTTTTGTGTAGATTTTTGATCATGAAACTTCAAGATAAAGACACCTGAATGAAATAAAATGCAACTGTGAAAAGCAATACAGCAAAAGGAATCAATTCAAAGCAGTGAATTATCACAGCTAATTCCTTTAAATGGGTTTTTGCACTTGACAGAAATCATAGAAAATGGATTTTTCCTCCAAAATACAGAATCACAAACATTTCTAAAACTTCTTTTTTTCCTTTGGGACAATTTTAATACAGATTAAAGAGCTTTAGATGGATGAGTTGATGAAAAAACACTACTTCAACATCTGCCAGAACAAATGTGAAACATTTTCGACACCTCTTAGGTTCCTTAGCTGGATCTCAGAATGCAATCATTAGTATTAAGACCAAGCACGAAGGATTTCCCAAAATTATTTTGTTCTTATCCTCGATGTTTTTTAGTGTATTTTCAGAACACTTCAGTAACTTTCTCTAGTGCTTTTCCATTTCCTGAAGTTTACAATTAAATCTCCCTTCTGTTTGGTGTGCAGGGAATCACCATGTTTGGCACATAGAGAGAATATGAGTTGTAGGAAAGTGATGGCTGGAGGCACTGATTTAGGAACAAAAGACATTAACATTTGAAGTGGTTCTCAGTTCACAATTTTTACAGAGTAGAAGTATTGCATGTCTGCTGATGCATATTGCAGTATTAAAGTAGTTCTATTTTCATCCTACCAGATAAACACTATTGGTAGAAGGGAATACATGTTTAATAGAAGTCCAATATATTTTGTAAGAATAATTTGATTTCCAAAGTAATCTGAACATTAGCATGATTTCCCATCTAAATGCTTCTGTGATGACAATGAGGACAGATCTACCCTTCCTCTAATGTGTTTACAGGAAAATTATACTCATTTAATAAGCAACCAAAATAGGTTTGTTGTTAAATGCAAACAACCAAGACATAATGAAAACCAATGCCTAAGTACAGGACGCAATTAAAGTCAGGAATCAAGGAGGAAAAAATATGGCTATAAGTACCAAAGTGGAGTTAAATAAAAGAATAACTCATAAACAACACCCACAACTAGCTGAATCCACAGCGTGAGTACTAAATATATAAACATAAAGTGGGCGGGGGGGGGAGAAGAAAACAAAACGGAAAAAAGAATAACACAACAAAAGGATTTTAAGACGGGGCCATCCCAAGAGTGATGCATTTATTATTTAAATATTTGCTCTCATAACAGTCTGGGAGAGTAGACCATGTTACGCTCTTGATTACAATCCATCAGGGTTATTCTACTGTCCACGGGTACAGATGTAAACTATGAATATAAAACATTATGCCCTTTTACGAGACAGCCCTTACCTAGTTCTGAAATCACATGTCTTACCTCTGCTGTCTGGTACAACATACTCTTGCAGTACTGACCATTTTGCGGTTCCGTAACCACACCACATTTCTTACCAGTGTGCTATTCTCTCTGCTCACTTGGACCTTTTTTATCGCGAAGGCCGTGTATCCTTATCTGCCCCTTGAACACAGTCATCCTTCAGAGCTCAGCTCAGCATATAACTACTTCCACATCCTATATCCCCCATGTGTTTCTTCCCTTTCATTTTTATCCTCAGACTTTTTGTTTCTCAAACAATGACTAGCATTTTTAGTGCATTTTATTCATATGATAATAGTCAGGGATTTTGGAGTGTTCATTTTATGGTAGGTACAATGTTAAGTTACATGCATTATGCTATTTCATGACAGCATCAACTTGTTAAAGGTAAATGCTATTATTATTGCCATTTTACAGATGAGCAAACTCAAAGAACTTGAAGTCATATGCTGGTTAGTGCTAAGATCAAGATTCAACACAAATGTGATTACCAAGGCTGGGCCGTTTCCTCAGCCTATCCATTTACTTCTTCCTCTAACCCAAGAGTCACTACTACACTGGGTCACCTCACTGACAGTCTCACCAGGCTTTTCTGGTAATCTCTGTTCTCTGCATGTCTTCTATCTCAGAGGCATAGTAGTATAAAGACATTAAAAGGGGGGAGAGGAATACAATTTAAAAAATTGGGGAGAACACCAAAAGAGAAATTTAGACTTTCTGAGGTCTGCTCCATTTTGACTGCTCACTTTGCAGAGTACAGACAAGTGACTGCTTTAGAAGTTTTGTGAGAAACTTCCCTGTGATATACACATTGGGACAAAAAGAGCCATCTTTTTCTCTTCATCCCAATGTATCACCATAAAGACTCGTGAAGATTGTTTTTTCTGATATGCATGACACAAATTGGACATATGAACATGTGAAGTATTTGTTAATCTAAAGCTTCTAACTCAAGGAATACCTGGAAAAATATAAGAAATAATTTGTATTCGTTGGGGTGATCCTTCATCAGTTATATAAATGTCTAATTACTGTCTCGCACACCTGAAACTAATATAATATTGTATGTCAAGGGTGAAGGGGGGTCGTAGATGAGGGCAAAAGGGATCAAATATATGGTGATGGAAGGAGAACTGACTCTGGGTGGTGAACACACAATGTGATATATAGATGATGTATTACAGAATTGTACACCTGAAACCTATGTAACTTTATTAACAATTGTCACCCCAATAAACTTTAATTAAAAAATAAAAAGATAATATATTTTAAAAAAGAATTTGGAACAATGATACTTTTTTGGGAAATTACTTCTTCCATTTATGAAGTTTCACAAGGTTCTTACTACACACACATGCTATGACTTGTCGTGAATTCATTGCTCATAGGCATTTATTCAAAATATCGCTTGACTCTTTCTGTTCTAAATGTTGTCTTTTCCTCATCACAACCTGAGTTTGGGAGCTTCCAAAACTATGGAAACAAGAACCATTTCCTACAATCTCTGAGGAGAGAGCAGTTCCCTGAAATTGCTGAAGTGCTATTGAGTAGCTACTTACATCGTGAGTGAACGTCATCTAAAACAGAGCTAATTCCAGAAGCAAAGCAGTCAAGTAGTGCATCATGGGAACGTGTAAAGCAGGGGATGTGTAGGAGAAACCATCACCTGTCACAATGCTTAAAAAGGTGCTCACCATCTCTGTGGATGACAGCCTGCTTGTATAAACACAGAACCTTTTATCAAGACCAGTTACACATCTCATCACATAGTAAAAAAAAAGAAAGGCTTTTCAAGGATGACTGAAATGGTGGTAAAGCACAAAGTGAAGGCTTAAAACATATTAAATGAAACTAAATTATGCACCATGATTTAAATCCTTAAGATTGTCACCAGGTCAGAAAGAAAGTTTCAATGTAAATACTTGTTCCAGGAATATAAAACTATCTCTGCCACCGAAGGGAAAAAGAGGAACATTGTATATGGATTTCACATTAATGGTTTCCTTTTCTCTTGTGCCATTACTACTTTTTCGCTCCTTACAGAAAAAAAAAAAAAAAAGTTTTTGGGAGGTATAAATGTTGAATAATAACACAACTCAGCCACAGCGTTTTCATTGAAAAGAATTAGCAATCCAGACAGGACACCACACAGTGAATCTTAATGAGAATATTTTACAAGGCAAATTACAAAGGAGACTATAATTATTAATTTCTCTCTGTGCTATTCAGGTTTATAGTATGTAAGGAAAAAACTATTGGGAAAATTAACTTGATGTGAATTTTAAATTGGCAGGACTACTTTTAAGAGATGAACAACAAATTGCTCTTTAGCCTTTGTTCACATAATGCACCAGATACCACATATCTCAGGAGTAATTTGTCACAAACAATTCTTTGAAATTAAAAAAAAAATCATTTTACTTCTCTATAATGAAAAATGATATTGCTGCGGCAATATTATAAATTCATAAGACCCAATGTTCTACTACATTTTTATACCTCCCTATGAGACACGTGTTCAGAACTCAAAACATACTAGCTGATGAATGAGATTTCCTATTGTTTTAATTTCAGCCTTGCTATTTGTCTCATGACAATTTTCCCCTGTTCACCCAAACAAGCTCTTTTCTTACTCATCACAACAAATGCCCTGCATTTCAGTTATATTAACCAAATCACTGTTGATATCTGAGTCTTTTGTTTCATACCTAGAAATATTACTAAAAATTCGAAAGCCTTTTTAAAAATTAAAATCTGTCTTATTCCCACTGATCCCCTTAAGAACTGAAGCCCCCTCTCCGAAATCTATTTGCCAGTAGGTGGGTCCTTGTTACTTGCTTCCCGACCTGTTGTGTCTGCTGTGTGTTTGATAAGCACTGCCAGGCTCACCTCACTCTTCATAAACAAACGTCAAATTCTCTTCCATCCCATCTCTGAAACTGCTCACTATTGAAGGACTGTCTTGACTACGTATATTAACCTCATCTAGAACTCTGCCCCAAAGTTAGGTACTTTAAAAATTGGAGAAAAAACAAAAGCCCAAAGAAGACACAAAGAGTCCCAAATGGTAGAGGCCTACCCTTAGAGGATTTTGGATACGGGGGGGATCTGTTAACTAGACATGGAGCCCAAATGTGAATTATGATTCTGCATTACAGAATCCCAAGCAGTAACATGGATTTATTTAACAATCATCTGTAAAATAAAATGTTGGTAACACTGACTAAATGTTCTAGTACAACACTTCCATCAGTACACCACAAAATTATTTTATGTTAATTTGCAAAAAAGTAAATGATGCTTAAATTATAAGAATAATGATATAACTAAACTCTACAAAAGCAAACAAAACATAACCCACCATGATGTTCTGGCTCTTTCATCTGATCCTCTGGAAATATACATTTAGAAGGTTAAAGAGAATACTGAATACAAACTACATAGTATGTATTTCACATGTAATTTTTTTCCTTAAATATTCACAATAGTTCCAATTAGTTAGGTATTTAGATACCTAGTTTACAGTTAATGAATCTGAGCTAAAGAGAATTAGATTTTGAAGCTCAATATGGATGGTAGTAATTTTTCGCCTGACTGGGTTGTTGTGAAGACTGCGAATAAATACAAAAGTGAGTTGAATCAATACCAACAAACACTGATTGAGCCTCTCCTGTGAGCTACAAAATTCCACCTATTTTACCTTATTTTAAATTTTGTAAGTGGTAAATGGACATTCAGTATGAATGTTAGTATGGACCCGGGGTCATATATAGACTTTTGCCCCTCCAGACTAGGAATCATGCCTTGTTCACAGTGGTTCACTTAGCACCTTACTGCTCCATCTGAGGTTCTCTGGGAACACTGTATTTACCAAATGAATACATGATGGTTGCCTAGATATATCTAACAGTCTTAAAGTTTCTGTACTGTTATCATAAAACTTTTATGTGCTTTGCAATTTGAAGGGAAAATAATGTGTTTGCATAGTGATACACCAAAGAAAGTATCTTTTGAAGTCCCACAAGAGAACTTATAAACATGAAGCATCATATGTAACGGAACGTTATAACTTGGACATATATTTATTTTTGGCATCTAAGGAATTTATTGCAGTGTGACAATAATTTTATTTTTGTAAATTTTCTAAACTGGAGTCTGGAAAAGTAGATAATAGAACCAGTTGGAATTATGCTTAATATAAGAAGAAATACATTATGTGAAAAAACCCACATGAGGTGTGAGATCTGTTCTCAAATCTCAGAATCCTTTTAAGTCTTAGTCATGTTCTTGGTGGTTACGTTTGAAAAATAAATGAGCTATGGATAAGAGAAAGATTGGTGCTTTTGCAAAACTATGAGAAAAATATAGTCTTATGCTAACTTAAATGTATTTTCCAATACTGAAAACTCAGCCTTGCAGTAGGCTTTTTAGTCTGAATTATAGGCTGTTTGCTAAAAGTGAAGGAGGCTACTAGGTTTCTACATAAGAATAGAAAAGAGACCTGATTTTAGACACTTTTGATCTATGTGTATTATGAAGTTGAGTTCTTGCTCCCTTATCTTTTCTTAACTCCCCTTCACCTGTCCTCCTGGGAGAATATATATTACTGTGCAATGCCACCCATCTTAAACCCCTTTCAACATGCCCATACACTAAAGGAATTGATTTACAAAGAGAGAAGTGAAAATTCCTGTTATAAATGTACTATATAGAACATAGTATCTTTTCATTGAGAGAACGTTTTTCTAAATACTCAAGGTTTTTAGCCCCCCCTCACCCCTGCCACCACCACTACCACCCTTTTTTTCCCTACTGCACTCTATTCTTATGTGGAAACCTAGTAACATCCTTCACTTTTAGCAAGCAGCCTATAATCCAGGCTAAGACGCCTACTGCAAGGCTGAGTTTTACACCTGAAACCTATGTAACTTTACGAACAATTGTCATCCCAATAAACTTTAATTAAAAAAAATAATTTTAAAAATTAACGAATTTTTAAAAATCTTCAAAGGGTAAACAAGCCTAGAGACACCATTGTCACTACAATGTCACCCTAAACAACTGGGCTCAAACCCATTCCTGCTTCTCCTTCTACACCATCACCATCTTCTTTTTCTTCTCTTTAACACCAAGAGAAATCTACAGTTTGCCACCAATATTTTGATTCACTTTTGTAACAACAGAAAATGATAGAAGATAGTACTGCAAATTGAAGTTTATTCTAAAGGAATACAAATCACAATAATGCTCCAGATGGGCATTTGGAAATGTATTACACAATATCGAGATAATAAGACAATTCTTGAACTGCCTTAGTAGAAGCCTAAAGCGTTATACAAAGAGTCTTTTCACAAACTCAGTGTTCTCCTCCAACCATTCATCTCGCACTGTCAGTAATTTGGGCGCTTGCTGGACAATGGTGAGTTCCAACCTTGTAAGGCATCTTACATTTTTTATTTATTTTGTCAAAGATAGTAACATATTTTTCTGTCAAATAAAGCACTCAGGGCTTAGGCGGGGCACATGTCACTTTCTCTGATTAAAAATGACTAAAAACTTTAAAATACTGTAAAACAATGTTGGATGCTTAAAGGAAGCCAAGTAACTGCTCTAATGAGTATCGAATGTTTAGCGCTGGTGTCCTGAAAGATAGGAGTCAGTTCCCATGAGCTGATGCATCAGTAGGTCTGACATAAGTACAGCTTGTGAATTAGCGTCATTAATGTTTTCATTTGGAATGTGGGGAGAGATAGGACATGGGGATAGTTTATGAGTGTCTAACACAGCCAAAGAATACAAAAATCACCAAGGTCCAATGACTAGTGGTTGAAGTAACAGTTCCCGCTTGTATTTGTTCAAGATTCTCAGGCGAGAAAAAGAAAACGGTATGAGATCTGTGATATTACAATGACTGTGACCATTCAATTTATTTATCTTATTATTATTATTTTTTAAATTAAAGTTTCTTGGGGTGACAATGGTTAGTAAAGTTACATAGGTTTCAGGTGTGCAATTCTGTAATGCATCATCTATAGATCACATAGTGTGTTTACCACCCAGAGTCAGTTCTCCTTCCATCTTATTTAATTTTCTCAACTATTCTGTGAATTAGATGTCAACAGTCCATTTTACAAATGATGGAATTAAGGCTCAAAGACAGTAAGTAACTTGCTCTAAGTTTACAAAGCCAATACCAGTGGAGTCAGGATTTGAAGGATGATCTGCTTCTAAAACCTGTATTGATTATCCTCCAAAGTAATCCTTAATCTTAATACTAATCTTTATATTTATTTCTTTAACCTTAGTCCTAACCCAGACTACCTTTGTATCATGTAACCAGAGAAACTGAAAGGAATTCCCAGAAAACCTAATATTTTCTGCAAAGAGAGAACAATTAATTATAGAGCTACCATTATTATCATCAGAAACCCTTTCAGGGTCTGCAGGATAATAGTCTTCATTGTAAATAACACAGAATTATTACAAATAATGTTGTTTAAGTAATGTTTTAGGAATAAGTAAAACAAATAATAGTGTCCTTATTTTCACTTCATGATCAATAAAAAAGGTCACATGCTGTAATAACATTTATCATGGTTTAAACAAAAAAAAATCTCATACCATAGTCCACCATTATCCATGGTTCTGCTTTCCTCAATTTCAGTTACCCATGGAAAACCATGGCCCAAAAGTATTATATGGAAAATTCCAGAAATAAACAATTCATAAGTTTTAAATTGTGTGCTGCTTTGAGTAGCACAGTTAAATTTCATGCATCCAGCTCTGTCCCACCCAAGATGAGAATTATCGATGCTGTACACGCTTAGTCACTTAGTAGCCCTCTCAGTTTTAAGATTGACTGTCATGGCATCACAGTGCTTGTGTTCAAATCACCCTTACCTTTACTTAATTATGTCCCTAAAGTACAACCGGAGTGATGTTGGCAATTTGGATATGCCAAAGAGGTCATAAAGTGCAGGTATGTACAGGAAACAATATAGTATATATAGGGTTTAGTACTACATGTGGTTTCAGGCATCCACTCGGGGTCCGGGAACATAACCCTGTGGTTAAGGGGGGACTACTGTACCCATTTTCAATGGCATCTCACTTTTAATGGAGATCAAACACACATGGTACATGAACAAAGACAATAAACAGGGGAATATATGGAGTTGGAAATTTCTGTCACCTTTCTCTTCAACCATTAATAGAGGGATCTAAAATTTCACATCAATTATATATAAATGACTTTTTTTTTTTTTTTTTTAGTTTGTGGTGTTATTTATTGGAAGTAGGAAAGTTGAGCATAATTCTTGCTCAAACTCATGGAATGCTAGTCCTGGAAATATCTTCAGACATCCTCTATTCTAATTACTTCCCTACTCTACCACTGCTCCATACACAACAAAGAGTAGGCTCAATGAAGTAATGTGGATTCAGAGCAACTTGGCTTTTGAGGAGTGGAAATGACAAAATCAAGTCAGTGCATTTTTCCAAGGAACCACATAGTGTACTAATACGGAACAACATTTTCATACTAAAAATTGGAAAATTGCTTGTCCTAGGATCTCTAAGCCATCTCAGGGACACCTTAATCATCACTACCATACATCTGTTTTGACATTAAGTTTTGCAAGATAGCATATGTCTGCAAATTGTGGGAACCACACAAAGGGCTAGATACTTTGGACAGAGAAGCCTAAAACTAGAAGATGACATTTTAGATTGCAGAACCACATGCTCTGATTTGCCAGGGATAATCCTAGTTTACACTGTAATCCTCATGTACTTATTAATAAGGCACATTCCCTGACTTCAATTTATACTGCAAAGTGACAATAATCAAAACAGCATGGTATTCACAGAGAAACAGACACACAGACAAGTGTAATAGAATTGAGAACCGAGAAATAAACCCACATATACATGGGCAGATATAATAAGTTTCAACAAAGGAGCCAAAAACATACATAGGAGAAAAGAAAGCCTCTTTAGTAAATGGTGCTGGGAATATTGGAAAGCCACATGCAAAAGAATGAAACTAGACTCTTATCTGTCACCATATATCAAAATCAACTCAAAATTGATCAAAGACCTAAAAATAAGACCTGAAACAATAAGATAATAGAAGAAAGCATAGGTACTAAATTTATAGACCTTGGATTCAGAGAGCATTTTACAAATTTGACTTCAAAGACAAGGGAAGTAAAAACAAAAATAAATATGAGACTATATCAAACTAAAAAGCTCCTGCACAGTAAAAGAGGCAAAAAAACAAATGGGAGAAGATATTTGCAAACAACATCTCCAATAAGGGGCTAATATCCAAAATATATAAAGAACATATACAGCTGAACAACAACAAATAACAAACAATCCAATTAAAAAATGGGCAGAGGACATGAACAGACACTTCTACCAAAAAGACATACAAATGGCCGACAGATATACAAAAATATGTTTAAATCCACTACCTATTAGGGAAATACAGATCAAAACAACAATGATATACCACCTCACACCTGTTACAATGGCTATTATCAACAAGAAAAATAGTAACAAGTATTGGAAAGGTTGTGGAGAAAAAGGAATCCTCAACATTGTTGGTGGGAATGCAGATTGTTACAGCTGCTATGGAAGGCAGTGTGGAGGTTCCTCAAAAAACTAAGAATAGAATTACCATATGACCCAGCAATCCCTCTCTAGGTATCTACCCCAAAAATCTGAAAACATTTATCCGTAAAGATATATGTGCTCCGGTGTTCAATGTAACTTTATTCACAGTGGCCAAGACATGGAAACAACCAAAGTGTCCTTCGATAGATTATTGGATAAAGAAGATGTGGTATATATACACAATGGAATACTGCTGTACCACAAAAAAAGATGAAATCTTGCCATTTGCAAAAAACATGGATGAGTCCTGAGATTACTATGGTAAGCAAAATAACTCACACAAAAAGTCAAGAACCATATGACTTCACTCATACCTGGGATATAAAACTGAAAACAACAAAGGAACAAAAACAAAAAAAGAAACAAAAACTTATAGACACAGACAACAGTTTAGTGGTTACCAGAGGGGTAAGGGGGGGGGCATTGTAGGAGAGGGTAAAGGGGGTCAAATATATGGTGATGGAAGGAACACACAATGCAATGTGTAGATGATGTATTATAGAATTGTACACTTGAAACCTATATAATTTTACTAACCAATGTCACCCAATAAATTTAATAAAAAAATGTAAAAAACAGTGCCCTTTTCATTATCAAGGATTTCTTGATTTGGACAACAAATGTTATCATCACACAAATTTTAGAGTAAGTAAATATTACCTCCAGTCTATGCGATGAGAGCCTATAATTCCTTGCTTAGATATGCAATAGTCCTTATTAAAGAAAATGTCACTATAAAGTAGAGCCTAACCATTACTTTTGATTTAATGCGAAGTAATTTATCAAATTATTTTTATCTGACACCTAAAATATAACTGATTTATTATGGGAGTGGCAGAGTAAGAGGACATT
The DNA here is from genome assembly GCF_964194185.1 of Rhinolophus hipposideros. NCBI lineage: Eukaryota > Metazoa > Chordata > Mammalia > Chiroptera > Rhinolophidae > Rhinolophus > Rhinolophus hipposideros. The sequence continues at coordinate 12,620,247 of NC_138057.1, read as the reverse complement.
TATTACACACACACACACACACACACACACACACAAAGTCATACATTGCAAAAAGAAAAAGTGAAAATGAGGAAAACATTCACCTATCTTCCAATTTTGCTTACCTAAAGTCTGGATTATAGCTATATTAGTACTTTCCATTTCTACAAGTTCAAACAATTAAGTTCACGAACTCATCCTAGAAATAGTGTTACATACTTCATTGCTGAATATCATTACTGTCACCTTTGAAGTACTCCCCTTAGGAAGCTATGCACTGATGCCAGTGCCTAGTCCACCGTTCAAAGCAATTTTGGAACTCTTTTTCTGGAACGGCCATCAGAGCTGTTGTTGTATTACTCTTGATGTCCTGAATGTCATCAAAATGTCTTCCTTTCAATACACATTTCCTTTATCTTTGGGTAAAGAAAAAGTCACTGGGGGCCTGATCGGATGAGTAGGGAGGGTGTTCCAATACAGTTATTTGTTTACCGGCCAAAAACTCCCTCACAGACAGTGAGCTGGTGCATTGTTGTGATGCAAGAGCCATGAATTGTTGGTGAAAAGTTCAGTCATTTTCGTCTAACTTTTTCAGACAGCCTTTTCAGCACTTCCAAATAGTCAACTTGGTTAACTGTTTATCCAGTTGGTACAAATTCATAATGAATAATCCCTCTGATATGAAAAAAGGTTAGTGACATTGTTGCAAAAAGTTCAGGAATTTAATTGTCAGACATGCATGCAGGAAAGGGCCAACTTAGACAAAGTAAATAAAAGGGATTTAGCCTTGGAAGTTAGCAGACAATGGTCTGTAGAAAGGTCATCTGGGCTGCCATAAATGAAAAATCATGCACTTCTACTTCAGCTTATTCAGAAAATATATGTGCATTATGTTCTTGAGTATGTGAAGTTCTATGAAAAATAAACAAATAAACAAATAACCCAGTCATTTGATACACCTTCAGTAGAGGGGAGGAAACCAAGATGAGCTTTCAGGGAATTTTATAATTCAATGACAAAAATGAAATGAAAGTAATGTATAGTGATTTAATGAAATTGAGGTAAGTCTTTATTAGTTGTTTAATTGAGTGCACTTGGCAGGGAAAAAATCTCAATAGAACTTATCAATTTAAAACACCTTGTATTCATTCCTTCCTGTCATAATAAAAATTATTTTTGTTTATTTGAAGTTACAGGAAATGAGCCTGTTTTCATCTTAATGTACTTCACATTATGTCTCTATAAGAAAAGAATCCATCAGTGATATAATATCAAGAATGTTGCTATGAATTTTCCAGATCAATATCTTAGTATGGTTTTCTGCAGAATTCATCAGGACAAAACATTTCCCTAAAATTTAAGGTTGGGAAGAAGGAGTCATTCTGTCCAGAGAAACGCATTTCACCTCATAATTCTAATAGTGTATGCCATGAACATTTATTTCATAAGAAAATGTTTAGATATGTTTAGATATATTTCTTTGTATAATAATTAACTAAAGACATTCAATTACCACAGAATCTAGGCTTTAGAGTGACTGGCATAAACTCTATTCCAATACTACAATATAACTATTTCTCTTTTATTTTTTTTTCTACCAAAAAAAAAAATCAGAACGGCTTTTCCATGTTTAGTTTTCTTGAAGAATAAACATGCATTAATAAAAAATAAATCTAAGTTTTATGTTATAGCTGTTTGGATGAATGGGTATTCAATGCTTTTCTTTTTTATAACAACCATTAATGGATGCTTTCATTTGATTTACATGGCTATTAGACCAGTGATTTTTGTTTCTGAAGCACATGTTAAACATGCAGCTCAGTTAATGTAATTACAATTATTCCTATTTTGAAAGCTATATTTGAGGGAGAAATCTATAAATGACATCTGGGGTATAACCTTGGGGAAAATAAACATGCCTAAATGGATGGATCATAATCTCCATAATTTCTCTCAATTCTTATTACTCTTTTGTTTAATAAACAAACTTTTAGAAATTATTTAGGCCATTCTTAGCTTTTTATTTTAAAGTGAAGGCCATAGTTACATAAAATTAATTATAGCTCTCTACATTAAGATTTTCAGTAGAGCATTGATTTCACTATAATTGTTACTTGAATTACAAGTTTTGTTTCTCTTATTAAATCTAATGGAAGGCATAAATAAAATTACCCAAACAACTCTATATCACATGCATATTGATTAACTATGGAAATGATGCTATGCATTGATTAAAACATACTAAAATTACTGCTTACACAGAATTAACTCCAAACTAACTCTGGTGTTAAGACAGAGACAAAATGGTGGATTTGATCTACCAAAAAAAAATAACTTCAACTTAATTGACTCCAAATCTCAGCTCTTTCCCCTTTCAATCATATGTTAGAGTAGCAAGTGATGTAGTAGAAACAGCGTTGACACAAAGACCTGAATGATTCTTACCACTCCTATGATGACAACTTTATAACATCTTTTTCAGCCATTCTAATTTATCTATATCAAGGATGAAATCATGTCCAAAATAAACCATAATTCCTTAAACGTCATAACAGGCACTCTCTCCTTCAAAAATGAGGTTATAACACTGTTTCATATTTGAACTAAGAACTAATTAAAACTAGAAAACTAGAATAAAATTTGTGAATAATATTGTTAATTATTTATATACTATTTTTATTGAGTAGAAACTGGATGATTTACTGGAACTTTTTTTTAAAAAGGCTAATTCAATAATACTTACTGACATAATACAAATAAGAATCATGTAGCAAATTAATCTTTTCCTTTGAAATGACAACACTATTACATTCAGAAAGCATTTGAATCAAAACTTTAAAAAGTTTCATCAAGAAGACTGTGTACTCAGAATCTCCAAGCCTTTATTCCCGCATGGACGGGGGTCTATACATTGATTAAAACAACTTTATAGGAGCTCTGGAAACTAGCAATGATCTACAGAAACCAAGCAAATGTCCAGTCAAGGAGAGGCACATTTAAAATGGTAGGAAATTTTGTGGTCATGGCTCACCCTTGCACCATTCCCTCCCCTGTGCAGTTAGGAAGAAGTGGCCCAATTTTTACTTCCTTCTCTTGAGATCGAAAGAGCCAAGCAGAACATATTTGCAATGTTCTCATCTGTCTGTGCGTTGATTGACAACTGGATTCTGTCTCACCCGACTTAGAACTCAGACAGGGAAAGAGCAGCATAGTTTATCTTACAGTTTGGAAGCCCCGTAAGGCAGTGGCAGGTATGTAAAAACTGCCAGGGCACTGAAAACCCATAGAAGCCTGGAGTAAGCTATAATGGGCAAAATAACACCAGGGAACACGGAGGGCAGTAAGAAGAAGCTGGAGTAAGACTCTTCCGGAAATTAGGACTTTAAAAGCAGCCATGGCTGACATTAGCCTATTGTTGAATTAGGAACCTCCACGCTCTCATAACCCACAGACATATTGAGTGAACAACGACAGATTGACTAAGATAGCTTTGTAAGAGCTTGGAAAACAAATGAAAAATCTGCTGTGTTTATGGGCTAGAGGCGGGGAGAAAATATAATCAAACACACAGACAGGACACATGCTCAGAAAAGGCCTGAGAAGGCCTAAGCCTTCATACTAGGCTTATTGGTGACCTTCTTCCATTGTAGGAGCAAGTCTATAAAGACTAGGAGATGTTGCAGCTTTTTCAAACGCCTAATTTTCAACAAAAAATAACAAGGCATTTAAAGAAAATATAGCCCATTAAATGGAACCAAATAAATCTCCAGAAAAACTCCCTGAAGAAACACGTGCATCAGTTATTAGATAAGACTTTAAAACAACTGTCTCAAATATGCTACAGGAACTAAAGGAAACCGTGGACCGAGAAGTCAAGGAAATTCAGAAAAAAAAAATGGAATCTGAATGAGAATTTAAAAAGTGATAAAAATAATAAAATGTAACCAAATAGAAATTCTGAAGCTGAAAATGACAATAACTGAATTGAAATATTTACTCATGGGGTTCAATGGAAACCTCAAACAGGAAGTTTGAGAATCAGTGAGCTGGAAGACAGGTTATTTGAAATTATTGAGTCTGAGGAACAAAAAGAAAAAAAGAATAAAGAAAAGTGTACAGAGCCTAAGGGACTTGTGGGAGTCACATAAGTGTACTTAGACCAATATATGCATAATGGAAGTCTCAAGAAGAGAAGAGAGAAGGGACACACAGATTATATGAAGAAATAATGGCTGAAAACATCCCAAATTTGAGGAAATACATAAATCTATAAATACAAGAGGTTCAACAAACTCCAAGAAGGTTAACCAAAAAAAACACCTACATTGAGAAACATTATACGCAAATTATCCAAAGCCAAAAACAGAATCTTGAAAGTAGCAAGAGAAAAATAACTTATCACATACAAGGGACTCCATTAGACTATCAGTATATTTCTCATCAGTAACCTTGCAGGCCAGAAAGCAGTAAGATGCTGTATTTAAAATGCTAAAAGAAAACAAAAATATGTTAACCTAATTTTGTATTTGGCAAAACAATCCTTAGAAATGAAGGAAAAATTATGACATTCCCAGACCAAAAAACAAATAAACAATCAAAAACTGTGACAGTTCATTACCACTGGATCTTCTCTACAAGAAATCTTAAAGGGAGCTTTTATATTGAAATGAAAATATGGTAGAGAGTAACCCAAAGTCATATGAAAAACATAAGGTTCTATGGTAAAAGTAAATATGCAGACAAATATAAATAACAATATTATTGTAACTTTGGTTTGTAATTTTACTTTTTATTTTCTACAGAATTTAAAAGACACATTCATACAAAATTATTATTACTGTATGTTAATGGGTAAACACCACACACACATACATACACACACACACATAAACTTGCCTGTGAGGTCAGACAATTAAGTTCAAGAATTCATCCTAGAAAAATTGCTACATACCTCATTACTGAGTATCACTATGGTCACTTTTGAAGTATTCCCTTTGGGAAGCTATGCACTGACTCCAGCGCTTAGTCCACCCTTCAAAGCAATTTTGGAACTCTTTTTCTGGAATCGCCATCAGAGCTGTCATCATATTACCCTTGATGTCCTAAATGTTATCACAATATCTCTGTTTCAATATTTCCTTTATCTTTGGGTAAAAAAAAAAGAAGTCACTGGGGGCCAGATCAGGTGAGTAGGGAGGGTGTTTCAATATAGTTATTTGTTTTCTGGCTAAAATCTCCCTCATAGACAGTGCCGTGGGAGCTGGTGCATTGTCAGGATGCAAGAGCCCTGAACTGTTGGTGAAAAGTTTAGGTCGTCTAACTTTTTCACGCAGCCTTTTCAGCACTTCCAAATAGTAAACTCGGTGAACTGTTTATCCAGTTGATACAAATTTATAATGAATAATCCTTCTGATATCCTAAAAAGGTTAGCAACATCATTGCAACAAGTTCGCGAACTTAATTGTCAGATCTCGTGTGCACGCACGTGTGCGCACATGTGTGTAGGAATGTTTAAAAAGAGTAGAATGTTTGTATGTGACTGAAGTTAGTATATGCAAAAGTTATGGAGATGGGTGGTGGTGACAGTTGCATAACAATGCAAATGTATGTACTATCACAGAACTATGCAAGTAAAAATGGTTAAAAAGGTAAGTTTTATATTATGCATATTTCATTTCAATACAAATGCACTTGGATTTGGCTAATTTACTTTTTTTCTGTTTTATTGACATATCATTGACATAGAGCATTGCATAAGTTTAAGGTGTACAGAATAATGACTCGACTTATATTTATTGTGAAATAATTATCACAATATTTAGTTAACAACCATCATCTCATATAAACATTAATTTTTTGTCCTTGTGATGAGAACTCTTAGGATCTACTCTCTTAAAAACTTTCAAATACATTATACAGCAGTGTTAACAATAGCCGTCATGTTGCACATTATATCTCTGATACTTCTTTATCTTATAAGTGGAAGTTTGTGCCTTGTGATCACCTTCATCCTACTCTTCCATCACCTGCTCTCCCAACCCACTCCCTGCCTCTGGAAACCACAAATCTGATCTAGCTAATTTATGATAACACAATTTCATTAAAAAAAAAAAAAAAGCATGCCACTTGACAGACAACATAATATCAAATTGTGCACATCAAAATTGTCTCCAGAACGTATCCACCAAGCTCTCACACTGCTTGGAAACTAATACTATTAAAGCAAATGAACCATCACACAGCCAACCAGATGAAACGCTTGGGAAAGGGATGGAGCTGTCACCCTTGCTGCATGGGTGAGAGTCCGAGGCCCTCCTTCAGAATCATGCCGCCCTGCCGCATCGTTTTCATGCCTTCTGCCCATGTGCCATCCTAGTTTCAAATGGTTGGATGAATAATTAGTTTTCCCAACACAGAAATGGAGTGTGCAATCACTCTCCTGTAGTACACTCTAACTGTCACTATTCAACTGTGATTCTGCTGTCAGAAGATTTGTTCATACCCAATGAAACAAGACAAAACTGATAGATTGTGATGAATTAATTAGCTAATGGGAAAATAAAAGTTGAACAAAATTGATAAGTTGAATTTTAAGGTGAATTGAGATTGTCAGGCTTGCACACTTAATGATAGAGGTTTTTATATGTTTTTTGCTGTGTAAAGGGGAAATTTATGTCCCTTAGCCTGAATGTTCATTCAATGGAGGTGAATAAAGCTACTACCTTTCTTAATGCACACTCTAAATTTCCATTTGCTTTTAAATTTGAGATTATCTGGGAGATGCTCGTTGTGTTGTAGAAACATCACCCTTATTGGTGATTATGGAAATGTTAATTAAAAACCAAAATGGGATCCCACAACACACCCACCAATGCGACGAAAATAAAAATTCCTAATAATCACCAAGTATTGGTAAAGATGTGGAACAGCTAGAACTTTTATACTTTGCCATGGAAATGCAAAATAGTGCACCAGTTAGGGAACCTGATGGTACCAGAAATTAATATATAAGCCACATATAAGTAATTGTATGTCCCACAAAAATGCACACATACATGCTCTAAAAAACATGTATAAGAATCTGAGAGAAAGTTCCAGTCAAGATGGCAGAGTAGGTTAATGCTGCGTTTACCTTCTCTCGCGGCCACATCAAAATTACAACTGAACTACAACACAACCATGATTGAGAATCACCTGGAATCTTGTTGAATCAAAGACCTACAACTACAGACACACAGAAGAGGTGACGTCAAGACTGGTAGGAGGGGCAGAGATGTGGAACAGGCTGGTCCCACACCCTCATGTGACCATTAAAAATTGGGAAAGTTATCTCAGCTGCAGAGGCCCCCCCCACACACCCTCCTCCCGAGGAGAGAGGAGGCCGATGCCCTTCCCAGCCAGTGCCAGGGAGAGAGGTCCCCATAACTTTTGGCTGTGAAAACTAGCGGAGATTGTGGCTGAATTACATAAGGGCAGCTGCACTCCCAGGTGCTCCTCTTAAAGGGACTTACCGAAGGAGTCACTGGCTTTGAACTCCAGACTGGGGCAGCAGCAGGAGAGGCCACAGGGACATGTGGAGGGGAACTGAGTTGTCTGGCTTGAAATAGGAGAAGAGGGGCAGCTTACTTCTGGACAGAGGAGCTGGCAGAAGCCATGTTTCCTTTGTTGAGCCCTCCCCCTTCCCAGCATGAGGACACAAGCGTAGTCAGCTGCTATCCATTAAGCTGGCTGACATCATTGCTTTGCCACGCTCTGGTGGCAAAGACCCCACCCAGCCTTCCCACACACCCAAGCCGCTTCCAGTGGCTTTTTCATACAAACTGCCTGCCTTGGCTCATGTTGCAGACTTTCCTAGGGTCTCTGAAAAGTTCATGGAACCCAGACGAGCAGCATCTGGCTTGACCATGTCCTGCATCTCTGGCTGAACATCTGTAAGTCCAGCACTAGTGGCAGCTGGCCTTGGTTCACAGCTAGGCCTCTCAAGGCACTTCCAAGCACGGCACAGGTGGCAGCCATCTGTGGATTGCTTTGTGGCCCCTTCCAGGTGCCCCTGAGTGGGGCATAGGCTGCAGCTGACCTTGATCTGCAGCGGGCCCCTCCCAGGTGGACCTGGGGCTGGAGCCCCCAGTGGCAATCTTTGAAACGAGCTGGAGCATCACCCAGCCACCTCCAAGGATGACACACCCAAGGGGCAGATTAGGCAGACACCAGAGCCCTGCTGAGGAAGATCCTGCTTTGTAGGATCAGCCCCTGCTCCACATCTCCAGTGTAGTCATGGCCAGGGCTCACAACCAATGAGCCCAAGGGTCAGTTCCTCCCATTGATATACAAACAGCAACCAAGGCTCAACTATAAGAGGAGGGTCCACATAACCCACACAAGGGACACACCTGGAGTACGTGGCTCTGATGACCAGGAAGGCTGATCACTGAGCCCCACAGGACACCTACTACATAAAGCCACTCTACTAAGACCAGAAAACATAGCAGCCCTACCTAATACATAGTAACAAATACAGGGATGCAGCTGAAATGTGAAGACAAAGAAGTATGCCCCAAATAAAAGAACAGAACAAAGTTCCAGAAAAATAACTAAACAAAATATAAGTGTCGTGCAGGGTCTCAGCTCCCGCTCCCCGCCCAAGAACGCAAGACACGGTAAGGCCAAAAAGGAACACCCATGAAGCCATAAGTAGGGGAGTCAAACCAATATATTCTCGCTGGCGGCTGGGCTGGAGACACAGGAAGCAGGATCTACATAATCTGCCTAACAGCAGTCCGCGCTTGCCAGCCACCATCTTCTTGCTAGCCCCTATTCCCTTCCTGCTAGCGTAGCCACAGCCGTTATATTAGTGGCCAATGGCCTACGGGTTACAGCTGACGGCCAACTAGCCACAGCTGCTGGCCATCTGATCACAGTTGATGGCCATTTACTACCCGAGCCAGCACCTTTCTATGTGAGGCCGAGAGCCTGGAAACTGCTTTTTTGGGGTTTTGTCCCCACACTCCACCCCTACAGGGTCTCGCCTCACAATCTACGCGACAAGCGTCTTCTGCGAGGGGCCCTGTGCAAGGAGCCTGGAGGTGAATGCACTATCCTGAACACAGCCAGGCTCTCTGGGCACAGCCAGGGTTTCTCAGGGCACCACCAGTACTTCTGGGCACAGCCAGACTTCCTGGGCTTTTTAAGGTACCACCAGTCTCCCCGGGCACAGCCAGGGTTTCTCAGGGCACCACCCCTGTACTTCTGGGCACAGCCAGACTTCCTGGGCTTCTTAGGGTACCACCTGTCTCCCCAGGCACAGCCAGGTTTTCTCAGGGGACCACCACAGTACTTCTGGGCACAGCCAGACTTCCTGGGCTTCTTAGGGTACCACCTGTTTCCCCGGGCACAGCCAGCTTTTCTCAGGGCACCACCACAGTACTTCTGGTCACAGCCAGACTTCCTGGGCTTCTTAGGGTACCACCTGTCTCCCCGGGCACAGCCAGAGTTTCTCAGGGCACTGCCACTCTCTCTGAGCACAGCCAGACTTCCTGGACACAGCCAGGGCCTCAGGGCACTGCCACTCTCTCTGGACACAGCCAGACTTCCTGGACACAGCCAGGGCCTCAGGGCACTGCCACTCTCTGGACACAGCCAGACTTCCTGGACACAGCCAGGGCCTCAGGGCACTGCCACTCTCTGGACACAGCCAGACTTCCTGGACACAGCCAGGGCCTCAGGGCACTGCCACTCTCTCTCTGGGCTTCTCGGGGTACTGTGCTGGAACAACAGCGGCTCACATCAAGGTGCTTACATATTATCAATGGCGGCCAGTCAAGACACAAAAGCAAACCTCAAACCAGTCCCACTACATGATGGTATGTTCCCAAACAGTCAAGCGTCCATTAAATTAGGGATAGAAGGCAATTCCCCATAGTCCATAGTCATTCGCCAGGGCTGTCCTGGGGGTGAGGGATGACCTTGACCTCACCCTCATCTCCCACGGAGGACTCAGCAAGCGTTTCCTCCTGGGACTAAAAGTCCTACATCCGGGCTGCCTCAGCAAGCAGTTCCCAGACCACAGGGCGGCAACAACCTTCGCTTTCTCCGCCCTCTCCGGCCTCTGCTGGTTGGGGAACCATCCACGTCTTTCCACCCCTCCACAGGGATCGAGCTCTCCAGCAGCTGCTCCTCCTGGTCTTCCTCAGACTGAGCTTTCATACGCACAAACTGCTCCACTGCCCTTCGGAAAGCTTTGGCCAGCACCGTATCCTGCCGACTACGCCATGTGTCGCGCAGGGGACCCTGCTCGCTGCGCCATTTGTCGTGCAGGGTCTCAGCTCCCGCTCCCCGCCCAAGAACGCAAGACACGGTAAGGCCAAAAAGGAACACCCATGGAGCCATAAGTAGGGGAGTCAAACCAATATATTCTCGCTGGCGGCTGGGCTGGAGACACAGGAAGCAGGATCTACATAATCTGCCTAACAGCAGTCCGCGCTTGCCAGCCACCATCTTCTTGCTAGCCCCTATTCCCTTCCTGCTAGCGTAGCCACAGCCGTTATATTAGTGGCCAATGGCCTACGGGTTACAGCTGACGGCCAACTAGCCACAGCTGCTGGCCATCTGATCACAGTTGATGGCCATTTACTACCCGAGCCAGCACCTTTCTATGTGAGGCCGAGAGCCTGGAAACTGCTTTTTTGGGGTTTTGTCCCCACAATAAGGATGCTGAGTGATGTCATGGAGAACTTCAATACAGAGATAAGAAACATAAAAACGGAGATTGAAAACATGAAAAAGAACCAGGCAGAAATAAAAAATACAATAATGGAAATGAAGACTAGATTACAGGGAATCAACAGTACATTAGATGAAGCAGAGGACTGAATCAGTGATTTAGAAGATAAGCAGCAGAAAACACCCAATGAAAACAGCCGAGAAAGAAAAAAAGGAATTCAAAAAATGAGGAAAATAAGTTTAAGGGGCTTCTGGGATGACATCAAGCATACCAACATTTGCATTATATTGGTACTGGAAGGAGAAGAGAGCAAGGAATTGAAAACCTATTTGAAGAAATAATGATGGAAAACTTCCTTAATTTGGTGAAGAAAATACATAAACAAGCCCAGGAAGTGCAGAGAGTCCCAAACAAGATGAGCCCAAAGAGGCCAACACCAAGACACATCATAATTAAAATGCCAAAGATTCAAGACAAAGAGTGAATCTTAAAAGCTACAAGAGAAAGCAATTCGTTACCTGCAAGGGAGCCCCCATATCGGCTGAGTTCTGAACAGAAACTTTGCAGACCCTTGGCATGAAATATTCAAAGTGATAAAAAGCAAGGACCTACAACTACAATTACTCTACCCAGCAAAGCTATCATTTAGAATTGAAGGACAGGAAGAGCTTCCCAGACAAGAAAAAGCTAAAGGAGTTTATCACCTCCAAAGCAAAATTAAAAAGAATCTTAGAGGGACTTCCTTAATACCAAAAAAAAAATAAAACAACAATAAACAAACAAACAAAAAGTAAGAAATGTGAATAATAAAATGGCAATAACTACTTACCTATCAGTAATTACCTTCAATACAAATGGATGAAATATTCCAATCAAAGGACATAAGGGGGTGAATGGATAAGAAAATAAGATCTTTACATATGCTGCCTACAAGAGACTCACTTAAGATCAAAAGACACCCATAGACTGAAAGTAAAGGGATGGGAAAAAGATATTTCATGAAAATGGAAACAAACAAACAAAAAGCTGAAGTAACAATACTTACCCCAGACAAAATAGACTTTAAAATCAAAGACTATAACAAGTGACAAAGAAGAACCTAGTAATCCCACTTCTGAGTATTTATCTGAAGAAACCGAAAATACTACTTTGAGGGGACGTGCTCATCCATTGCAGCATTATTTACAATAGCCAAGATATAAAGGCAACTTGGGTGTTTCTGAATGGATGAATGGATAAAGAAGAGGTGGTAGATATATACAATAGAATATTACTCAGCCATAAAATAAGAACGAAATTTTGCCATCTATGACAACATGGATGGATCTAGGAGGTATTGTGCTGAGGGTAGTAAGTTGGAGAAAGACAAATGTCATATGATTTCACCTATAAGTGGAATCTAAAAAAAAACAAAATAAATAAATGAAACAGAAACAAAGTCATAGGTACAGAGAACATTTGGATGGTTGCCAGATGGATGAGGGTTTGGGAGTGGTGGAAAGGGGGAAGGGATTAAGAAGTACAAAGTAGTCATGGGGATGTAGGGTATAGCATAAGAATGTAGTCAATAACATCGTAATAACTATGTATGGTGTCAGATAAGCATTAGATTTGTTGGGGTGATAGATGAGAGGGAGGGTGGAGCCAGGTTGAAAAAGGTGCAGGGATTAAGAAATACAAATAGGTAGTTATAAAATGGTCATGGAGATGTAAAGTATAGGGAATATAATCAATAATATGGTAATAACTATGTATAGTGCCAGGCAAGTGCTGCTGAATAACTGTGGTGTACACCTGAAACTAATATAATATTGTACGTTGGCTATATTTTAATAAAAATCTTAAAAAGAAAAATAAAAGAATCTAAGAAGCACAAATGCAATGATGAAATAGTATGCAGCATTGAAAATTAAATTACTGTTACACATAGAAATCTCACATATTGAGATTAATATTGAGAGCAAGAGGCCACACAACAAAACAAGTATGTACTCTATCATTCAACTTATATAAAACTCAAAAAAGAAGTGAAACAATGTATAAAAATTCAGGACAGTGTTTACCTTTTGAAATATTGGGATTCATGACTTAGAAAACAGAGTATCTTCAATTATGTTGGTTATGTTTTATTTCCTAACATGAGTGGTTATTACACATGTATGTGGACTTTCTGATAATGATAATTTATTGAGTTATTCACTTATTATGTGTGCTTGTTAAGAATACTTCAATGAGTCTTTCATTAACCAATGCAATATGATTAATTTATATGTCAGAAAACAAAGAAGAGATTAAAATAGAACAATAAAAATCACTTAATTATTCCACTGGTGGCTTTACTTCACGTCCTATTTTATATATATACATATATATGTATATATATATATATAAATATTTATATATATATATTTTATATATATATATTTATTAGTATATATAAATATTTATATATACATACAGATGTATACATGTGTATGTATATATCCATATTTTCTTGTTTATCTTAAACAATTTTGGTAATTTGTGTTAAACTAGAAAATCTATCAATGCTGAGTAATTGTCCATGTATAAATAAATAAAATGGACAATTACTCAACATTGGTAGATTTTCTAGTTTAACACAAATTACCAAAATTGTTTAAGATAAACAAGAAAATCTGAATAGAATAAGTTTCTATAGTCTAGAAGTATTACATTAAAAAAACAACTATCAGATTCAAAATCTTTTGTCTTGGTTTACTGTTAGATTTTCCTAACTTTTAAAGAATAGGAAATTACCATGCAATAAAAAAAAAAAAAACTCCGATCTTAGCAAATAAATTCTAGAATGGTAAAAACCCTTTCCATTTCTTTCTTGAGCAAGATTTTTCTTCTTGTAATTCTATTTTTGTTTGTTGTTTAGAATCAAAATAATTGCTTTGTTCTATTTTTTTTTTTTAATTTGGTGGTGGGGGTAGGGGGTAGTGGAAGTAAAAGAAGTTTGGTTTCTGCTTCAAAGAGCTTTCCCAAAGACTGGTGATTCATTTTCATTACACATCACCATGAATGAGCATTCTCCTGAACTCTCCTGGTAGTGTGAATTCCAGGTCATATGTGTAGTATGTGTTTTTCTGAAATCCAGTGTATTCATTTGGGCATATATGGGGTGTCCCTTGTGTTCTTGTTCTCATATTAAAGGTATTAGCACTTTGGCTTCAATAACTAATTTTCAAAACTCATAAGTACAACTTGTGTTTGATTTGGGTCTTGGATAATACTAAGGAACCATCTAGCAATAATGGTCTCAGATATTTAAATACCCTGTGAAGATGCAATTAATTAAGGGACTGCTGATTCTAAGAACTATGCAACCAACAAGGGAATGAGGAAAGAATCATAAGTCTGAATGCCAAGTTCTGAGAAAATATCAATAATCTCTTCCTCACGTTTGCAATACTTATAAAGTACAGAGAGAAGAATTACAATGTGATGTGTAGATGATATTACAGAATTGTACACTTGAAACCTATGTAATTTTACTAACCATTGTCACCCCAATACATTTTAATTAAAGGAAAAGTGCATTCGAACTGGGGAAAAATATATGTGTTGTTGTTGTGGTTGTTGTTGTTAAATTTGCCGCTTATTCCAGTTCAATAAGATGCTTTAAGGAAAATAACATGAGGCGGGAGACTAGTTACATTGTTGCTATTCAGAACTTCTTGAGAACAAAAGAATGAAGAGCAATAAACTTCCCTAGTTTATACTTACTGTCTTGAAACACTTATTCTGTAACTTAAACATCTATGACATGCCTTGAAAATTTAAAGCAGAAAACAAAATCATATAGAAAGCCAGAAACTTCATCGATATATCTAGACAGATGATTGCTTGTAGTTTTTGGTATCCAAAACCTTTTTTCCACACATTGCACACATGCCCTTTTTGTGGGCACAGCTCTGGCAGTGATGAGAACCTGATTGGTGTACAGAATGTCTACAAATTCTGCAAATGGAGAACTTATTCTTTCCATAGGGACCGAATCTTGCTTTTTTGGGGTCAAATCTTTATTTTCTTTCAGCCATTTTCCACAACTTCCTGTGGTAGTCCTTGTACCATCTTTCCACGTATCTGCAGTGTTAACGGTACCAAGTTCTTTTCACATTTTTCGCACACCATCCTTCCGTGATGTTTCCCTTGGCCTCAGAAGCCTGGTGTGATTCTTTAATTAGTGCTTTTCTTTGAGTTCTTCTTTTCATCTTTTGTTCATGAACAATCACCTACATGTTTGATTTCTGTTTTGCATATTGGTCATTTTTTCATCTCATCATTTTCTTTGATGGTCCTTGTCCTCTGAATTCTAGGAGTGCTTCTTCAGTTTGTTTTCCCCAAATCTTATTACATTATTCGCTGCTTCAAAGGCAGATTTCATTCTTCCATTTAATTTTTGTTTCTTTCCAAGTCTTTGCATTTCAACTTTTTCAATCTCTATGGTTTTTATTTCTAAGTCAATGAATGCATATTTTAAAAGGACAAAAATATTTCTAAAATATTTTTTTGGATTCTGTACTAATTCATTATTCCATATATGGCTTACCACTGAGGCTTTAACTTCCCATTTCAAGTAATCATTATTCAAATTATGTTTGGCTTTTATGGTGTTGTTGCTGTTTGTTTACTGATATGAGAATGTGATGAAATCTATTGAAGGGTAGTGTTTTTCAACAGACAAGTCAGGAGACTGAGCCTCAGCCCTTGGCCATACTGGTAACTTGGTGTTCATCAGAAAGCATCTGAGCTTCACAGTGAAAAGGTAGGTTGTGAACAACCTCAGGCCCAAATTCCAATGAGTAACAGGCATTCAAATAAAGCACCTCTGTTACAATGTTAGTGGACCATCTTCTCTCCCCACTGTGTGGTACTCTGTCCTGATCTGATAAAGTGTTATTATACACACACACACACACACACACACACACACACACACACACACACACACGTACAACTGCATCTATTCCCATTATCACCATACCTACAATTACTACTGGGACTATCTCTCTGTCCTTGGATTCAGGGCATTCATTGAAGAGGGTTGCCCACGATTGACTGTCTAACTTTCTGAATAATACAAACCTTGGATCTGTGAGTTAGGGGATAGAAAGTAAGTGAGGAGCATAGAGTCTCGCTATGTTATTTCAGACCATAACTTTGCTCTACTTCAGACTGTGAATTTTAGTTTCACAGTGTGGAGTCTTCCCAGAAGCTAATTAATAGATTGGCTGAAAGTCTCAGTTTTGAATGTTGTCATAAATTTTCATCTTTCTCTATGTACTTATAGCCACTTTAAGCTTCATCGAGGACTGTTTATGAGGTAGAACTTTAAAACAATAACAACCACTATTTCTGGCATCTTAAACTATGATAAAAAATTATTTCATCAGCATCATTTGGAGAAAAATTGAACCTTCCTCTAATATTTTCTCACAACCAAAAGTTATTCCTGAACATCTGTGCAATATTACTTTGACACAGATGGCAAAATAGTTATTAATAAAATAGCACTTGTAAATATTTGGATCTATTTCAGCAGAACTGAGAAAGCCACAAAATCATCCTACAAAGTAAATTTTCATTGCTGACTCAATGTACATTTTACTTTGCACCAAAAGTGCTGCAGTTTTCTTTGGTAGTTTCTGAAATGAATAAGTAACATTTATTATATTTGCTGGCCCCTCCAGTGAGGTGGGGGGATGACTTCATTTTCATTATACAGCTGGCCCCAATCCACTTTTATCTTTTAGAAGTTTACGAGGCCTATGTACTGCTTGGGGTCTGACAAAGCCCAGTCTCCTAAATATAACCTCCATTTTCTTTTCAAAAAGTAAACAAATTGAAAAAAGAAAAGAAAAAATATATATCTTGGGGAAGTCTTTCAATAAAGTCTTATAAATAAATTTAAAGAAATTATTTCATAATCTTCCAAGTGTTTTTTTCGCCCACTTTTTTTCATGTCAATTGTTTCATATTACTCCTGTAAGATGTTTTGGCATTGTCAGTTTTCTTGTACCCATTTCATGTGAAAACAATTTGGAATTTGATCTTCTTGTCTGTAAGACCATAAAACAGGTTTCTTGCTGTATGTTGAGGTGGTGTGGAGTAATATGAAAATTCCTGGACTAGAAGATGGAAAGGGTGGGATTGTGTGTTAAAATTGCCTACCATTAGCTCTATCAGTGCCATATGGTTTACTGTCTGGTCTACAGTTTAGGGTTACTCTGCAAATACTAACTGGTCTGTACCATGAGGAGTATGGAAATGGCGAGAAAGCGTTAGAAAAGTTGATAGCCATTTTGTAGAGTAATTTTATGCCTATAGAATTATTATTCTATATAACACATAGAATATATGTAATATATAATAAAAACGTGAACTTTTGTATTTTGTGTCTGCCTTTTTAATCATTTCATTTTTAAAATAATTATTCTTTAGTAATTTTACAAAAGCATTCAGTCTTCATTGGATTAAAAATACACTGATCCTTAACCAGAAAGTCTGAGAAGTACTTAGCTATAAGATATCCAGTGAGCCAGTACACCTCTTGGGACCTCAATTTCTCCATCTGTAACAATATTAGTAATGATCCCTACCTTGTCTTTTACACAGAGTATGTGAACATTAAGTAAAATCACTTATTCATAAATTATTTATAAACTATAACACCTCATATAAATATACAGTTACATTCTAAGTAGAAATCATCTGGGAAATAGCATGACACTTTTGCTGAAAAAAAGGTTGTCATTTTTAGATATCCAATAAATATTTGTTGACTTCATGAATAAACATAAGAACACAAACTCTGGCATCAGACAGAACTGCACTCAAACAACTGTCTCAGAGAGTAGGGTGTGATTTAAAGGCAAGTCAAATAATCTGTCAATGGCAGATTCCTCATCTGTAAAATGAGAGCAATATTAGCTTCTGCTTCTAAGGGTCGTTGTGAGTATTCCATAAAATAATGCAGTGAAGTATTTAGCATTTAGTACTTGGCACGTGGAAAGTATTTAATAAATGTTAGTCCTATCTTTAAGATCTTTTGCTATGCTAAGAAATGAGTTGATTGTTTACATGCGATATTTTACTTAGTTAATAAGAAAATATAAAAAAGATGATTACCTTAATGTCTATTTAAAAATAAAGAAACTAAGACTCAAACAATTAGGCAACTTTAATAAGGTCATATAGATACTTTAAATCCATGTCTGTTCATAACTAAATTGGTGACTTTTCCCACAGAATACCACCTCCCTAAGGACTTCTAAGTAATGAAGAAAACAAATTTCACTGGCACTCTCCTTTTAGTACTCTTATTTTTGTTTGCAAACTCTGAGGATTTTTTGCAGAAGAGAAATTATCAACAGATTTAATGACACACAGGAAATGATACCTCTGGATCACTTTTTCCACTTACCAGTTTGACTTGTTGGGGTCCTCATGCTGACAGGGCCACTTTTAGTGTTTTGCTCTGAGCTTCTTTGCATGACCCTTCAAGGCTGCCAGAAAATAAAAAAAAAAAATAAAATAAAAAAATGTAAAAATAAAAATGCTACTTGCTTCTAGAAGGATTTCTGGATATCAATGACCACAACAATAATAATTCAAATTTACATACTACCCATTTCATAAAGCTTTTTAAAGCAACACAATAGAGATAAACTCACTTCACATGTTTGGGGTTTTTGCAAGTATTTTGTCATGTTTCTCTTGGAATTGGCAGAACATAATAGTGTCTATCACTGAGGCATTCATTAAATTACTTTCATTTTTTATTAAATGAATGAATGAAACTCATGTTAAATACATTCATATATTTGAAGATTTTTAGCCCCAGAAGGCAAACTAGGGTATTGTTATAAATGTAGTTCTTTGCAGAAAAGGAGAAAACGGACCAGAGAAAGAATTTTTGCTGTTTCCATATACCTGCCATTTCAAAGGTTAAACATTTGACAATGAAGTCAACATACAGGTCACAGATTATTTCTTGTGGTTTCAGTATTTAATAGTTGAATGAATCTGAAAATCTGTTATCAAAAATAATCATGGTCTATTTATGCAGGAAGATTTAAATACAATCAATTAAAGGCTTGAATCTACTGTTAGAGTAATTGTAATGTTGAAAATGGAAAATGAAACTGTTGTTTTTTTTTAGAATAAGAATATGACTTTTCCATTTTCATGATGAGTCTTTTCCTTTTTATGCTACTTCCCAACTCCACCTCAATTATCCTCTGCAATCCACAAAAACAGAGAGAGAGATAAAGGAGAGAAAGATAAATTGGCAAAAAAAAAATAGTAAAAGCTATTATATTTGTCATTTACTCAGAATAAGTTTAACAAGGTTCGCTTTTTTTTTGAAATGTTTTCTTTTTTATTGAAATATATTTCACATATAACATTGTGCAAATTTAAGGTGTACAATATGTTAATTTGACACTAGTATATTTTTAAATAATTATAATGTCAATCACTTTCCTTCAAAAAAAACTTGTAAACTAGATTTTCTGCTTGACATTGCTACTTGTGTGACCAATAATAATAGTGATTATTACTTTGTTGCTTACAGTGTTTCAGGAACTGTTTTTTATCATTTTATAGGAATTACCTAATTTAATATTTTCAACAACCCTGTAAGATATGTATTTTAACCTCATTATTTTTAAAGATGAAAAATCTGAGGCCCAGTTTAAGTACATTATTCAAGACCCATTGCTAGTAGTCCATACAGTAGGATTTGAACTTTTCCCAGAGCCCATGCTTTTAATCTGTACTGTATCTACTATTACCTTCCAAACTGGAACTTTTGATTTTCCTCATGTACCTTTCTGTGTTTTCCCTCTCTTCACTGGGAATCAACACATCTACTTGGACTCAACTCAGAAACGTGGAGATCTTTTTAATAACTTCCTTTTCGATGACAATTATGTAGCCTAATAGTTGGAATCCATACAGCTCTCTCCTTTCACTAGCTCAAGCCACCATCATGTATCACCTAGAATACAGCAAGAGCCTTCTTCTATTCCAACTGATCCCACTCGTGACCCCTCCTGTAATCCATTGCTCACATTCTAGCCAGAGGAGCTTCTTTTATAGCATAAATCATTTTACTATCCTGCGTAACATTCCTCAATGGCTTTCTATTACATTTGGAATTACCTAATTATCTTATCATGGCCTCTAAGTTATACCATGAACTGGCTGCAGTCTACCTCTCAAATATTATCTCATACGGTTTTCTCTCATTATTATTAGATTGCAACATACTCCTTCTCTAATAAACCATGGTCTCCTGCAACGAAAGACTTTGCTTTTTAGGAAATCAAAACCTGGAATGTTCAGCAGTTGGATCCTTTTCATGCCTTAGATCTTAGTTCAAAAGTCACTTTCTCAACACTCCAAGATGTCCCCTAAAATATTTTTACCTTATTTGCTTACTTGTCTGTTATCTCTCTTCCTCACTGGAATGTGAGATCCATGTAGACAGAAATCCAACTACTAACGAGTAGCACTTACATTTTTCTGCGTTATGAATATATGGAGGAATGAATGGATGTTAAAATATATTCTAACTAAAATTATTCTCCCTTATTTTTATTCATTTCTGAAAGGAAGAGAAGAGAAGCTTGCATTTCAAGAATGAATAAACAACAACAAAAAAAAACTGTAAAAAATCATGTTTTCATATTCCTTCATGTATACCTGCTCTTTTGAGATATTAAAACAAGTTCCACTAGGAAAAAAATGAAATAGATTTCTCTGTTTATGTTTTGTTTTCTTCACAAGAAGTACCGTAAAGACCATAACTGTATACATTAGTTTACATTATTTTTTGTAAATGTCCCAACTTTCAAGTGTCCCAATTGTAACATTCTCAGTGTGGCATTCATGCACAATAGATGATATACATATACTATGAATTTTGAATTTGAGCATGAATTTTTGTGAGTATGAATAGCCCAGGGTCAAATATTTAGAAATCTTTAAATCACTTGTGTCCTATCTGTAGCTCTGACCAATATCAGGCAAATATCAGCACTGAAGTAGCTTGTATGATTGAGGTACCAGTATTATATTAAGGGGCATATACTATGGTTTTATTCTCACAAAACAACAACATATAAAGACTCTATATTAGTTTAACTAGCAGCATATTTTTATCTTACCTGAATCACTCTGCTAAAAGATGTGCAACCCCACTGAACTTTGTTTCTGGTTATTTTATTCCCCTTTGTTTTGGTTTGGTTGGTGTAAAACAAAGCTTCCCAAATTTATTTATTCACTTATTTTTATTGATTTTTAATGGTATGATGAATGTTTCTATATTGCGGTAACATGTATATAACATAAAATTTTTACCATTTTAATTGATTTTAAGTGTACAGTTTAGTGACATTAAGTACATTCGCATATATCAATTTCCAGAACTTTCTCATCATTTTCCCAAACTGAAATTCTGTACCCATTAACACTAACTACCATTTCACCTGCCCCCAGCGACTGGTAACCGCTATTCTATTTTCTGTCTCTGTGAATTTGACTATTCTAGCTTTCTCATGTAAGAAGAATCATAAAATGTTTGTACCTTTGTGTCCGGCTGATTTCACTTAGCATAATAATCCTCAACATTCATTCAAATATAAAGTGTATATGAGTTACATGATATTTACATGCACATTAATCAAACTGTATTTTTGATTTAGCGAGTCTAGAGCCAGACTAGAGTCTGTATTTAGTATAACAAGCTTAGGTTACACTCACGGTGCTGATCCATTGACAACACTTTGGGTAACAAGCATTCAGATGTTAGGTAACAGTTCCAGATGATTTCAAAACGATACTTGAATAATTCATGGTTTGAGTACTGTGTGTGTGTGTGTGTGTGTGTGTGTGTGTGTGTGTGAGTATTCCTTTTGCAAATGTCATTATATCTATAACTAATGAAGGTTTTTTAAACCTACGTTTTCCTTTTTTTCAAAAAAAGTGCTATACTGTCAGGTCAATAATACTAAACAAGCACTTAGCGAATCTTACACACATCTGCTCTTATTTATTTTGTAATTTATCAATAATTCTAAACAAAGATTTTCCTTGTTTTAAAAATAAGTGTGTATCTTGATGTCACCTAGTGCAGGTGCCTTTGAATTTAATAACACATTACAAAATAAATGAAATATTGGCATTTTGTCACTGGCTAATAAGATTTTAGGTAACTTTTTTTCTGTACTTTTCCCCTATATTTCCAATATCTTTTACCTTATAAATTTTAGCTACCATTCATTAAGTCTTACAATACACCATGCTAAATATGTGTGTTTATATAATTTCATACATATGTGATATTATCTCATTTAATTCATAAATTTATAAAGTTAATGTTAATAATTACAAATAGTTATAATTTGGGGGCACTTTCTAATGGCCAGGTACTGCATTAATGTTTTGTATATGTTCACTCATTTAATCCTCAATAGTAAGCAATTAATATGCTGAATTGTTTAGGTGGAGGAATTAGTTCAAGTTTATAAATTCAGGTGTGGTAAGCTATATTTTTATAGTCAATGGACAATAAATCTTTTTTGAAGAATCAAATAAATATCCTCTCTGCTAGAAGATATTTTAGATAGCCAATAATATTACAGGAGAAAACAGAGGACTCAATGTCTATATCACATAGTTTATTAAAAGGAAATATGTCAAAATGAGAATTTTTTGCAAAAGCACAAGAAAAATCATTATACATTCTACAGAATATTGAGTCTAGTCCTTGTTTCCAAAATCTAGTAAAATATTATTTCATTATTAAATGTAACTTAGATTTATTACTGATGAAGATATTTTTGTAAGCATAGGTTTTATCACTGTTGAAAGACATAAGAAATATAAGCAGATATTGAAAGAAAAACAATTTTAAAAATGGTGGGCCCATTAACCAGGATATGTTTATTTCTGACATTTTCAGCTAAATTTCCAACCAATATATTACATTAGCATTTCTCCAAATTCCATTAAAGAAATAGTCACCCCACTGATCATGCCTATAATTACCATTTCTCCCATCATGAGTACCATTACTGAAGACGGTCTTACCTCTTGGAACCACGTACATATATGGGAACTTCTTTGGAATTATGACTCTATTTCATTTTAGGAAAAACTTAATAGGGGCACTTTCAAAACAGAATTTCAACCCCTATACTAAATTACTTGACAGATTGATTGAATATGTACAGCTATGATTTCATATGATGTTCACTTAAATTTCCAAAGAGTTGATATTATAATTATTGGAAGTTAATGACAGTTTCACTTAAATTCAATAAGAAATCAAGAATGTCTAAGAACAGAGGAAAGATACAGTCTCTTCCCAATAGGTTCATATTTGTCCTTTCTGAAAGAAATTTAACAAGAATTGGCCAGTGTTCATTTTCTTCATTATTTCTTAGAGTCAACTTATCATCTTGTTTGTCTGCATATTCAAAAGCTATCTTCAACCACCTCTTTGTAAAGAATTACGTAAGTGACTCTACAGTAGTGACTCTTCTTCACGTATAAGCTCTTAATACAAGGCATCTTACCTCTGATTATGTTTTCCAATCAATTATTTAGAAGAGTTTATTCTTTTCAAAAGCAGATGGGGAAATATTCAGGGAATTCCTAAATATTCAGGTGCAAGACCCAAGTGTGGGGGTAAAAAGAACAATAGTTAAGAAAAACTCAGATAGGCGCAAAAAGGAAAATAAATTGTATATAGAAGTACGCGTGTGTGAAGAAGATGGTTCAATATTGAGGGGAAAAGTATTGCTGGGAGGAAGAATCCAAGAGTTTTAGTACCCCTGGGATGTGTTACCGGAACACTTGAGCGCCTCCTAACTGGCTTCTTAGATTTCAGCCTCTTTCTAATTCAATCTACTCCTAAAATGCTTCCACACTTTCTAATCAATTTTCTTACTGTAGTTTATTTTCTTTTTTCAGTATCCAAACTCTTATTTCAGGTCTTGATTTCTTCTATAATCTACAATTTGAAAGAGAGTAAGTGGACTTTTGAAGAAACAAAGGATGTTTCTGCTTCTCTATAGACATCTGTGACTTCCACCCCCTCTTGCTTCTGTGACTGCAACAGATTCTTATCTGAGTTATCTGCCTCAACAACAGTCTTGCCTCCTTTTCATGCACCACATCCTTCACTAACTTCACCAGATTAAAGTCTCTAAATCAAAGCTAGAATCTTGTCAATCTTTATTCAAAACATTTCTAAGGCTCCTCATTCCCTATAGAATATGGGAGGGGCGGGGAGAGGAAGGAAAATGCAGCCCCACTTCCAACTCCCTAGCCTGGGCTCAAAGACTTCAGCTGTCTTTTTAGACTCATTTCATCAGTGCACATGCAGAATGCAGAAGTGCATTACCAACTGGAAGGATCTTCACTGCTGTAACTAATCTCATTCTTACAATAAATCTATGAAATAATTATTATTAGTATCTATAATTTGTAAAGAGACTATTGAAGCACAGAGATGTTGCAACTACTCTAAGCCGTTAGGTCAGCCAATAAATAGTAGAAACCTGGTTTTGAATCTTCTACCTCCAAAGCACATACCTGCACTCCCCACCCCACCACGCCTCCCCCCAAAAAACCAACTTATTTGTCTTCCAAATTGTATGTTCACTTTGTTTTCCTTTCTCTGAATACAAACTTGTATCTTTATTTCTGTTTAGAAGAATATTATTCTCAGTGTCATTATTTCCATATATTTATCATCTTCGCAAGTCCAGGTCAAATGCTATGTCCTTCTGTTACCTTCAGTTGGAACTTCCCTCTCTTTTCTCCGTATAAGTTATCATTGTACTTATCTTACGGTATTTTCTATTTATTGCCACTTTCTAAGTTACTTGTGTTCTGATTAGTTCTCTTGTTCATGTATAAGCTCTTACTGGGCCTAACCATAGTTTGCTTCATCTTCACAATTACTTTGTCTGGCTTAATACCTTGTGTATAGTAGGTATAAAATAAAGGAAGAAAGGGGAAAGGGAATTATTTTTTTTATTTTTTTTCTTTCTAAAAATATAGTGAAGTGTTGGATTGAGAAGACAGGCCCATCAGAGATTATGAGGATCAGTTCGATATAGATTAAAAAATATTTTTATCTAGCCCAGGCAGCTCTAGTCTAGTCCAAGATAATGCTATCATCTGATGGTAGCTACCTAAATTACAGATACCTTGTGTAAGAAGAATTAGCCAGCTTCAAATACTGGCTTTGCATTACAAAACCAAAGAATTGCAAAGCATCCAAATCTCATTTTAGCTACACAAGTTTAGGACAGGTAGATTCATTTAATATCAAACAAATTTTCTTCGAATTAAGATTGCTTCTTCTTAAACATATTATCACCATTTGTCTAGATCTTCCTAACCACAAAGAACCCCACTGATATTCCCTTCTCCAAAGCAATGGCCTATCTCAATAAAGTGCTTTTTTGTGTACTGAAGTCATTTTGGAAAAATAGCTCTTGGATCAAAGTAAATGAGTTCCAGTATAAATAAAGAACCTGAGACATCGCAGATGGCACTCAGCAAGATATTGGTGTGACAGCTAGAAAGATGCAGCGTGACCCTCTGCAATTGATGTTTTGTATTGACAGGGTCTAATAAAATGAGTTCCATCATGGAACTTGTGTATTCAATGAAATCTGTATTAAACGTAAATATGAGCTTTGACTGCTGCTTTAGTGAATTTTTTTTAAAGATAAAAGACAAATTCTAACTAGAATGGTAATTTGAGTCACATTGAGACCCCAAAATAACTGTTAAATACGTACTTTCTATTCTATTCAAGGTGAAAAGTGAAAGAATATTCATATTATGTATGTTGCCTCACTGTGAACATTATATTGAATACACTGCAACAGTTTTAAATTTTATTTATTTTAAAACTTCTGGCATATTCTAAAATTGGATT
Source organism: Rhinolophus hipposideros (assembly GCF_964194185.1). Classification (NCBI taxonomy): domain Eukaryota; kingdom Metazoa; phylum Chordata; class Mammalia; order Chiroptera; family Rhinolophidae; genus Rhinolophus; species Rhinolophus hipposideros. Next base: position 12,594,556 of record NC_138057.1, on the reverse strand, counting down.
CATTTTCTAACACTTTCAAAACTGCATTGTATTAAATTACATTTGTTTCATACAAGCCACCCTGAATATCTACCGTTAACCTAAAAACATTGAGGGACAAGTCTTTATTTTAAGTACATTGAGGGACAAGTCTTTATTTTAAGTACATTCCACTTTTGTAGATCAAGGCAAAAATCCTCCTAAGCAGCTATATTGTTTCACTGCTGTAGGAAAAGCTTTGGATTCTGGTCAGCAGGGAGGAGAAAGAGAACCATCTCTAGATACGAAGCTACACTGTACCACAGCATGGACAATTAATCGGGGGTTCCAATGTCAGCAGTGGCTTTTAATAGCATGACCTTTCCTAAATGCTCTTCACATGAGTGAGGTGAATAAAAATTGCCACCCATTTGGGTATAGCTTAGTGACAAATAATCATTCGCTCTTTAAGACATAAATGACTCAGGCCATCCAGGCTATCTAACCACTCAATGTGAGGGTAACAATGCAGCTTCACTGGTATCAACAAAAGAGCTGACACAATAACTCCGACTATTGAGTAAGTATGTTTATACACTTATAAACATACTGGAAGTCAACCTTTTTGTATTGTCACATATGGGTCCAAATTCGCCTTCTGGAACTATTCAGAATATGTAGAAGCCTGGTTTTACATGGCAGCTGTTCAAATAATTGAACGAAGTTATCATTGCCCGGCAGGGATGTGGAGCATCTTTCAGACTCAACATCACCAGTTTTTTGAACATAAAATGACAGATACATTCCTCACTTGACATGTTTTCAGACATTTCACTATTCTGGTCACCTTCTTTTGGATGTACTTTAATTTGTCAATGTCTTCTTTTAGAATATATGGAATATCCCAGGATATTTCTGAAGCTTCTAGCAGAACGGGGAACACCCTGATAATAACCATAAATTTCTCTGGCTTATGAAGAGTGACAAGGCCTAAATGTAAATAACATTTCCACAGCTCAAAATTGGGTGGAGAAAGAACTAACCGTTAATATTAATGGATTCAAAATTCAACTCTAAATTTAGTGGTGTTACAGAGTGGTATCTGAGAGAACATTGTCTAGGGTGTGTTATCTGCAACCCACAGATAACACTTCAATCAGTTGTCTGTTAAGTCTCCAAAATATTGGACTCCCTGAGAGGCATGGAAAGAGTATCTGTCATGGCTGTCCCCTTAGCCAGCTGAGTAACTTTGGACAAGTCACTAACATTTGCGGTTTTCAATGTTTTCATTATTGTGATGGTGATTTTATATGTTAACTTGACTAGATCATGATCCATGTAAACTATCATTTGCCCAGGTAAGAGATTTTAATGTTTTAAAACTTCTTGTTTGTCAGGAGTCCTGTATTTTATTATAATTCGGCCCAAATTTAAATGTCTTTACCTTCAATAACATCTGATAAAATGCTGTGCCAGTTCCTGCCATTTTTGTATTCACTTATTCATGTGTTGGTTTACCCAGCAACTTGCTTTGTACATTCTAGGAGCATAGTGTAATGCTCGACAATGTGGATGATACGAAGTAGGATCATTTTAGCTCTTTCCCTTGAAGAATTTGTTAGGTATACAAGGTAAAACATTCAAAGCAGTAAAACATGGTTGTCAAATGTCAATGACAATTAATGATAATGGAATTCAGAGAAGGGAAAGATCACCACCGCCTAATAAGATGGGAAATTGTTCATGAAAGACATGGCAGGAGACAGCACAGTTGAGGAGCAAGCATTTTGATAGCTGGGAGAAGGGAGTATTTATATACTTCTCAGAGTGATCAAGCTTTTAGATAAAGTGCCCTCTATTGTTCTGGAAACTATGCAGTGACTGCATACAACTACCCTAAACATGTAATCACTGGATAAGCATCAAAAACATAAACAGGATTTCAACAGCCCCTGTACACACATAATTCCACCCTGTTTAGTTAATATGATATAACAGGTTTTACAATCCCTATGGGACCTGTGCAACATAATAAGCATAAATATCAGGAGATTTGAGAACAGGAGGTGACCTGATATGTACTTTTGGAGTCTGCAATATATACTCAGGAGACATATGAAAGGCCAGACAATTGTGTTCGTGAACATTCCACTGTGCACTTACACGGTGTAAGTTCGCGAACATAATTGTCCGACCATTTTGTATATGAAAAAATAAATGTGTTGTCTTCTGGCTTTGGGAAGGGAATTCTAAATGTTCTGCTACTGCAAAATCATTTTTCTCTGCACGCCTACCAACTGATATGGCGGAGGTTTCATGACTTTAATTATGGGCCAAGTGACAAAACTCTTAATGACTAACTTTTGTGACAGCAGCAAAGGCAGGAGCCTTCAGAATCAATTCCAATAAATTGGTCTGGAAAGACATCAATTTAATATGGATGAGGACAGCTGAAGCTATCCTTCTGATATCTGATTAGGAATCCAGCAGAACTGAACTGTTGAGTCTTATTGCTAACCTCTTTTAACAATCTGCCTGAGGGTAGCACTAGTTGTTCAGCCAAATCACTTTCTTGAAGAAAACAGGCACAGTGAAGACAAATAAAAGATTCTGTGCACCAGTTTCCTACACTCAAGTGAAGTAAATGTAGACCCATTATGGGAATGAGAGTGTCTGGCAATTTGTTGTCCTAAATGGCTGATGCAAAGTAGTAGGTGTTTAATAAATATATACTAAGTAATTGAGCTTGGAAAAAAAAAAAAAAAACAGAATTGTTTTGTGTTATTTGGAGAAAAGCTACATTTATTATAACAAAAAAATTATCCCTGGAAATTTCCTGAACCCTTTCTCTCCCTAAAAGAAAACACATATACATACATAGGCATACATGTGTCTGCTCGTGTATGTATGTGTGTGCACGTGTGTGTATGTGTGTGAGTGAGTGTGTATTGTTTTCTGTTGCTTAGATTTCTATTTTTAAAAGGTATGCCCTCCTCCACAGGAAACATTTTCTCATTTTATATTTACACTGTGCTCGTGATATTAAGACTCCGAGTGAATACTCCTTAAATGTCACAAAAACATCTTGGGCTGACTTGGCTTTAACTTATGAAACAAAACCCCAAGTTCCAAGGAACAAAACACTACATGGATTTTTTTCAAGAATGAAAAGAACAATATAAAATTATAATATTTGAACAGGAGACAGAGCTTATGGTCGTACTCTGAGGAGCTGAAACGTAGAGCCAGATTTCATTTTGTAAGTGCTAGAATTTTCTGTATTGAGGACACTCACTTAGTTGAGACAAAGAAACCATTAATATGCTCAGTGCCAAGGAGACAAGGCAGAAGCCATTCCAGAGGAAGGTGGCATCAAGTCAGTGTCATGAGAAGGTATAGGGTGAAAATGTTAACTGTATATACAGTCGACTATAGAAAGAAAAGTGGAGTTTTGTTTTAGAGGGGAAAAAAAGCCCAGACCAAGTTCAAGTTGCTCACTAATCCAACAGATAATATTAACGAGAGTGTCTGGCAATTTGTTGTCCTAAATGGCTGATGCAAAGTAGTAGGTGTTCAATGCAAAGTAGTAGGTGTTTTTTTTTTGTTTTTTTTTGAGGTTTAGACAAATTTATTGAAACATCCAGGGTGTTAGCAAATAAATCATTCCATGGTATGTTACATTATGCTACTACCTTGAATGTATAATTTAAAAATTATAAGTATATATTTCATAAGCCTTTGGCCAAAAAAAAACAAAAACAAAAGGAGTATCATTTAGCAGCCAGATACCGCTCTATTTGGTGCGGGGAACTAGCTTTGTTTCATTCATCCTATCCAATAGTAGGCTGTCTTCGAAGAGTCTACGGACATTAGAAACTTCTGATAAATATTCTTTCAGTATGCTTCTCCCACCACTGCAATGCATTTAGAGAATGCATTATAGAACAATTTTCAATTTTTATCCATCAGGTATTTCTGGAATACAGGTAACATGGTTTAGCATAAGTCAATCCTATTTGAACTAGCCTGGTATTATTATTTTGAAAACTGCTAAATAAGGTTTGGATCATATGCATGGTAATTAATACACATAAATATTTAAAGGGATTTGTCTGCAAGTATTTGAAAGTGAAATTTATGAGAATTCATTCAATATAATCAATCCTTCCATGAAACACCCTATGCGCCTTCTCAACCCACATAAAATGTGTGGGAAATATATCACCCAGTGGAAGACTGAGTAAAGTGTAAACAAATATCCATAACATACCTACAAGAATGACAAAGATAAGCAACAGCATAAATCTTAATCTTCTCTGTCCTGTGACAACTCAGGTCTAGGAATGCAGTTAGCTGTATTCAGACTTGATCCTAATTTATTGCTGATATGGCATACATGTTAAATACCACTGCTGTAGTCATTAACCCAAACTTATTAATTAGGGAAAGAAATCATGGAATATTTTTTCTGCTTAATTTACCAAGATCTTTTCAGTCAATACAGGTTAGCTATTGGATGAGGCTTCTCAGCTGTTAATGACAAATAGCTGTAGATTAAAAAAAAAAAAAACAAAAACACAAAACAAACAAAAAAAAACACAAAGAAAACAAAACAGAAAAAACATCTCTATCATTGCTACTTAAAAGGCTCCAAAGTACTGGTATACTCAAACACATGCTCTGAAATTTATGCTCTGAAAGTATGGCCCTGCAGACATCTCTTTTGCATATGCACATATTCTTTGTTATCAAGCCAAATGATTTCATTTCACTAGGATAAAACTTTCTTCTGCCTTTCTCAAGGGAAATATTTTGAGTAGTGAATAGCTACATGAGATATGAGGATGAGAATTACAGGTGTTGAAATGTCAGTTTGAGCTCTTAGGGTTTTTGAGCTTTCTAAAATTTGGGGGTGCCTCTAGAGCCTTGAAAAGACATCAAGGAGATAGTTTAAAATTATGAAATTGTATCCAGGATTTCTGAGGAAGGATTTCTGCCTAAATGCTCACTGCATTCCCAGATCTGATTTGTCACAGGACATTGTAAATTACAGTGTGTTGTACTTTACAAAATGTTTTAAAATTATTTTTGAAGGGGAGAAAAACATACCCTTCCCCCCTCCCACAATGCTTCTTTGGCATATTGATTATTTTGGGCTGATTATTTTGGGGACACAGCAGACAAAGGAGAAGCTATGAAAACCAATTAGAAGTTACCCTTTTGTAAGACATATTTACATTTATAAGGAAAATCTCCCGTTTGTAAGGGTGTCTTCTTCTCTGTATCATGAAGAAGATAACTCTTAAATCTCTAGAAACTGTCAGCAGAGAAGGCAAAGACTTAAATCTGCACAGAAAATATACCTTTGCTTTGCCTGGTAACCTGCCATAACTGGCTCCTCACTTCCCAACACACACACACACACACACACACACACACACACACACAGAGCATCTTTTTTCTTTACTTGGAGATGGTATTTAAGGTGATGGGCTTGGGTTATTTTGGGCACTTACTCAGTATTCTTGGTTATTGCCCATGAATATGGGAGGGTTGAAAAAGAGAAAACAGGTCCAAAATGGAGTCACTTGTGCTAAGCCCACGTCACCAAACTGAGACTTAATACCTAATCAAATTGCAGTTGCAGCCTCTCCCAGGAATGCAATTTTAACCTGCCTATCTGAAATTTCCTGGTCAGCACTAGTGAAGTAATCTTCCTGACAGACCGCCTGTCTTGCTTTCAAGTAAGGTGACCTTGACTGAAACAATCCTCTCTTCATTACTTAGTCCCTGACAATTCCTTTCTTCTTAAAAAGCCTTCCATTTTGTAGAGCTCCTTGGAGTTCCTTTCTATTTTCTAGATGAAATGTTGTCTGATTCATGAATCATTGAATAAAGTCAATTAGATTTTCAAATTTGCTCAGTCGAATTATGTTTTTTTAACGGGAGGTACACATGTTATTAAACTTCTGTTTGTTTTTCTTTTGTTAATGTGTCTTTTATTACAGAGTGTGTCAACTAAGAACCTAGAAGTGTAAAGGGAAAGTTAATTTTCCTCCTTCATGCTATCATTTGTATAGCCAACACTTAAGATCTAGGTTTCAAGGAATTTGGAAGTGGAAAGATTTTAGAAGGAATCACCTCTGTCCTCAAAAGAGCTTATATTCTAATGGTTTATGTATGGTAGAGGAGAGGAATTTACATCCTACTTCTTTCTACCTTCCAGCACCAACTGGATCCAGTTTTTAGGATACTGATTGGGAAATATTCATAAATGACAGTGACCATCTGCTTTATGATGTCATACTTGGGAGAAGAAGGGGTAGCTTTCTTCTATAATTCCTTCTCCTTTAATATTGTGGGTAAGTTGGTGAAGGTCATGCTCTTTGAAGATAGGACAGACTTTTGTTCTCCTATCTCTTCTTGTGTTTTGCTGTGAGTTTCTCCTTTTAAGTACAATAGTTAGCTGATGAGATTGAGATTTAGGGAGATAAGGAAGGGTGTATAGCTGTGGTTTGTGTAAGAAAAAAAGCTTGGTATTCCAATTAGCAGATCAATATTTATGGAAATGAATTTAATTCTTCCCCCAAAGGTTGAGTAGGGAATATGAATTTCAATAAATAAACACCATCAGCAAATAAAAAATAATTTGCATTTATGTAGTTTTCCAAAGCATTCAACTTAGTTTTAATAATGTGTTTCTTTTTTATTTCCCCATACACATTTCATTAATTTATAAAAAGTTTTAGTAAATTATGTAATATCAGTAATAAAAATAGCTAACATCTAAAGGTTTTTAATCAAGCAGAACAAATTCTTGGTGGGAGCAGAAATGCTTCTGTGTGTTAGAGAGTAACTCCGGTTGAGGATACTGTGTACCCTGGGAATCAATCCGAGTGTTTGACATAGGAAACAGATCATTTGTCTCTTCTGGTATGCTACAGGGTATACTACATTTGTCTCTTCTGGTATGCTACAGGGTCTCTTGTAGTATGTAGACCCCATACTACAGGGGTCTCTTGTAGTATGTAGACCCCATACTACAGGGGTCTCTTGTAGTATGTAGACTCCTGCTACAGGGTCTCTTGTAGTATGTAGACCCCTGCTACAGGGGTCTCTTGTAGTATGTAGACCCCATACTACAGGGGTCTCTTGTAGTATGTAGACCCCATACTACAGGGGTCTCTTGTAGTATGTAGACTCCTGCTACAGGGTCTCTTCTGGTATGCTACAGGGTCTCATTTGTCTCTTCTGGTATGCTACAGGGTATGCTACGTTTGTCTCTTCTGAGTATGCTACAGGGTTATCGGGTGATATGTTGAGAGATTGTGTCTGGACCCAAAATTAATAAAAAAGTGATATATAATTTTCTATTTCATATTATCCTCCCTCTGTTCCACTCCCTGAAGAATCCAATGGAAAAAAAGGGTAAAATTGGCCCACTCTGTTTGGCCATTTCTGGATTGACCAAATCCCTCTCACACCATTAATATTCACAAAAAAGTCAAGATAATTAAGTAAATTAAAATCAATGAGCACAAAAGTCCTGAATTGAGTCTTGGCACCAGAGTAATCAGCAAAGTTCCTGATTGGTTACAGGTGGTGTGCTGCTTTCAAACCCCATCCCAGTAAGGTGGTCAAGATTCCACATGTACATCAGACCCAAGGGAATAAGTAACACCAAAGTCCCATTATGACCTGAGGGAAGACAAGCTTATCATGCAGGAATCCAACAAAAGAAAACAAAACCAGGCTTAGAAATATCTTCAGTGGTTCCCAAATGCAGTCCATAGTCTGCCTTTTCCTGGTGAGATACTAACAGGTATAACAGCTTGTTTAAAACAAATTTTCCAGTCTCCCCTCCAAGAAATTATGATTAAGTAAAGCTGGGTGAACTAGGAATGTGCATTTTAAAAGCTCCCCCACATATATCTGTTAGGAAATTAGGTTTGTGAGTAACTCGATCAAGCACCTTGCCCAAAATCATACACCCCATGACAGATAATGCCAGAAGTAGAAGCCATTTATTCCAGTGTTCCTCATCATAACAGATTCCATAAAGGTAACCTGAAATTAATTCTATTTACATATAAGACAATAGACATAAAGAAATACTCTTAGACTAAGAATTGCAAACTACGGCCAATATGAAAGATCTATCATAATGGTGTTCACAAGAGTGAGGAGAAATGGCATTTCTCTCACAATTCTGGGTTGTATACATTAGTTTAGCCTTCTCAAAGGATGATATTTCAGGATTTACCAAAGCTCCCGGATTATTTTTCATAACCTATAACCTAATAAATATACTTCAAGAAAATCATTCTACAGATAGTCTTCTCAAACATATTCAAAGATGCATATTAAAAAGTTAATTGTAAAATTTTTTGTAACTAAAAAAAATCTGAGTGAAAACCACAAATCCATCTAAACAGAAAACAATGTACACAGTATGATCTCATTCATCTATGCATATGATATGAACATGGTTGTATGTGCATAGAAAATGCCTTAAAGGATACATGAGAAATTCTTCACAATGGTTAATTTTGAGGGGTAAAATGGTGTATTCATTAGTTCCTGTTGCCGGTATAACAGATTACTACAGACTTGGTGGCTTAAAACAACATAAATTATTCTCTACACTTTTGGAGTTAAGAAGCGTAGTCTTACACAGCTTAAATTAACGTGTAGGCTGAGCTGGTTCCTCTTCGAGGCTCCAGTGGAGAACCCACTCCTTTTCTCCTCTGGCTTCTAGGGGCTGCTGGCATTCTTTGGCTTGTAGCCATATCACTCTAATATCTGCTTCATGGTCACATCGCCTCTTTATCTGTGATCTCCCCTCATTCTTCTTATACTGATTCTTGTGATTATACTGGGCCCACATACATAATATGGGGTTATCTGCCCATCACAGAATCCTTAACTTATTCACATCTATAAAGTCTTTTTTACCAAATATGGTAACATTTACAGATTCTGGCAATTAGGAGATGACCATTTTTGAAGGGCCAAAATTCTGTTTACCACAGGATGGAGTGAAATTATTCTTTATTATTTGTTCTTTTAAATAATTTGACTTATTTGTCATATCTATGTTCATATACGAACTTTAAAATAAAATGAACACCAGACAAACACTCAAAATCAAATAAAAACCTGTGCTGCTCTTTAGATAACTATGATACATCTAAATCAGCTACAAGAATGATAATTCCTTTTTTTAAATATAATTCATTTACACCCCACTTGGTTCCAAAGGTGATTTAGGAAGTTATAAAACAGGCACTTGTAGTAAAATTAATAAAATAAAACTCTGAGGAGGGATTAGAAATACAATAACAAGAGAAAGTGAGTACTGCCATATTATGAGTTAAAATTACTTCATTGATAAGGTATAAATCTTGGCTCTGGAGTTTCTGACAGCTGAAGCAAAATGGAAAACTAGAGAAAAAAGATCACATTCTTATTATTGGCAAATGAGTATTCATATACGTATGTATGTGAGTGTGTGTGTATATATATACATATATACACATATTTAAATAAGTATATATGTATACTCATACATATATGCATATATATACAAATAGATACAACTATATATATATATATATATATACACAAACATATATATATATATTTCTCACCAGGAGGAGGAGACAGATTTTTTTTTTCCTGATACTAAGCTCTACGGAGAATTTTTCATGAACATCATGGTACAGGGTCACTTATTGTTGCGAATAATATCTTCGAAAACAATTTGACGTCAGATTTTAAAATTTCAGTTTCAACTCTCTCTGCTATGACCCTTAGTGGAAACATATATGAATGTTCCACACAAATCTGAATTCCATTAGGTGCTCTGCGTCTTGAATGAGCCAATGGGGATAAGTGTGATAAGGGAACAATGTCTGATGAGTCTGTCTGAACTATCCTGTTTCCCAGTTCTAGTGTCTTGAGGGGGAAAATTCACTATGCCAAACAAATAAAGTATTACCAACGACATACAGCATTAACTCATATGCTGAGAACTTGAAAGCTTTGTACTGGCCTGAAGCACATATTTGGAAAGAATTCAAAATTACTGCCAAGTACGGGTTCAATATAAATGCTGTCACAGTTGTAACGAGGGATATGCTATTGGCGATCTGAAGCGGCATGACATAGCTTCAGGTTACAATACATAATAAAAAACCATACAGTCCTGCCAAGCCCTAATTTTGTTGTTTTCTTTAAAAGTAGAGCTTTAAAAATCATTTTGGGGATCCTCCAAAGCTACACTAATTTCTGAAATACTGACAGCTGTTAATTACCCCTCCACTGGAGAAGATGTGTGGGGTGGTTTTATCTAAAGAGACCCCTAACTATCGATGAGACTCAGAATTCCAACCAGCACCTAGAGGGACTGTTAAACATTGTTACCACCTTTCTTGGAAGGAAGAAGAAAATAAATGCTAAACTTCAAAGGACACCTAAAAGAAACAAGTCGTGAGCTACCTCAACATTATGTAATTATCAAAAAAAAAATTGTGGCTTAACTGGTTTTATTAATTTACACAAATATTAATCCATTGCATTGGTCTAGCTACAAATAATGAAAACCCCCAACAACTCTGACAGACAGGGACCAGTATTTTTCTCAAATCACTGGGCTTTTTGAGATGTGCAAAGAAATATGTCTTTAAGGACACAAGCATCCCCTGTCCTCCTGATCCACAGTCCTTAGTTTGTGATCTTTGTCTTATTATTTTTTCAAACCATGGTTTGCATTTCTAGACACCCAGTTGATACTCGTCCTAGCTAATACTTGACAAACTTATTTACCAGAAATTTGTAGCTATATCTTGTTTTGCAACCCATATTTTTTGTCCTTTTACGTATGGATTAAGAATACATGAAAAGTCACACAAGAAAAGCAAGTTGCCAATTGAATATACAACCTTGTGAGTAAGAATGGAATTAAAGTGAAATACATTGCTTTTTATCAGTTAGCAAAAACAGAGAGAGTGAGAGAATACGGAAGGAAGGAAAGAAGGAAGGAAGGAAGGAAGGAAGGAAGGAAGGAAGGAAGGAAGGAAGGAAGGAAGGAAAGAAAAAAAAGGAAAGAAGGAAAGAAGGAAGGAAAGAAGGAAAGAAGAAAGTAAGAGAAGACAGGAAAGAAGGAAAAAAGGACGGGGGGAAAAGGTTGATAATACATATGCCTGGCTTTGATGAGAGGTCTTGAGATGAGAGAAGCATCAAAACAAACAAACAAACAAACAAACAAACAAACAAACAAACAAATACAAATAAACCTGCCTTTGGTATCTTACACTCTCTTTCCATGGATTTTCTTAGATTTCCATGACAACACCCTCTACTAGTTTGTAGCCTCTCTACCTATCTGATCTCACAGGTAACTTGTTTATTCTCCTTCTTAAATATCAATTTTTTTTCAATAGTACACTTTTGACTTATTTTCTCGCTACACCATCTTCCCAAATGCTCTCATCATTCCTCTGGTTTCTATAACTAAAGACTCAGACATTATTATTTCTAGTACAGATCTTTCTAATGAAATCCAAGGTTTTTCATCCAAATGCTCACTCATTAATATCTGAGAGGGCCCCAACTAAATTCACTACGTCAAAACGTGAAAATATAGTTTCCACATATTTATCACTTGAACCTCACAACAAACCATTTTTGAGGATATATACAAATGTAAACTATAAAATATGTATTTTTAGAGGACTTAAGTGTATTTCACAATTATGTGGATATGATGATATCTGCTACTCAACATGTTTGGATTGACAAAACAAACTTTTACATTGTAAATTCATTAAAAGAACTAACAATGCCACCCAAATCTAGAATATTTTGTAATTTTATACAGTGCAAGAAGCCAAGAAGTGTAGCAGTAAAAACAGTCCTTGATCCTCGATACGCTAATATTGCTTTTTAGTGCCATAAAAATGTACTTTTGGGAGAGTAGGACATTATTATTTAAGTGAAGCTCTTCATTAGAAAGTATGAGAAAATGAGGCATGAAAGGAAGATGGAAAAGCCTCTGTGATAGTTCCTGTGCAGATAATGTAGGCCAAAGACAATCAATAGCCATGCCTCATTTACCTTACGTCGTGAGCACTTAGAGGCAAAATGTTAGTGTTTGCTATCCTGCTGGCTTTCTCTGCTCTGCATCAGTAATGAAAAAATGGATTTGCATATTAGGGTGTAATTTTTACAAATCTGACTCAAACAACAGGCTGTTGTTAATCATTGTGGAAAGAAACACCTTCTGAATTACCTTGGGTCCATTAAAGTCACTTCTAAGCGGCTCTGATGATAAATTTAGTAAGTCTCCAAAATGAGCCAATCAATACAGAAGTTCATAAATACATTATAAAAATATATTAAATATACATAAAAATTGAGAGTTCCACAAAATACTTAATTTAAAGGATGTCACTATAATTGATGAAGGCAATCCTGAAATCAACATATTTCAGAGACTATTGTTTTTAAAAAGTCTATTTACGGTGTTTCCATCTGGAATACACTTTTAGGTATCACATATAATGGTCTACCTAACATTACCTCTAGGGTGATGAAATATTGGAATTCAATACATGTCTAATTAAAGTCAAAAGGCTTCTTTCATTATTACTGTCATATTTATGGGAACAAGCTTATGGGAGAAAATCTTTGGTAAATAAATTTGTGATTTAAAAAAAAAAATCTGTTTTTCCATAAAGAGAGTAACATTTCAATGCCATATAAAAATGGATTAATAGTTGCATTTATATAAGATAACTGAATGTTCGACATTATGCTTTCAACTTAGTGATCTTTTAGTATTAGTAAAGAATGGACTAAGAAACAACAAAGTTCTTCCAAAATAAATCTCATGGTTTTTTTTGTTTGTTTTGTGCGTGTGTTTTTTGTGTTTTTTTTTTTGGGGGGGGGGCGGGGACAGGTCCAAGATAGTGGATTAAGTAAAGACTATGCCTCCTGCATCCCAGAATAAAACCAAAATTACAAATAAATTATAGAACAATCAAGCTCAAGAATCACCTGAAGACCAGCTGAACAGAACCCCTATAACTAAAGACATAAAGAAGAGGCCACATCGAGCCTGGTAGGAGGGGTGGAGATGTGAAATGGGCTGACTCCAACTCTACAGATAGTGGTTGAGCACTAAAGTTCCCCCTGGAAGATGGCAGGCATCCAGCCCCACACGGGGCTCCCCAGCCCAGAGGCTTTGTGCTGGAAAGAGGAGTTTCCACAACATCTGGCAGTGAAAATCAGCAAGGACTCTGTCTTTCTGTCCCAGCAAGAGGGAAGGCAGCTAGAAACCCAGAGATGTCCTCTGAAAGGGAATATAGACTCACTCACTTGCAAACACTCACCTGGACTCTGGTGGAGGGTCAGCAACTCAAGAGGTGCCAGAGCCGTATGGGGAAAGGAGGAGTTGTGTGGCTTTCGAGTAAGAGCTGGAGAGACAGCAGTCATTATTATCTCTGTGTGGAGCCTGCCTCTGTTTAGCCTATAGGAAGGCACCACTTTTTTCTGACCCAAAAGGCCAACACTAAGACAGCATTGGTCTGGTAAAAGTCTCCCGTGCATACTACGTTGGTGATGCCCTGGGTCCCTGCTCTGCAAAACTAGTGCTGCATCGCACAGGGCACTCTCGACTGCTGAACAACCAGCCCTGCCCCACAAGCTGCAGAAGCCTTTTACAGCAATGGATGTCCTGCGGGGGCTCAAGGAAATTTTGGTGCTCGGCAGTGAGCCACAATCTATGCCTCAGTCGTTCTCGAGTGGCTCTTAGGGACTTGTGGGCCTAAAGCCGGCTGCAGTGTTCTCACGGTGTTTTTGTGAAGTGGTCACGGGCCCAGCACCAGTGCAAGAACCAAAACTTCATCAACTTTGTAAAAACCACAGCCTATACCCCACAGCTCCCTGAAACCCTGCCCTGGCCACCTAGAGATGCATTGCCGAGGACCCTCTTGGTGCCTGGGCCACCAGCTCCATCCCACAAACTGTGGAAGCCTTTTATAAAAGTGGACAGTCCACTGCTGCCTGGTGAAGTTTTGGTGGTGGACAGTGAGCCACAACTTGTGCCACAGCCTCTCTTGAGCAACTCTCAGGGATATGTGAGTGCAAAATGAGTAGTGGTTGGTTGAGGGTGTTTTATAAAATGGTCAAAGGCCAGGTAATGGTGCAAGAACTGAATCTGTATTAACCTTGTAAAAACAAATGGCAACATCCTGTGACTCCCTGGGACCCTGCCCCACCCAGTTAGTGCTGTAATTCTAAAGGCATGCTCAATACCAGGTAGCCAGCCCAGCGCACACACCTAAGGAGGCTCTTTCAACAGTTCAGCATTATGGGCAGCTGGCAGGTGGCAACAGCCATAGGGGGTATGGAGCCTTTTGCTAAGCTTCCATATGGCCAATACTGGTGGCAGCTGGCCTCAATTCACAGGGAGGCCACCCCCACATGCCTCCAGGTCCAGCACAGGCAGCAGTTAATCACAGGTAGCTTTGTAGCTTCTCCTGGCTAGGTGTAGGTCGGTCACAGGCAAGACTGAAATTGGCCTGCACAGGAGCCCCTCCCAAGAGAGACACAAGAAACAACACACCCAGATGACAGCTTCAGACAAAACCAGAGCACTACCTGGTTAGCCTCACAAGCAGTACACCCAAAGGCACAAAAACCCAAGGGAGGTGAACCCCCCCTCTGAGGCATCAGCACCCACATAGAAATTCGTACACTGTAAACTCAGCAAATCCTCACAATCAGTCATCCTGGGAGTCAATATCACCAATGACACACCAAAACCAGTCAAGGCTCAACTACAACAGGAGAAGACAAACAACACACTCAAGGGACATTCCTGGAACATGTGCACAGATCAGGGAAAGTGCACTACTAGGCCACACAGGACCCACACTACATAAGGGCACACAGCAAAGACTGGGAGACATAGGAGATCTACCTAATGTACAGAAGCAATCACAGAGAGGCAGCTAGAATGAGAAAACAAAGAAACATGTCCCAAATAAAAGAACAGGAGAAACCCCCAAAAATAGAACTAAATGAAATGGAGGTAATCAACCTACCAGAGACAGAGTTAACAACACTGGTTATAAGAATTCTTAAAGACAATAGTGAGAGTTTCAATAAAGAGATAGTAAGCATAAAGAAGGACAAAGCAACCATAAAAAAGAACCAGACAGAAAAAAAAAAAAAACACAATAACTGAAATGAAGAATACACTAGAAAGAATTAAAAGCAGATTAGATGAAGCAGAGGATGGAATCAGTGATTCAGAAGACAAAGTAGCAGAAAACAACCAATCGAAATAACAACAACAATAACAAAAATAAGATAGTTTAAGGGATTGGTGGAACAACATCAAGCATAATAACATTCACATCATAAAAGTACCAAAAGAAGAAGAGAGGGAACAAACAACCAAGAACTATTTGAAGAAAAAAAAAAAATGACTGAAAATTTCCCTAACATGGTGAAGGAAATAGACATACAAGCCCAGAAAGTACAGACAGTCCTGAACAAGATGAACCAAAACAAGCCCCACCAAAAAACATTGTAATTAAAATGGCAAAGGTTACAAAAGGAGAGAGAATCCTAGAAGCAGCAAGAAAAAGACAACTAGTTACTTACAAGGAAGCTCCCATAAGACTATCAGCTGATTTCTTAACACAAACTGCAGTCCAGAAGGAAATAGCAGGAAATATTCAAAGTGATGAAAGACAAGGCCTTACAACCAAGACTACTCTACCCAGCAAGACTATCATTTAATACTAAAGGAAAGAGAAAGAGCTTCCCAGACATGGAAAAGCTAAAGGAATTCATTACCACCAAACCAGTATTACAAGAAATGTTAAAAGGACCTTTTTAAATGGAAGAAAGAAGAAAACAAACAAATGAAGATCAAAATATGAATAATAAAATGGTGATAACTATGTACCTATCAATAATCACTTTAAATGTAAATACATTAAGTATTCCAATCAAAAGACATAGGGTAACTTATTGGATAAGAAAACAAGACACATGCATATGCTGTCTACAAGAGACACACCTCAGATTGGAAGAAACACACAAACTGAAATTAAACAGTTGGAAAAATTATTTCATGTAAATGCCAAAAAGAAAGAAAGGTGTGGTAGCAGTTTTTATACCATAAAAAATATACTTTAAAACAAAGGCTATAATAAGAGACAAAGAAGGACATTACACAATAATAAAGTGATCAATCCAACAAAGGACATAACCCTAGTAAACATCTGTGCACCCAATACAGGAGCACCTAAATACTGAGTGTGAAACAAATGTATCCACATTTTAAGAAAGGAAAAACCTATTTTAAAATTGTAATACTCAATATACAAAGATAGCAGAAGATTAATACAAGTCACATTTGACTTCTGCAATTAAAAGAGGTGCTCAAAGTGGTTACCATCGGTGTAATTTTAATACGTTTTTTTTTCCTTTTTCAAAATGTGTACATGTTTTTTGGCACCTTCTGTATATAAAACAAATATTGACCAACATAAAGACAAAGATCAACAGTAACACAATCATAGCAGGGGACTTTAACCATCCACTGACACTAACGGACAGATCTCCCAGACAGAAAATCATCACTGAAACAGTGGACTTAAATGACACACTAGACCAGATGGATTTAATTAATATTTTTAGAGCATTTCACCCCAAAGAAACAGAATATACTTTCCTTTGAATGCACATGAAATATTTTTCAAAATAGACTACACAGGCCACAAAACAAGTATCAATACATTTAAAAAGATTGAAGTCATATCAAGTGTCTTCTCTGATCACAATGGTTTGAAACTAGAAATCAATTACAAGAAAAATACTGAAAAACATATAAACACATGGAGGCTAAATAAATAACATGATACTAAAGAATAAATGGCTCAACATGAGATAAAGGGAAAAAAATTATAAGATACCTTGAGACAAAAACAATAAAAACACAATGAGCTCAAATCTAGGAGACACAGTGAAAGCAATTTTAAGGGGGAAATTCATAGCAATTCAGGCCTAACTAAAGAAATAAGAAGAATATCAAATCAACAGTCTAAATTTACACCTAAGGGGTATAAAAAACAGCAAACAAAGCCCAAAGTGAGTACATAAAAGAACATAATAAAGATCAGAGCAGAAATAAACAAAATAGATACTAAAAATAACACACTGTCACCACTATTATTCAATATAGTATTGGAAGTTCTAGTCACAACAATCAGATAAAAAAAAATAAAAGACATCAAAATGTGAAAGGAAGAGGTAAAACTGTCATTATTTGCAGATGACATGATAGTATATATAGAGAATGCCAAAGATTCCACCAAAAAAAAAACAAAAAAAAAAAAACAAAAAAAAAAACTTTTAGAACTGATAAATTAATTTAGTAAAGTAGCAGGATACAAAATTAGTATTCAGAAATCGGTTGCTTTATTTTATTTTATTTTACAATAATAATGAACTATCAGAAAGTAAAATTAAGAAAACAATTCCATTTACAACTGCATAAAAAAATAGGAATAAATTTAACTAAAGAAGTAAAAGATCTATACTCAGAAAAGTATAAGACATTGAAGAGAGAAATTAAAAAAGATACAAATAAATGGAAACGTATACCATGCTTATCGATAGAAAAAATTAATATAGTTAAAAATGTCCATACTACCCAAAGCAATCTATAGATTCAATGCAATCTCTATCAAAATACCAATGGCATTTTTTCACAGAACTAGAACACATAATCCTAAAATTTATGTGGAACCATAAACGACCCTGAATAGCAATGGAAATACTTAGAAAGAAGAACATAGCTGGAAGTATTAAACTATCTGATATCAAATTGTACTACAAGGCCATAATAATCAAAACAGCATGGTATTGGCATAAAAAGAGATACACAGATCAATGGAACAGAATAGAGAGCCCCGAAATAAAGCCATGCTTTTTTGGTCATTTAACCTATGACAAAGGAAGCAAGAATTTACATTGGGGTAAAGACAGTCTGTTCAATAAATGGTTCTGATAACACTGAATAGATACATGCAAAAAAAAAAGATGAAATTGGACCACCTTCTCACGTTATATACAAGAATAAATTCAAAATGGATTAAAGACTTCAATGTAAGACCCCGAACAGTAAAACTCGCAGAAGAAAATATAGGCAGTAAACCCTTAGATATTACCCTTAGCAACATTACACTGATATATCATCTCCTTCAGCAAGGGAAATTAAAGAAAAAATAAACAACTGGGACTACATCAAACTAAAACATTTTTCCATGGTAAAGGATACCATCAACAAAACAAAAAGATATTCTATTGAATGGGAGAAGATGTTCGTCAATGATACATTTGATTAGAGGTTAATATCCAAAATCTGTTTTAGAACTAAACAGTGTGATATATAGATGATGTAATACAGAACTGTACACCTGAAACCATGTAACTTTACTAACAATTGTCACCCCAATAAACTTATAAAAAATAATCATTAAGCCCAACACCAAAAAAAATCCAAACAATCCAATTAAAAAACCAGCAGAGGACCTAATAGAAATTTCTCCAAAGAG
Source organism: Rhinolophus hipposideros (assembly GCF_964194185.1). Taxonomy (NCBI): domain Eukaryota; kingdom Metazoa; phylum Chordata; class Mammalia; order Chiroptera; family Rhinolophidae; genus Rhinolophus; species Rhinolophus hipposideros. The sequence goes on along the minus strand of NC_138057.1, from coordinate 12,575,960 downwards.
GACATACAGATGGCCAATAGACGTATAAAAAGATGCTCAACCAAGATATGGAAACAACCAAAATGCCCATCGGTAGATGACTGGATTAAGAAGCTGTGGTACATTTATACAATGGAGTATTACGCAGCCATAAAGAAGAAAGAAATCTTATCATTTGCAGCAACATGGATGGATCTAGAGAACATTATGTTAAGTGAAATAAGTCAGAAAGAGAAAGACAAGTACCATATGATCTCACTTATATATGGAATCTAAAGAAAAGACTATGAATGAACTAATCAGAGTCAGTTTTGGGGACGCAGAGAAAAAACTGAGAGTGGTTAGATGGGTGTGTGGGAGGGGGTTGGGGATAAGGGGAAAGGTGAAGGGATTTGGAAGCAGCTGGTAACCACAAGATGGCCTCAGGGTTTTTCTTTTGAAAATTAATTTGGGGAAGGTATTCTATAATGTTGTAAAGATTTTGTTGGGTATCCGATGGACATGCGTCCTATTTGGGAGACCACCTCAGGGATACTGTGGATACCTGATCATGGCATTGTACATCAGAAGCTAAACATTAATGAATGCCAACTATAATTTTATATATATAATGTGATGGTTCAGTGTGAGGTCGGAGGGATAGTGGATGGGGGGAGGGGGGTTCACAGTATGAGGGATATAAATGATGAACGTCTAAGTATTACCTTGTTTTGTACACCTGAAACTAATAAATAAATTAATTAATAAAAAAAAAAAAAAAAAAAAAAAAAGATGCTCAATATCAATAATCATCAGGGAAATGCAAATAAGAACCTCAATGACATACCACTTCACTTCTGTCAGAGTGGCCATCACCAATAAATCAGCAAACAGCAAGTTTTTGCAAGGATTTAGAGAAAAGGAAACACTTGTGCACTGTGGGTAGGATTGCAAATTGGTGCAACCATTACGGAAAACACCATGGAGTTTCCTCAAAAATTTAAAATAGAATTACCTTATGATTCAGTAATTTCACTCCTGGGTATTTATCCAAAGAAATACAAAACAGTAATTTGAAAAAAAATATATGCACCCCTATGTTTATTGCAGCACTAGTCACGATAGCCAGGATATAGAAATAACTGAAATACCCATCAATAGATGATTGGATCAATAAATTGTCGTACATTTATTCAATGGAGTATTATTCTGTCATAAATAAAATTAAATCTTATCATTTGCAAAAACATGGATGGACCTAGAGGATTTTATGCTAAGTGAAATAAGTCAGACGGAGAATGATAAATAGCTATGATCTCACTTATATGTGGAACCTAAAGAACAGAATAAATAAGTAAACAAAAGAGAAATACACTCATAGATACAGAGAACTAACTGATTGCTGCTAGATGGGATGAGGGTTTGGGAAATGGATGAGAAAGGTGAAGGGATTAGGGAGTACAAATTGGTAGTTACAAAATAGTCACGGGGATTTGAAATACAATATGGGGAATATTGTCAATAATGATGTAAAAACTATGTAGAGTGTCAGATGGGTACTAGACTTATCAGGGAGATCACTTCATAAATTATATAAATGCCTAACCACTGCACTGACACCTGAAACTAACATAAAATAATATTTAATGTTGACTATAATTTATATATATATACGTATATATATATATACATACATATATATATATATATATATATATATATATATATATATATATATGTATATACCATCATAGGATGTAAAGTACATCATAGAGAATATAGTCAGTGGTATTGTGATAGCTATGTATGGTATGGTATGACTTGTTGGGGTTGTCACTTTGTGAGGGATGTAAATGTCTAATCGTTGTGTTGTTTTGTACACCTGAAACTAATAATAATAATAATAATAATAATAATAATAATAAAGCTCCTATTTGGCACACTTTCCTTGGCTTTACGGCCAGAATAGAAATAACAAGCAGAAAGATTTACTAGAAAAACTGTGAAGGCAGTGGAAGCAGAAAGAAAAGAAAAAGACAAAAAATGAAAATCAGAACAATTGACCAATAAATAAGAGAGTAGAAAAGTCAGAACGAGAGAAGGTAGCTTGGGTGTGAACATAACTTTGGGGGTTCCTCTGAAATTTACTCGAGAATTTTCTCTACATCCCAAACGCCAGAAGTGAAGGACCATCAAAGTCTCCATGCAATAGAAAAACTATCATCAAAGCTCAGATCAGTAATGCACACAGTCCAGTAATGTATGCGGACTTTAACAATTATACTTCAAAATGTAATTTTAGGAAAAAGCTTATTTACTTAATGACTCAAATTTTAAGAAAAGAAGAAAATGTTCTGAGTAGAATAGTGCAAACAAAAAAATCTTTCCTTCATCACTTATCTGTATTTTCCCATATCCTAATATATTTAGTCTATACAGTATTTTTTAATGTTGAAAACATTCATTGTGTTGGATTTTGATTTAGCTTTCTCTTTTTCACTAGAATTTTAAATTTAGATATACTTACATTACTATGTCCAAAAATATAGTAACATAAGTAGAAAAATGCAACTTGTCATGGTATATAAGACAGAATGTGGCATAATGCTTCACATGAAGCCTACTTCAAATAAAAGTATAGAAGTAACCAGTGCACACATAAGTCTTCTAAACTAGGAAGATAAGAAATAAGCCCCTACTGTGCCATCTTTACGTTCGCACATTTCTAACGTGGTTATTTTAAAAGTGTTCTTTCATCTGTTCTTAGTCTCAGTGTTCTTTTGCTGCTAGATTTTTCCCTAAATTTTTTCTAAAAATGCATTCAGTTTCATCACAAAATGAATAAGATGTAAGTAATTTTTCACACATTTATTATGCACCTAATATATACCAGACACTAAAAATAGTTACTGCAGGAAAAAAAAAAAATTATTGCCAGTACCTAAATCAGTTTATAAATTAGCTGGGAAATAAAATTGAGAAATGAGGAAAAAGTAAAGAGGTAGGGTGTACTTGTTGGGAAAATGATGTAGCATAAACTCAAGTGGAATTAGAAAGTCTTCAAAGAATAGGCAAGACAGGAGTGTGGCTTGAAAGAGGATGCAGGGAGCGAGATAAGTAGAGGAAATGTCATGAACATAAAATAACACCACTAAGAACAACAGGACTGGAGTGGAGGATTCAAGGTAGGGAAAGACGAGAAAATGGGATTTATAGACGATGTAATACAGAATTGTACACCTGAAATCTATGTAAATTTACTAACAATTGTCACCCCAATAAATTTAATTCAAAAAAAATTTAACTATGTGTGTTTGTGAGCCAATTTAACGTAACTTCGAATACCACAATGGGGGGTCGGGAGAAAGCAGCCTATTGATGGAATAACCAAAAGGAAGTCATTGTATTGGTTAAAAAATTAAGCAGCTATAATAATTTGGCCATACTTATTCAGCAAATTATCTGCTTTAAAAAAATAAAAAAGGTTGAAACCTGTTTTAAAAGGTTTGAAACATTTTCTTTTTTTTTTAAATGCTAGAAACAGTCTAAAAAACATAAGCTGACAGGGAAAATATCAGACGTTTTTCATGGAACAACGGAGACTCAAAACGCAGGAGTGACTCAGGTAGGGCCAGAGACAAAAAATAAATAAAACGTTTCTCAGCAGCTGTGGTTTAATCTTAATTGACAACATTTAAGGGTTTAGAGAAGCAGGAGTTAAGAAAGCTATGAGCAAAGCTGCTAGATATTGTTTATAACATTAGAACATTTTTCTTCATTTTGATGGGATGAATGGCAGCTTAGTTAAGACCTTAACTTGTGGCCAATGGCACACAGAATTGCAAGGTCATACTTTCATTGTAAGCCAATTCATATATTTTTAAAGAAATATGTCAAGTTATAATTATAAATGAATACTTAGAAATGAAGGGCTTTTTGTGCCCCTTAGGCATTTATGTTTCCTTTTTTGACCTTAGGCTAACAATCACCAATTTAGTAATTAATATATAATCTGCATTTGTAAACCCTAGTTCTGAGCCTAATATTAGGAAATATTGGCCAAACACAATTTTCAGATTCTTTATATGTCAACCCATTGTGATTTCTATTTAAGTTACTCTTGCATTAGGCATCACTTATTTGTTAATGATCTATATATTTTCTAGTTTTATTTCTTCAGAATAATAACAGTAAAAAGACAAATATTCTCGGAGAAAAAAATAATCATTTGTTGCAACTAAGCAGTATCCAAAATCACTGATGACATTAACCAGCTAAATAGTATTTCTCATATCCTAACTGAAAGAAGTTATTCTTATGTAATTTTTTTTTCTCTTATATCTCTAGGTGCAGCACTATGACTTCAGTAGCTGTGCTGACCAGTGGATAAACTCCTCCTTTTATCAATGATAAGAATAAAATGGGAGTAAGTATACATTTTGAAGGAGTTTTATTTATATTGTACACTTATATGTGATCATCACAGTAATACTCTATCTCGAGTAATTAAAATTTTCCATTTATACTCCAGAAATCTAAGGCTCAGTTTAAACTGCTCCAACCTTATTAATAAAGCTACTTTAGGTAAATCAGAGCTTGGAGGTTCAGTTTCTTCATTTATTAGTTATGACCATTATCCTGTATTCAACATGTTCAATGAAGAATAAGTTCTAATGAATTATTAATGGAGTAACATTCTGAGATTGCCAAGATGACCTTTGTCCAGTTTAAATGAGGACTTATTACAATAAGATAGATAGATGATAGATAGATAGATAGATAGATAGATAGATAGATAGATAGATAGATAGATAGATAGAGACAGAGATATTCCAGGTGTCTTTCTTCACTCCTTTTAAACAACTTTTCACTCATTTATACCACACAAAAAGTATTCCCTTACAATTCTAGCTGTAAAAATGGTCCATTTCCAGGTACCATAATTGTTGTCTGGGTGCTTATGCCTATGGGAAGTTCAAATGTAATAAGAATTGTTGTTGATCACTTGCAAAGGGATAACCAACTCAAGTAAATTCAATAAATCATATTCTCTAGAGCCATTAGTCAATTTATTTTACTTATTTTCCTAAACCATTGTAAAATTCAAGAGCTATTAAGGAAAGAAAAAGCTCTATGTAATGCAAAGTTTGTAGAATTTGGAATAAAAACAAACAAACAAACAAACAAACTTGGTTTGAATCTTGTTTCCACACTTACTACATAAAGAATCTTGAGTATCAAGGTCTAGGCAGGCAGCAAAGACTTATACCTTAAGGGATATTCCAAAGGTATAAGTAAAGGAGACTTCCCATGGATCTCACCTCTAGTGACTCAGGCTTTTTTATTGGATACCTCCGTAGGAAGCAGAAACGGATCTTACTTCATTTTGCAGGACAGTGAGCAGTTACAAAAAATAAGCATGGCTTTCTTTGCAATAAGAAATTAATCCTTCCCACCCACAAGTCTTTACAATTTAGTCAAATCTTTCAGGATAGAAGGGCATATTCCTCAGTCTGTTACCATGAACCCCCGTAGCAATGGAGCTGGGGTGGTGAACTCAGCCTTTCCCTCCCTAAAACATTCATACTCAGTAGGTCTCTCTCCTGAGCTCCAGGATTATATATCCTACTCAGGATCACATTTAGATGTCTAATAGGTCAGATTTTCATGTGCAAAACTGAATTCCTGATACCCCCCCTTAAAATAACAAAGTTTAACAACATGTAATGACAGCAAAGGATGTCCAAGATATCTTAGTAAAGAAAAAAATAATGTTTCAGGACCATATATAGGTATGACTCAACCTTTGTTAAAACAATACATACATGTACTCGTATACACCTACATATGCTGCTACTTGTTTGGAACACTTTGCAAAAAATACATGTTCAGTTGATAACAGTGGCTATATGTACAACGAGGGAATCCAAAGGCTTTTATTTCCTACAAACTATGAAACTAAATTACTAAAAATGTTTATGATGTGCCTCTAATACTGTTATAATCAGCAGAAAAAATAACTGAAAAATTGTAGCACATGTAGGATTTGATTTTATTCATGTATTTTATTTTGTGACTTAGAGCAAAGCTAGGATAACAGTGACAGGTTCATTGTAAAACCAGCCTTTCAATAATATATTTTGTTATACTTGAAAAGAAAAAATAACAAGTATTCAAATTTTTTTGAATTTCAAATAATTATTTTTCGAAAGTAACAAGTATTCGAGATTTTTTTTTTCTTAGTGGGCAGGTTAAATGTCCATAGGGTGGGTATTTTGGATTTATTCCAATCCTGTAAATGATTTAGAATTTACTAAAGTGTACTTGGCTTTTGTAAAGAACTCATTTATGAATATAAATATTACTGACATGGAACTATCCATACACATATTTCCCTGTGTTACTTTGGTCTCTTGCTTTGTCCATTTGTTAAAATTCCAAGATTTTTCTGCAACTGTTTGTATGCCAGCAGATTACACCTTTAATATATCATTATCCACATCAGAAAAGAATATTTGTCAAGTGCTCATTTGCATGTGCTATTCTGTAGGGCTCAATAGTTGAGTGATCTTTTACTCAGATGACTAGTAGCAGCAAATTAAGATGTCCCTTTCAGGCGTGTACTAAGTGCTAAAGGAAACTGTACAACTGAAACTCTTCTCACCTTCCTATCTTCTTTATATATTTCGTTCACTCTCTCTTTTTCTTCCTTTGTACTCTCTTTCTTTGTTAATGGATATATATTTTTTAAGTCAAGCTCATCTGTGGAATGACTTTCCTGCCTTTTTACAATTAATACTTATATAACTACTGGAGTTGGGCTTTTATTAATCCCTAAATTATGTCATAGAGTCCAGAATATATCCTCTTCTTTATTTGACTAGTAAGCAGAAGGTGGGTTATTTGAGTACTTTCCTTGCTGGGAGTGTGTGTGGGGGATAATAATTATAAGACATTCTATGTATTTCTTCTTCTATTTAATATAGAAAACCCAATTTGCGGAATAGAAAGATCTTGAAACTTAACAGCCAGAGAATAAGATTTGCTCCCTACCTTTACTGACAATATTAATACATGTGTGCCCTTTGGGTTAATTTCTTCTTTTACTTTAGCATCGATGTCATCATTTATCATATGTAAATGATACACAGAGTTGTTGTGTGAACTACATGAAATAATGTGCCAAGAATCTAGCAAAAAGTTGGTGATATTGTGCTTGTACTTCCCTCAACCTAGAACTCACCTGCTCTGGTCTAAATCAGCCTCGCTCTGGCCCTACTTTTACCTTAAACTTTTGATTGCTCCTCTGAGTGACATTCCACTTTTCACACAAATCCTGAAAACTAAGTCTACCTTAATTTCCCTCGGTTGCACTTTCACTAAGCTACTACCTCTGGAATTTAAGTTTTACATTCCCTCTCCTACACAAAGCATTTTAGATAATGAAATTGAGACATCCTACTATGATCTTTATGGCTTAAAACTACTTCCTACTACTGTATCTCCAATAGGCTTGCTGCTTTTTGATTGAAGTCCTTGAGAATCACTGCCTGAAATGTTTTCCTGGTTGGACATTCTTCAAGTCAGCGATTTACAACGATTGTCTTTACTGAAGACGTTTAAGAGGAAACATGGCTTTACATGTGTTTTTATGGACTGAATTGTGTTCCTTGCACAATTCATATATTGAATGCTTAACCTCTAATGTGATTGTATTTGTACAAGGTGTGATCAAAAAATATGATGAATGTTTAAATAAAAAAAATTACAGTAAAAGACACATTACCATTAATACACCTCAAAATACTTCCTCTCAATTTGAACACACTTATCCCATCATTTTTGCCACTTTCTGAAGCAGTTCTGGAGGTCCTCTTTCATCAGTGTCTTTAGTTGCGCTGTCCTGGCTGCCTTGATGTCCTGAATCATTTTGACTTTGGGGAAGAGCCAGAAGTTGCACAGTGCTAGATCCAGTGAATAAGGTGCATGAGGACACACCATAATATTTGTATTTGACAGAAATTGCCGTACACCAGAAGCGATGTGTGACAAGGAGTCTTTCTGTTGTGATCAAAACATACAGTGAATGCTGCTGTCGAGTGCCATCCAATGGAAAGGCAGGGACCTTCAATATGGGAAGTGGTGCATCGAACCTTAGCAACAGTGTGACAATTTAAAACTTGTTCAGTGCAGTCAGTCAGGTGTGAGCTACGATTGAGAGAAGGTGAGTTTTAAAGAGTGCATAAATCATCGTCCATCAGGACAATGCTCCGTAAAATTTTACATTTATTCCTTTTCCCCCTAAGTGAAGGGAGCTTCCTTTATATGTAGGTTCATTACAAAATAATTTGGGATACTTTACTTTCTTCAAAGAAAAGAGAATAGAAACTAGATTTAAATTTCAACTGATTGTTTTTGGAAATAAGAGAGAAGGGATGCAGTGACCCTGTTGACTAAGTGAGCCTTGGGTAGTGATGGAGTCATAGCTGGTACTAAAGCCACAGGCCCTGGGTGTGCACTCCCCGTGGCTCCACTTCTTCTGAACTAGAGGTCCTAGAACGTCACTTAAATTCTGCAAGCTGCTTCCCATGTCTATCTGGTGATAGTAATAGTAACTATCATCTCATAGAAATGCATGAGAATCAAAGGAAAACAACTGAGGAATACCTGAAACTCATCATTAATGCGCGGCTAATGACGCTCTTGCTGTTGTACTGTTATTAAAAAAGCATTCTATACCAAGCAGTACGATATCAGGTGAAACGTCCTCAGTAAGGTCTAGAGCCTGGATCAGATGACACATCTGTACCCTCGTCCTCTGTCAGATTCTAGAATATGTTTGGAAACATTAAAAGCAGTAAGACCTATCTCAAGGTCATTTTCCCCCCTTTCTCAGGATGTAGCAAGGATGCCAATTTGGATAATCTCAAAGTAATGTAAGTATGTTACTTTGCATTGTCAGCCTGAATCTACAGCGATACGTATAACTTGATTATCAAGGTGTTGGAACAACTTGACAAATATTGCTTAGGTCCTTCATGCCTGGAAGACAGAATAACTACCTCAATTTTTCAAGGTGATTAAGCTGATTAAGTAAGAACACTGTGATTCTTCATTCATTCATCATCACTTAATCAGATGGAAAGGTCTTTTCTACAGACAAAGAAATCTAAGTGGTGTGACTTAATCCTCTATTCTTTTTCTATCCCCTCCACCCCCACCACAGCCACTAACCCTTCTAAGAAAGCTGCATCTTTAATATAACACTAATTCAAAGACTCATTTCAGAGTTTTGATGTGCTCCCCGCACCCCTTTCTTTTTAATTGAAAGCATTTAACAGGCTTTCTAGGAAATAAATGTTAGAGCACTAAACTCTGAATGCCATTTAATCACTACTTTCAATCAATTCACATGTTTATTTATGAGAATTGCTGTACCTGTTAAGTGTTGAATTAAAAGGATTGGAGGGGAGGAAGACATTATTAGGAAAAACCCAGAAAGTAGTGCTACCTAAAACACTTATGAACATCTATTGCAAACACTCTTAAAATCTGGTAAATTGCACTTTAATTATTTTGTAAATGTATTAAAATTAAAGAGCATTTGGAAAGTAGTCATCCAGAGCTGAGCACGCATAAATTAATCACGTGGTTACATTGAATATTCAGGAATTCAGGGATCCTTAATTGAGCAATAATAATTTTCAAGCAACATTAGAACTCCCTGGCACATGCTCAGAACTGCTTGGAGCACATTTTCACACAGTGGAAATGTTTACTCTACCCAGCAGCCTACTTCCCCCAATAGAAACACAATAAAAATTCAAACACAATAAATCATTCCCAAGGCACAGGGATTCAAATGCCACAAGTGCTTTGATTCACTTTGCTTCAGGGGAGGAATTTATAAATTGAAGAACTTTTAAATTTGTTAGAACATAGCACGCTGGAAATGAGAAAAGCAAAACCAATTGGAATCTGGGATCTTATTTGTGTGTCATGCTGTATTACCCTTGGCAGTGAATCATTGGAATAATCGGTAGGTTCCCAAAGTGTGATGTATGAGGAGACAGAGTCATGCCACCTCTACAGCCAGCACAAGGGGCTCAGGGAGATTCAGACTCAAACATGATCTGAGAGGTGCCCCAGGATAGCCACCCTATTTTAAAAATGGAAAAATGATTTGAGAGATAAAGTGAATTAATTCTGGCTTTCCAACAGTTTAAATGAACCAAAAAGGAAACTCAGTTTCCTGATTCCTGCTGTTTTTGTTCTACTCGGCCATTCAATATAATATATGAAGACCATTTTGCATGTGCACTTATTTTTCACCTCTAATTAATGAATCAGTTACAGGCATTTGCTTAATTTGTGTTGCACTTTCTGCTTTTCTTGTACTATTGTATACTGTAAACATTTTGCCTTTTTAAAGATACTATCTCAAGGTCTTTATTTTTCTCTTTTATTTTCCTCATCTCTTCAATAGTTGTTCAGGTAAATAAAGAGCTCGTGTCACTGACAAATCATTATTCAGTTAGGACTCTCCTTTTTGGAAATGCTGAGCTATGTACAACTTCTATGATGTCAAAGCATTTATAGAACATTCTGTGCTCTACTTAACAAATTATTTCTTTCCAGTACACTACTGTGGGTGCTACCGTCAACTTCTGAATCATGTGTATGGAAACTCAGAATGCTACGAAAAGTTACAGTCCGATAAATGAAGTTGTTGAATGACAGAACTGCAAGACAAGAAATGTTACTTGCACCATACACCTTCACGACATCTAAGATTTTCATGAAGAAAAAAATTATTTACAAGCCAAGTCTGTACCTTGTCTTTTCAATCTCTTCATGTGGGCTTTCTTCAGAGCAATAGTTTTTAATTTTAATGGAATCAAATTTATCAAGTTTGATGGAACATACTTTTGGTGTCAAGTCTAATAACTTTTTTTGTGTAGCCCTAGATTCCAAAGATTTTCTTCTATTATTTTTGATGTCTTATGGTTTTATGTTTTATGAATTTTTTGTGGTATAAAGTTTGAGATTTGGTATAAAGTGTTAGGTCAAAGTTCATTTTTCAGTTGTCTTTTAAATGACATGTAAGAATGCTATTGATTTGTATATTTTAATTTATTTTTTTATTGAGGAAACATCAGTTGACAACATTATATAAATTTCAAATGTACATATTCTCTTGCATGGTTAGCAACATCCATCACCATATACCAGGAGTGCCAAAAATATATATATACAAGTGGGAACTTTGGTCAAAAGAGTCTGGGGCACCTGTTGTAATTGCAGAAATCAAATGTGGGTTGTATTCATCTTTTGTTATTGGTATATATTGAGTATTACAATTTTAATACTGTTTTCCTTTCTTAAAATGTGTATACATTTTTTTTGGCAACCTCTGTATTTGACCCATTTACCCATTTTGCCTTCCTCCTGCCCTCCTTCCGCTATGGAAATCAACATTCTCTTATCTGTATCTATGAGTTTGTTTTGTTATATTTGTTTATCACTTTTTTGTTTTATATTCCACATATGAGTGAAACTATATGACTTTTGTAATTCTCTTGTTTGGCTTATTTTATTTAGCATAATACTCAAGAGCTAGTTATGTTGTTGAAAACGGCAATGTTTTGTCTTTTTTATTCAATCAATTATGTATGGACATTTAGGTTGTTTCTATACCTTGGCTACTGTAAATAATGCTTCCATGAAGTTGTATCCCGCAGCATTTTAATTTTTTCTTTATTATTACTATTCCTAAGAGTTTATCTGATGATCAATATAACATCACATCATATGGAAAAAAAAGTTTTACCTCAACCTCTTAAATCATTATACATCTTATTTTCTGTTTTCCTATTTCAGTTGCTAGAATCACAGAAGAACACTGAATAGAAACAAAAATGGCAGGTGTCTGTTTGGGTCTGACTTTAAGAGTGTTTCTCCAATTTTATTATTAATCATAATAGTGTAGGTTTTTATAGATAAGGCAAATAAATTATATTTTACTAGTTAGTTAAAAATTTGTTTTAAATATTTGTTGGATTTTAATAAATGTTTTTGTTTTTTTTCCATACATATTGAAAAGATGCAGTTCTATCCTTTAAGCTGCTAAAATATTTTCTGTGTTGATTCTTCTTTCCACTCGAAGACAAATCTCACTTGTTATTTTATATTTTCTAGCTCACTGCTAAATTATATTTTTTAGGATACTGTTAAAACTTGTTTAATGAAGGTCTGAGTGGTTAACTCTTAAATATCATATGTTTGAAAATATCTTTTTGGCCTAATCTCATAAAAATGTTTGGCTGGGTATATAATTTTATCTGTTATTTTCTTTCCCTAAATCCATTGAAGATATTGTTCCTTTATTTTCTGTCATCTAATGCTACTGGCAAAAGATCTGAAGTTATAATACATCTACTGTCATTACTGCAAAGGCAGTTTTTCCTTTCTTTCTGGTGGCCGTTAAGATACTATTTCCAAAATTTCTGATAGATCTTTTTGTATTTTCACCTGTTCATTTTATTTTTGTAGATGTTTGTTTAGTATTTTCTTATTCTTATATTTAAGTGAAAAATTCATTTCCATTTTAAAACTACTAGGCATACTTATTTTTAAGTTTTTGTCAGATTGTTCCATGTAATTAAATTCACTGGAAGTAAATCCACATTCAAAGTATTGCCTGTGTTGGCTACTTTCCATAGAAGATTTGTGCATTTCTTATGAAATTTTGATTTGCAGGTTTGATTTTGAGGTAAGGTATTTTGTGTATTTTTCTCTCTCTGTCCATGTTTTGTCAAGCCTTCTTCTCTAAGTGGTTTATCACCCAGCCTCCGCTGAAAGCCAGTCTGGTGACCAAGTTGTCACTGTCTGCCCAAACTCCCTAACTTTACACCTTCTTATAAAGCACCACAACTGGAACGTTTTTATTCCCTTTTTCTCCACAGGAAATGAAACACAGTCTGCCATTGCCAGCTTCCAGCCCAGGTGTCGAGACCTGGTTATTCATTCACCACTTTGCTTTTCCTGTGTACTGTTTAGCCCAGGGAGGGTTTTTGTTTTGTTTTGTTTTTATAGACTAGCTATGCCTCTTTTCAGATTTTATCTAAATTTCTTATATATTAGAACAAAGAGTGTATCAAAATATAATTTGCCACTTGCCCAGAATACCCCCATTCTATCTTTAAGCAATTCTGAATCGGCTTTCATCTTCCAATGAAACTTCTCATCATAGTCACCAGTAAAACATCCATCCTGTCAAATCGAATGGTCAAGTCTCAGTTTTCACCTCAACAGTGAAATTTTCTCAACAGTCATTTTCTCCTTGCTGATACATTTTCTTCTCTTGTTTTTTTAGGACAGTCTACTTCCCTTATTTCCCTTTAACTTAATAAGCTCAATTTCCTTGGCTGGCTCTTCATCTTTCTCTTTAATTTTAATTGTTAAAGAGTCACAGTGTTCCTCAGATATTTTTCCTTTTCTATCTATAATTTCTTCCTAGTGATCTCATTCAATTCTATGGATATGAATATATACATATGTTATATAGTATACATCTATAATATACATTATAATATAACACATAAATATATAATTAATATAAATTATATAATATATTATGTGCATATAAACACACATATACATATATATTGCATATTACCAGTTCCTTTTTTTCTGCTTTTACCTCTAGAGTCATCCATATATTGTCTTTTTCCACATATCCACTTTGATATCTAACAGCCATTTAAACCTAACACAGTTAAAACATAACTTTTGGTTCTTTCCTCCCAACACCTTTCTATTTCCAGACCTAAAATTCTAGTCCGTACTATATCTTCTGTTATCTAGGTTCCTACAATAGCCTCCTAACTGACTTTCTGCTTCTATCAAGGTTTACCAATTTTGTTTATCTTTTTAAAGAATCAGCTCTTGAGATCATGGATATTTTGTATTGTTTCTTTAAATTCGATTTCATTTATTTCTGTTCTGATCTTCATTATTTCCTCCCTTACTTTGGCTTCTCTTTGCTGTTCTTTATATAGTTCCTTTAAGTGTAAGTTTATATTATTTATTTGAGATTTTTTTCCCGAGGTAGGCTTGTATCACTATGAATTTTCCTCTTAGAACTGCTTTCTCTGTGTCCCTTAGATTGTTGGATCATTGTGTTTTCATTTTCATTTGTTTCAAAGTATCTTTTGAATTCTGCCTTGATCTCATTGTTATCACATTCACTGTTTAGTAGTATGTTATTTAGCCTCCATGTGTTTGTGTGTTTTTCAGTTTTTTTATCATAATTGATTTCTTGTTTCAGACCATCATGGTCAGAGAAGACACTTGATATGATTTCAGTCTTCTTAAATGTATTGAGACTTATTTTGCAGCCTAACAGGTGGTCTATTTTGGAAAATGTTTCACGTGCACATACATATATTGAAAATAATGTATACTCTGCTACTTTGGGATAAAATGCTCTAAAAATGTCAATTAAATCTATCTAATCTGTATCATTTAAGGATGCTGTTTTCTTATTGATTTTCTGTCTAAATGGTTGATTTTCTGTCTGACACCCCATTGGTGTCAATGTGGTGACACCACATTGGTGTGGTGACACCAGTGGGGTGTTAAAATCCCTCTCTATGACTGTATGGCTGTTGATCTCTCCTTTTATGTTGGTTAATATTTGCTTTATATGTTTAGTTGTTCTTATATTGCATGCATAAATATTTACAACGGTTATGTCCTCTTGTTGGATTGGTCCCTTTATCATTATGTACTGTCCTTCTGTGTCTCTTATTATAGGCTTTGTTTTAAAGTCTGTATTATCTGATAATAAGTATTGCTGCCCCAGCTATTTTTTCACTTCCAGGTATTTATCCATAGAACTCCAAAACACTAATGTGAAAAGATAAATGCATCCCTATTTTCACTACAGCATTATTTACAATAGCTGATATATGGAAGTAACCTAAGAGTTCATCAATAAATGATTGGATAAAGAAGATGTGGGTACATATATACAACAAATAATACATAAAAAGATGAAATCTTACCATTGGGACAAGATGGATGGACCTAGAGTGCATTATGCTATGTGAAATAAGTCAGAATGAGAAAAACAAATACTATATGATTGCACTCATGTGTGGAATCTAAAGAACAAAATAAATGAACTAACAAAGAAGAAACAGACTCACAGATACAGAACAAACTGATAGTTGTCAAATGGTAGAGGGTTTGGGAGGCTGGATGAAAAAGGTGAAGTAATTAAGAAGTAAAAATTGGCAGTTATAAAATAATCGTGAGGATATAAAGTACAGCTTAGTGAATATAGTCAATAATATTGTAATAACTATGTATCGTGGCAGGTGTAACTAAAATAATTAGGGGGATCACTTTGAAAATATAAATATCTAACCACTATGCTCTACAATTGAAACTAATACAAAATAATATTGAATGTCAACCGCATTGAAAAATGAAAATAATAAAAAAATGACAAAAAAGCCCTAACATATCTTACAACGATCACCTGAAACTACTGTCTCTTTTACTCAATTCACTGAAGTAGCATTTGTATTCTTAGTATCCTTTCAAGTATTACTGTGGACTTGGAATGCTTTTTTTCCCAAATCTTTGCATAACTCACTTTTTCACATCATTCAATCTCTGTTTAACTGTTACTCTTTCAGAGATCTTTTATACCCATCCCAAGATAACCTTGTCATTCTGGAACTCCATAATTTTCTTTTCTTTTTAGCTTCTTTGAAATTTTTTCAGCTTTATTGAAGTATAATTACCAACTAAAATTGTAAGACATTTAAACCGTACATAATGATTTGATAACATATACATTGTGAAAGGATTCCTCCCATTTATTTATTTAACACAACCTTTAATACACATGTGTATATATTAAAATATATGTGTATACACACATACACACATACACATACAAGTTCTACATGCACATACAAATTTCAATTATATAATACAGTGTTATCAACTGTAGTCACCACGTTACACATTAGATCTTCAGACCTTATCATATTGATTTTCTTTTCAAAGAATCAATCATGACCTGATATTTTAATATATATTATTAACTTATTACTTGTCTATCTCACCCACTAGAATGCAAGTTCCCTGAGGCAGGCATTTGATTTATCTTGTTCACCACTGTTTTTCCAGCATCTAAACGAGTGCCTCGTACTACCCAAAATGCACCCAATTAATATTTGTGGAATATTAACAAATTATGGCATCCACCAATGATCAGGAACCTAATTAGACTGATCGATTCATATGGCTTCTACACTAAGGAAGGAGTATATGGTATATTTTTATATCTAGTAACCAAAAGCATGGAGGGAAAACATGTTTTTATTTTTTCCATTAAATTCTCTTTACTTGTACTCTAGAGTAAAAGCAGAACAAACAGTAATATAGAAAATGTTAGCGTGAAAGACATTCACTCAATAGCACCTACATCACCTTTTTTTTTTTTTTTAATGCATTTTGGATTTCAAGCTTCTTCATTCCCAATGGTTGGATGTGTATAAAATGATTAAACATTTATATTTAAATTCCTTCTAAATAAATGATCTTGCCTTCTCCTTCGAGAGTTATACTTAGTAGAGCCTAAAATTTGAAGGAATACTAATCCTCTGAACTATTTGTTGTGATAGGAATATCATTACACTGTAGGCTCATTTGACATATCTTAATATAATCTAAATTTAAATGTACTTGAGATGTTCAAAAAGCAACAAATAAATACTGCAATTCTTAATAACTAAGAAAGCATTAGAAACAGAAGCTCTGAAATTTAGTAGACAATCTAAGAAAGCTAGGTTTCCTTCCATACTGTTCAAAATTATAGTGAGAGTAAGAATGATTTTCTTTTAGATGAATGTTCCAGGAAGCCAAGTTCACCATGTATAGAGATGGGTCCTATTTAGAATGCCAAACATGTAAATAGATCCATGAAGCCCTACGGATATAGTGTGACAGCCACTCAACCACATGGAGCATTGTGTCTCAAAATCTGAGAAAGAATATGGTAAGTCTGTGGTAGCCAGTTAGTGATGCATTTTATCATTGAGCTTTCTGAAAACTGAAGCGCAAGTAATAAAATGGAGAAAAAGTTCCCATACATTATAAACACTGAGCTTATAGAAAGAGACTAGAATCCTCAAATTTCCCGCAAGCAGGGACATATACAACCGTACTTGGTTCAAAAGTGTCCATGAAAAATTCTTGTTCATTCAGAATCACGAATGTGATCTTATTTGGGAACAGGGTCTCTGCAGATGAAAGTAAGTTAGATGAGGACATATTGGATTAGGGTGGGCCCTAGTCTAATGACTGATGTCCCGAAAAGTGGAAAGTTTGGACGTAGACACATAAGAAGGAAAATAGTCATGTGTAAATGGAGGCAGAAATTAGAGTTATGGCAGCCACAAACCAAGGAATGCCAGATTGCCAGCAACCAGCAGAAGCAAGAAGGGCAAGGAAGCTATCCTTCTCTAGATTCCCTGAAGGAAACACCTCAGATCTACGAAAAAACATAACCCTCTTCTCTGGTGAAGCTAGGATTTTAACACAGCAGAAACAGGCTTTGTTGGACTTCTGAGGAAATTACTTCAGTTCTGTGTTAAATACCAAAATGATTTAAAAATTGCCATATTATGACTTGTAGTGTGAAGGAATTCATGATTTAGTACTTGGGGGTTTGTCAGAAGCTATTGTTCAGAGTTAAGGTTTTGTCTGTGATTGACTGAAGAAGGTTTATGGTTTATTTTATGAAACAGTAACAATAAAATCCTCAGCACCTACATAAAAATCCACACATTCCAGTTTAGTTATTACACAGGCCAATTTATAATTCTTTTTCAGCTGGAATCTGAATGGCAGAGTCAATAGATTCAGTGAGACCTTAAATTTCATCTTTTCATTGGTACATGCTCTCTAATTGAACACTGTTTACACTTTGTATTAAGAATGGGAAAACACTCCAGGATGTCTTTTTGTGAGAAGCAGCTATAGGGGTAATGCTACATAGTTGTCTTTGAATTGCATTAAAAATAACTCTACAGGAGGTACTAAAATTTGGCCCCACTATCTACCAAATACTAAGAAAAATGATGTCAACACTCAATCTGTTATTTGAGACAAAAGTATCTATCTGTCTATCTATCTATCATCTATCTATCTATCTATCTATCTATCTATCTATCTATCTACCTACCTACCTATCATCTATCTAATCTCATATGATATTACGAGATTAATAATAACCCCAAGTTTGGCTACTTGCAGCTCAAAGGCCAAGACTTGAGAAACAAGTGAAAGTGGAAAGGAAAGGTTGCTTTATTCAGTAAGCTAGCAGCCTGGGAAGACAGCAGACTAATGTCCAAAGAGCATCTCTGAAGCTGCAGACCAAGCAGAGGCGTTTTAATAGGGAGGTAGGGGAAAGGAAGTTCCACAGAACTGAGAGAGAAGTCTGAGTTTCTTTAGTCATAGGTGACGCTTTTCCACCTCAGACGCCTGGGTGCCAGGAGCTGGTCACAGCTACCTTGGAGACATTCCCTCCTTCTACAACCGCAGAAATTCTCCTCAAGACCCTAAAGTTACTTCTCCTGCTTGGCAAAGAAACAGCACATCAGCAACAGAAAATTATACCATGAGAACAAGAGGAGCTGAGCAAGAAGAGCAGTTAACATGTAAAAAAAAGGCTTAATTGAGAATTAAATTATTTAATTCTAGCTGCCAAAATACTGGGGCTCTGCTACTTTTCCATGAAAAAAACAAAAAACAAAACATCATTGTTTTCTCAAACCAATGCTTGTTTTAAATACAACTTAATTTCTCTCAAACACTAAGGAGTAGGTGTTGTTCCAGTTATGAGGAATAGTCAACTGCTATTCTTTCTGGGGTTAGACAGCATACCAGTCAGAGTAATTCCAAATCTAAGAAGTAGGTTTTGAAAGTCCCTCATGTTCCATCCTTCCTCCAAGAACTCCAGGTTGAGTCCATTGGGCTCATGTCTGATAAAAAGAGAGACCTTAAATATTTAATGACCCACTGTCCTTCAAAATCATAAGGAAAGTTAAGAGAAAGAGTGGAAGTACAAGATGTAATGAATGCAAGACTATTTTGATTATATTAACATTTATTTATCTAGAATGGTTTCTAGCATTAGAGAGGCTAGGATTAAATCCATCCTCCTCCGGGAATTAGTTGTATTACTGATTTCAGGCTCAGTTTACACATAATTAAACAATTTTGCATTTTAAATGTGAAACATGTCAAAAGTCTAAGACATTGTTTTTCATTAATGGCTCAGTGGATTATGTATTTTATTTTAATTCATTTTTGTGGCCCACAATGCCATGCTATAGTGTAGTTAAGGCAGGCATCTCTAATTTGCAATGGTGGGTTTTTCTGAGGCTTCAAAATTCTACTTAACTCTCCCTTCAGGCAGCCATTAAGATCAATGTTCTAGTTACTCAGTTCACTGCTCTGAGAGATACAAAAAAGTTTGAAACATGCTATCTGCTATAAAAACCTTGAATCTGATTGGTTAGACAAATAACATAATGAATATTATAAGGTTAAATACCCATTCCTTTCCAGGTTTACAGGTATATGAATATTAATCCAAATGAGCAGTTTGTAGATGAAGTGAAAGAGCATGGGAGAGTGGAGAAAGCTTTAAACTTATAGAATATTTGAAAAATAAATCCTCTTCCTTCCTTCTGCTTTTAACTTACTGGTTGCTTAATCTTGACTCCATTCATTGATCTCTCAAATTTCTTCCTCTTCAAAATAAATAATTAAATTTGGCACAGTGTTTTCTAATGCTAACAAGTCTATGATTAGAGCTGGAGGAATCAGTAGGATATGATTCTGAAGATTTGGGGAGTGATAAAGGGTCCACACAGCAAGTGAAATGACCACTGAAAGATGAGTTTAATTCAGAGAGGAAAAAGCAGGTGAAGATGGCATCCAGATGAGAAAATACTGTGAGCAATGGCTCTTGAACAAACAATTCTAGACAAGTTTAAAAGCACAATAACGATGAGGAAGATGATGGCAGGGATAAAGCAAAATAGTTTAGATTGTAGCAAGAGATCACGATGCTCCATTTGCTATTCCATTTTGAGCAAATGACCCCTCAGGCAATAACTGCTCTTGCCAGATTTTACACAAAATGTACCATACAATTTTGCTCAAATAAAAAGCATCTAAAATTGAAATGCATTTGCCCCAACAACAAGAAAAGAGTGTGATGTCTTCATTACTATGTTAATTTGCCCATTTCCTACCAGAGTAAACATAAAGGCTTCATGCAGAGGTTGACCAAATTAACACAGTACAGTTGTATCTTTCAAACTTGAAAGAGTATCATCCCCAAAACTAGGGTATGAAAAGAATGAAACCTGAAGGCATTATGATTTCATGACCTATGAAAGGGCTTAATACTGGTTTAAGTCACTAAAATAAAAATCAGTAATATACAGATATATATGTGATGTATATATGTATGTGCACATACATACGTATATGTGTATACACATGTATATACACATATACATACACACACAAGTATATATACAGCTAGCATAGACTAAGTTATATTTAGAATTCATAACTTTGCTTCAATTAACCTGTAAACCCACTTAGATCACCCTAGATTTTATAAAGTGTATGTAACCATATCCTGTAATATGCTAAGAGTTTAACAGAAGACCTGAGACTTAAGTAGTTAAACTTTCTTCCATACCTATGCCATCACTGATGTTGACAATTGCCAGAGCTGTTTTTCAGGAACAAGCCCAGGATGATTGGCAGGACAAGGGTGCTGATCCGACTGAAACAGCCTGAGGCCCCCAAAGTGGCCTGGGGTACCCTCCCTTGACCTCCTCATTAATTTTTCTCATTATACCATCATTATAACACTAAAATCTCCTCCCAGGGGCGGAGATTTTCCTGCAGGTTTGAACATGCAATGTATGTGTAGGCATGTTTTCCAACTGCACATGCACAGGAATGTCCCTACCGACACGTGTGATGACGAAGAGTGCCTGGATGTTTATGTATGATGTCCCTGAAGAATGACAGATCTGAGCCTTCATTCAGGGACATGCAGCTCTGGAAAGTAACCTCAGGTGTGTTGTCGCTTGCTTGCTGGCCATCAAGTTCCTTGTCATTAAATCATCTCGGAGTGGTCTTGGCTGACAACTACTGAGTAATTGGATCCGGTTCAGTCCAGTTAACAGTAACACATTACATAACAACATCAATGGCATAGTGTACATTTTAGATCAGTAATATTGAAAACTTCATTGTTGGTTTCTCTGTCATCATCTAATCACAATAAATTTCTCAGGATTTCCCTTCTTCAAAATTTCCATTCTTAGATCTATGTCTTTATGTCTGTGTCTAGCTACCTACCTACACATTTTATCGCATATTAAGTGTATACTGAAAAACACCTTTTTCTACACCTGATCTTTTTGCCTAATGTCTCATCTCATTCTTCATGATTCCCATTTGCCAAGTCCTACCGTGTTCTTAGAGATACACAGTGATTAGGCTTGCCATATTTAGCAAATGAAAACACAGAATGCCAATTTAAATTTCAAATAAGCAATAAAAGTATTTTTAGACATATATACTCCACATAATATTTGGGACACATATATATGCTGTTTATCTGTCTGAAATGAATATAAATGAACATCTTGTATTATATCTGGAAATCCTTTTTTAGTAACTGAAAAGACTGGGAAAGAAAAAGAAATCATTTCTGAGCGAACGTCCCTTACGCTTTCTTCACCAAATCCCAAATGATATATTATTAGCTCCCATCATAGAAATACCTTATTAAAGCACAAACTCCCAACATCTTTTACAACAACCTTTACCTCTTCCGTCCCACACAATCCTATAAGTTCTAAGACATTGGTTATCTTTCCTCCATTGTCCTCTTCCTCACCCCAAAGTTTCAAGACTATAGCCCTCTATTATGCTTTATCTGCTTTTTTTCCCTTTTCCAAACACCAGTATTCTCTTTTTCTAATTATCTCTAACAATTTGCATCATCTAATCTCATATTCTTACTGAAATGTACAAAGATCAAAATTAGCATGTACTCTCCTAAATTTTTGTATAAAGAGAACTCGCATTTTGGAAGTGTTTTCTTATTTTGGTATCTATAGTTTTCCTTGACTCAATCAAAATGCAAAAATAAAAGATAAGATTAGAAACATTTATATGAAAATTATGGTCAGCAAATCACCACTAGGATATTTACTGAGTTTTCAAATGTTTACTTTACTTACATTAACATTTCTGAATAAACAACTATGATTTTTGACAAACATTGAGGGCCAGCTCTTGAAATTTGCAGGGGGTATAAAAGAAATTTAGTTCAAATCCAAAAGGGTGAAACAACAGCTTGTGTGTGTGAAAATCCAGGACCATTTCCAATACAAAACTTTAAAAAGCACTGAATTATTCATTTTTATTTGAAAAATATATGGGCAAACAGTTGAACAAATAAAATAACATGTCAAAATTATAGTTATTGGTATCTAAAAGCATAAAAATATATTTTTAAATTTTATGAGAGCTTTTTACCTTATTTTACAAACGGGTAATGCTCCAATAAGAGTCATTCAAATTTACAAAAAAGAAGCAAGTGTAAATGGCAAGATACTGAACCGAAAGCAGAAACTCATTGCAATTTTCTTATACAAGCAGAAACCAGATGATTTTTTTTTAAATTAAAGCTTATTGGGGTGACAATTTTTAGTAAAGTTACATAAGTTTCAGGTGTACAATTCTGTGATACATCATCTATATATCATATTGTGTGTCCATCACCCAGAGTCAGTTCTCCTTCCATCACCATGTATTTGATCTCCTTTACCCTCATCTACCACCCCCCACCCCCCCTTATCCTCTGGTAACCACTAAGCTATTGTCTTTTTCTATGAGTTTTTGTTTCTTCCTTTGTTTGTCTTGTTCCTTTATTGCTTTCAGTTTTATATACCACATATCAGTGAAACCATTTTTCTGTCTGACTTATTTCACTTAGCATAATAATTTCAAAATCCATTCATGTTGTGGAAAACAGCACTATTACATCTTTTCTTATGGCAGAATAGTATTCCATTGTGTATATATACCACATCTTCTTTATCCAATCATTTATCTAAGGACACTTCGGTCGTTTCCTAGTCTTGGCCACCATAAATAAAGTTGCAATGAGTATTGGAACACATATATCTTTCCAGATGACTTTTAACAGAAGTTTTCTACCTCTGTTTTCTTATCTGAAAAGTAGGGTTAATATCTTTTCAGAGAGTTTGGGCTGAGGAAAAGGATGTGGAATACATTTCCCCCACTTACTCTTTCTCTGTCTAAATTCTACCCATGGCACAGAATTTAACACTACCAATTTTTTTCAGAAATCAGATCTTGAAGGAATGAAGGCTGGCTGAGTGGAAAGGGGAGGTAAATCAGGGACAGGAGAAAAACAAAGGAACAAGAGGTTCAATTTCAGCAAACCAGAAGGAGACCCTGCTTTAGTCCTTTTCTCATTTTCAGCCAAAGAGGGTCATGACAGTTGAAAGCCTCAAAATAATCTTTTGGTTGTTATTGATGTTTTCTGATTCACAAGATTTCACCTCAAATTTTTCTTTCTAAATCCATTCTCCGACCTCCTCTTCCTCCTCCCCCAGCAAAAAGGCCTTGGCAACTTTCATTTGTTACATTAAGAAACAAACAAAACAAAGACTTTGAACTTGCACTGGGATCTAGAATACGTCTTTAAATGGACATTCCTTAAATGTTTATTGTATATTTAATGTTTGGTGGAGAGGTGAAGATCTCTAAGGAGAAAGAAAAAGCAGGAAGACCTCTAATGACGATGCTCATTCCCTCCACTATATTTCTAAACAGTTCAACCCTGAACTTGGCTAGAGAAAGTATTAACCAGATCAGCTCCCATTGGAAAACTATGTAGTACACTCTGGTTGTGGAAGAAGGGGGATTGGACATCCGAGAAACACATTGCAACCATACATACTCTCTGCCTGAGTACTCTTATAAATATAATTTTTTCCTCATCATACATTTCTAATGATGTTTAGTGACTTGAATAGACTGACATCGGCCTGCCCTTTGTCAGTCATGGCAAAGAAGTACCTTAGACCCTATGGATGAAACTCTTGCTCTTATAAGGGAGGACTTAGGGCATACATTGAAAATCATTGATATCTTGATTGAGTCAAAATTCTCAAACTTGGGTTGATGTATTACAACAGGTATTTACCTCTATCATCTATCAGTGCTGAGGTTTGAAAGTGATTTCAGACTGTATGTGAAAATTGGACAATTAAGTTCGTGAACTTTCCACCATGTAAGCACCTATAGCCTTTTTGTCAGTAGGTTATGCCTTCGAAGAAGGCTGTGTTGAGAATAAGAGAGACTATTTATAAAAGAAGGTTGTAAAATAATGGAATTTTAGTTAATGAAAGCTAATATTTATGTCAATATTTCCAGTACCTAGAACAATACCTAAATTAGGAAGCATTAAACATTTATTAACTGGGTAAAAGTAAATTACTTTAAAGGTGGTAGTGATTTTTTTTCGGTTTCAGAATTGTATTATTTCTTTCAGATTTAAATATCTATCTTGAAATGCCTTGTTAAAGATAAAATCACATAATAAATATAAAGCTCCTCTGTGACATATGAACCCCTAAACAAATCTAATATATTATGGTAGTTAGGCTCTTTCAACTTAGTAGAAGGGCCTGAAACAGTTGATACAAAAAAAAAATATGATTACTAATTTCTTTCTTTCTTATCAAATTGGTTAAGAAGACACCTTAGGTGGGTACACAATTAAATCTTGCCTTATTTTCATTAAATCTCATTCTGCTCTTTTTGTCCCTTGGATGAATAATATTACCTAAATACAGTTCAGAGATTCCAAGAGAGTTTAAGGGATGCATTTTAATTAAAACTTTATGTCACAAGAAATGCACATAAATTGCTACTACTAGGTGACAACATTTATTGAATACCCCAACCTAAAAGGTAGTACAAATGAGCACCTACTTTGCTCCAGGAAGCGTTGATAGGTATGCTATTTTCATTCTCACAAAGAAACATAAAGTAGTTGTTATCATATTCATTCGCATTACTATATTCATTCGCCTAAAAAGGAAACTAAGTATAAAGGAGATGTGGTAGGTGAGTGCTGGGATAAACGGGAAAACTCAGGTCGTATCTTGAGATGGTGGCTTCTAATCAACTCCAGACAATTGTTTCATCCAGGGACAACATTCCTAGCTTTGCTATCACTTTTGACTTTTCAAGGGAAGTCAGAAGTTTGGTTTTTATGTGACACCTTCTAAATTTCCTAATGTTGTCAATTAACCCTATTGAATAAACAAACAACAAAATGATCGTCATCATTGAATACGCAGGGGTAACACAACTGAAGGTCCCCATCTAGGTCATAGCACTCCAGCTTGTCACCGTTCAACTACCTTAGTTTCCATTATACTGGGCTGAAACTATATATTCCTTTGCTTTTGTGTTTTTCCTTGTGGTACTTCTGTACTCTTCTCTGACTTAGGTGAAACCATAGGAAGTTGGTACTTGCAACATTAGCTCAGTAAAGAAAACCTGAGTATCTATACAAATTAGATATTGCTACAGTAATGTTACATAACATACAAGTAGAAAACATGAACGCCACTCAACAAATAAGCATGTATTTCTTGCTCATGGTTTTTGTGGATGGTTTGGGCCATCATGCTTGAGGCTTCAATATTTGAGGCAGCTCTGCTTCACGTTGCCTATTAGCTGGATGTCCCTCTTCTATGCGTTTATCATCATCGGCCAAGAACTAGTAAGATAGCTGGGTCATATTTGCTTCATGTGGTGGCAGAAGCCCAAGACAAAAAGTGGAAACATGTAAGGTTTCTTAAAGACTAGACTTGAAACTGGCAAACTATGTGTCCATACCATTGGCCAAATAAATCACATGGCTATACTCAATGTCAAGGAATGGAAAATTCATTCTTCCCATGATAGGTCACAGCAAGAGTGTGGATTCAGAGAGAGAGCAGAAGGCTAGAAGGTTAGGGTACAAACATTCAATTTGCTATTGTTCCTTGTCTTGATTCTAGAGGCAGTTCATTGATTTTTATCAAAAACCCATCAGGATCACACCTGGGAGTGCTTTCTGGATTCTCTGGGGTTTTTCTTTTTTTCTATTTGACAACAAAAGAATACTTTGTACTGTAGCAATTTTCCCTTAACTTTCCCATTTCTCAATAATCCTTCACAGTCTTGTCATTCTTATTTTATGTTCTTTCTTAGAAAACTGGTTTAATTTCCTTTTTTATTTATTTTTTTACAATACAATACTGCTTGCTTATTATGTTTGCTTCCCTTAAAAAGCCTTACATACTGAAAAATCAGTATAGTATAAAAAGCCATTAAATTATTCTACTGAATTAAATATAGAAACTTAGAGCAAAGAAATAGAAATTAACATTGTGCCATCACAGAAAAGTATCAGTGTATACTTAAATCTCAGCTGTAGCTCAGCTTCAATGCAGCTGAATTTCAAACTTTACTTGTTATTCATGACACATAATTCTTGTGTTTGTACAACAAAAATTTAAAGCTATTTCATTATTTTACATTGATTAAATAAAATAAATTAATATACGTACATACTTTTTAAAAGCACAAATGTAACAGAAAATGACATTATGCATCTAAAATTTTAACAATGACTTTACTATTTGATTAAAAAATTCCACTCCAAAGAATGACTACAGGGAAATTGCTAGATATGGGCTTATGTATTTATTTTCAAGAACTTTTGTTGCATTTTTCATCATAATAAACACACCCCCAAAAATCTAATTCCAACAATTCAGGAATTTTAATGTGAATTAGATCATATTTGTAAAATGGAATACTAGGTGTCTTTGAAAATCAGCATATAAAACTGTTTAGTTAAGTGGGCAGAGCAATGGGAGCTAAGTGGGCAGAGCAAATAATCTAATTTGAAGGAAGATAACACATTTTCAAAATTGTATTCAATATTTTTAGATTTTTGCAGGGGTCACAGATTATACTGATGTCTGATAGAAGCTATAAGCCCTCTATTTAAGACAAATGCACTCATGCATACAAACGAAATGGCATGCAATTTTTTAGGGGCTGTGAAACTCTCAAAGCAATTTTTGGGGTACTAGGTAAAGGAAGCCAGGTGTATGTTGTTACGATATTCTTTTACAAAATTGGTATCTATGTCTTTTTTTATAAAAACTTGTGCACACACATAGCACATATTCAGGGACTTCAGCAGCAGAGTGGGCAAATCTTTCCAATAGACTTCCTTTCTGTTACAAATGCAGAGAAATGCCGAGTAATACCAAGTCCATCTGCACACATGCACACATATACACACTCAGTTACACTAGAGAAACGTATTTAATTGAAGAAAAATACATCTGCGGTGTAGAAACAACAGGAGAAGCAAAAACCCAGAAGAGCAACACTCAGTGATGTTATGACAGTTTGTTGAAGTTTTAGAGGAGGATCTAAATGTAGCTACAGGTTTTTAATGTTATTGCATATAGATGTGACCTCTGGTCTCAGCTAAGCAAGAAACCCTGACCTGAGAGCCCTGCATGAAGGAGGTCTTTCTTGGCCAAGGAGTTTGATGGAATTGTTTTTACTTTATCAGTTTTGTTTTAATTAAAAGGCAATTTTATTTATTTATTTATTTATTTATTTATTTATTTATTTATTTATTTATTTATTTTGGTCTGGTCTCTCAGGACTCAAAGGTTTGAGAGTTCTTAACTAAGGAGAAAATGTAAGTAAGGGAATGTACTTCATTTTGAAAGAATAAACACCAACCATGACACTATACCTGGCCAATAACAGATTTTTAACTGTCTGTGCTTTAATGCGGTGGGAAGACTTTAGAGGTGAGATATCCAATTTTATATAATTTCTATTTTTTACTTTCACTCATGCCTTCTCCCAAATAAACCAAAAGCCCAGAGATATTTATTGGTTAGAGATTCTTACCCTTCCTTACAAAAACAAACACTTTTTCCTCATGTACATATTTTAGGTATAGTCATAATGGTATCCAAGCAATGTTCTACACTTTCCAGGTAAGTGGAAGCAAAATTATAGTCATTGCAAAAATACATCCATCCTTGTACATCTTGTATACCTGAGCAATAATGCATGAGTGAACACTGCCCCTTGCCCAAAGCCACTTACTTGAGAGAACCTTGAATCAACAAGTCATGCACAAGCTACAAGGGGGGAACAGAGTGTGGCTTCATGAGTCATGGCACGGCTCACTGAAATTGCCTTCACTGCTGAATATATTCAGTGTGCCCTAATTCAGTGAGAAACTATGATAAATGTAAACTTGAAGTCCAAAGCTAGTCACAACGAGAATTCGAATAGACTGTGTAACAAGGCTGGGTTATAAAATAAGGCACTTGGGACTAAGTAAATTTCAGAGCAAAATACTGGCTGATTGATAAAAATGCACAAGTCATTGTGATTTAGAAATGTTAAGTAGCTATAGAAATGTGAGACGTAATAGACGTACCTTCAGAAGTAACAAGGATGATTCTTACATGGGTATAGAATCAGTCTCCTCATTTTATAGCCATTATACCATCGTGGATTCTGGAGTCAAACTGACTGAAGTTTAAATCCATTCTGCAACTCTTAGATGCATGTAACTGGACAAATTCCTTAATTTGAGCCTCAGTTTCCTCATCTGTAAATGAAAGTAACCATCCTTTTTGTTTCAGGGTACTGTTAGTGATTGAAAAAAATAATGCATGTAAAGGGCTTTGTGCAGTGTTGGATATAATAATCATTCAATAATGTGAGCTCACTTCAAGGCAGTTCTCTGAACTGTCTTTATATTTGTCACATAAGTCTGCTCCCAGTCACTGCTAAAATGTTCTTTATTCCTTTCACGTGTAACCACATAAATTTCCAGGATGTCTGATGTGAGTAGGCAGGCAGAACTTCAGACGATACTAGGTATATGATGGCACACATCTCTCAATTAAAAAGGACAATGATAGCCAGCATTCATTGAGGAGGTAATTCATGGTAGACAATATTGTACTTCATAAACAATAAACATTAAATTAATTCTCATCACATAATCATTATGTTCCCCTTTTGACACAGGGGAAAAAAAAAAAAAGAGGAATTCACTGAAACTAGAAACCAGCAGAGCCAGATTCCAAACTAAGAAACTTGGATTCTAAATGCAGACTGCCTACTTCCAATGTCTCTGTTATGGGTTGACTTGTGTGTCCCCCAAATTTGTATGTTGGATTCCTAACCCCAGGTACCTAAGAATGTGTTTATTTGGAAATAGGGTGATTTCAGATGTAATTAGTTAAGATGAGATCATAGTGGAATAGGAATGACCCATTATCCAACATGAATGACATCCTTATAAAAAAGGAAAATCGGGACAAAAACATACACACAGGGAGAACGCCATGTAAAGATGAACGCAGAAATCAGGGTGATGGAACAGAAGTCAAGGAATACCAAAGATTGCCAGCAAACCAGCAGAAGCTGGGAGAGAGCCATGAAACAGATCCTACCTCACAACTCTCAGAGGGAACTAACTCTGTTGACACTTCTTTTTTTCCAATCTCTCACATTCTTTATTATTATTATTATTATTATTATTATTATTATTATTATTTTCAAGAATACAGAGCAACATAGCAATCAGACATTTACATATCTCACAAAGCGATAACTCCAACCAGTCTACTACCTGCCTGACACTGTACATAGTATTTAGAACATTATTGACTATATTCTCCACGCTGTACTATACATCCCTGTGACTAGTTTTTTCAATGATAGTTGACATTCAATATTATTTTATATGATTTTTGGTGTTTAGCATAGTGCTCGGATATCTACATAGTTTATGAAGTGATTCCCCAATAAGTCTAACACCCATCTGACACCATACATACTTTTTGCAATAATATTGACTATATTCCCCACACTGTACTTTAAATCCCCGTGACTGTCCTATAACCACCAATTTGTACTACTTAATTCCTTGACCTTTCTCACCCAGCCCCTCACACCTCTCCCACCTACTAACCATTAGTTTGTTCCCTATATCTGTAGGTCTGTTTCTGTTTTGCTTTATCATTTATTTCGTTCTTTAGATTCCACATGAGATATCATATGGTATTTCTCTTTGTCACTCTGAGTTATTTTACTGAGTATATAATATCCTCTAGGTCCATCCATGATGTTGCAAATGGTAATATCTAATTTTTTTATGGTAGAATAACATTCCATTGTACATACTCGTATAAATGACAATTTCTTCACCCAATCCTCTATTGATGGATATTTTGGTTGTTTCCATGTCTTGGCTATCGTGAGTAGCGCTTCAGTGAACATAGTGGTGGCTATATGAGGACTGACAATTAAGTTCGCGAACTTGCCACTGTGCACTTACATTGGCAGCACTGTACAAACAGCTTGGTAAGGTTTTATCTTCATGGTATATCAGCGTGTCACAGTTGTGTTCATGTCAACGTGTGGTGGTGTCTTACTGAGTGGCGTTCATTATTGTTGTGGCCTGTTTTTGTGTGCCGTTCGTTGAATTAGAGCAACGAACAAACACTAAAATTCTTGTTAAACTTGGCAAGAGTGGAAGTGAAATCAGGGACATGTTAGTCCAAGTTTAGGGGGATAATGCCATGCAAATAACAACAGTGTACAAATCGGTTAAACATTTTTCTGAGGGGAGACAATGCACCACTGATGAAGGGAGGTCAGGGTAGCCAGTAATGAGAAGAACTGATGAAAACATTACAAAGATTAGTCTAATTGTGTGCCAAAATCATTGGCTGACTGTGAGAAGCATAGCAGACCAAGTAAACATCGATAGAGAAACAGGAAAATCTTAACTGAAAATCTAAGCATGAGAAAGGTGTGTGCAAAAATGGTCCCATAGAAGCTCTTGCATCACGACAATGCACCAGCTCACACAGCACTGTCTGCGAGGGAGTTTTTAGCCGGTAAACACATAACTGTATTGGAACATCCTCCCTACTCACCTGATCTGGCCCCCGATGACTTCTTTCTTTACCTGAAGATACAGGAAATATTGAAAGGAAGACATTTTGATGACATTCAGGACATCAAGGGTAATATGACGACAGCTCTGATGGCCATTCCAGAAAGTTCCAAAATTGCTTTAAAGCATGGACTAGGCACTGGCATCGGTGCATAGCTTCCCAGGGGGAGTACTTCGATGATGACAATAGTGATATTCAGCAATGAGGTATGTAGCACTTTTTCTAGGATGAGATCGCAAACTTAATTGTCATACCTCGTATAATAACAAGCAAATAAATTGGTGAATGTATTCACTCTAAAAAGCATGGATAATAATAACTATGTTGGAGGGCTTAAATTCAAAATCTAGACATGAAAGATGGGAAGAAAGATTATTTTTTAAAGAGTCTAAGGCGTTTGTATTTGGGGGAGGGCAACAGAGGTATTCATTAACACAAAACCTGGTTCTGGTAGGTATTTGCTAAGATAAGTATTAAATCATTAAATTTAAGACTATCACTAAAAAATAAAGACAGAATGCACAATTCCAAATTAATACAGGGAATAAAACAATATAAAGAAAACTTTACTTATAAAAAAGAATGGGGAAAACTTTAAAAGAATCAAAGAAAGCATAGTGTAGGAAAAACATACAACATACAATTATATTATTAGCTTCAAAATTAGTAAAACATTTAACCGATTTGTACACTGTTGTTGTTTGCATGGCATTATCCCCCTAAACTTGGACTAACATGTACCTGATTTCACTTCCACTCTTGCCAAGTTTAACAAGAATTTTAGTGTCTGTTCATTGCTCTAATTCAAGCTCAGACATTCTCGCGATGGCATAGTGTAGGAAAAACACAAATACAATTATATTATTAGCTTCAAAAATGTAGGTGGATGAAACTTCACTGTTTAAACTCACAGATTATCCAATTGTAGTTTTTAAAGCTCTAATACGAGACCTGCCTCATTATGAAGTATCCTTCAGCATGATCGAAATTAAACATATAAAAAGAAGACATATCCGGTAATACTAACCTAAAAAAAAGTTATGCAGTAATATCAAAATGAGATAAATCAGATTTTAAGTAAAATATATTTACAAAGTGGGTTATTATTAGTATGTAAGTTACCCAATGGTGGACTTTTTTTTTCCTGCTGTATTGATCAATTTATGTGAAGTGTCTAAAATACTAACTAGCACATGTTTGTTGAGTGAATACTGAATGAATATATGTAAAAAAATATATCAAAGAGGTAGTACAATTCTGAATGTATATACAATTAACAATTTAACTTCAAATCTAAAAGAGCACACCTTGTATGAATAGGATTGGGTATGCACGCACACACACAAAATTTTAGAAAAAGAAAAACACGAGGCAAGCAATTTGCAAGAAACTGTGAACCTTGTAAAGAATCCTCATCGCCATCTGCTAGACTTTGTCACCTGTTTGAGCTAGACAATGTGATTGCTAAATTATAGGTACTGTGACTCATCTCAGTAGCACCGTTGTGTAATATCAAGCTTGTGTTCTTGTCTTTGCTTATTTAATAATGGCATAAGGGGCACAGATAAATCAGTCATCTTGTTTAGCTGAGGGCCTGATGCTAAAATGGCAAGGTGATCTTCGAATTCTGTTTTCACTGTGATTATGTTGCTCCTCCACATTCTACTGTAGCATCTGGTGAGCATGTAATGTGAATTGTTAATTCCACTCTAGCTATAAAATTAGTCCAGGTTCCGCAGAGAGTGTAGGAGCAGCTAGTAAACACTACGAGATCCCCCAGGCTTCACTAGCTGAACATACTTCAACAGGATGCCTGACTCATTTTTTTCCCTCTCATCTCTTTCTTTTATCCAGTGATGCTTCAAAATTTGGCAAGCGTTTCTAGACAGAAAGCTAGTGTTGTGATATGTGAGGGGGAAAAAATTCCAAATCCAAAAGAAATAGCATGGTTCTGAAAGACAGTTTGATACAACTGAAATGCAGAACTCTTGCCTTAATTCTTTTCTTATAACTATCATATATGGCTACACCCATGATGAACTCAGATTTCATGCTGTTTTTCAGTCCTCATTGCCTTTCTTCGACACAGTAGAGAGAAAGAATAGCAATGCCATTAGCACTGTCTATCTATTTCTTTAATGAGGAATGATCTCAGCCACTAAGACTTGGGTAATAAAAATGTGTAGGGGCTATCATTATTATGCCACCAAGTTTACATTTTAAAAGTTGGGTTAAATCTATATGTGGACAAGAAGAGATCTGTTTTGCCATCACAAAGTGATCCATTTTGTACCTTATCATGGCAGTGTCACAGACTGGAGTCTTGCCCAGTCTGTAAGTAAGTGGACACCTACTTACTTAACCTATTGGACTGAGCTCTGAATCCTCAACAACTTTTGTTTCTTTTGTGTTTTGGATAAAAAGAGTCTTTTATTTCTTTAATGGCTTTATTTTCCTACCTAAGGGACACATCCAAACCAATATATTTGTTAGAGTAAATAAATTTGTTGAACATATTTCTGATAGCATTCAAAATGACTAAAAAAAAAGAACCAGTAGATAATGCCACAATGGGAAAGAATGCATAATAAAAATGAAGTTGCTAATATAGATGTAATGTTGTAGGATGACAAAAACAGCTCAGACTATGAAGCATTTCCCAACAAAAAACACATTTTATTCCATTATCAAGATAGTGCCCAGAATGTCTACAAAGGAGTTTCGTGGTTAGTTTACTTTAGAAGACTGAAATGAACTCTGATCTTTCAAGACAGAGTACTACCTTTGGCTCAGCAGTGAAATTAAAACTTAGCACTTCTGTCATGGAGAAAAGTCACATTTTCTCTCACATGTTTATGTGCCTTAGTGAGATTAACAAGTTCTGGTGAAATGGCTTAATCAGAAACTCCATTTTCAGAATAAAATCTCCCGTCAGAACAGATTCTCAAGAAAATATCATGGATAGAACAACAAGAGCAATTTTTATCACAGAGTCAACTTTCCAGATGGGTAAGAAAATTTCTGATGTGTGGTTATCTAGTTTTCAGAACTTTTGAGAGGTCTGGAAGGACATGTCCACTAATTGTGCAAAAAAGCAAAGTAACAGAATTCGTGAAGCAACAAAAATAGTCTCATCTCTTCTAAACAAAGTGTTGAAATATTCTCGTTGAAACTATTTCATCTTTTTTTTTATGACAGAGTAGTATTACATTACGTGTATATACCACATCTTCTTTATCCAATCATCTAGTGCCATTTGCAACAAAATGGATGGATCTTGAGATTATTATGCTATGTCAGACAGATAAAGTCGAGAATCATATGATTTCACTCATATGTGGGATATAAAACTGAAAGCAACAAAGGAACAAGACAAACAAATAAAGAAACAAAAACTCTCAGACACGGACAGTAGTTCAGTGGTTACTAGAGGGTAAGGGGGGAAGAGAGGTAGTAGATGAGGGTAAATAGGGTCAAATATATGACGATGAAAGAAGAACTGACTCTGGGAGGTGAACACACAATGTGATATATGGATGATGTATTGCATAATTGTACACTTGAAACCTGTGTACTTTTATTAACCATTCTCACCTCCAAAATTTTAATTAAATGGAAAAACCACAAACTGACTGCATCTTCTCGGGGTACAGCATACGTCATGGCCAAACTGGGATGAGAAAAATGGAAACCACCTATTGGGTTCTAGAGTATGGACAATTAGTCCCAGAGCTGAATTTTGATTCTAAATCAAATTATCCGGATGGGTACCAGACTCATCGGGGTGATCACTTCATACGGTGTATGTCTAATCACTATATCATGTACCTGAAACTAATCTATAATATGATATGTCAACTGTAATTGACAAATAAATTAAAAAAACATTTTCCCCCTGTGTTCTAAAGTAAGAAATATTGGAAACATATCTGTCTTCATGGTTTGAGAGTGGCCAGGGGTCTAGATAGGCTGTTTTCAGAGCAGGGAGGAAGTCTGTATAATATTACTATGGATGGAGGTTCTTAAGGTTGGGTTCTCTGCAAGCAAATGTTAAGACAGAGTCTGGGGTGCAAATATTTGCGAGGAATAAACACCTCTGTAAAGAAGGGTAAGAGGCAGAATTAAGTAAGGGAAGATGTCACACTGTAATGCTAACAACAAAGACTCAGGGAACACTGGAGTGGATATTGCCTGTGAAAGTTGTCTTGCAATAGGTTGAAATGGCCCTTTTGCTTCACTCAGTCACCAGGTGCTAGAAGTGTAAGAGGCAGAGCAAGGTGTCCTCTGCAGCTAAGGTACATCCTGCAGGACCCGGCCCTGTAAACCACCTGCTGACAGCTCCCCTTACAGCTGGACAGCAAGGGTTTCCTTGAAGCAGAATCTGGGCAGCATGACACCATGTCTACTAGAGAGAACGTGGCCCTCTGAGAGATTCTTGTGCCATGAATGCCCAGAAGACATCAGGACAATGATGCCTAAGGATCCAATCTGTGTGGCAGTTTTATGGCAGTTTATATAGCTGATCTTTCCCCTTTTATTACTGATAAACCCAGAAGAGTTTTCTTTAGTGTGATTAGGTATCATCTAAGGCACCCGTTGAAAATGGAGATTATTAACTCTGATCCTCATGGATTCTGGTTCACAAGAGCAGTGATGCACTCAGGGATTAGCAGTTTTGTACCTCAGCGATGCTGATGAGAGTCATAGACTGCTGGTACCACACACTAGGGGGAAAGTTCCCTAAATCTTCAGTAAACTCTGTTACATACAATAGTCCTGTGCTTTAGAGTCTGAAAGAAGGGGGCATTGTCTAGGTAAGGGCGGAAAGGAGCAAAAGAGACCACCCTGTGCAGAGCACAAAAAACAGCAGTCAGGAGGCAAGTACCAGGGAGAAGCAGGTTTCAAGGACAAATATTAGATTGGTGCAAATGTTTAAAGGTTTAAAAGGTTAAAAATAATCACAAAAACCGCAATTACATTTGCACCAACCTAATAGGAGAAAATGTGTCTGTTGTCAAATGTTACAAGGTAGATGATCTTCGGGAGAAGAGAGCAGATACTTCTAAAACACAAATAATGATGGGCCAAATTATATATTCATTACATCAGGAAATGGCAATTGCATATAAAAACAGAAGGGAAATATGAGACTTCAAAGTATCAAGATTACCCATGTGTCTTTAGCTGATTTAACAAGCCTCAGAATTTCCCACTTACAACTTGATCAGTCCAATAAATGTCTACTGAAACCTATATTTTACTTAGCTTATAACCAAATTCTCATAAATCTCTTTATATCTAAATATAAAATGGTACAGCTCTGGAACCAAGAGAAAGTGTCAGAGGCTACTCGTTATCTCTCCTTTAGCACCTTTAAAAAAATTTATTCATCATTAAAAAGTTCTGTATTATCAAGCATTGGATCTCTTCATTTATGCCCTGTGAATAAATTTGGCACTTTTATGTAGAGCTCTGAATAATTTAGTGAACAGAGGCCTCTTGGGACTAAGCAACACTCCTATTTGGAATGTGTAAGAATTTTTACGGATTTTTTAGTTTAAACACAGAAACCATGACAAAAATGTATTGAAAACAAAACATATGGATGTGTGAATAGTTAATATCTACTTAATTTTTCTATAGATAGCATAACTCTACATGCCTTCATTTAACACTGCACACACAACTTTTAAAATGCACAAAATTTTAAATAAGATATATTTTATTGTTTTTAATCAATAATATCTAAAAAAGTATCGCCTCGCTATTCTTTCAATCTGGTCATTCACATATTATAATGTGGGGGGAGGAGGGTAGAAGCACCTAGTGACATGTTTGAGTTTGATATGATCTTGATTCTTTTGTTAAATCATGAAAACAAACAATTATGATCCTAGCCAAAAAAAAAATCATCAGTGATAATGATATGATTTTGATGAGTTCATTTGTATCAAATAAAGTGGCCTGCTCTATCATCCAGAGACTTCACAAATAAAAACCAATCGTATCTTAAAATCTTAGATCTAATGAGTACTCAGCTCTGTTGAGTAATTTCCACTTAGCTGGCGTGGGGTGAACAGGATCCCTGCAAAGGCCTGATGCTCAGGGAAACCGCACTGACTGATGTTTCAGGTACACGGACATCTCCGAGGGTAGACCACCCACTTCCGCACTCATGCACTTTTGCTCCCTCAATGATCCTCCCATCAGCAAGTGTCAATTGGGTTTGCAGAGGACCTTGCAGGGAGTCTGTAGTGGGCACACTTATAATGTTAGCATCTTTCTCTCTTTCCTTCTCCTCCAGGTAAACAAGCCAGAAACTAGTAGAGCAGAAAGAGTAGCAAACTGCATTATCAGTATGACATTAGAAGTGTTCAATGTATTCAGGAGTGCATCGAACATCAGAATATCACAATATCCAGTAACAAAGAGTCTATATTATATTATGTTGTATTATATTATATTATATTATATATTATGATGAAAACACAAGAATACTTTATAATATAACATTGAGAATTCCATGAGTCTCCTACCATTTTTGAGCTGGAAAGGGGACGTAGATGTGCACACCTGACAAATTAGAAAACAGACTCAAATAGGTTACTCATATGTATAGATTGCTATTATGGATCAGGCACTGTGTTGATTATTTTATATATTTTCTTTTATGTCATTCTCAAAACCATCCTAAGAGAATTATTATTTGCATATGATAATTACTTTCTGCATTTTATAGATGAGTAAGGAAGTCGTGCTAAAAGTTATTCAAAAATTAGATGCAGAAATTAAAACCAATTCTATCCTGCCCCCAAACTCACTTTTTCTGCTTTATGTCAGATTGTATAAAGGGGCCAATATTGATTTTAACTGAATTGAGGGGAGGCAGACAAGGTAGTGATTCATTTATGTTAGCTTTAATTAAGAGAAGGAGTTCCAGTGATAAACCCTGTGACTTCAGGGGTCAGACAGGAGACCTAATTATGTGAAGGAGTAATGGTTATTTCAGTGCATTGTGGATCTCTCACCTTACCTAAAGGCATTCCCATTCAATTAAAAAAAAATTGGACTGGCCCAATAAAACATATCTGCCAGAGGGTTACCAATTTGCCATTTCTGAAAGGAAGCAAAGGCAGTAGGTCCACAAACATAAGTCTAGAAACCACCCTACTCTTGGGATGGAGGCAGTATAGTATGTGGGAAGGCACAGTAAAGACATAAACAAACAAACAAAAAAAACACTGAAAAATCAGGGGATTGCCTGATTTAACCACATCAAACCGAAATTTACTTACATGTAGGGAGGACAGACTGGGCAGTGAAAGTAAAGGGAGAGCAGACAAGGAAAGTTCTGGTAGTAGTCCTTAGATGCCAGTCTAAGTATGAGAATTTCATCAGAATAGGAAAGGAACACACTCAGAGAGGTGCCAAACACTTTCCTCTTCTGTGCTAGGTATGCTTTCATATGCTAAGTCCACACTTTAAAGAGCCTACACTTTAAAAAGCCTATACTTTAAGAGCTCTTA
The DNA here is from genome assembly GCF_964194185.1 of Rhinolophus hipposideros. NCBI lineage: Eukaryota > Metazoa > Chordata > Mammalia > Chiroptera > Rhinolophidae > Rhinolophus > Rhinolophus hipposideros. The sequence goes on along the minus strand of NC_138057.1, from coordinate 12,537,238 downwards.
AGAGCCTACACTTTAAAGATTGGTTAACAGGGATTTATGGAAGATAAGTCACTTTCAGTGTCACGGGTAGAAAGTGCGGGAGCCGAAATTCAGACTGCGTCTTCCTGATTTCAAAAAGAATCCACACAACACTACATCATATGGCTTTCTATAGGAAATACTAGATCTGGACACCAGTATAGCGGACTTGTGCAATTGGTTAAAGGTTGAGTGGGGAAATCCTTGGTTAAGATAGTGACTACGGGACCAAAAAGAAGGTGTATTTGATTAAAGATGTAATATTAAATATAATAAACAACAGTTACTGTTACGTACTTATTATAAACCACTGGACTCTAAGTACTTTTCACATATTAGCTAATTAAACCCAATGAAAATCCTATGTAACTAGCACTCTTCCCATTTCACAGATAAGGAAACTGAGGCACTAAACTCTATGTAACTTGTTGAAAGTTAAGCATATAGAAATGATGAAAGATGAAATTTTAAGTTATAAAACTGAACCAATTTGTTCCTAACCAAGAGTAAACTATGTTTATCAGTTAATGGAAATGTGAAAATGGTAAAGACCTTCACATCCATCAGTTTTTATTTAACATAAATAGGGCTTCAGTAGATCACTTCAGTTAGGGAAGCAGAATGATAAGGAGGTCAAATATCTTCATTCAAACTCTCAAGGGATTTTATCTTCACCCTAAATTGCATTTAGAGTCTTCCTTTCTAATCTCCGTCAAGTGTTTCAAAGCTACAGGGAAAATTAACTGGGATAAATTGGTGGAGTAAATTTATCAAATAAATCCGTGAAGCCGTGCTAGAAAAAGAAAGATGAACAGTGTTATCCTCAGATATTAAACATGCCCCCATTTTCTCTATGTATTCACTGCTTGTTGACAGGATCTGTAGTTAAGTAGTAAACTGGTGAACAATTGGTTCATGGATGAAATTATTAAGTGTTTTCCCTCTCTAGTCATTATGTGAATAATCATTATGTGAATAATTGTACACTATGTGTACAAAGCAGGCATTTATCTCTTCTATAACCTTCTTTTTCTTTCTTCTTCTTTCACAAGTTTTGGCAGATAAAGTTACAGAAACATTTATATGTAGAGAAGTTTAGCAATTTCATTTAATGAAAACACTTAATTTGGGAAGAGACTCTTTAGAAAGCTACATTTCAATAACTCTGATATAAATTTCAAAATGAGAGTTCCATCAACAGGAGGAAAAAAAATAACTGCCATTAACCTGAGACAACAACTATATTCTTAATGGAAACACTAAATTACTGCTTTCAAAACTAAACCATATAACGTTAGTTTCTTTAAGAAAGGATGGGCAGCCTTTTATTTTTAAAAAGAATGTATGTTATTTTCATTTGCCTTAAGTGACATATGGAAATTAAGAAGAGCCTACATTAAGTAGACAAACGATAGCAAGAAATGAAATCTAATACCAATAAGAATTTATACAGATCTGGTTTCAAGACTAGAATATGGAATATTACTCATAATAAATAAACAGGGAAGGGGAAAGAGCAGTAAACAGAAATAAGGTTTAAAAAACCTGGTAAGAACAAACTGCTGAATGTATATAGAGAAATGGTGACTAAAAGCAAAATCAGTGGATTTATCTACATAACCTTTGAAGAAAATTGGAGGAAAAAAGCTGGTAAATTTCTAAATAGTTATATAAATTTGAGTAAATACTCTATTTCAGTATGTTCTAGTTTTTTTTTTTGTTTTTTTTTTGGTGACCAGTAACAAAATCAGACTCCGGCCACCTTTAGCCAATCAGGACATTTATTAGAAGGTGGGATATATTGCAGAACACCATGAAAAGCCATATAAGCAAGCACCTGGAGACCTCACAGGTTCTCACTAGAATTGTTAAGAAAACTTTCCTTTCGACACCATGATAAACTTGTCGGAGTTCCAAAAATTCCAAGTCTCTATATTCTTCAAATCTGAATTTTACATTTGAGTTAGGTATACCTCTTTTGATCAGTCAGCTTTGGGCAGTGGGCTGTTGTGTAGGAGAGAATAGACAGCTGGTGTCTACTCCTGATTGAGGGAAAATTCCTAAGACAAAATTTTGAGCTAGAAATTCCTACAGTGAATGTAGTTACTAAAAAAGAAAGAAAGAAAGAAAGAAAGAAAGAAAGAAAGAAAGAAAGAAAGAAAGAAAGAAAGAAAGAAAGAAAGAAAGAAAGAAAGAAAGAAAGAAAGAAAGAAAGAAAGAAAGAAAGAAAGAAAGAAAAAAAGAAAGAAAGAAAGAAAAAGATATCTGAATATCACATTTGGTTTCTGATTCAAGGATAATCTATTTACCTGCAACACAAACATAGAGAAAAAATTAAATTATGTATTATAGCAAACTAACAAAATCGCTTTAAAAATGTAGATATGGAATTGTTACCATTTCTCTTAACATCTTCACCCAAGGGATGCTGACTACATTTTGAAATATATTTATTCAGTTTACATATTTATTTTGTATAGATTAAGTAACATTTCAAAAATATAGACAAATTCAGAAGATAATAAAATAAATACCTGTTCTAACTATCCTGATTTAACCCATATTTTATGATGCAAACTATTAAACTTTTTCTATAGTTCCTGTAGATCTTAGTTTTAAATTACTGAAAAAGTTTCAGATATAATTAAACCACCCCTTTCTTCTTCTTCTCCCGAGGTAACCATTTCCCTGAGCCTGGTGTTTACTATTCCCATCCATTATTTTGAACATTTCACACATATCAATGTGTCCATAAATAGCATATATCAATTGTTGTATATGTTTAAAGTTTACATAAATGTTATCATACTCATAGTATCTATCACCAACTGATTTTTATCATGTGATAACATATTTTGGAGGTTGAGTCATGTTAATTCATTGAGTTTTAATTCATTCATTTTCAATGCTAAACAGAATTCCACTGTATGACTCTTAACATCCATACTGACAGGTACTGAGGTTGTTTACTTCCTACTTCTTGCTTGCCTGCCCGCCTAAAGACATAGTACACTGACATATAGAATTGTACTAATGAATACAGAAGGTATTCATGCATGGATAGTTCAATGGGATACAAGAAAAGATAACCTAGAAATATATCTTTGTATATACGGAAACTTAAATTACAGAAGACCCTTGAAGATGTGATGAACTATTCAATGATTCTGAAACCATGTGGAAAAAAAAACAAAACAAAACATAAAGTTTGATTCACAGATGCCTCAGACACCAAAATCAGAATCAAGTTTACAATAACACAAAAGATTATGTAATTTTGGATTATGGTTATGGATTTGGAGTAGAGTGAAAAAATTTTTAAAAAACATAGAAAAAGGATAAGTAACAAAGAAAAAGACTGGTAAATTGGATTTTATTAAAAATGGATACTTCTTATATTTAAAGGCATAATGAAAATAAACAGCAAAAAAAGAATAAGAAAGAAATTTAAAAACTATGAAATGTACAAAGAATTAGTATTCAAAATATGTGAAGAACATCTAAACATAAGAACAGGAACAGAAATTCAAAAGAAAAATGTGAAAAAGTTAATAACGGGCAATTATCAGAAGAGGTAGCCTGAATGGTCAGTAAATACATTAAAAAAAAAAAAAAAAGTAAAACATCACTAGTAATCAAAAAAGTAAAATGAAAACAAATGACATTCTATTCTACATCATCACAGAAAAATATCAAAGCATGATATAGACAAATGGCCAGTATAGGTATATGCAGTGTTGGTTGGAATTTTAAATGGAATTTGAAAAACCCTCTAAACATAAAATAGGCAATATCTATTAAAACTTTCCACAGCTAGACAAATTCTTATAATTATGTATGAGAAAAATTTACAAAAGTGATCATTACACTGTTAAAATCAGAAGCAAATGTGCATCAATAGAAAAATGGTCACTTTCCTTGTTTATAAATGGAATAGTAAATACCAGTGAAAAATGGTGAACTAAAGTTGCATGTATCAATATAAAGAGATCAATATGAAATAATTTTTAGAATTTTCTTGGTTAAGAAATGCATACAGTGTGCTGTCAATTATAGCAATTTCAACTGTGAATTAATGCTACATGAATGTGAATTAATGCTATTATTTAGGATTACATATTCATGTAATGAAAATTTAAAGACATATATGAAAGTGATAAATACCCAAATCAATAGTTACTTCTGAGGGAGAGAAAGTAGAATGTGATGCAAGATGAATATATAGGAATCTAAAAATAGTTTGCAATTACTCTAAAACTTCAGATGCATTAATGATCAATATAATGTTCTCCATACATTTCTGTATGTTAGAAATATTTCATACTAACAGAAAGGCAATATTGTAATTGACCGGGTAGCCTCTCTTCCAAATATAAACCAATATAAAGAGATACTCATCAAAGTAATTTCCATGTTAATATTTTAAGCATTTAGTAGAACAATAATTCAAAACTAGAATATCTAAAATAGGATTAACTTTCTGTTTGAATTTAATATATGAAAACAAGAGAGTACCATAGGAAAATGGACAAAATCCACCATCTGATAGTTAACAGAAGAACCCTAAATGGCTTTGTATCTATAAATCTTTTTACATAATATATTATACATATATAAAGTATATATTTATGATTAGCTGCACATCTATTTATCTATAACTATACCTATCAAGTTAGAAAGAAACAAATCAAACTATTATCAGAAGTAGTTTAATAGAGATGGTGTTTCAGGTGATTTTTAAGTCATAATTTTCTAAAATAAAAAAGGTTTTAAAATCATTTTCAAATTTTATCAAAATTATGTGCTCATGGTTTAAAAAAATTATATAATGTATGCAAAAGTGACCACATTTTTTTCCCTCCTTCTCAGAGGCAATGGCTTTAGAATATTTTACATGATTCTGTTGGTATTTATATATAAATCTGTCCATACTTTGATTATATTGCTACTTCTTGAATTTTTTTTTTTTTTTTTTGGTGGGAGAGAGGATGAGAAAATGGTTTAGATATTACGTATTGACTTTGTATTTTGAAAGGTACAAGGTTAGCTCTCATTCAACAACCTCCTGACACACATGCATGTTTCCTGTCTCCTCACCCTCTCAATATTATTACGTCGTATTATGAATTGGGTTACTATTCCGTGACCATCTTGGTGAAAACACTATATACTTGTGTTTCAATTTCCAACATTAAAGAAAAAAGTGTTGTTTCAGCGATGCAATAGCCTTTCTCACATCTTTGGGGTACTGATCACAGGTATTTTAAAGTTTTCTTTTGAGCATAATCTTTTCTTTTTCTGTAAGTTATTTTTTTATTTGTTTTGTCTCTTTGATATAAGATACTTTCAAGTATCTAGCAATCCTTGGTTTTGTGCTAATATTTAAGAGTGTCTTTTTGACCCCAGTCTTCACTGTAATATGCTTGAATTTTTCTAGTTGCGGAACTCCTGCTGTCATTTTTGTTAGGTCTTTTCTCTTGGGTGAGCTAGATTTCCTAGAGAAGATTCTTCCATGCTTCTGTGTGGATGGTGTTTGGCTGCCATGGTTCTGCCAGGGATCTGAGTGGGAGGGAGAGTCAGGCAGCATAAGGTGTTTCCACATTTAGTGTACTTATCCCCTGCTTTCAGTTTGGTGCTTTTACTGTATGTCCCGGTCTCCTCCAGGCCAGAGAACTTCTGTGTTATCTTCTCTTGGGAATAAACCTTTTCTCTCCTACCAGGGGAGTGAGAAACAGGGGCGTACTTTAAAATATAGGGAACTGAACGTGGAAGCCTGTCAAAAGAGACTTGAAACCAATTTAGTATTATTAGTCATGGGTTTATTTCTCCTGTCAGAAGTACTTGGTGGGATCAATGCTAGATTTTGTGGAAGAATATTGTAAACAAAATTGGGATGCTTTTTGCCTTCATACACTGTCTGCCACTTTAGCAAACAAACAAACAAACAAACAAACAAACAAAAACCCTTAAATCCTAATTATCTCCTTTCTAGCTTCAAAAATGTTACAACATGACCTTCTCCTTTCCTTTTTTCTTTGTGGGTCCATATGCCTTTATCCTTTACGGCCTTATTGCATACTAAAAGTGGTATTCCCCAATGAGGGACCCACATAAATTAAAGACAACCCATTTGATGATTATTTGAATGGAAATAATACTCCCAAAGTAAAGACACTTTAAAAAATAAATAAGCAATACATTTGCTAACTCTGTTTAAAATATATGCATTGATTTGTTATTTTTTAAAAGACTAATTCAGGTTGGCTGCTGTTCAATATAAGAGTTAGTAGTATTCACTAAGTTGTTTGCTTCCTTATTGCATATATATGCATATATATAGTGCATCAATAGATGCATGGATGAATATATGTGAATATATATACATATATATATATATATATATATATATATATATATATATATATGTATATATATTCACATTGCAATGAGACAAATTTTAACAACTGTCATCTAGTAAACAGATACTGAGATCAATTTATAGAAGTAGAGTTGCGAGCACTTGGCCTGGCAGTTTACCAACATTCTCCAGAAAAAGGGACTTTTTGTTTTTCAGTTTTTAATTCATAGTCATGGCTCAAAGTCTCAATCTGAAGATTCAGATATTTACTTGGACGTGTCCTCATATTATAGTCTGTGAATAGGATATACGTTCCATTTTGCCTGGTAAAATGTTCCTTCCAAGTAGGAACCAAGCATTTTGTTTTGTCTATTCTCCAGTAGCACCACCTGTAGAGTTCCATGCATAATCGGATACTGCCCATGCTTTTTGCTGTCTGCAAGTCCAAAAATTCGTAGTACCTTCCTCCAACCATAGGTCCCAGAATTGTATAAGACGTGACCACTAAAGCCCCTAATGGCTTTTAGTATGTGACTGTGCAATAACGGAACATGTTTTTTTGAGCAAACACTATACAATCGTGCTTATTTCTACCTTCCAACGCATATGCCTTACAAAATAAATAAAATCAAAATTATCTTTCTTTGGTTTGTTACAAAACTTTTATGTGAGTACTGTTATTCTTCTCTTAAATTGTTTTTGCTGTATATTACTATGTCCTTTTCTGTTTGTAAGTATTTCTAAGTTGTTTGCGGGAACATATTTACATCTCTTGGATTTTTTCATTCCAAGAAAAGTTTAAGGCATGTCAACTGACTAAGGCTGGAATCTGGAAGAGATTGAAAATAATCTAGCAACTTATTTTCACAAATTTAAAAAATCGTAAAATCATCCTCTCTACTCTCTAATACTTGTACATGGAGGAGAGGAATAGCGAGGATTGCTAGGAAAAGCCTGTCCAGTCACACGTGTCATTTGACACAAAGCTGGTTTTTGTCTTTTTGCTTGTAGCTCTCATGCTGACCAGCCATATGTGGGGGGTGGAGAATGATCTGGGTATAGCAGTAGTAAAAAAAAAAAAATGTTCACCTCTACTGATAAGATAACCTTTACCTTTTATCCCTTTTCTTTGCCTTTTGAGGTCTCTCATAGTTAATTATATTTGTCAACGCGTCTGAACCATGGTTCTCGGATATTTGGTCAAACACACTGAATGCTTGTATGAGGATGTTTTGGGATGAGATTTACATTTAAATGGGTGCACTCTGTAAAAAGCAGATTGAGCTCCATAATGGGTGTGGGCCTCATGCAATCAGTTGAAAAGCCTGAATAGAATAAAAGACTGATCTTTCCTGAGAAAGAGAAATTCTGCAGCCAGACAGCCTTATACTTGAACTACACCATGGGCTCTGTCTGGACCTCCAGTTTGTTGGCCCAACCCACAGATTTTGGAGTTGCTAGACTCTACAATCATGCGAGTCAATACCTTAATCTCTCTCTCTCTCTCTCTCTCTCTCTCTCTCTCTCTCTCTCTCTCTCTCTCTCTCTCTCTCTCTCTCCATATGTGGATCCTGATTAAACAGGACCAGATTAAACAGGTATTTTTGAGTATGATAGTAAGAACCTAGAAGTTCAGTCCATGTCAATAGTGTGTGGCTATATTCTTCCTAGATACCTCAGTTCTGTGTAAAATTTTACCATGGACAAGAAGTACAGACCATTCTTCAGAAAATTTAAGTGCTGTGTATTTCCAAAAGAAACTGCAAGCTCTTTAAAGTTAAAAAAGCAGAGGAAAGAAAGGAGTACATGATATGATACCCATAAATACATTGATACTTTCTAAACTCCTGCTACGTGATTTTTCCTTACAATGTGTACTTTGCTGTTCTCCTTATTTCCCAACCACCTGTTAGAGCTCCCAGTCAACCTATAGAAAATAAGTACAGTTCTCAAGACATCAGCCTGATCTAAAAGTTGGGTAGAATTACCATTAAACAACAACAACAAAAAATCACTTAGTGCTATTCATTGTCATTTAAAAAGAAATACCTCTGGCAACTGCAAGATATGGACCTGAATAATGCAGGGAGTCCACGAAGTAAATATTTACAGTAAAAAACATAATAAACTGTTGGGGAGTCTCTGATAATCACTTTCTTAATTTACCTAAGGAAATCTATCCATATTCCTAGAATTAGTTTACAGAGAAGTTCTTATGTGGTATATACCAGTAACCAGTTTTATAAATTGAGAATATATATAATGATAGAGGAGGAAGAGACCAAAGGATTCAAGCTCTTTGCTCCTGCAGATGTAACTTCACACAGTGAGAATGAGGCACTGCATACACATTTGCAGTGCGCTAATATAAGCTAATATGCACTTAATGAGATTTCCAGCTGTCTACTTTTCAATTTGCACTCACTGAATTTATTTAGAACACCCTTTTCCCCTGCAAACTAATTAAGGTGCCCTCATCCTCTTTCCTTGAGGTAGCTACAATAGCTACTTTGAACTTTTCTGGTACATTAGCAAATGACCCCATGCAGTCTATACAGATTGCAAGGGAAGTAACAAAAAGGATACACATGAAATGGTATGTTAAACGGTGAGCTAAAATTCTCTGATAATGAATCAAGCAAAGCTGATTGGTCTTCTTATTGGTGTAGGTTTCCAGTTTTTTCGATGATAGAAGTCTTCTTTTCAGAAGAAATATAAGTAATGAACCGTAAAATTAAAGATCAGAAGATATCATTCTTATTTCTCTTTTCGGTGACTTATTCTCAGTCAGCTAGAGCTTTCCTGACCCCCAAGTTCCATAATACTCCCACCTTAACCATCTCTAAAACCCCATAATATAAAGTCAAAAGGAATGGTCTCCAAAAATTCAATATTCTTCAAGAAGAAATGAGCAATATACATTTACTTTCAAAAAGAAGGAAATTGGTTCCCATTAATCAAATTGCACCAGGAAAATATATCTTTCTTTCACAGAGATATGAAAAGATAAATTTCCGCAAAGCTTTTCTGTGTCAAGCTAAAAGGGTTATCGATGAGGTTATATGGTTTACAATGTTAGAGTTGCAAAGAAATATGTCTTTGTAATAAGGTAAGACTCTTTTTGATGTTGTAAAGGTGCTTTTTCATCTCTTACTGTCCCATCTTACTGAGAGATCAGCCATTTAAGAGTGGATTGTCGGCACCTCAGAAGCAAACAAGCTTTTATGTATTTTACAAATAGTAATATTTAATGATTATAATATAGTGGCTGTATGTGTACAATGTCTTGTCCTGATTTTGTAGATGAAAAAACAATGGTTTCGTGAGGTTAAATGTTGTGACCAAGATCCCATAACTAATAAGGGAGAGAGCCAGGAATTAAACCCAGACCTGCCATTGTTTACCTTTTTTTATAACATCTCCTCCCCGGCAATATGCATAATTTAAAACAGGGTGCTTAAATCACTTTCAATTGAAAAAATAAATGTAGAATATGAGGGTTTCTACACTTAGTGATCAGAATTACAATTCTTTCTATTTATGCCTAAATCCAAAAGCTATTCTGGAGAATAAAAGAATAATCCCCTCTAAAGACAGATTTTGGCAAGGAAAAATGCAGTCCAATTTGCTTGCACTACAAAAATAGAAACACATGTAATCTCAAATTAACTGTCTTTGTGTTCTGCAGTTCTATGCAAATGCAAATATGCAAAAGAACAAATCCTTGAAAGAGAAAAAAATGTCCACGTTGGCAACCCGTTGTCCTCATGTTTCTCTTAATTGACGAGGGCTTTCCCTGTTGGAACTCTTAAGACGGCTCCCTTTCTCTGGCATTAGCCCTCATTAAATCTCCTCTAAAACGATATATTTGTGGAGACCATGATGCTCAATCAGACATTCTGGCTAACATACTAGGCTGCTCATCTGACATTCAGTGCCCAGAACTGCTGTTTCAGAACAAAGTGAGCCACCCTCCTGAATTGTCTTTCTGCCCAATCTGTGGTATCGCTGCCAGCAAGTTTTATAGATGGCTGGAACCTCCCTACCCGGAGCTTCACGGTGAGCCGAGAATGTTTGCAGAGTCCCCAGCGTTTATGAATGCAGTGACGCACATGACAGACAAAGGCACGCACTGATGAGCACAACTGATGTCTGCAGACGAATATTTAAATCAATGGCAATGACCAACAGCTGTTTTCTGAGAGGCCATGACTATTTGGAACTTCACTGTAGGCACTTAACACATGGTAACCATCACAGAAATTCTGGACAAGAATGGGGAGAAAAGTAAAATAATAATTACTTTGTGTTGGTTTAATACTGTATGGATCAGTAGACTCGCACATGTAGAGAACATACAGCAATTTTATTATTGAAGCATTCTGTACTTAGAAACATTCATCACTACAGGCAGTCTCCCAAGATTAGAGCTCTACACAGAAAACTACAGGGAAATCTAGACCTGCAAAATGGATAAACCAGGGAGGAGAGAGTTCTTGATAGATGCCTGAAGCTTTCTTACAGTAAAACATCCATTTTACATGTGACGTTTCCGGGTTTACTGGCACCACTCCTTGCACTATCCTGGACTACAGTTACCAGTTCCTAACTGGGGTCCAATTTTCTCACCCTCTTCCAGGTTGCCACACCACAACCACAGGAATCTACTAAAAATGCTATTTAGTTTGCGTCACTACCCTGCTCTAGAACGTTTATGCCCGACCTGCTCCCACGACTGTTATCACAGAAAATGGATGTCTAGATTCTTTAACCCAAATGTCAATGTCCCAACGTGCTCTGGAAATTATGGAATTTCCTTTCTTCCCTTCCTAGCAGAAGCCTCACACTCCTCTAAGAAACCTGCACTGTCTAATACAGTTGTCACTAGCCATGTATGGCTACGCAAAATTATATTTCAATCTGATAATTTAAAAAAAAAATCAGTCCCTCTGCTGCACTGGCTACATTTCGAGTCCACAGCCACCACTTGTCACTAGTGGCTATTGTACTGGAATTGACTGTCCATCAATGCACAGTTGTATTGCATAGCACCTCCGCAGACCTGCCCCTCGGTCCCAGTGTCCAAATCTGCCTGCAGGTTCTGGTAGAAGCCATTTCCTCCAAGTGGAAAGGCTCTCCGTTTTGTCCACCCGTCCACATTTACATTACAAAATCTCATACACTTCCAAGGCACAAACTACATTTCAAATTTTATATCCCCCACCCTTATATGTTCCAGTCAAACTCTTTTGAATTTTGTTTAAAATATTCATATGCTAATTCCAACACTGCTGCTTTAAGCAAGTCTAGGGAAAGAATTATTTTCTTCCTAATCTGGGGATAAGAGAGGGAGAGGGAGAAAGAAGAAAGAAGAAATGACACTGTTTAGCTTTGTTCTCTTCTCAGACAACCTATGCATTATTGCTATTCAATATGTATTTTAAATAACAAAATACAATTCACATTTTAATGTCTTTTTTTTTTCAGTTGTAGAAGACACCATCCTGTCTTACTTTTTCATTTATAATGAGAAAACTTAGAACCAGAGAGTGGAAATTCTGAGATGTAAGTCAAATTACTTAGCAAGTAGTATGGCACCAACTCATCGGACTGGAACTGGTCATAACACCAGCACTGGCTCCTGAAGTCCACCAACTCCATATTTCTTAAATCTTGGGAAGATCCATGAAGTTTTATACAGAACTGGGATAACCAGGAAAATATTGGGAGAAGCACTTTTAGAAGCTTAAGACTACAGTTACTTTTTCTTCCAGGATGGCAGTGTTTCAATATATTATCTGTTAGTATGGCTATACCTGTGCTTACTAAACAACTGATGCAATTGTCCTAGGGTCACTCAGTTAGTAGAATTTGTCATAAATTAAATTTAATACAGTTTTTCAGGAACATATCTACTGAGTCACATGAAATATTCACCTTCTGGGACATTGAAGCAAAAGCCTTTCAACTGCTAAATGGGCGTGTGATCTTTATACCATTGGTATAATGTCACATGCATTTGTGTGCAGATTATAACGTTCCAGAAAACCCCCTCAGATGTTGTATTTGGGGTAATTGATGCTTTAGGCCTAAAAATCTTAATACGCTGACACTTTTATTTTCAGAAGTGCCTGCAAGGGGTGCAATTCTAAAAAATTACATTGCAACCTGGCTGATTGGCTAATAAAATGAAAGTAGTTTGTAACAAATAAACAAGTAAAGGATATGGCATGCCTTGTACAGCTTACCCATAAATGGGTAAAACCACTTCATTTCTTTCAATAAAACATCTTGCACCTGAAATAAAACGCTTGATGTTTATATAGAAATGGCATGCTTTCATATAAAAAAAATTGATAGCTTGTTGCCAATACTTAAAAAGTTGATGACTTTTTCTAAGTAGCGAACCATAGTTGTACAAAATCAATAATTGATATGATACAATATTTGGCCCTAATCCTTTAAATAACATTCACTGTTGTAAGTAAATACATTACTTTTTTATTGATTCTTATTTGTAAATGATTTAAAGTAACTTGATACAGAAAACAATAAACATAACTGATTTGTAGAGTTGTCTATATTCCAGTGGTCATTTTATATTCAATATTCTTTTCCATTTAAAAAGAGAGCTGTTAAGTATTTGTAGGTAAGGAACATGGGTGGTATCTTGGCTTTTCTTTCATTGTCCCTGCTCACCCAGGTCTTTCTGAATCTACTTACTCCTATTTTATAGTCAATGTGAACAAGTGAAGGTGATTTCCCATGTCACAAAATAAATGATTCAGAAAATCACAAGAGAGAGTGGCATTCCTATAGATCAGCCAAAGAAAACAGGTACCAGGGATAGTTAAACTGGTGGTGATGGAGAAGACTGATTCAAGGGACACTACAACAAACGGAGGAAATAAATACTTTTAAAAAAATAGACATCCAAGGCCATTTAGTGTAGGATCAAATAGCCATACACATTTTGATAGCTCCTGTGAGTATCATTGACTTCTAGTACAACATAATGACAGACACAAAATCCTACTAATTGACTTTATTTTTGGTCCTCTACCATTTATCACAACTGGACAAACCGGATATGACTTATATAATTTCCACAGTTATTATGGAACTTTATTTATGTGAGATCCTCACATTTCATTTTCTCTAAATGTTTGACAGCCATTGACAGTGCAACCTGAGCTTTAGTATTAAATAGAGCTATGGCATGAGACATCCTTAGCATTTCTTGAAGTATGTGGTGAAGAAGGAGAAAAGTGCTCAGGAGACAAAGATGAAAAGAAATAAAAGAAAATCTTCTTGTATCACTGTTGATTCAGGTAGGGAAAGAGTCTATTTTGATATTTCTAATTTTCCTTCTAAATATTAATATTACTAGTGTTTCCAGTTTTAGCAGAGGCATGTGTCTTAGTCCATTTGGGCTGCTGTCACAAAGATACCATAGACTGGGTGGCTTAAACCACAAACATTTATGTCTCACAAGCCTGGAGACTTGGAGGTCTGAGATCAAGTCACTAGCAGATCCCATGGCTGGTGAGGACACTTCCTGTTTCATAGATAGAGGTCTTCTCATTGTGGCCTCCCACGAGGAAGGGACAAGGGAGCTCTCTGGGGTCTGGTTTGTAAAGGCCCTAATCCCATTTTGAAGGCCTCCCAAAGGCCCCACCTCCATATACGATAACACTGGGGATTAGGTTTCCACACATGAATGTGAGAGGGACACAAAGATTCATGCTATCGCACCATGAAGCTTCAATGGATAAAGCCAAGGCTACTGGAGCAGCTTATAGAAAACTCATCATAGGAAAAGAGATTGACTTTATACTTGGGGGTTACTAATTATATACGGGATTTTTTTCTTGTGGGATGTTCTCTGCCTTACCACATTTACAGAGCATATTTGCTACAATGCTGCATCTACTAGCCAGTTTTTTTTATGGTTGAGCATTAGCAATCGGCATGATTTATTATTCGAGTTGGCCAAACATTAGAACACCTACTTAAAATATTTTTCAGTTGTTTTCGTGTCATAAATCCAGATTTTCTTATATTGTCACGCTATTTCTTGGAAGGGTTGCATAGGTTGTTTCTAGGTAGGTATGGATCATATTCTCTAGCATATAAACTACAATGTGCCAACAAGATCCTTAATTTCAAATTGTAACATCTAATCAGCTGACGAAAAACTTCAAGTGATACTCAATTAAAAAATAAAATAGGAAAATAAATTCAAAATTAAAAAATAAATGGAAACAAATAGATAATGGAATGAAATACTCTCATGACTCTTATATATTAGAATAGTTTCCTCTTGGGGAACTAAGCATGTTTAAAAAATTTTGTAACTTCACAAGAACAGTTAGTTTCCTAACAGCTGCTGATAGAAAATAAAAGTACTCTCCTTCAGAGGCTTTCTCCTCTTGAATAAACAGGTTGATAATTTAGTAACATACATGGCTTTGATTGCTTGTCTTCCATGTACCGGGTTTGTGGCTCATACAGAGCAAAATGCTCCTCATACAGAGATTCACTAAAAAAGAAAGCACTTTATAAACTCACATACGTAATAATCGCTACCCCATGCTGAGAGTCCTCTTATAGGGAACACTTTACACACATAATCTCTAATTCATAAAAAAACTCTGTAAAATAGGAATGATCACCAGTCCTATTCTATTAACTAAGAAACCGAGACTCAGAGAAGTTAGTTGTATGAATTCATAAAGCCAGTTTTCTTATCTTTGCAAAGGCAGACATTAGAAAACATCATGATTTATTAGGGGTTTGTCTCATTATTCATGATATGTTTTTAACTCCTTATTATGTGACAGCATTCTATGCTTTGAAAACCCAGGAGGGGTAAAGATGATGTCCCTTGCGCATTAACATCATGGATCCGAAAATCAAATGTTCTCCACAAAGGAACAGGTGAGCCATGGCCATGGCCAGCTAACTTGCTCCCACTTCGGATTTTATTTTAACATTTTTGCTTTGTGCAATGAAGTACAAGATAGTTTATGGTGTGGGGGCTTGGCATACAGATTTGCTATTATCACAGTGGTCCTACAAGATGACTCAACAATGACAAGAAGACTGTATAAGACAGACTGACTATGTATCATGCTGTCACCTGGGCAAACTCTATTCTTAGCGTGTAGGTCCCTTCTTCAGCCTCATGTTCCTCCAGGATTTTTTTTGCTCTCCAGGCTTATGAAACTTGGTGTTTTCCATTGAGTTGTATGAGTTCTTTATATACACTGGTTATTAACACCTTATCAGACATATAATTTTCAAATATGTTTTTCCCATTCAGTAGGTTGCCTTTTCATTTTCTTGGTAATTTCCTTTGCTATGCAGAAGCTTTTTAGTTTGATGTAGTCCTGAGGTATATAAAAGGCAGGACTGGTTGTCGAACAAAAAATCTTCAGCACCTTTTGAAACTTGCCCTTGAAACTTAACACAGACCCTAAGGTAGGATGGAAGGGTAATAATCTAAGAGCCGCTAAGACTGGTTGTCTCCAGCCAGAACCAACATGGTGATGGATTTCACCTAGCAGAGATCCTAAGACTCATTAGAGGATCATTACAATTCATTACCTGCTAAAAGACACACCCTGTATTGCCCTTGTTGGAAAAGGAAAGACTATAAAAGGATACAAAATGGCCAATGGGCCCTTCTGAGAAGTCTCCTCCCTTTCCCAGAAAACCCCTGAATATTTCTCCCACAAATGTTAATGTACAGCCTCTAATTAAAGGGACACTGATAAGAGGCTTAAACCTCAGCAGGAGTGCTACTGCTCTGTCTATGGAGTAGCCTGCTTCTTCCTTATCCTAAGTTTGATAAACTCATCCCTGCTTTCCTTTAATTTCAGCTAGTGTTTGAATTCTTTCCCAAGCACCTCCAAGAACCCACTTGTCAAGTCCCCTTCTCTGGGCCTCTCCTGGTGGAGGCACATCCAGCCTCCTACAACAGTCCCACTTGTTTATTTTTGCTTTTTGTTGCCTTTCCTTTTGGAGTCAAATCCAAAAAATCATCACCAAGACTCCTGTCAAGAAGCTTACTGCCTGCGTTTTCTTCCAGGAGTCTTATAAGGTTTCATACCCTACATTCAAGACTTTAATCCATTGGAGTGGATCTTTGGTATGGTATGTGATAGTAGTCTGGTTTCATTCTTTTTGCAGGTGCTGTCCAGTTTTGAAGAGACTGCCCTTTGTCCATTCTATATTCTCGGCTCTTTTGTTGAAAATTAATTACCACATATGCATGGATTTATTTCTGGACTCTCTGTTTTGTGCCATTGGTCTATGTGTCTGATTTTATACTAATACTGTCTTGATTATTACCATGTTCCCCCTAACCAGAAAAATCAGCCCTAGCATGATTTTTCAGGATGACATCCCCTGAACATAAGCCCTAATGTGCCTTTTGGAGTAAAACTTAATATAAGACCCAGTCTTATTTGGGGGGAAAAACGGTATAGCATCACAAGAGTTTAATATATATTATAGTATTATAGAGCTTTGTAATATAGTCACAAGTTCAAGGCAAGGCAGGGTCATACAACTTGCTTCTTTTTTCAAAGTCCAGTACTTACTAATCTGTAAAGCATAGCAATGAGGCTGATCTTCATGGTCTGTGCCTTGTCAGAAGGTACAAAGCAACAGGGATGATCATTACAGAGGTTACAATTACATACTATATCAGCTGACCTGCAGCCAAATTCAAAACTGGAGGCTTTAAGGGAAGATAGGGACCTCTTTCTACCAATGTTCTCAAATAGCAAGGTATTCCATGATTCACGCTTCTCTGTGGAGGGCTCTCCGAGAATAACTTCAGTTCAACAGCATCCTAAGAACTGCTTTGCATAACTTAGACTCATACTTGGATATTTAGTGCAATAATTGAATTACAATAATATCTACAAGATAAGTATCTTTATTCAAGGAACACCGGACACCAAATATAACACCATGATTAGAGATGTCCTTGAAAGTAAGATTACTTAATAAAGATTCCATTTTACTGCCTTAGTAACTAAACCTCCTTTGCTGTGATTCAAGACAGAGTTGTTGTATCATTCTGCATATTCCACAGTTTTCATTTCCTAAAAGTGTATTCCATAGTAAGTTTTCTGGTATTTGCTGGTAAAATTGTTGCAGATATTTATTTTAATATTCCTAAGAACTAACTGATTCTATTTCAAGTGAAATTACAATGACACAGTAAAAGCTGAATAATCTTAATTATTAAATTAAGGCAACTCAGAAAAATGCAGATCATTGATGTATAAATGAATTACCTTCAGCTTTGCTATTGTTTAGTAACCAGATACAATTCTCTATACACGAATGCCAATTCTACCCCATCTTGGCACCCTTCAATTAAAATGTACAGAGTACCCTTACACCAAGACTCCAGGAGTCTACAAGGGAACATAGAGTTGTGCTACCTCAAATTTTTCTAATTAAGCAAAAATTCCTGAATTTCACAATAATTTGCCAATATTAATATCAACATGTAGCGCAGGAACATATCTATTCCTCTGTACACTATAGTGTAAAATGTCACCGCCTTACACATTTAAATATTTTTGTCACAAAACTTATGGTTTAAAACTTATTGTTTTAAAACTTATTGTTTTCTGCTGGGAGCTATAATTATGCATAAGCTCATTTTATAGCAACAAATAATCATAGCAGAGGTATATTTTTGGATATTTTACTATTTGTTTTTCTCAAGAATAATAAGCAATTCTTACCTATATACTGGGAGTCAGAAAACAGATAAATCACTTACTTGACAAATGGAACACGAAAATAAAGAATAGACCACAAATCTTTATGAATACCCATTTTTGATGTTAAAATATTGCCTGAACTATGAACAATTTTTCATGACTAGAACAAAACAAGAAATGCACATTATAAAAAATAAAATATGAAGATTCAATTTAGAAGAGAAGTGATCAGCTATTTCCCTCAAATCGCTAAATTTTTCAAATCACTATTGATACTATTGATGCAAAAATTAAAATGGTTGCCTTCACAGACTAATAACCCTCTTGATTAACTGATGAGTCCTTAAGGAAAATCTGATCTTTATATGAAAATCCTAGACAGATAGATTGGAATGTAGCTTTCACAACAGGCTTTTAAACCTAAACTATGATCAGAAAATGAATATGGTGCTTGTTAGTGAGTGAGTGAGTGTGTGTGTGTGTGTGTGTGTGTGTGTGTGTGTAGGTGTGGGAGGGGGGATTCACTATGGGTATTCCTTAAGGGACAGACTCACCCCCAGCAATTATATGCTAAATTTAACTTGTGTGGTAATTGAATTCCAATAACAACTTTAGGTCTGAGAAAAAGTATGTGGTTTTCATCAGATTCTAAGTTGAATCTGTGACTTACCCAAGTTGCCCAAAACCTCTTCACATCTCAGGCTTTTGTTCCTTTCTATACATTGAAAGTTAGAGTGTGTCATTACATTGCCTAAGAGAGCCACTGTGCCTTGCAGACTCAGATTGAACGTTGACTACGACATTGATATCGTTTTGCTTTCAATAGTAGCTGCTGCTTGTGGTTTTCGATCCCTAGTTATTAAATCAATGAAGCCAAAGCTGCTGATGCAGTGAAAAACTAGATGAAAGGGCACTTTCTTGGGAGATCACCATGAAGTGAACCCAATCTTTTATCCATGATTTGTTTTTGTTTTCTATTTAGGTGAATATTCTAGAGCTATTAGCTGTAACCCTACATGAAAAGATTGAAATTTTAGGAGATGGTAACATGAATAGTCAAAACGTTTCCTAGGAAAGGTCTGAAATAGCTCAGAACCAGGATTCATAATACCTGAATCAAATTCTAGCTCCATCTCCACCTACTTGAGGAACATAAGACAATTTACTTAACATCCTGGGCTTTTCATTATCAACACACACACACACACACACACACACACACACACGTACTATGTGAAGTGATGGATGTGTTAACTAATTTTATTTTGGTAATCTTTTCACTGCATATATGCTCTTTACATTGTATAGCATAAACTTACATGACTTTGTGTGTCAGTTTGAAAAAATGAAATACAAAAGAGGCATGAAGGCTTTTAAAAATGACATTTCAAGACCGCACAATATAGCAGAGCAAGACAAGAAGTTGGCTCCCATAAATCTTCCAACATTTTTGGACTGTGGTAAAATATTTTCATGATTATATCTTGCATAGAAAGAGCATCATTTTAAAAAAACAAGATAAAATAGATATAATATTCACTCATTTCTCAAAGTGAAATAGAACCAATCGATGCCAAGTAGCACAAGGAAATATGAAGCCCAAAATTATCAAGTTTCCCTTTTGAGAAATTCATTGTCTAATTGAGAAGACAATCTTGGCAACCGATTTTCACACAACCATTATCGGAACACAAGGAAAATGGCAGATACGTTTTAATAGAGAAGGCGACTCCCTATGATAGAAACACAGGCTTTCTTCTGGTGAAGCTGAGGGCAAGGAATTCCTGGCAGTGGAAATAGTCGGCAAAGCAGCAGGAAGGTAACTTAGAGACTGCCCTACATTCAGGAACTGGTAAATCTTGGATGTGGCTGGGATGAGAAAATAATGGAAAGTAATGGTGCAAGATGGGGCTTATAAAGGTAATCTACACATGATTGAGAAGCACTTTGCTTCCAGGCTATGGGTTTTGAATCACATCCTAAAAGAAGTGTGCCAAAAGTATAGAAGCTAATTGTCAAATAACTCCAAACTGGTGCATAGAGTGAGGGGTTGCGGGAAGGGGAGAGTGGCGACAAATTCAGAATCTGCTTGCTTCAGTATCAGAGCAGCTCTCATCCATTCCATAGCCTAGTTTAGGAAATGGATTAAAACTATACAAAAAATATTTCCCTGTAGGGGAGTCTTTATTTTTTTTTATTTTTTATTTTTATTTTTATTTATCAGTTTCAGGTGTACAAGACAAGGTAATACTTAGACGTTCATCATTTATATCCTTCACACTGTGACCCCCCCTCCCCCATCCATTATCCCTCCGACCGACCTCACAACGAGCCATCACATTATATATATAAAATTATAGTTGGCTTTAATTTCAGAGTATTATGAGTATTTTACAATGGCTTTACAGAGGTTCAGCATCACTTTAATTGTAATACAAAATTTTCTTTTATACTTCCTGTTTATTTTGTACTGTGTAATTATTGTACTGTGTAATTATTATTATTTCCATACAAAGCCTGATCTATAACATGGCAATGATGGTGATTAGGAGAAACAATTTCCTTGTTTTTAAATGAGTGCATGTTCCTACTGAAATAGGAACCATTCTAATTTCAATTAGAAGAAAGTCCTTCTGTTATCAAACACTACAGTAATACATTTTGTTAAAACTAACCACCCCACTCTAAGTACAAAGATCAGCCTTTGTTTCTTAAGGTTTCTTGGTGAATGCTAATTAATGTTTCTCAATATAACCTTAAGTGTAACTTGCTGGTGCTCCCTGAAAGTCAACATGCTATTTTAGGAAAAATATGAATAAGTGGTTTAAATGCAGATAATAGATTAAGCTAAAATTTCCAGTGTGGTTTAGAGATTAAGAGGTTGTTTCCCAGCTATGACACTTATCTAAATGCCATCAGAGAATGACATCACATAAATGTACAGTACAGAAAAGGGATTTAAAATAAGGTGGAACAAAGATAGTGGGAATTATTTTATGTAGATGCATTTATTAGTAAATCAACATTTGAATAATAAAAGCTCCTATTTGTCTCCATAGGGTACTGACAGTTGCACGGTATTTAGGGGCTTCACTCTGACCATCCATTTTTTTATGGATGTGCCCCCTCAGACTTGAGGTCAAGGGCCTGAACAAGGTAAGAATCCTGAGAGTTAAAATTATCTATTGTAAGGTTTATTTGTTATGATTCCTCACCTGATGCCTTTATCATTGGTTCTATTCCTTTAGCCTTGGAAAAAAATTATGTATTTCACTGGAGTGGTTTAAGAAGATTAAGTGCAAATTGGTAGTTACAAAACAGTCACGGAGATGTAAAGTAAGGCATAGGGAATATAGTCAATAACATGGTAATAACTATGTATAGTGCCAGGTGGGTACTAGACTAGTCAGGGGGATCTCTTAGTAATTTACGTAAATGTCTATCTACTATGTTGTACTACTGAAAACAAAATAATATTGACAAAAAATTACTATCATTTTAAAATAAATACATAAACAATAAGAAGATGCATTTCTGAGGGAAGTGTAATGATGTAAAACTATACCTATTTTCCATTAGTATTAATGGAAACATTTTGGTCATTCATCCCCGACAAAATAACACTTTGGTACTAGTTGGCTACTATACTAAATTGTGAACTTAAGAAAGGAAATTTGTGAGATAAGTAATAAATAGCATCTACAAGTCATGTTTGGGAGGCAAGGTGGGAAACAAAGCTTCAAAAGTGTTTGAATATTTTTAAAAATTATATGATTTTGCACAAAATATTGCATGATGTTGCCCAAGTCACTGGGCTAATACATTTTTAATTAAACTTATTGGAGTGACATTGGTTAATAAAATTGCATTCGTTTCAAGTGTACAATTCTGCAACACATCATCTATATATTGCATTGTATGTTCACCACCCAAAGTCAAATTTCCTTCCATCACCAAGTATTTGAGCCCCTTTACCCTCATCTACCACCCCTGCCCCCGTACCCTCTGGTAACCACTAAATTGTTGTCTGTGTCTGTGAGGTTTTTTTGTGTGTGTTTCTTTGTAGCATAAAGTTTTATATCCCACATATGAGTGAAATCATATGGTTCTCAACTTTTTCTGTCTGACTTTTAGCTTAGCATGATAATCTCAAGATCCATCCATATCATCAAAAACGACAGTATTTCATCTTTTCTTATGGCCAAGTAATACTCCATTACATACATACATACATATATATACATATATGTATATATATATAAAATCTATATATATAATCTATATACATCTATATATCTATATATCTATGTGGACATCTTTATCCAATCATCCATCACAGGACACTTTGAATCAAGCTATCAGAAAACACAAAGTCTACCAAAGGGAGAAGCAATATATATCAAGAACATTTGTGGACCTAGTTCTTCACTTTTGACTATCTTCCAGGTCCAAATCATTGTTGAGATTTTGTTGAACTGTATTTGGATTCCTATTATGCTTTTTTCCATAAATAATGGTGAACTGCTTTAGAGGAGAAAAAGAGACTGGTATGGCAGGACAGAAAGAGTAAAGAAATACCAAGCATGTGCCTATCTAGCTATCACTCAGTCTTCTAAGCTACAGAGGGTAGCACCAGAGCACATTATAAATTTGATCATGCATCACCCAAAAGTCACTTCTGTGAGGCTAGGTAGGCTGTCACCACTCCTCAAATTCACATGAAGTTTGTAGAGCTGGTCTTAGCGGTATAGGATAATTGGATCTATGGAAATCTACAGCCCAATTGCCATAGCAAAATAAGCAGTACTGAATGTGAGCATGTCTTTGAGCCACAAGGGGCAGACTCATTCATCTGACCTTCTTTCTTTGTTTTTGTCAACCTAGTAACTGGGGAGATGAATTTTGGTGTGGGTGGAGCACTGATCACTGGTATAGAAATCAGACCTCAAAAATATGTTAGGACAGTGAAGGGTTAAATTCCACACTTCTGTTCATTACTTTAGTGTTACCATCTGTGAGGAAAAGTCACCCCCTTTATAATTATCCTCCAAGTAACAAATGAACAAAAAGCCATGAAATTAGGCCTCAAGACAACATTAGCAAAGCCTTAAAAGTTACTTTATTGATGTCTCCAGTTTTAAAAAATGTATGCTGTTTTCTTACACCAATGCCCTTGATCACCACAAATTCCCCCGCCCTCGTAACACACACACACACACACACACACACACACACACACTGAATAGATATGCTACAAAT
Source organism: Rhinolophus hipposideros (assembly GCF_964194185.1). NCBI lineage: Eukaryota > Metazoa > Chordata > Mammalia > Chiroptera > Rhinolophidae > Rhinolophus > Rhinolophus hipposideros. The sequence goes on along the minus strand of NC_138057.1, from coordinate 12,513,853 downwards.
TACAGATCTCTATAAAAGAACCATGCTGGTAGGTGTATTTTAGCTCTTGACCACTTGCTGTTTTGGGTAAAAAAATTGTTGCTACCATGGGGAAAACAAGTGACACATTAAGTGAAGAAATAAAATGTTGCATGGTTATACTGTCTGCTAAATCTACTGAAATGCACAGTACGTTGAAAGTCAAGAATGCCCAGCACCTTGGCAAACAGTTCTTTATCAGAGGCTACAGGAAAATACATCTTTATTATATTTTGATGAGCAGCAAACAGCAAGCTCTGGGCAGCAAAAAAGGAAAACAATTGGGGATTTCCAGAAGCAGACTGCGCCATGACTTACTATGACACTCCAAATACTGGTATCTTCACTCAGCAGCAGTGTGTCAGTGTTGTCTGAGAGTGATACTTGAAACTTTTCTCAAGTAAACATTCTTCTCCCCTACCAAATAATAGATTGCTCCTACCCCTTAGACACTAACTAGATAAATAAATTAATCCAGTTGCTGGATAGGAAGATAGAAAGAGCAGGGACCATAGTCCCTTTGTTCTTAAAAATTAGAAGAACGTGGTGCCTTGTAACTGGTAAGGTAGGAAGACGGAGGAAACGTAGGCAACTGGCATTTGCTGATGAGTTCTTTAAATGGGTGTTATTAATAGTTGTTTTGCTACATGGAACCTATCTACCTAACAGACATATTCCAGAAGTTTCTTAAAGAGAGGGACTAGTGTGTGTCTGTGTGTGTGTGTGTTGGCCAAGGATTGCATCTCTTACCGTTGCATTTCATTTGGAAGTCAAACCCACCTGCTAAAGGTAAAATTTTACAGAAGAAACTTGAATACTTGTGGATACAAAGTGTCCGACTACAGTGACTTTACCTTTTTTCTAGGTATGTACAAAAACTTTTGAAGATCAAATCACTCATACTATAAAAAGGAAAATCCAAAAGCCCGAACCCAAAATTCATGTAAATAACATAGTAAATGAAATCATACATACATACATTGAAACCAACATAGAGATGGACCTCTAAAGAAAATTTGTCTATATTCATTCTAACATATGAATTATTACTTATATTATTAATTCTTATCTAAATGCATTACATGTTTAAAAAGGGATTCTTGTGAATAGATGCTAGTTATAATGTAAACACACAAACACAGACAAACACACACACCGCACTAAGAATACATCTACTCGGCCAACTGAGATACAAGTTTTCTGTAACTTCAAGTGCCATTTTCCTTCGGTGATAATACTTTACAAATATCCATTTGTTTAATGTTACTTCTGAAAATGAGTTTTCATAATCTATGTTTATTTCTAATTGTTTTTTAAAGCACTCATTATTAGGGTGTCATTGTCACTGTGTTACTTGTCACTACTTTATTCAGATTTTACTTTATAATCTTTCAGTTGCACAATTATAAATACATGAACATTATCTTCATATTGCCCCTATTACTTGGGTTGCCAGACATCTTATATATGCATGACATGTTCTGTATTTAATGATTTTGTCCTCTGCCTTTTAGTAAATTTGTTAGGGCACCCAGATGTCCTGTATTCAACTTTTTTCAATGAGTTATTTAAAAATATATATATCTCTAGAGGTACATAAATGACTTAAATAACAACTAGCTGAGAATCATACCTCTATAAGTAAAGATCTGGACAATTCCTAAGTCTCTTCTATAGTTTGAGAGAAGACGAAAAGAGAAGCTAAAAATTAAACATAAGTAGTTTCCATATTCAAGAAAAAGAAAAAAAAAAAACACCCTGTTGTTTGGCCAAAGTTCCAAGTCAAAGATAACTTGTGATGAGCTCACATGCTGTGAAACTCAGCCAACCAGGACATCCTCATTCCAGCTGTCATGCTTCTGAAAGCCAGCCATCAACAGGAGTTTTGCTCCAGTGGCCACTGGAACACAACTAAATTCCACCACTCCCTGAACATCCCAGTTTCCAAAAGTCCACCAACTCCTGGGTGCCCGGTTTCCAACATATGTATACAAAGTCAATTTGGCTTCATTCCAAGAGACTGTGCCTTACAATGAAGCTCTCCGTTGCAGTCAATGAGAAGGTTGCATCAGCTTTCAAGTTCAATTATTATTAGTTCACAAGCCGTTCAATGGCTCACTCATGATTAGTTTTAAATTGGACTTGAGAATGACAGAGTGACACACTGACATGAGATTATCATATTCAATCTTTTCAGTTCTTGTAGTAATTACCTAATTTTATTTATGTGTAAAAGCAACACAAACTGTGACAAAACACAGGTATACATTTTGTGAGGAGTGTTTTGAACAGTGGACAATTACTAAATGAAAAAAAAAAAGAGCCTTTGAAGTTGCTTGTATAAGATGCAATTGTTCAGTCAATGTAAAAAATGAATAGTCAGATATAAGCCACCGTATAATACAACTGATAAGAGATGTATGATTTCCTCAATTAGTAAAAAAAAAAATGGGCTAATAGCAAAATTCAGAAGACAAAATAATCATAGCAGAAGTTGGAATGGACATCTATCATGTATATTATCAGTTTTATATCTCAAATGACTACATACACTGCTACCAGAAGCAGTTTCTGATTCCAAAATTACAAGCAAATTTTCAAGTGTCAAATGAAAACTACTGTAAAATAAAAATAAAAAATGATATAGCTCCATTTACATTTACAGCCATTACCAAAGATCTAAATGCCTCACTTTTTTATAGCATAAACACAGATACAACTTATCACAATGCAGAGAAAAATTTCCCATTTGCTTGTGCAACATTTTTCTCCTGAAAAAGCCTCACTTGTAAGACTATCGCAAGGAAAACCCTTCCAGATAAGACTTCAGAAACAATAGCAAAATTTTTGCTGAGACTCTTATTGAATTAAAAGTTTATAAAAAATATGTACTCCTTTTCGTGTATTTAATACAAGTTTGCTGGGTATTTATGTAAAGGTGCAGACAATGTCTATTCAAAGGTGAAGCAAAATATGAATGATTTTATGGGAGATGTTAGCTGTTCTTCCCACATTGTGTATTACAATGCTGAAACAGTATTTGATGTCTTTCCTTTTGACACTGAACTAATTGTGATGATTTTTTCTCTTACCTCAGCATTTATACTGTTCAAACTGAGCAATTAAAGGACTTTTGTGATTTGGTTTATATTTTCTATTCTGCAATCCTCACATTCAAACCCAGTTGGCTCTCCTTAACAAATGTATTTGAGAAACTCTCAATTCATTTGAAGCCCTGAAATCATACTTTAATTCTGAAGCCCTCCCATTCTTGTTAACATTTTTAATAATCCGTTGAGTGAAGCCTACTTACTTCTTGTTTGTAGTTCTCAATATCTCTTTAGCAAAATGAAAGAAAATCAGTGCTATTGAAGTACTTTGTTGCTTAAAAAACCTTGTTGAAATTGTTAAAGAAATGACAAAAATTCATTCCTTTAAGTGACAAAGCTGTTATTAAAATGGGCACATTTTTGCTTGAATAGGAAAATAAATTCCAACTTAAAATGAATAATTATTATGGCCTTGCCATGACTTCTGTTTGGAATAGATTCCATTCCCCAAAGAATTCAATTTTTTACATGCATGCGATTTTCCACCAGCATGGGAACATGCGGAATCATCATTTGTAGTGTTGTTGTAGAGGAAATAAGTAAAAAGTCATGATAATCCCATTTGTTTTTGTTATTGTACAACATTTTAAAAAGCCATTGATGACTAGATGCAGAGGCACACTGAAAAATGGGAAAGCATGTTATGCTATAAAGATGGTATTACATGCTTCAAAAAATCAAATTTGAAGAACAAGTCTGAGTTGTTAACTTTATGCCAACAGACGTTCAATCTACTGGCTCATAATGCTAATGCTGAGCATGTTTTATCATTAACGAATGTTCAGTGAACATAGTCACTAAAGAAGTTAGATGTGACCACTGTAGGTATATGTTATGATGTAAATGGAACATTGAGTGTAACTGTTAAGTAGTTTTATAAGCAGATTGTGTAAAACATGGAACTGTTAAGGAAAGCCAAACTCAGAAAAATATAATTAATGTAAGGTATGTAATTTAGATACTTAGCTTTTTACAGATAAACAACAAATAATGTTTTACATACAAATGTCCCACACATTTTTTTTTAAATTTCTATGTATATATCCATAGACATATTAGAAATAATTCTCATTTAACTGGGTATCCTGTGTTTTATTTAATAAATCTGGCAACCCTAGCTAGGGAGCCTCACCAACCTGGAAACATTTTAATGTTGTTTCTTGGATTGGGGTTTCATGGACTTAGAGTATGGTATAATTCAAATACCAAGACTCCACAAGAGGAGGGCTATAGATACTAATTTTTAGGGGAAATTATTCATATTAAAAATATTATTTTTTTCCACCAACTTTCAAATAGAGGTATCCTACATTTTGTGTTGATTCACTTGGCAAGCATTCCTCCTTTCAGCTGAAGATGATCATTTTTGAGAACCTGACTTAATGAGTATGCGAGGCGAGGGGAGGTAGCTAAGCTTTAGATCTCACAGGCTTCATGTTCACGTCCACAGTGGGGCTGATAACCAGTGCAGCTTGAAATTTCTGAGTTGGGCACGCTTTCAGAGCAGCCTTAGTTTCTGAGTGGACTTTCCCACTTTTATTGTTTTATTGTATAATTTGTTTTTGTTTGTGTGTTATGAGGTTGTTTGTTTGTTTGTTTTTTATTTGTTTTTAGTTCATGGAGGACTTCCATTACATTCTTATGGGCTCAGTTTTTCAAAGCACATTGACACTCAATTATCCACTATTTAGATGTTTCTTTGTTTGTTTTTCAAGTTTATTGGGGTGACAATATAAAACTGAAAACAACAAAAGAACAAGACAAACAAATGGGAAAACAAAAACTCATAGACACAGACAATAGTTTATTGGTTACCAGAGGGTAAGGAGGGAGAAGGTTGTAGATGTAGGTAAAGGGGATCAAATATATGGTGATGGAAGAAGAACTGACCCTGGGTGGTAAACACACAGTGTGATGTATATAGATGATGTATTTCAGAATTGTACACCTGAAATCTATGTAATTTTACTAACAATAGATGTTTTATAGTGGAGAAGGGGTTGCATTAAAGGATATCTGGTCTTGTGAAACTATAGCAATGGACATTTTAGAAAGTCCACGTTTAAAAGTAGACTTATAATCAAATTTACCAGCAAATTTTAAAATATAACACCTGTGAAACTCTTTTGGGGATTTCTTGTAATTTTACCATTGATTGTAATATTTTTCAGAGTAAGACATGAAAGTCCTTATGGGAGACAAATAAGTTCTATACGTCTTATAAGAAAATAAGATCAGCTTTTTTACCTGCACATCCTTCTGCCATGTGCCCTGTCTCTCAGAAACAAACTTCACCCTTTTGATTCATTCACTGGTTATCGGTCCCTATATTTTTAAATAATTTCTTAGTTTATCAATTTTAGACATGTAATATGACCTCTTAATTTAGAAGATAAGAATTTGGCTTTTATAATCATCCCTGTACCCATGCAACCAGCCTTTTAAAGTAATAATAATTTTAATCAATGTTTAGTATTTACATTATTAGGACATCGTAAATATGGCTCACTATTGTTCTAAGTAATATTTTCATATCTCCCAATATTTTTTCTCATAACCAAGGATATTTATTCTTCACAAATAGATTTGTCCTTCTAATAGCTGAGGGCTATATCCGCCTATGCTTTGCTCTGAATACAGGTTAAGAAAATCCTAGGAATCTGATTAAGAGGGAGGAGGGAGTTACCTCCAGCACTTACACATGGACAGCTTTGGCCTCTCAAAGGTAACAAGGAGCCTGGAAGAAGGCTGACAGTAGAAATGCATATCCACCCCCATCCCAGGCTCATTGCTCCTGCTCAGATGCCGCCTTTTAAAAACACATTTTATGTCTTAAGAAAGACTACACATGATACCATAAGCCATTAAAGGGCTTCTCAAAGTGAACAAACAAACAATAGAGACCACACCACAGGACATAGCTGAGTCTAACTTTAACCTGTTCTTAACTACCTTGAACTCTATGTAGTTGTAAGGAGATGGGATCACCAAGGATTCACACAGCTAGAAATCCTTCACTCAGTTTCCAGAAGGCTAAGAGCCAAAAGTTTTGTATTTCACACATTTTCGCTCTGAAAGTTTGAAGATGACTGGGTCGCTGTTTGAGGAGAAAACTGTGACCCTGTAACTGTTGGTGAGAAATAGCTGCCACCTGCCCCCAAGATCCCTGATGGAGCTGGACATCCCTGCCTTGCAACCCATCTCTCAGTTCAGCTTATTGAAATTCATTAAATTCAGCCCAGCAGGTCCCTTTCTCTATCCTCATATTCTAGAGCAGCAGAAAGCAGGAAAATTCCATCTCTGGTGTGTGGACAGGGGAGCAGTCAGGGAGGCTGCTACAGCTTCTGTTTACCCTCCTTTCTCAGCGATCCTGTTCAAGGTTATCAATCTTCCATTTCGCTCTTGGCATCAGAGAGGGTACAAAGAGCTTGGTGTAAGTGGTACAGGTGTGTGAGTTTACGAGGTGTGATTGGAAAATATGGCGAATGTTTACATTTTAAAAAATTATTAGAGTAAAGACACATTGCCATTAATCCCCCTCAAAATACTCCCCATCACTTCAAACACATGTATCCCATTGTTCTTCCCACTTTCTGAAGCAGTTCTGGAAGTCCTCTTTCGTGAGTGTCTTTACTTCACCCTCCATCAAGAAAACGCTCCGTCACACATCGCTTCTGGTATGACAATTTCTGTCAAATAAAAACATTACAGTGTGTCCTCATCCACCTTATTCACCAGATCTGGCACCATGTGACTTCTGGCTCTTCCCCAAAGTCAAAGTGACCACGAAATGTAAACATTTTGAATCGATTCAGGCCATCGAGGTAGCCACTACAGAGAAACTAAAGACATTCACAAAAGAAGACTTCCAGAACTGCTTCAGAAAGTGGCAAGAATAATGGGGTAGGTGTGTTCAAAGTAAGGGGGAGGATTTTGAAGGGGTGAATGGCAAGGCGTCTTTTACTGTAAGAATTTTATTGTGTTTGTTTGTTTAAATATTCACCATAATTTTTGATTATACCTCGTATGTTGTGACCTTGAATACCAAACTGTAGGACACTCTGAGCTTAGGATAGAGTAGTTGTTGTAGAGCAGAACTGCTTACTTTTATTCTTCACCATGACAGGCAGAATTAAAAAAAAATGTATATTGGATTGAAACATGAGGGAGATGCTCAAGGGTAGCAGTAGTTTGAGAATGTAGCAGGGACTTGAGAAAAATGATGAGGTGAAAATTCCATAGCAGCTGGGTCCTATATGAAAATCTTGAAAGCAGCAAGACTTCTGCTTGTTAGAATTCATGAGAGCTCACAGACTTACTCACTGATGGATTCATGTGCTCTGAACTCCAGCACTGGGGTATCAGCTTGAAACGTGACAAGGACATATGGAGAGGAACTGAGTTGTATGACAGTAGGAAGAGGGCTGGAGGGACAGTTTTCTCTGGACAAAAGTGCTGGCAGAGATTATTGTGGTTTTGTTGAAGTTTTCCCACTCCCAGCTTGTAGACTCAGGTGGATGTCATATCTGAGTCTCCATCAACCTGGCTAACACTGTTTATCCTGCCCTGCTGATTCTCTGAGACCCTGCCACACCCAAAACACTAACTGAAAAAGACAGATTCGTTGAAGCATTATTTACAATAGCCAAGATATGGAAGCAACCTGGATGTCTATCAATGGATGAATGGATAAAGAAGATGTGGTACATATATACAATGGAATATTACTCAGCCATAAAAAATAATGAAATTTTACCATTTGCAACAACATGGAAGGACCTAGAGGGTATTATGCTATGTGAAATAAGTCAGACAGTGAAAGACAAATACCATATGATTTCACTTATATGTGGAATCTAAAAAACAAAATAAATAAACAAAACAGATACAAACTCATAGACACAGAAAACATTTTGATGGTTGCCAGATGAGAGGAGGGTTGGGGGGATGAAGGTGGGGAAGGGGTTAAGAAATAAACACTGGTAGCTACAAAAGAGTCATGGGGATGTAAAGTACAGCGTAGGGAATGTAGTTAAATATATTGTAATAACTATGTATGATGTCAGATAGGTAATAGATTTATCTGGTGATCACTTCTTAAGTTGTATAAAAGTCTAATCACTGTGTTGTATGCCTGAAACTAACACAATATTGCATGTCAACTGTAATTAAAACATAAAAAGTTACTTAAACAAAAAACAAATAAATTCTAGCCAATAACATATGAAAAACAGAAGATCAAACAGGTAATAGTATCATTATGGCAGGTATTTCAAGTTAGAAAGCACAAAGATACTAATGTTATAGTAGTTCAATGATGATATCCATAGTTAGAAGGGAAATGGTGTTTGTGCGTGGGCATAAAGAAAGTAGAATCAATTTCATAATTTAAACTATAGATTATTTAAAAGAAATACATAAGAAAACATTTAAGGTGCTCTCTAGATAAGAAATATCTAGTGTTTTTTTTTTTTCTGTCCTCTTGCTAAATAATGAAATATTTATAATTAACCAACTCAAATTTAACATAAGTATAAGTATCTAACTTGGATTTTACCTGGCCAAATTATCATCAAACATGGTTAATTGTCTTCAAATTTGCACATTTGTTTCAGAGCTTCTTTCTTTCCATCATCCTCCACTAAGTCAAACTGCTTGCAAATACATTTTACAGCGAGTCCATACTAAGGGAATGACAAGTTGTGCTTTTTGTTTGTGCTTAAGGTTGCCTTATTCTGGAAATGCATTTTAAAATAATGGTTATACATTCTGTTATTTGATAACACAGGGACTTGTTTACAAAGTACAGTAGAATAGCGTATAACAGGTGCATTATTTCACAACTGTGTAATCACACCAACCAAGATTTAAGTTTATGAGTTCCTTAAGTTTATGACTTTGGAAGAAAGATCACAATACTAAAAGCATGGTTTGGAAGCTCCATCAAAGCTCCATCGCAACTATTACAGAAAGATAGTTTTATGCCCTATTTTCAAAAACTGTCCAAGAAGAAGATTCCAAGTTAAAATCTATATGAAATAATAATCCCCCAAATGATTCTATTACTGATTTTTCATGTGTGAAATAGCACTGGAGACGTGGTTTATGAATTTAAAATGATATTTATGCCAGTTATTTTCTTTAAAATGTATGATTTCATTTGAAGAGGCCCCATTAAGGAATTCTAAGGGTAAATTCAGAATCATTGCTTGAAAAACTGCTTCACCCCATCGTGATCAGAATGGATATTCATAAGTATCCATGGTGAACACTGGCTCTAGGAAATCAATCGATCCACTGTTATCTGTCAATACTCACTGTACCTCAGGCTTCATATTTTATCAGTTACAACAGTTGAGGAAAACCCTCTCTCCACAGAGGAGAGTAACGATGGGAAGTTAAGTGGATGCCGCCCAGTATTAAAGAGATGAACCAACTTTGAGTAAGAAATACAGAACATGACTCTTCACTATTTTCCTGTGGTATGTGCTGAGTTCAGCCTTTTCCATCTGGTATGCACCTTTCATTCATCCCATCTCCATACTGTGGGTTCTTTCCTGGACAGTTTTACTAAGTAAATTGCTTTACTAAGATGATGTTTACTTCCGCCCATCATTGCAAACGTTTCTGTTTGGACACAAAGAAACCTTTTTCTAGCCTGGTCATTCTATTAATTTTTAAAATGTACTTAACGTCTCAGGGTTTAAAGAATCAATTTCAATCTGTAGTCTTTGCACTAAAGTCTTACATGTGATGGGGAATGCGGCACTTGTCACACTGCAATGCCAATAATGAGTATTCAATAATTGCTTGTTGGTCCTGATAAATAAAACACACATGCTTTCTCTTCGGAGAAATCAGCAACATTTAATAGTATGAAAAGAGATGATATATAGTTTACTAAAATAATATCATCTATAAACTACATTTCAAGGGCCCAGAGGTTGAATGATCCTAGGGAAGTAGGATCCCAGCAGGGGAAATCTTATGTATAGTTGTATTTTCATATGTGCATGCACTTACGTTTGTGTGTTTGTGCAAGTTCTTATAACCAGCTAACAGCTAATGATGAACTATGATATTTGGAGGTATTTGTTGGACTAATAAACATAAAGATATTAGCTAACATGGGATGTTTTCACATAAAAATGCAGGGGGATTTTTTTTTTTTTAAAGAGAAGGACTTTGTATATCTTGTTTGCATATCATTATGTATACATTTGCATTACATACAGAATGCTTATAAAACTAAAATTCTGCATTATATGCATAGCCCAAAGACATGGAAAAGTTAATGACTCTTTTAAATATGTTACCAGGACCTTTGGCAAGGTCCTAAAGATAGAATATACTTGAGAAGGAAGGATGTTACAATATCTTAGTCAGCATTGAACTTTGCTATTTCCTTCTTCATACTATGGAACAGAGATTTATACCAAAGGAACTATGGGCTGGAGGTTCTGAACTCTGAAAGAGGACACCCAAGTCACCATCTTGGTCACAAGGTCCTAGTGACCCCACTCACATGATTTAGTCTATTCAATAAAAATGACTAAACGTATTTGGCCTGATTATGAAAGTCGTTCCAGTTTTTAACTATGTGATGCAATAAAGATTCACTTCTGTCCAAATCATAAGCCAATGTTTTACTTGGATAGTTTCTAAGAAATATAAATATTGACTTTTTCCCTTAGTGGTAGCATAAGAAAAATCAATTCCTATTAGAGCATATTCTATAATAGCAACATGAAATAGCCAACAATGCCTTTCACCTAATTGTTATGTAATTTAAAATTTTCATTGTAGACTTTAGTGCTGGATAAAAAAATAAGGAAATCCAACTATATTTATATAGTATACATAAGGTCAGGGTTGTAAAACTGTTTAAAAAATGTATGTACTCTTAGAATTGAATTATATTGATGCCTTTTGTATGAAACAGCATCACTGTCCTTGATGAACAAGTAAAACATATCCATTACCTTTTATATACAGATGTATAGTCTCATAGTATTGTCTGAATAACCCTAATTATACCTTCCAAGCAAAACACATTTTGTTCTCTCCAGTACAGGTAGGATCAAGAAATAGGAAACTGGGCATGCTTGTGCTATTCCAGCACCTGGTAAACCAGCTGGTCTCCAGTGTATGTCACTTGTACCCATGGTGACACATATCCCTTTTAAATTCTTTCAAGTGACAAAAATGACCATCTACACTAGCATGATCCAAAGGTATCTATAAATCCTTTATAATCAGTAAGTGATGACAACCCTTTGAGGCATACATGTGGAAGCCCAAAATGTGTCATGTAGACTTAAGGGTTGAATGTACAGTACAGAGGCTGACATAAGACAGACAAGATGCCCTGCTATTGTCACGAGCACTCCCAGGAGGTCTGGAAGGCCATGCTTGGGGACAAATTTAATTTTGAAGCAAAAGGCAGAGTATGCACTGTTTTGGGTAAGTGCAGCTTAATGGAGAAAAAAGCTGAAAAACAAGGATATGGTTTTATATCCTGTGATACAGCAGTCCGAGAAATCCAAAATGCAGACACATTTCCTGGAGTGGACATTGGTAACGGGGAAGGCAACCAGAAAGTGCAAGAGTCAGAAAAGGAGTCAATAGTGGAGCTGAACCTTTACTCAAACCTCCCATCTTAGTGGCCCTAACACCATCATGAAACTTCTTACTGGACACATGGGGTTGCTGCAAAAACTCAAAAATTAATCAAGGCCAAAAATGGTTTTTACCTTAAACAAATCTATGCATCAATGCTGTTACACTAGTAACGGCGTGTTACAAGTGCAAAACTCTTTTGGTGACACACCATCACTGATATGAGATGCAGCTATTTCTCAAGAAGCCCCAAGTCAGAACCACATAGTGGAAGGGCTTTGGCCACAGCAATGAGATACTGCCCAATCTCAGAATCACATGTTCCAAAAGCCAGTTTGTTGGGGCTTGATATTCATAAAACTATTTGGATTTTTTAACAGCTTCTCAGTTAGGATTGAACAGGCTTATAGACATCTATGATGACCAATAAATCAAGAAGCTCTCTGGGAGTTATCACACTTAATGTCAAAAAAGGTCTCCAAGAAGAGGCTAAATGGGTGGTAAACATTACACAAAAGAAAAAAAAAATCAGGAAAAGAAAGTTCTTGTATACAGCATACACCCATGCATACTTTTTCCTCTGAAAACTAAAACATCCTGGCTCCAAGTATTCTCACTTGGGAAAAGGGAACACAGATGGACTTATACATCAATAAGAGGATATATTCACTTGGGTATAGACAGAACTAATTCACTATATCAAAAAAGAAAAAAAAAGAAAAAATAATAATCCGGCTTATTTTAAAAGATGATCTCTAGACTCAGCGGGAAGCAGCAAGTACTCAGGAGCCAGCCAGGGACACAGCAGGGAAACTGGGCAGAGAAAGGGCAGCTGAGATCTGCTCGGCTTGCCAGTACAGTGGTGGGGATTGGCCCAGTGGCCAGGTGTGTGATATAAATACAAGACACTCCACTTTTCATCCTCTTCCAGATGGTAGAGACTTTGGTTGCCCCACCTTTGGCATCCGGAGGTACATAATTAAATCCCTGGCCATCCTAGATGTCATTCAGCATATTATTCCATCTTTTTTTCGTAAATCCAGGCTTTAGAGAATTCTCCTTTGGTCTGTTTCTTCACAGTGGTACAGATGATGGTGGTATAACACAACCCTGACCTTAAACATATCCAAAGCAAAATGTGTCCCCAGTAACAATCCTCATGAATAGGACCCTTCTATCAAAGCTCAGGGACAGCTTGTCAAACAGTTAAGTTTCTCAACAAACTATGTCAAATTATGTTGGTACGTGAATAGTTATTACTACTTCTGTTGTACAGAAAATGTTTAGCTGGTTTATTTGAAGCTGTAAGTTTTCCTTTTTCCTGGGAAGAAGTAATAACAGAATCTTTGCAGCAAGGCTTGGAAGGGCTTTGGTTTAGTAGGCCTGGCTAGCACTTATCCCTGAGGCTCTGAATTTGGCCTCTGCCAACAGCTCTTCCAGCTCCTCGTGGCTCTGTTGAGGCACAGGGCTCCATCAGGATGGCAGCTGGATATCTTACTTAAATGATTCCTGCATTGTTTATAGACATTATAGAAAACATTTCTTACAGTGTTGAATTATAATCTACATCTGCTACTGAAGAGTATTATTGCAAACTGCACAAAAACACATCCATCGATGAGTTCATTAGTATGAAATGATTAGGTAACTGGTGTTCTAAATGCTTTGTGTTGTGTAAAAATCCTTGGCGGCTTGTTAAATAGAGGTTTGAATATATTTTAATTGGATGGGGAAAATATTGGTTGGTTTTTAGAATTAATGGGGAACAAGTTATTTTTTCCCATTATTCTAAATAATGAAATATCCAATGTGTTTTTAGAAGTAAATTAGATTTGGGTAATAAAGGAAACCTGTTGTTTAAACAGTTTTCTCCTCTGTAAAGAACTTTAATAAAATTTCCCCTCATTATTGTACAGGCCACAATTAGAAGGATTTGTTTGTTTCTTTACGATTAGTTCCAAAAACATTTGCTTTGATTAATTATAAACGGCATATTTAAGTAGACCATTAAAACAAGACTTAGTGTTTTACAGAAATGATTTTTTCTATGTTAAATAAGCATACTTTCAGCAATATAGCACATGATTAGCTCTGAGGTTCCTTTTAGCCAAGGTAACAAGGAAAATAACACGTGTTATATAATTTTTACTGCCTGATGAATTCTAGCATACCAGTATTGGATGAGAGCACATTTATTTCTTGACACTATAGTCATTTACAATAAATTAAATTAATATAAAATATTTTTGAAAATGACAAAATGTTATAAAACTATGAAGTATCATTAGATTCTTTCATAAAGAGCTAGCCTAATTTATCAATAATATTGCTGTTAAAAATGATGATTATTCAACCAGAAGAATGGTATTGGTGTTCAGTTTTCCAGGGAAATGCTATGAAATGAAGAATCAGCTTCTAGTTAAAAGGCGATTAATTTCAGTAAGGTAGATTTCTCCAAAACACATCAGAAATAATGGCTTAGGGTTTTTTATCTGTGTACTTGTGTTTTTCCCCAGTAATTAGGACAGTCATGCGTGAGATTATTTTTGACTCCATCATTTTGACATGGCAATATTGTATTCAAGGTAAGTTATCATTTACCTTGTTTCACCATTAGATGTTTATATCGATGAATCAGAAGCAGATTTAATGACCGAAATAATAACAAGCTGTAATTAGCATAGTAGCTATTCATGGATATATACATGCTTTTCAAGTGCGAAAGGACACTAAAGCATACTATTCCTTTAACTAGTTTAAAGACTTCCTCCCCAAATCTTATTTACAATGCTAATTTACACTCTGTATAATATATATACACTCTGTATATATCTCACATTATTTTAAGCCACACATTTCAGATAGTAAATCCTAAAAATCCATGGATTATCATAATGAAAACAGCAGAAAAATTAAAAAAATAATAATAATGAGATGAATAATTTTGGCTTCAAAGTAGAACATATTTGCTCTCTACAAACAGATCCATTGCAACCTGTTGAGATTTGTGGAAAAGGAAATCACAGATAGTATTTTCAATGATACATGCACCCAGCAGGGCACTTTTGAGTACATTTTATTTACACAGGCATGTCAGCACTGGGCTGGCACATTTTCCTAATTTTTTCTACTGTATTGAACTGCATGCTTTGTAGCAGACCTCAGAGAGCTGACAGAGCAGAAAGCCAAGGTTTGCTGTAGACTCAAACACAATATGAAACGATATCCAAAGAGACATTGCCAAGTATGTACTACGTGATCAAACTCTTCATACTTAAGTTTACTCCCAGAAGAGAAAGCTCTCTGAACCCACAAAGTGGCCAGGTGTGCATAAATCTTGAGAACCTTGAAATTCTGGGCCAGTTGATTTTCTTCTGTGGTCTCTTATTGAAAAATGTGTTGACTCACATTAATGGCTTGATGATGGGGGAGTGGAGGAGGGGAGAGTGTCAGGGTGAATAGGGATTGATGTGTTTGCTCTCTAATCAGTGTCACTCAATCAGAGTGTGGCACAATTAGCATCTTATATGGTGTTTGTTTTCTTCTCTTTTTGTACTGCACAATTTGGTACTTTATTATACCAACTCATGTTCTTTAGCTGTCTCATGTAGCACTCATTTATTCTTATAAGCACTCTGGAGAGTACTCTAGCTGAGAAAGAGCAAGTATCTATGGAAAAACCCAAGTCTTCACTTATCCTAACTTTACACATAAGTCTATCGAATCTGCTTTGTCTATCTATAACAGGTGGAAGCAGCAAAATGGAAGAACTTACAATATGTTATATAGTGGAACAGTTATATAAGGCTAGTGGAAAGGGCACACTGAGACTAGCCAAGGATAACAGCTGACAGTAAGGAGAGACAAAGAAGCTATAAAACTCAGGTAAGAGAGCTTTCAATGCAAACGTTTCTCTCAGGTGGAATTTTCAAGAACCTGATTCTAAAGTAAGAATTCAAAGTGCAAGTACGTATTAAAGAAGTTTTCTCTGAAGAAATGAACAAAGGGAGTGGGGAAGGGAAACAAAAAGGGTAATAAACCAAGCAAAGTATGATTTCATGTCAAATTTCAACCTCGGCCTTATCCTGTGTGTAGCTATGCAGTACATTTTGCACCTCAGAGTTTGTCCTCTGTCAAGGGAGAGAGCCTCGGCTTTTGGCTTTGGTGTTCCTTTCTTGGACAGTCATTGGCTTAGGACCATTGGTTGGGTTGGGGGGAGTGGCACAAAGGGGATGTGTCCTGTGTTCCAGGAGTCCAAGCAAGAAAGTCATATATGCAAACCATTCATGGGAGGCACACAGAAGCAAGAGGAGGGATGACAGCGCCAGAAAAGGGACTCACTGGGATCTGGTTAGGCCACCAGCTATATCCATCTCCACAGAACTGGGGCATTTCATGTCTCTTACAATCTCTGAAGTCAAGAATGATTCCTTAGTCAGTATCCAAAACAGAGATAAAAGTACAATAAAATCATTTAGGTTCATAATGAGTAACCTGAGGTAATTTAACTCAATGAATGTTCACCTACTTTGGGGGTCAGCATAACAAAGTAGGTAGAGTGAAAAGAAAACAGGATTTAGGCAGTAGAGGTTCTAGTCCTCTTCTGTTGCCACTGGATACCTACATAATCTCAGTGTGTGTTGTCAGGTTACTTTGTTGACATGAATGGCTTCTTTGTACCTCAATTCAACCAACCCCATACATCTCCCCAGAAAACCCATAATGAAGTTCAAAAACGAGATAATATCTGAAAGCCCCAGAGTCTGACAAACAGGAAGAGTGCTAAATGAACGCTAGCTGAACACAAAAACATAAATGGATTTAACCAATATTGTACTTGGCTGTTAATGGCAAGGACCCTGAGTGGGTAGGTAGAGACACTTATTGAGAGTCTAATGTAATTTTGGTCACAATATGATCTCTTTTTCTTACATTTCTGAAATTATCCATAAATATACCAGGTTGCAAAGTTTATAATGCAGTCATTTTTTTCTAATAATTTAACTATGTATACATTAAAGTGAATGATTGTTCTCTCAATTGCCTATAAATTTAAAACGTGTCAGTACGAAGAGGTTATAATTTTCCAGAGAAGAGTAAATAAACCTAGTAAAGTCATACTTATAAATATTTCAGCTTTATTTTATGTTCATTTTTAAATTTTTTTTAGGTTCTGGGCAGTTATGCACAAAAAGTCTTCCTTTTCTAATGTATTTGTCAGTATTTTCAGAAAGATCCATATTTAGATTTTTCAAGGCAATTCTGTATCTGCATATAGACAGCTGAAATGACAATTTTAAAACAACAAACCCTAATCCCTAGTGACTGTACATCTGTGTCACAAAACAATCCCATAATCTGGCATGATTAAAAGGTTTGCTGATCAGAGTTCTACAGCTGAAAGCCAAATAAGGCAAAGTATGATCTAGTTTTCTGCTTCATAACTGCAAATAAAGACTGGCACACAGACCATAGAAAGCAGCTATTCTTACACAACTTAGGCCTAGCACAATTTTAGAAAAATAAAATGTCCAGAAGCAAACAGTTCCCTTGAAAACAAAGTGAAACACTGGAGTTTTCTGTCTTATACCATTAAGCCAACATTTCCAATTTTGCAAATCTGGATTTAAAATAAAAATACAGGATGCTATGTTTATAAGACCTGTAAAAAGAGTTTAAGCACCAGTATCCTCTACAGCAAGTTCATAATGAAAGTCTACATGAAATTGAAGAAAAATATGACTGCTATTTTAAGTAAACATTCAAAAACAACAACAACAATAATAAAGTTATTTGCCTGCTTATAGATGTTCTCCAGAAAATAATTTTGTCTTTATCTCTATAGTATCTAGCCCCAGTCCCTGGCCCACAGTTGGCACTCTGTCAATATTTTTATTTGAATGAATGAATGCTGTTTGAACAGATAAAGAAAAGTACAAATGCGAAAAACAAGTGTCAAAAAAAAAAAAACAACTAAGAATCATAGTGATTTCTACACTGATGTCTACAGGATATTAGAAGTTGCAACCACATTACGATAAATAATCCACTGGACCGAGGAGGACATATACGTTAGCATGCCTATTATTTTTTGAAGGTACAATTCATATTGTCACATGTGAAGTGCCTGATTATAAATCTTACGTTCTCTTCCACAGCTGTCTCCTTTGAAAACATGTGAGAGCAAACCCTATTAAGAATGGAATCTTGGTATCACAGATTGACTTCACTAACTCAGATATCTCCTTACTCTGCAGATGTGCTGCTGGTTTTGGACCAGGCTCAGACAATGCAGGACAAGATTATTTGAATCTGTTCTTTGGCATAGTTCCTTATAGTTTTTGATGTACCCTAGCAATGTCCCCAACAGCAAAACTGCAAAGTCCTTCTCTTTCTATTTTTATTGAAATATTGAGTGTACTAGAGACTGATTAAAATTGTCTGCACCCACGAGGGCTATGGGTTTACATTCTTTATTCTTTCTATTTTTTTACGACTCTTTTGCATACTCTTTTTCATTCCCTTGAATTTCATCCTTTTGGTTTTCATTCTGCATATTTCCATTTCTAAGTATTAAACAGTGTAAATTCTGTATGGCATTTTTTTTTTCAATATGACCTTCTATGTGCAATTAACTAAATTTCAAGTGGTAGGGCAGACTGATTAACATAGTGACAAACTTGTCATGGTCAGTACAAATCTCAACCACTGAAAACGTACTCCTGGGCACTACAGTGTTAGACAACACTAAGAAACCAAGTATCCAAAAGGAAGGCATTAAAAGATGTAAAGTGCCCACATAATCCTCATATTCAAAGACATCTTCTAAATTAACTGTGTCCCAATGACTGTGTGTCTTATGAGTTAGGGGAACCTAATCTTTTTTCTTCATAGGAGATCCAGTTTAGTTTGGATTATCTGTCAGGGAGATGAATCTCATGAAGAAGGTCAAAATGATAGTTTATTTTAAATGAAGATTAGAAACAATGGCATTTTGTATTCCTAATCATGTATTTTCAATAGATAATTATAAAGGACACCACAGTTTTAACATTTAGCTTATTTTCAAAAGACTAAAAAGGTTAGGAAGCATTTTTACTTAACAACCGTAACACTCCAAGGCAAGGTATTTTATCTAAAATCTAGAATTACTGACCATTGGACTTTTTGCTATGAAATTAATCTGCATTGAGTACCCATAGAAAACTATTGTTTTGAAACAAGCATCTCTAAAAATCTAGAAATTTAACGTATGTAGTTTGAAAACAGTGCATTTATATGCAATCTGTTATATTCACAATGGTAAGGAACCCGTAGGTGTATATACAGAAAGACCTAATGTGTGAGACTTAGAGGGAAGGTATTATTTGTTATTAGTAATATTGCTTGAGCACATCCAATGTGCCAGACACTGTTTTAAGTACTTTTTACAAACGTGTAGGTAATTGTTATTTTCACTCCCATTTTATATATGAGAGAACTAAAATGTGGATATGCTAAATAAGAAGTGGAATTAGGGATTCAAACTGAGGGATGTCTGAATCCAAAGCCATGATCTGAGTTACTAAACTTGCACTGAACAATATGATAGCTACCCACCATGCATGACATGTGGCTAGTTTCAACTGAGATGAGTTGTAAGTATAATATGAGCACTGCATTTCAAAAATTAATATGAAAATATATCTAATAAACAATTTTTACTAATTACATTTTTAAATGATAATATTTTGGATATATTAGTTTAAATAAAATATGTTGTTAAAATTACTTTCACCTGTCTCTTTTCCTTTTCACTGCGGTTACTAGAAATTTTAAGTTACATGTGGGGTTCTCATCTGTGGCTTCACTGTATTTTTATTAAATCATGATACATTAAACTATCTAGGCTCCATTTTTCTTCGACAAATTAGGGAGGGACTAAGAATTGTTAATTCCCTGCTTAATGAGACTTTGCCTCTCATTCATTGTTGTATCTCTTCCATGGAAGTATTTACTTCCTTCATTTTAATGTGTGTGTGTGTGTGTGTGTGTTTGAAATATATATATATATACATATATATATATATATATATATATATATATGTATATATGTATATATATATATATATGTATATATGTATATATATACATATATATTACATTGCATCATTTCATCTCATCTCATCTCATATTATACTATATCTCTTACTAAAATATAAGTTCCTTAAATATCATGCTCTGAGTTTTCATCTTGTAAAACCAAGGAACAAAGGAAGGGAGATTCTGAGTAACAGTCTCTTAGGCTTTAGAGCCCTGTCAGTTTCTTCCTTCCTACGGGCTTCTCTCATCCCCAAAATGGAGCCAGGACTGCAGGGGTGAACAAACTACAGCTTATGCACAAATCCAACACATTACTTCTTTCTGTAAATAAATTTTACTGGTACACACATCCATTCATTTACGTATTGTTGAGTAGTAACCCCAGAGACCTATAGCCCTCAGATCCTAAAATTTATAACCTGACCCTTTATAGAAAACATTTGCCAGTTTTGAAGTAGCTGATGCCACCATTTAGAGTAGATCCCTTCTTTCTGTACCTTATATTTAAGGGAACAATTACACTATAATTACATTAGAACCTGATGAAATAACAAACCCTTTTAAACTCTTTTAAAGCTATTAACAACTGTAATTTGTTTCATATTATGTTTCAAGGATGCTTACATTTTAAAAACCACTTCTACAATAAGAATCCAGAAATCCTTATACGGCTTTGTCGTTGCTTCTTTGTTAAGATACTGGGCTGAGAGGAAATTTTGATATGTTCTCTCTCCCTGACACCAGCTGAGGCTTAGAGAGTTTAGGATTTCAAGACTTATAACGGGCACATCCAAAATAGCTGCTATAATACTTCTAATGACAGAAAAGTCACTGTGAAGAAAATGAAAAATGCTTACTTTCTGGGGAGTAACCTCTTTAAAGCCACTTTACTAGATTTAAGGGTGAAGAAATCAATACAGATGTAAAGCCATCATTAATGTGGCCTGTCAATACAAGGCTATTTTGCATTTTTAAAAATCTTATCTTAAACAAAGTAGGGCACTTGAAGGTCATAGATAGTGAGGGGAATACTCATTTTATTTAAGGGCATTTGTTTGTCTTGGTACAATCAATTGACCTCAATTTTCCCAGATGTGGAAGATCAGGTATAATTAAGTAATTCTTAAACAAGGCATACTTTTCACCAAGGCAAGCAGGAAAAGGTAAAGAAACAATTACTCCTTGTTTTTGTTGATGCTTTTACAAATAACTATCATCAACATTTCAAATATCATCTCTACCGTGAACACCACTGTGACAAGTACCGTGCATATACTTTCGTAAAATTGAGTCATAAAACAAGTAAATAGGATAGGAGGATTATAGAAATTTTCAAATATTTTTATCAAATTGTGCAATGCACTATTTTGTTCTAAGAGGGTTTTTTAAAAACAACAAAATATGAATTGTGGTATTTCCTACAAATATGTGTGCATTCTATTATTAGGGGCTCCTTATTAGCTCCAATGCAGAACTGGGACACATTTAAGGGAACTCAATTTTAAAAATCTGGTAAAAGCTTTGAAACAGTTGAAGGAAATTTTGAGTGAAATATTTGTTCTGGTAAATATTTATTTATTCTGAGATTCTAAAGAACTACATTAGAAAACAATGGTTCTTAAAGTTGTCTTAAGCATAAAATGACCCATTTGGGTGCAAAAAAAAAAAAAAGACACTAAACTTCTTTTTAAACAAAGACAACAACAGAAACAATTATAAAGCTTTACTAATATTGAAGCATTAACTGATACTGACATTTTCATTCAGTCCTACAGGTCACTTACCAAAAGAGGCTATCATGAAGAAAAAGTGAGAGTTGTACAATGTGGAGGGGTTAACAACTGCACCCCCATTCATACATTCACCTTAACTTCTTGCAATATATTAGAGTTTATATGTATTTCATAAACACACTTGTTTTCCTAGTCTGTATACTTACAGGGGCCACAGTGAATTTTTCAGTTGCAAATGATAAAAATAGAATTCCAACTACCTTGAGTAAAATGATAGGATTCATTTGATCCCTAACTGGGAAATTTAAGAATGAAACTGGCTTAAGATGGCAGAGTAGATAAACATTGTGCCTGCTTTCTTCTGTAGACACTTTAAAATTACAACTAAATTATAGAACAATCAACGTAGAGAACCATCTGAAGTCTAGCTGAACAGAAGTTTTATAACTAAGGATATAAAGAAGAAGGCACATTGTGACTGGTGTGATGTATGGAGACACAAAAGGGACCAGCTTCACAAAAGCGAGAAACAAGAGAGATACCTTGGCAAAGGAGGTTCCCCCCCTGCCCAGAGAAGCAAGGGACCCTAGTCCCACACTAGATTCCCCAGCCCAGAGTCCCTGTGCTGGGAAGAGAAGCCCCCACAACATCTTGCTCTGAAAAACAATGCGGATTCCAACCACCTGGGTGGGACGGAGGCTGCAGGAAACCCAGACATCCTCTTAAAGGGCCTGCACATAGACGCACTCACTCCCAGGTACTCCCCCTGGGCTCCTTCAGAAGGGCAGTGACTCAGCAGGCATCAGAGACATATGGGGGGCATACTGAGGTGTGTGACTGTGGTGCGAGAGCTGGAGGACAGTCACCATTTTCCCTGTGTGGATTCTTCTTCTGTGCAACTGGCTGGCAAGAATCATCCTTCCTTTGTTAAGCCCTCCCCTACTCGGGCAAATCTGACTCTGATTTGCCTGGTGAGCTCTGCTGGGACCCTGCCCCATGCAATTCCCTCAACACCAAAGGCACTTTCTCAGCAAACAGCTAGTCCCACCTGCACTGCACACTTTCTTGGAAAACTATCAAGGTCTGTGGACCCCAGGCAGCAGTGACTGGCCTCGGTGCATTCTGAGACATTTGCTGAGTAGCTGCAGGCTCAGCATTGGCACCAAACCAGAATCTACATTAACCTGGTAACCACAACTCTTCCCAGTCTAGTGACTCCCTGAGACCCTACCTCACTCAACTGTGTAGCACATGAGGCTTTATCAGGGGCTGAACCTTAAAGAAGTAAGGTGGAAACAGGCCTCAGGGTGTCCTGACATTTTGCAGTTACCCAGATCTGGTATGGGTGGCAGCCTTCTTCGGTTCAACTTGTGGCTTCTTCCAGGATCCACCAGGTCCGGGACAGGCAGCAACCAACCATGGATCACTTTGTAGCTCCTTCCAGGTAGACCCAGGCCAGTCACAGGCAGCAGATGATTTGGGCCTGCACTGGAGACCTTTCCAAGAGGCCCCAGAACAAGTATATGTGGAGGCTGGCTTTCAACCACAGCAGAGCACCACCCAACTAACCCCACAAGCAGGCACACACAATAAGGGTCTCATCAGGCACTAGAGCCCACTAGGGAAAATCGTATTCCATGGA
The DNA here is from genome assembly GCF_964194185.1 of Rhinolophus hipposideros. Taxonomy (NCBI): domain Eukaryota; kingdom Metazoa; phylum Chordata; class Mammalia; order Chiroptera; family Rhinolophidae; genus Rhinolophus; species Rhinolophus hipposideros. The sequence continues at coordinate 12,490,649 of NC_138057.1, read as the reverse complement.
CTAAGTCCCCTGTGCAGAAGCCCTTAAGGTGTGGAGGTGGCGAAACCCCACAGCCAATCAGCCTGAGGGTCAATCCCACCCACTGTCATTCCAATAGCAATCAAGGCTCAACTATAACAGGATGACACACACAACACACACAGGGACACTCCTAGATCACCCAGTGCACCTGGCCAGGGGAACTGAGCCACTGGGTCCCACAGGGCACCTATTACATAAGGTCACTCAGTAAGACTGGGAGATATACCAGATCTGACTAATATGTAGAATCAAACACAGAAAGAGAGTCAAAATGGGAAGACAAAAAAATATGTCCCACATGAAAGAACAGGAGAAAAATCCACAAAAAGAACTAAATAAACGGAGGCAAGCTACCTACCAGACTCAGAGTTCAAAACACTGATTATAAGGATTCTCAAAATACGTTAGAACTTCAACAAAATGATAGAAAATATAAAAAAGGACATAAAAACCAAAAAACAAAAGAACCAGTCAGAAAGAAGTATACAATCACTGGAAAAAAAAAAAAAACACAAACAAAAAAATGAATGTACTAGAAGGAATCACCAGCTGACTGCATGAAATAGAATCAAATCAATGATTTGTAAGACAAGGTAGCAGACCAGAAAAAAAAAAAAAAGTTTAAGGTGTCTGTGGGACCTCATCAAGCATAATAGCATTCACATCATAGGGGTACCAGAAGGAGAAGAGAGAAAGCAAGGGATTTAGAACCTATTTGAAGAAATAATGACTGAATACATTTCTAACCAGGCAAAGGAAATAGACACACAAGCCTAGGAAGCTCAGAGAGTCCCAAACAAGATGAACCCAAATAGGTCCAAGACACATTATAGTTAAAATGGCAAAGGTTAAAGACAAATATCTAATCCTAAAAACAGCAAGAGAAAGACAGCAAGTAACTTATAAGGGAGTTCCCATAAGACTGTCAGCTGATTTCTCAACAGAAACTTTGTAGGCCAGAACGGACTGGTGGGAGATATTCAAAGTGATGAAAAATAAGGACCTACAACCAAGATTACTCTACCTAGCAAGGCTATGTATCATTCAGAGCTTCTCAGACAACAAAAATTCAGAGCTTCTCAGACAACAAAAAGCTAAAGGAGTTCATCACCACCAAACCAGTATTACAAGGAATCTTAGATGGACTACTTTAACACAGGAAAATATACACTAAGATACATGAATAATAAAGTGGCAATAACTACATACCTATTAATAATTACTTTCTATGTAAATGGATTAAATGCTCTAATAAAAAGGTAGGGTGGCTAAATGAATAAGAAAGCAAGATCTTTACATATGCTGCCTACACGAGACTCAGATCAAAATACACACATAGACAGAAAGTAAAGGGATGGAAAAAGTCATTTCATGAAAATGCAAATGAAAAAAGACCAAAAAATGCTGGTGAAGCGATATTTATACAAGACAAAATCATCTTTAAAACAAAGGCTATATAACAAGAGACAAAGAAGGACCCAGTAATCGTACTTCTGGATATTTATCTGAAGAAATCCAAAATGCTACTTTTAGGGGATATCCACATCCCTATGGTCATTGCAGCATTGTTTACAACGGCCAAGGTGGGGAGGCAGCCTGGGTGTCTGTCCATGGAAGAATGGATAAAGAGGAGGTGATACATATATACAACGGCATATTGCTCAGCCATCGAAGGGAATGGGTTTTTACCATCTGCAGCGACATGACGGACTTGGAGGGTATTGTGCTGAGTGGAGTAAGTTAGACAGAGATAGACAGATGCAATGTGAATTCACTTATATGTGGAATATAAAGAACAAAATAAACAAACAAAACAGAAATGAACTCATAGATACAGAAAACATTTTGATGATTGACAGAGGGGACAGGGGTTGGGGGTGAGTGAAAAGGGGAAAGAAATTAAGAAGTGCAAATTGGTAGTTACAAAGTGGTCATGGGGATGTAGAGCACAGTATAAGGAATATAGTCCATAATATTGTAATAACTGTGTAGTCTTAGATGGGTGCTAGAATTAAAAAATAATCACTTCACAGGTTGTATAAATGTCTAACCACACAAAACTAATTGTTGTACACCTGAAATTAATAAAACATTGTATGTCAACTGTAATTTAAAAATATTTAAAAAGAGAAATTGTTAACTAATGAAAAAAATATATACTGTTACCTGTCTGTTGTTAATTACAACCTATTTTAATAGACATTATACAGCATTATGTATATGTTCTATGCACAGAGAAATGTATGTATATATACTTCTAGATTTACCTAGCAATTTTGTAACTACTTTCCTAAGTGACACATGATCTTTTGAACATTATTTACACTATGGATATTTAAATGTCTGGTACTTAAAAAAAATAGCAATTTTATTGTATGTAAATTATACCTCAGTGAAGTTAATTTTAAAATATCTTTTAAAAAACAGCAAATCTCAAGAATTCTGATCATATAAATTTTTCTTTTCTTTTTTTGATTTCTCTTTTTATTGTGTTTATATGAGAAGACAGATGATAATTAAACTTACAGTGGTAATCATGTCTCAATATACATAAGTCAAACCTTGGTGCTGTACACTTTAAACTTATCAGTGATGCATGTCAATTATATCTCAATAAAACTAGGAATCAATCTAATATTGTGAGATAGACCTTTTTCAAAATGAAACAATTATCAAGTTTGTTTAACATTCTCTTAGCTAACATCAATTGTATCATTTTAACTGGAGAGAAGCACATTTCACAGACAGCTTTTCTTTCAGACCATTGATACAGTCAAAATTTCATTTACATCATTACTTTTTTTTATTTTTTACTTTTTTATTTATTTATTTTTTAATTTATTGGGGTGACAATTGTTAATGAAATTATTACTTGTTTTTAAAATGGAAAAAAAACTATGAAAACTTAGGTCAGTATTCAGCCTAGTCTGTTATGAAATGTGTCATTTTATTCACATGTACATTTCTTTTTTTAAAAAATGAGGCATGTATTTTTTGCTCAGCATTTTCTTTTTTGGGTGGATTTTAGTAAAGCATTTGGGTAGAAAAATGTTTTTAAAATAGCTATAATTAGTTTGAGGGTATTTCAACATTCAAAGCAATCACATATGTTTGTAAACCCAAAACATTTTTCACTTTCATGAAATGTAAAAAAAAGTAAAATAGCCATCCAAAGACAACATTTGAAATCCCAGATGTATTCAAGAGGTGTTTATTTATTTATTTATTTAATAAAACTATAAATAATATTAGATGAAAATAAAGAGAATGCTTATTTTAGAATCTTTGGGGGTGTCCTTTCTAGGAAATATGTAAAATAAAGAATTGTATAAGACTGACATATTTGATAACAATGCGATGGGGAAAAATATACCTCAAACAATGTTCTGAGATATACGATAACTGGAAAAAAATTTTGCTCAAAAAATGAGTCAAATAATACATAAAAAGTTAGTATGATTCAATAATAATAATAATAATAATAATAATAATAATAAAAAGCAAATATCCTTAGGATTCCCCAGTTGGGGGAAAAAAAGTGTGTAGGTAGGCAATTCATGAAAGCAGAAATACAAGTGGCAAATAAATATTCAAAAAGATATTGCATCTTCTAAGTCAGAAAAATTCGAACAAAAACAATGCAGTACCATTTTCACATTAGAGTGAAATGATGAGACAGATGGTACATAGTGCTGGAAAGGATATAAGATAATGAACAGTCTCATACACTGATTATGTGAGTTTAACTTGGGACAGACTTTGGGGAGCAATATGATTTCTCAAAATATCAGATGCACAAGCTTGCACCAATTATGTTTTCTTGCAGAGACCTATCTCAAAATACACTTGCACATATGTGTGTTTCTTATGACATAGTTTAAATTAGAAAACAAAAACTGGAAAGTTCTCGAAGTCATTCAATATGGGAGTGACTAGATAAAGTGTGACATTCCCACACTACAGATTATGCAGCACTTGTGAGGTGATTAATATATATGTCTACCTGATTTGACATGGAAAGATATGTTTTGATATATTGTTAAATGAAAATAGCAAAATGTAGAACAACACATTATAAATAATACTCTTTAAATTAACCAAATAAAACACCTACTGCTATAACTATTTCTATACATGTTTTAGAAAACAAAAGATCTGGAAGGACATGCACCAAAGTATTAATAGTGGCTTCGCCTAGGAAAAGAGAAACTGAGGTAGAGAAGAAATTTTCATTTATGTTACATGATTCTGCAGTAGTTTTGAATTTTAAACAATAAGCATGTTTTGAAATAAAAAAGAATATTTGCAAAGTTTTAAAAATAAGGATATAATTCACTGCTAATTCACATATGCTTTTAAAATATGAATGGACAAGAATAAATAAAGCCATAAGTGAAGGCAGGGATATTACTTTATCGGGTAGGTATTCCCAATGGAAGGACTCAATATAAAGAACTCTTTGTTTTGAAACACTAATGGCAACTTAACTTCACTTTCTCCAATTATCAGAGTCACATGAAAAATTGCAGAAAATAGCTAGAGGTTTTAAAGCTGTTTTTATGAACTCTAAAATGGGCTGGTCAATTAATCATTTCCCCAAATCTTGAGTGACTTTTAACCTTTTGCATAGATGGCAGATCTCTAACATTTTTTTCAGCATCTCCAATCACAATTATGTTCTAATATTGCAAAATAATATTGAGATATACATACCAACAATTATACATGAAGAGTCAGTCAGGCACAGGGTAAACATTTGAGGAAAAATATGCTAAAAAACAAAACAAAACAAAACAAAAACTATTGTATCTGTGTTGATGCCCACTTCAGAGCTGCCTGACAAAACAGGAACAAATTCTTACACTACAAGGTGTGATCAAGGGTTCTTTGAGGAAAAATTCTATATCTTTTGCCCCCAAATAAAACACCACATGAAGTCAAAGTATCTTTAAAAGGGGCAAGACTGTTTCTTTTAAATAAAGCCTAAGGCACTATACGTAAACACAATGTAGAGGCAATATTAAATATCCATTAAAATACACTCGGCAGAAGTATCAATAGGTATATCCACAGCTATATTGACATCTATTTATATCTATGTCTACATAGATAAATATACACACTAATATTTTATATTTATCTAATTAGTTTTCTGCTGTAACAAATTTGTGCTGCTGTAACAAATTATCCCAGATGTAGTGGCTTAAACAACACAAGTTTATTATACAATTCAATAGGTCAGAAGTCTGAAACAGGTCTCACTGCGATAAAACTAAGGCATTAGTGGAGGTGCTTTCCTTGTTAGCAGCTCTGGGGGAGAATCTGTCCCTTGCCTTTGGAGCTTCTAGAAGTCACCCATATTTCTTGGCTTGTGGACCCCATGCTTTCTCTTCAAAGCCAACTACATCACAATGTCTACTCCTTCAGTGCTCGCAGTGCTCACATTTCTTTCTGACTGAAGCCAGGAAAGGTGTGTAAAGCCTTCCCCCATCTCTAGTGGGGTGAGTAGGTTATTGAATGGATCACTGGTGGGAAGATAGGAGGGACGGACCCACAGAAAGGGGTCAGGCGGGGAATGGTGCAGAAGGGCAACTTGACAAATTTTGCGGTACTGACACTGGTACTGTTTATTATTCAGAATGGGATATAAAAGAGAATTTCAAGGAGGTAAATTATTAAAATCAGGATCAACATACTTATTCTGAAAAGGGCCAGACAGTAAACATTTCAGGTTTTGCAAGCTAGGGAGTCTCGGCCACAACTCCTCAGGGCTGCCAGGTAGACCTGTAGGCAGCCATTACAATTAATGGGTGAGGAAGTAAGTTAATCGGTGCGGAAGAGGTGCAATGGATATATTGGATACTTATGGATACTCAAATTTGAATTCCCTATACTTTAAATGTCAAAATATTATTATCATTTCCATTTTTTCACTATTTATTAATATAGCAATTAATCTTAGCTCATGGCCGTTCAGAAAAAAGATGTGGGCCAGATTTGGCACATAAACTTCACTTTGTTGATGCCTGGACTAGATCATTTATAATAAATGGAAAAGCTTCTGTTAGCCATTATTTCAGATTTCTGTGGTATGGTTAAAAAAAAACGTATGATATGTTGAAAGCTTGTTTGTCTTGGTAATTAATACGCTCTTTAAAAAGCTATTGCTTTTTGGATAGACACAAGTGCAAGGATATCAATAATGAAATCAGTTTTTAGGACAGATGATAGAAATTAAATATATCCAACTATGTATGTCTAAAATAATAAGCATTCATTTTTAATTAGCGAAAATTATGGTTAACACCCCTCTCCTCCAGTATTTGTCAAAGAGGAGGTCATATGTGAATGTCAAAGGTTAAATACTGAAGTATCTTGAATTTATAAAGTCCTCTTCAAGAGATTTTCCTTGTAATGAAAGAACATAAGCAAAACAAAACAAGACAAAACTGCCCATAGTGATTCAGCATAAGGGAAGTAGGTAAGTACTTTTCACCTTATTCCAATAGCACTCCTCTCCTCCAGATTCTGTCAAAGGGGAGGTCATGCATGAATGAAAATCTGATGATTATCCATGAATTCAGATGAGTTGCTGAAAGGTCACTTCCAAAACTAAATGTGTAAGCTTTCAAGATTTCATGTGGTATACAGGTAGATTCATTTGGTAGGTTCATTTGGCAGGTAGAGGCATGTATCAGGGAAATTTGATTTATCGCTGTTAATATAAATTAATTTATACCTCAAAAATGTTAGGCGGGTGGAAATCAGGATGTGCTAGACATACACAGGATGTACTAAGGCCTTGACCAGTGGGAGTGTTCTGGTTTTTATATCATGATGTTAGCCTTGTGCATTTGCTGGGCACAGATTTTAATACTGAAGTTGGGGCTTTAATCCAGTTGGGGCCAACCCTGTCTTCAGCTGCAATAATAGAAGACACAAAAGGACTAGGCCAATTTGGCTTCCTGTGGTAGGGCTCCAGACACTTCCAGCAGCCACCCACATACAGTATCCTTAAACAGTTCATTCGACATTGAATAAGAATGACTTTACATGATTGTCATTCAGAACTGTTATTTTCATCTTCTTTGTGCAACAAAGGAGAAATTAAGGGAGGCTATTTTAATTCTTCATGTGCCCTGTATGGCGGAACCAATTTGCCAGCCGGTAAAGGCAGAAAGCAGGAAAGACGCAAGTGCTGAGAGAAATTTAGTGATGCTAATACCTAGAACATCACAGTATTTTGATTTGGCAAGTTTTTAGAATCCCCATGGATATTTCATGCTATGTATACTGTGTGCATTCACTTAGTATGATAAAGATAATTTAAATGGTGTATCTCAACCTCATGAGAAACTATGATGTAAAGGATTCAACCAAGACCCCTTATCACTGTGCAAGTGCAATAAACAGATGTCAGGTTCATAATTCAGCATATCTGCTTAGTGTAGCATAGCAGAAAAAGGGCTGCAGTGTAAGCACCATGAAGGCAGCAATCCTGTTTGCTTTCATAACTATTTTTTTATCTCCAGTGGCCTACACATTACCTGACACAAAGTAGGTACTTAATAAATATTTTCTGAACAAATGATAGATCATTTAATCCATAAGTCATGCCTTAGTATCCATAGGGGATTGGTTCCAGGACCCTGTGTGAACACTAAAATCCACAGATGCTCAAGTGCCTTGTATACTTTGGTGTGCTATTTGCATATAACTTACACACATTCTCCCGTATATTTTAAAACAGCTTTTATGATGCCTAATACAATATAAATGCTATATAAATCATTATACTGTATTGTTTAGTTAATAACAACAAGAAAAAATAGTCTGAATATGTTCAGTACAGACCCGACCATCATACATAATCATTGCAGGCCTAACTACTACATAGCACACGTCAGCAAAAAATATAACATTTAAAAAAAACATTTTTGACCCACAGTTGGTTGAATCCACAAATGCAGAACCAATAGATACAGAGGGCTGAGAGTACACAAAAATTATTATAAATTATTAACAAGATCCCATATAAAGAAGGCAAAGTACATTAACAGGTGATTTATAAAAGATATAAAAATGCCTTAAAATTAAATTAATCAAATAATGCCACTGTGTTTTGCCCATCAGATTGGTATTTTTAAAACATTGACAATTACCCAGTGTTGGTGAGGATATAAGAAAACAGTCATTCTTTGGGCAGTTTTTGGAATTGCAAATTGTTAAAAATTGTCTGGGCAGTATTTTTACCAATGCATCAAAATAGTAACTTAATTAAAAAGCAAAAAACTACTACTTCATTAAGCAGCATGGGTAGATCTTGGAAACATTTGAGAAAAAAAAAAAGACAAACAGAAAAGAACATATACTGTCTGACTCCATTCATATAAAGTTTGAACACTGATGAAACTAACCTTTGAGGTTAGGAGTCAGTCTAGAATTTCTACTTGGGGAGCAGGGTAGTGGGGTGCAAATGATGTTCTGCTTCTTGATCGGGTTGTGCTTACATGATGCCTACAATTTGTGAAAGTTCATCAAGATGCAACCTCGTGATTTTTGCATTTTTTTCTATGTATGCTATTCCTCTATAGAAAGTATGTTTTTAAAATGCTTATAAAGATTTTTCCCGAACAATATATGTTAACAAATTGGACAATCTGGAATAAATGGATATTTCTAGAAACATACAATCTTACAAGACTAAATCAAGAAGAAACAGAATGTATGAACAGATCATTTACTACTAACAAAATCAAATCAGTAATTAAAAAGCTCCCACAAACAAAAGTTCTTGAAAGCGTTCACAGGTGAGTTTTACCAAACATTCAAAGAAGAATTAGCATCTATCCTTCTCAAACGATTCTAAGAAAACTCAAAAGGAGGGAAGGCTCCCAAGCTCATTTTATGAGGCCAGCATCACCCTGATTCCAAAACCAGACAAAGACATTACAAAAAAAGAAAATTTTAGGCCAATATCCCTGATGAACACAGAAGTAAAAATCCTCAACAAATTATTAGCAAACCAAATTCAACAATACATTAAAAAGAACATGCACCATGATCAAGTGGGATTCACTCCTGGTATGCATGGTTGGTTCAATATCCACAAATCAATTAATATGATACACCACATAAACAAAATGAAATATAAAAATCATATGATCACATCAAGAAATGCAGAAAAAGTATCTGACAAAATCCAGCATTCATTTATGATAAAAACTCTCAGCAAAGTGAGAATAGAGGGAACATACCTCAATATAAAAAAGGCCGTAAATGACAAACCCACAGCTAACATCATATTCAATGGTGAAAAGCTAAAAAGCATTTTTCTTAAAATCATGAACAAAAAAAGGATGTCCACTTTCACCACTTTAATTCAACACAGTGTTAAAAGTATTGCCACAGAAAACAGACAAGGATAAAACAGTGGGCATCCAATTTGGAAAGGAAGAAATAAAACTTCATTGTTTGCAGATGACACAATACTATACTTACAAAACCCTAAAGATTCCACCAAGAAATTATTAGAACTGATAAATGAATTCAGTAAATTAGCAGGATACAAAATTAATTTTCAGAAATCAGTTGCATTTTTATACACCAATAACAAACTATCAGATACAAAAATTAACTAAACAATACCATTTACAATTGTATTTAAAAAAAACAATAATAAAATACCTACAAATGAATTTAAGCAAGAAGGTAAAAGACCTTACTTGAAAAATTATAAGACATTGAAGGAAGAAACTGAAGAAGATACAAATAAGTGGAAGCATATACCATGGTCATGGATAGGAAAAATAATATCATTAAAACATCCATCATCCAAAGCAATCTATATATTTATTGCAATCCCTATCAAAATGTGCATGGTAATTTTCACCGAAATAGAACAAATGATTTTCAAATTTATATGAAACCACAAAAGACCCTGAATAGCCACAGAAATTTTGAGAAAGAAGACCAAAGTTGAAGACATCATGCTACCTGATATCAAACTATATTACAATACTACAGTAACCAAAAGAGCCTGACACTGGCATAAAAATAGGCACACAGATTAATGGAACAGATTAAAGAGCCCAGAAATAACCATGCCTATCAGGTCATTTAATCTATGACACAGGAAGTGAGAAATACATTGGGGTAAAAATCGTCTATTAAATAAGTGATGCTGGGAAAATTGGACAAATACATGCAAAAAATGAAACCATGAAACCTGACCATCTTCTTACACCATATACAAGAATAACTCAAACTGTATTAAAGACTTAAATGTAAGCCCTGAAACCATAGAACTCTAGAAGCACATATAAGCAGTGCACTCTCTGACACATATATATCCACGGGCAAGGGAAACACAAAAAAATAAACAAATGGGACTACATCAAACTAAAAAGTTTTTGCACAGTAAAGGAAATCATCAACAAAACAAAAAGACAACCGTCTCATTGGGAGAGGATATCCGCCAATGATATATCCGATAAGGGGTTAATATTCAAAATGTATAAAGAGCCCATAGTACTTAACACCAAAAAAAAAAAAATCCAACACGCAGATGGTCAATAGACATATGAAAACATGCACGATGTCAACCATCATCAGAGAAATGCAATTTAAAACCACAATGAGATACCCCTCTCACCTGTCAGAATGGCTATCATCAATACATCAACAAACAGCAAGTGTTGGTGAGGATGTGGAGAAAAGGAACTTTTCTGCATTGTTGGTGGAACTGCAAATTGGTACAGCCGCTATAGAAACAGTGTGAATATTCCTCAAAAAATTAACAATAGAACTACTTTACAACCTTGAAATCCTCTTCTGGGTATTTATCTGAAGAAATCGAAAACATGAATTCAAAAAGATATATGCACCCCTATGTTCATTGCAGCATTATTCACAATAGCCAAGATACGGAAGCGACCTAAGTGCCCACCAATAGACAACTCGATAAAGAAATTGTGGTACATATATGCAATGGACTATTACTGTGCAGTAAAAAAGAATGGAATCTTACCATCCACATGGATGGATCTAGAGGGTATTATACTAAGTGAAACAAGCCAAACTGAGAAAGACAATTATCATATGATCTCACTTATATGTGGATTATAAAGAACAAAATAAACAAAACAGAAACAGACTCAAATACAGAGAACAAACTGATGGTTGCCAGATGGGAGGGGGGTTGCCAGATACAGAGGGATCAGTGAAAAAGTTGATGGGAGTAAGCACAAATTTGTTGTTACAAATTAGTCATGGGGAAATAAAGTACAGCATAGGGAATGTAGCCAATAATATTGTAATAACTACATATGGTGCCAGGTAGGTACTAGAGTTATTGAGGGAATCACTTTGTAAATTATATAAATGTCTAACCGATATGCTGGACACCTGAATCTAATATAAAATAACATTGAATGTTAACTGTAATTAAAGAATAAAAATACATAATTAATACAATTTAAAAACATTAAAATACAGAAATAATAAACTTTTGAAAGTAACCTATAAAAATATTTCTCGCTATATATAAGAACATTTGTGACAACATGGATGGATCATGAGAGTATAATTCTAAGTGAAATGTCAGACAGAAAAAGCAGAGAACCCTATGATTTCACTGATATGTGGTATATGAACCAAAAACAACAAAAGAACAAGACAAACAAATGAAAAACAAAAACTCATAGACACAGGCAATAGTTTAGTGGTTACCAGAGGATAAAGGAGGTGGGGGGAAGGAGATGAGGGTAAGGGGATCAAATATATGGTGATGGAAGGAGAACTGAATCTGTGTGGTGAACACACAATGGGATTTATAGATGATGTAATACAGAATTGTACACCTGAAATCTATGTAATTTCACTAACAATTGTCACCCCAATAAATTAAAAAAAGAAAGAACAGATAAAAAATATATTTCTCCCCAACTTATTAAAACACACAGTGCACATAAAATTATAGGCTTGTGATGACTGAAATATATAGTTTCTAATAAGTCAGTGTGTTTTTGTGTGTGCATGCTTACAGATGTACATACACTCGCATATGCATTAGTTTCTGGATAGATCTCCACTCAATGTCAGTCCCTTTGGCCTTGAGCTATATCTGACCCACATCAGTTGTTATCCAAACAGGTTGAAATTATGTGTCTTAAGGTGACAGAAGATGGTTGAGGTCATCGCTTTACAAAGGCCCATAAGTAATCGGCCACCAGAACTGCCACAGTGCATTACTGAAATTGCAAGGCATCTGTGCCATGTACATAGGTCACACAGAAATGAAGTCCCTCTAATCATTTCACCCTTTTCACATATAGAAATGTATCTTTCTGTCCTGATTATTGGCCCTAAATGGAAACAAAGCTGGAAACAAATGCATCACTTTTAGCTGCATGGACACTGTGCAGTCATCTGCCCTAACAGTACAACAGTCTGTTATCTAGTCCAGAAACAAAGAATAAAATTAAGAATCAAATCGTTTCTACTTACACAAATACTTTTTCTTTTATCAATTTAGTGGGATTTTTGGAGTTTTGTCAACTGCATAGGTCTTGAACTTCTTATATTTTTAGCTTCTTTTTTTGGAAACAGATCCAAAGGCCACTTTTGTCACTCATCTATGAGTACAAACTAGGTCAGTGCTGGCATATATTATTTTTTTTTAAAAAATTGTGACAATTTTGCACTTAAGAGACACTTTTCATCCATCATGTTATGGGACATATTTTTCAGCCTCCTGTTCTCTGTTTCAATAGTAAATTAGCCATGGCATGAATATTAAGTGAAAAGTAAGTCCTTGTAATTATGAAAGATAGAGTTACAGGATTTCACAAATAATACAGCAAAAGTGTCCTTTTATACTTCTTTAAAGACAGAAATAAGAGTGGTTCGTTTCAAATAATACCGGCTTTCTCCAAGAATAAGACCTAGCTAAACAGTCCACTTTAATGCGCCTTTTGGAGCAAAAGTTAATATAAGAAGTCGTATATATTATATTGTGTTATGTTATGTTATGTTATGTTATGTTATATTAATTGTAGTATAGACCTGGTCTTATAGTAAAATAAGACCAGGTCTCATATTAATTTTTGCTCCAGGAGACGCATTAAAGCTGATTTCCTGCTAGGTCTTATTTTTGGGGAAACACGGTAGTACACAAATATTACACAAAATGATAATAGCATACAAAGGCTCTCTCTACCTAGTTTTCTGCTTTTCTCCTTTTACCACTAGTTTATTCTAAAGCAATTTTCAGACAAATTATTCCTAAATTCATTTATAATCCAGAAACTACTCAGCAATAAATTTCTTCCCTGAAAGGGCAAACTAATCCTTCTTTTTATCTTTATACTTTCTTTTACTTCCAAGAACAAGAATTATAATTTTAATAGGACACTTATACTTCATATGAACTAAGGGTGGTTAAGATAAAAATTCTACTCATCCTTTCCCCCACACACACCTTCGATTTTTTCTTAGATTGTGTGCCTCAAAAGTTAAAAAAAAAAAAAAGTATGGTATAGTATCTTCATTTATGAAAATTTCTCTAGTAATGAAATAAAGATATAATTAAAGTTGAAACCTTTCCCAAATCAAATGGGATGGTCATTGAATTAACAAAGCTTCCAGAACTGGGACCATTCAGGAGCGGCCATCTTCCGCAGTAGCATAAGAACTCAGATTTTGGTGTCATTTGAAATTGGCTTTAAATCCTAGCACAGCCATTTGAGTGACTTTGGGTGAGTCAGTCATTTCCAAATTAACAGGCTAAAACAGAATTTTTCCCCCATCGTCAATCTTGTCCTTTTTAGTCTTCCCCATGTCAATTAATAGGGGGCGTAGCCATCCACCTAGATCAAGCCTAAAATCTAAGAATTATACTTGATTTTGTTACTATCCCTCATCACACATTCAATCACTAGAATGCCCAAATGTGTCTTTCTCTCTCCGCGCTTTCTACCATTACCATCCACAGCCAAACCACCAACAGATGGTACTTGGATTACTGCAAGAACATCCTAACTTCCCCCGTATAACTCATTCTACACACAGCATCCAGAGGATTCTTTTAAAAATTTAAATACATTTACTCCTTTGTTTATAACCCTCTAATTGACTTCTATTACATGTCATAGACTCAAATCCCTTAATAGGCTTACAAAGCTCTATGTGATCTCACCTTACTTACATCTTCAATTTCTTCCTATAGCATTCTCCTCCTTACCCATTATGATCCAGCCACTTTATTTCTATCTGTAGTGCTCTTCCTTTTTGACCCTCAGATATCTTAAATGTTACCTTTCCTCTGACCTCTCTGAAGGGGACAGCAAGTTACTCAAAATTAGGTCACCTTATATTACTTTTTTCTCCTTCCCATCCCCTCGTTTTTTCCCCCACCCCTCTCCTCCCTCTGGTTCAAGCTGTTGTTTCTCAGTCTAATTGTGTAGGACACAGCTCCCTGGTCCATGCTGGTATTATGAGACTTGCGCTTCCTCCAGCTGAGGCAGTTGATTGGCGGTCGTCGGTAGGCAGCTCACAGCATCTCACGGCAGCTCTCACCAGCTACCAGCTGCACACGATGGCTGCCAGCCACTTACGCCGGCCGCCGGCCGCTCCTGGCAGCACATGGTAGCCCACGGCAGCACTCAGCAGCCTGCAGCAGCTCAAGCCAACCTCCAGCTGCTCATGGCAGCCCAGCTCCAGGGAGAGCTGTTGTTCACAATCTTAGGTGTAGAGGGTGCAGCTCACTGGCCATGTGGGAATCGAACCAGTGACCTTGGCGTCAGGAGCACCGCGCTCCAACCATCTAAGCCACCTGGCCAGCCCACCTTATATTACTTTTTGTTTTATTCACTTCTATATGTTCTATACCTGGCACATAAAACATGATCCTTAAATATCTGTGGAATAATTGAATGAACTTAATAAAAGCGACTTTGTTATTATAAAATACAGATAATTCTATCTACCTGTCAGGTTGAAACAGAAGTTCAATAGGACAAGATCTGTTCAGTGTTTTTTGCACAGTACCGGCAGCAAAGTAAGATTTCATCAATGATAGCTGTTGGTCTAGTTTTTGTTAAAATAGGGACTATAATAGAGACTGGCAAAAGATCTAGTTGAGCAGTAATACCTCTCCTAACTATAAAACAATTCAGGTTTTCCATTTTTGGTGGATATTATTAAAACACAGTACATTTATATAAATGGCCAGGGAATGAAAAAAAAAGATGAATTACAACCTTTTAAGCTAACCTTGGCCATGCCACTCCTGACATATGTAAAAGACCTTTATACTTTCTTTTCTTTACCATCCTGATATTCTAAAGATTGTAAGACTTGACTTTCCTATGCATAAGAAGAAACCTAAAAAAGATAAACTAGGAGGATCTGTGAAAAGGAAGACGCAAGTTGGGAGTCAAACAGATTTAGATTTACATTTGGGCTCTGCCACTTGCTAAAGAGCCTGTCACAACCACTTATTCACACCACACCTCAATTTCCCCCTGCCACTTCTACATAGACTCATTGAGAAATGAGATACTGAATGTAATTCACCTAGTGCAATGGGTTAATATGTCACTTAATGTTCAATTAATAATGTTTTCTCTCCATGTGTGTCATAGAAATAGCCCTGGGAACAGCAGTTGGACTTCTGTCCTTGAGTTAATATGTGAGCTTAGGCTGATTTTACTGCTGCTTATACTTTCCTTTACTTCTTTACCCTTTCCCTGTGGGTCACAATGTGGCCATACTGTCTACTAGGGTTTTTCTCATAGATCCGTTTCATTGGTGCCTTTTGCAACTATGCAGTCTCTGTTAGTAGTGACATTGAATTTTAAAACACAAAGCCAGAATGAACAATTAAATAAACAATGGCTTATTGGGACTAGCTAATTTTTTTTTTTTTTTAATATCTTAGTAGTTTGGTTTCTTAGATAAAACATGCTCTTACTTCCACAGACTTGCAATGAGAACTGGGAGGCAATACTGCCTAGAATCCTGAGGCATCTGAACTTGAATTACTGCTATGGTCTATTAAACTCCCTCTAAAAAAACTTTAATATGTTTCTGCTTCAGAGGCTTGGCCATGTACAAGCATATCACCACACTATTACAATGTCCAAAGAGAAAATTCCTTTACTGAGCTGCAGCAATGGTCTTTCCACAAAGTTTGCAGAGTTTCAACACCTCTAAGAGCAACTTTCTCCTACAGTGTTTCTCCAAACATAAGACCGGGTCTTAGATTAATTTTTGCTCCAAAAGACACATTAGGGCTCATGTTCAGGAGATGTCATCCTGAAAAATCATCCTAGGGCTTATTTTCCGGTTAGGTCTTATTTTCGGGGAAACATGGTAAGTGAAACAAATGCCCTCTTTGCACTGTTTCCTTCGCAGGTGATTCAAGCTGCAAGGTAGAAGACTAGGACTCAAATGCTGGAAAACAGGAAAGTAAACTATGTCATTTCTCTAAGTTTTAGTTAAAAAATGTGCTCATCAGGAGCAGAGTTAAAAATAATAGTCCAAACAATAATTTGCAAAAGCACACGGTTTTGCCAGCTGCTCCTGTTCAGCATCTGGTTCCATTATATTCTTTCCTCCATTCAATTTGAAGCATTTCTATGCTTCAGATCTTCTTCGGCATATCATCACTCAGCTCTAATACATAAAACACAGGAATTCATATTGAAAATGATGTGCACAATAACATTTAGCCCCTAGACGGGACCTAGGAAAGCAGTTGAAGTTTGTAATGTAGCATCAATCAACTTTTAAGTCAGAGACTAAAGGATTCCCCTCTTTTTTCCTCCCCGCCAACACTATTGAGGAATAACTGACAAAGATAATTGTATATATTTAAAGTAAATACGTGATGATTTAACATGCAATGCACTGTGAAATATTAAGGAGAAGATAATTAACACATCCATAACCTCACATTTTTTTGGTGTGTGATAAGAATGCTTAAGATCTACTCTCAATAAATTTCATGTATACAATACTGTGTTATTAACTATAGTTCCAATGCTGTACATTAGAGCCTCAGAACTTCTTATAAATGAAAGTTTGTACTCTTTGACCTGTATCTCCCTATTTCTGCCTCACCCTAAACTTTTCTTATGAGCTATTATTGGTCAGGGAAAACACAGACATAAGTGATGTATATAACCAATTCTATTTAACTTTTATTTAAAAATGTAAGATCTAGTAGAATGTAAGTTGCAATACATTTTTAAAATTCATTTGGATATATGTGTCAAGAATGTTAAACCTGTTCAAAATTTTTTGGTTCAGTAATTTCATTGCTAGGATTTTATTCTGAAGAAGGATGAAGAAAATCATATAGTGCTCAAAACAAAACAAAACAAAACATTTATTCTCCTTAAGGAATACTTTTAATTGTGTAACATAAAAGTGTATGCATTTATATCAATCTGAATGGGAATACATAAAGTGTCAAAGATGATTACCACTGGGTATAGAATTATGGGTGGCTTAATTTCTTGAGGTAGAAATCCAAGGTGACTATAGGTCTCATCTTGTTTGCTTCCAGTCTCTTCTAAATCAGTCTTGTGATGCCCATTGTCAAATGTCTGCTATCAAATGTTTCATATATTTGCCCAGTTTTCTGGTTGTTTAAGGCAGGAAGATAAGTCTAGTTCCAGTTATACTAACATGACCAGAATTGGGAGTTCCTATTTTATATATATCTCTATCTATCTATCTATCTATCTATCTATCTATCTATCTATCTGGGAGTTCCTATATATACATATCTCCCAATTTATATATATATATGTATATATATATATATATATATATATATATATATATCCCAACTTTATATATGTGTGGATATATATACATATATATATGGAACTCCTGTATATACATTTAAAATATATGTTTATATAATATATATTTATATAATATTTATATATAATATATAAAACAGGAACTCCCAATTTATATATATGCATATATATACATATATATGTAAGTATACATATATGTATATTTTTATATATGCATATATATAATATATACATATATGTGCATGTGTATATATATATAATTTTCAAAATTGTCTGTCAGTTACATGAAATAATTTTATAACTGAAAAATGTACTATTGGTCATTCGGAATTTGACCCAAAGTGAAGATGACACCATAAGCTAATTTTGAGGTGAGATATCACACATTTTATTTCTCCTATTGTTAAACATCAGCAATTTTGACCTCGTATACATATGTTTTTAAATTCTATACAACTGCAATAGTTTGAAAAACTTTTTTAGCCATACTTACCATTGTGGTTAAAATAATTATTGCCTGTTTTCTGTTCCTATCTCAATAATACTATTCTTCATGGCTGTAGCACTAGTTTTTATTTGTGGAGTTATGAAAAATGCAGGCTGGGCACCGAAGCAGAAAAAGAATGCTGTCTTGGAAATCAAATCCCCAGTGTATAGAGGAATCGTCTCAAAATCATGCAGCAGATTTCAGTACAATTCACAGCTACTGACATTTTATAGACCAGGAAGCTCCAAGCTTAACTAGCATAGAGAAAGTAATGCATTCCCTTCCTTTTGTAGAAAGCGTCATATAATATATCTTTGAAGACAGGGTTGAGATTAGCACCATATTCTTCTATGGATAAATATGGGAGTTTGGTTTCTGAGGCTGTGGCATAGTTTACAGGAAATAAATTCACATAATGGTAAAACAAAATGTGACTTGTAGAGAAAAAAACATGGGTAGTGTGTATTTCAGTTCTACGCACTATAGTGTGCTGATTTACAGAGATGGTTGCTGAGTACCTTATACTCAGCAAACTCATATTTCCTGTCCTAGAGTGTGCCTGATCCTCCAATGGTGAGGGATTTTTTCGGGAAGATGATAAGGGTACAAAACACATACATTCATTTGAAGTGTGAGTGGTGTTTAATGACAGAGGGATAACAACTGAATGCATCAGGTTTAATGTTATCTACCTCATCCCCTTGGCTCCCTGTCTTGTGATTTCTGCCTTCATAAACTCAGCTCAATTTTTTATTTCTGCACAATAAAGTTTGTCTCAATAAAATTAGTTCCTGCAATTAGCTTTCTCAGCAATGATGAGCCAGCAGTTATGTGGTGATTTTAAAATAATAGCTGAAAGTGTGGTATCAGCTAATGCATCTTTTCAAAGGTGCTAGTCTGTGTAGATCCTTAACTAGCTTATCAGATTAGTGGATACATCTCTGCAGATTTCTAGAGCCCAGATTGATTTACCACTCAAATAGGCATAGGTACATTACCTTGTTTTACACAATAAGTAGCATTTATGGAACATTTATTATGTGGCAGGCATTATACTAATGTTTTACATACACTCTACCTTTCTACCACAAAACCTTTCAAATAGTCACAAAACCAAACTTACATGAGACTGTGAGAAGACATTGTATGCTCTTTCAGCTAGGAGTGTGGGTAGCATACCTTATACGATTGAACTGATAGCCACGCTGACAGGGGAGCAGGTGAGTGGTACACAGCTTCTACTCCAACCTCAAGTAATTCTGAAACCATCTTGAAAATCAATATTATTTGGTCAAGTCGAAGAACAAATTTCTTTCTTCTTCCCTCTTGTTTCCTGCTATCATCTTTAAACCAAAAAGTTAACTTTTGAAAAGTTAAATGACCCTCTACTTTTAGGAGAAAGAGGGTCAGTTCTCTTGGTGGAACACTCAGGGTGCTCCATGTTACAATCTGCATTTGGCCCTTTTTTATGTTATTTCCATTGATAGCCAAACAGCTAATAAAAAATGAGAAGTTAAATTCAATTTCATTTATCAAACAGAGCCTAAATATAAGAAATGCAATTTACTGGGTTAGAACATAAAAATAAATAAAATGCAAACTGCGTCCTCAGTATGCTTCTAATTAGGCAGATGGTAGCAGTAGGGTGCAATATAAAACTAATTATAATTTAAAGACAAATGTAAGAAAAAGTTATACACATGGGTTCAGAAAAGAGAAATAAAAATACAAAAATCTTTTTGTTGAATTAGGAAGCTCTTTAAAATTGCATTTGGAATGAAACTTACAGTTAACATATTAAGTTAACTTGTGGAGCCCATGAAGGAAAGTATATCAGATGAAAAAAATGATGTGAACAAATGCACAGAGATAGGAAAGTGGAAGATGTTTTCTATTGACTTAGAAGCTTTCAAAGAGTTCATTATTCAAATGACTATATCAACAGCCACATGTTTTCAGATTTACATTATATGTTTTAAATCTATTCTGATTGATTTACCTTGTTTTCTATTATTAATCCTTCTAGTTAGTCCTAACTAATTAGTCCCAACTTGACAGATACACTCAACAAATTGATCAAGTTGAGAATATTTCTTATCATTGTTGAGTTTTTGTTTAAAGTGTTCTGTATACGAGGCCCTACATTTGTTGTATTTATGTAAATAACACACATGATACAACTATAGGTCCTGAACCAGGAAAATCACAGTAAATACAACCAGTATTTATCAGACTACCAAACCACATTTTTCTGCTCTACTCTCAATTATGGTGATACTTATTACACACTCAAAACTAGCCCTGAACCACTAAACAATGGTATATAGATAAAGCCTACAAAGTTATTTGAAAGGTATGAGTTAATTAAATGGCAGTGATCACCAAAAAAAGTGCACTTTAAAATATCATGTTTAAATCTACAAATACTGAGAGTGTGCAAGGTTACTTTTAGTAACTCTCAAAACCAAAACAGCTTCTACACTTAAGGTTTTGGTGCACAAAAATAATAATAATAAAAAGGACAAAAAACTAGAATTTCACTCATATAGGGGATATAAAACAAAAATAAATGAACAAACAAAACAAACATTCACAAACAAAAAACTAAACTCATAGATACAGAAAACAGAAAGGTACTAGAGTGGAAGGGGGTGGGAGCAGGACAAAGAGGGTAAAGGGGGTAAAATACATGGTGACAGAAGGAGACTAACCTTTGGATGGTAAATATACAATAGAGTAAACAGATGTCATAGTATGAAGTTGTACACCTGAACTTTATATAAAGTTATTAACCACTGATAACCCAATAAATTTAATATATATATTTTTTAAAAGCTGACCTTCATAGACAGTAAATATTCACTGTTTAAGAATGCATTGATGGACACGTCATCAAAATGACGGCATGAGGTGAGCCTCTGTAAAGCTCCCCTGGAATTTACAACTAATTGAACAACAATAACTCCACAAAGGACTTCCTGCACAGCACACAAGCAAGACAAAGAGGCCCACTACTGAATTCACCTAAAGGTGGGAAAATCGCGAGTAGAGGAGGGGGTAGGGGTGAGGTGAGGAGACGGAGTCGCGTACCCTCGCGCGCAGGTGGCAGACCTAACACAGCACTCCGAGCTCGCTGCATCCCGGAACTACCACAGCTGCGGGAGAGGGAAGAACTTGGACTGCTAGGGCTCCACTTATGGTCCACAGGGCTGAGGGGGCAGCATATAACATGGCTGAATCCAACGCTCATGGCAGAGACCTCGAAGAAAAGACTGAGGGAAGAAGGCTGAAAACAGTGGTTTAAGCCCTCACTGCCGAGCAGAGACCAGAAGCCTTAGGCACTGAGACTAGCCGACCCCTCCCTACCCTCCCAGAGCTCATCCTACCCTCACCTGCCCTGTGCTAGAAGCGGAACAGTAGCAGAGTCAGATCAAAAGAACAGAATATTTGCTGTTCTGAGAACTGTGGACCACAGACACAGATTCGCAGCCCAACTAGTTCTGGCAAAGGGGAGGGAGCTGTGGAAGTGGGACCAGCTGTGGTGATGGTCGCCGCCATTGCTCTGGGCCACCTCTCACAACTCACCCCACCCGTGGCCCCACCTAACTGGGTGGAACCCTGCAGGAGTAAACAAAACTGCTGAAACATACAGGCTCTGAATCTGGTGCAGAAAGAGCTTTGGAACTTCAAAAGCTCTCTGCATCCCTACAGGGATGTGGCACCCTATGACCCAGGCAAACTGTTAACAGAGGAGAAGCCCATCTCCCAGGGAATACCCCCATTGTGTGAGAAGCTGGAATAGTGCAGAGAAAACATAGAACTATTGTGTGAGAGAGGAAAAAAAAAATGCTGCAGTCAGAGAGAAAATAAAACATTCTACCAACAAGTGTTGGAAAACAAAAGAAAGACCTCTTCCTATCAACCTGTTGCAGAAACCACTCCTGTTGATGTCTAGGAAGAGAAATAATAACTGAGTAATTGCATGAATAACCAAGGCAACAAGATAGCTCAGAAAGAAAGTGAAAAGACTCCAGAAAAAGAAACATAAAGATATGGAAATATGTGAATTAAATAACAGAGAATTCAAGATTGCAGTTCTGGAAAAAACTCAGATGCAAGAAAACACAGAAAGGCAATTTAATGAACTCAGAAACGCAATCAAAGAACAAATGAGCATTTTATGAAAGAGATTGAAATTTTAAAAAAGAACCAAATGGAATTTCTGGAGATTAAGAACTCAATAGAAGAAATTAAGAATGAAATAACAAGCTTAGGTAGTAGAGTTGACCAGAGGGAGGAAAGAATTAGTGACATCAAAGATAGAAACCTGAAAATAACACAGATGAAAGAAGAAAGAGACTTGAGACTTAAAAGAAATGAAAGAACTCTACAAGAACTTTCTGACTCTATCAGAAAGAGAATATAAGAATAATTGGCATACCAGAAGGAGAAGAAAGAGAGAAGGGAACAGAGAATATATTCAAACAAATTGTTGATGAGAACTTCCCAAACTTGTGGACAGAACTGGATCCTCGAATCCAAGAAGTAAATAGAACACATAAATACCTCAATCCCAACAGGCCTTCTCCAAGGCACATTGTATTGAAGCTGTCTAAAATCAATGACAAAGAAAGAATCCTCAAGGCAGCCAGGGAAAAGAAGACGGTAAACTACAAAGGAAAGCCCATTAGATCATCATCAGATTTTTCAGCAGAAACTCTACAAGCCAGGAGGGAGTGGAACCAAATATTTAAACTATTGAAATAGAGAAATTATGAGCCAAGAATAATATATCCAGCAAATATCCTTTAGAAATGAAGGAGGAATAAAGACCTTTGCAGACATACAGAAGTTGAGGGAATTTTCTAATACACGACCTGCACTACAAGAAATACTAAAGGAGGCTATACAACCATCATCAACAGGGATAATTTGTGGCAACAAAAAAAGGGGGAGAGTGAGGCCTGAACCGGAATATGGGAATGGAGAAAATAAGTGTGCTGAAGAAAACGGAATACTCTAAATATCAAACATTTTTTTACATAAACTTAAGGGTAACCACTCAAAAAAAATCCAGAACTGAAATATATACCGTAATAAAAGAAGAAACAGAGGGAAACATCATAGAATACCACCACTCAGAAATGATAGACAACAACAAAAAGGCAAAGAAACAATGGAGACACAACCTTACCAGAAAACTAAAGATAAAATGACAGGAAATCCTCACATATCAATAATCACCCTAAATGTAAATGGATTGAACTCACCAATAAAAAGGCACAGAGTAGCAGATTGTATCAAAAAACTAAACCCAACCATATGCTCTCTACAAGAGACACATCTCAGCTACAAGGTCAAGCATAGACTCAAAGTGAAAGGGTGGAAATTGACACTCCAAGCAAATGGTACCCAGAGAAAATCAGGTATAGCCATAATGATATCAGATGAAACAAACTTCAGGGTGAAAAAGATAACAAGAGACAAAGATGTACATTTCATAATGGTAAAGGGGACTATACAAGAAGAAGACATAGCAGTCATCAATATTTATGCCCCAATCAGGGAGCACAGAAACATATCAAGCAACTACTAACAGAACTAAAAGGAGAAATTGACCAAAGCACAATTATACTAGAGAACTGAAATACATCACTGACAGCTATGGATAGATCATCCAAACAGAAAATAAATAACGAAATAGCAACCCTAAATGACACATTAGATGAAATGGACATCTAATTGACATATAATAATTGACATATATAGAGCACTTCATCCTAAAACATCAGACTATACATTCTTTTCGAGTGTACATGGAACATTCTCAAGGATAGACCATATATTGGGACAGAAAATCAGCTTCAGCAAATTTAAGAAGATTGAAATCATACCAAGCATATTCTCTGATCACAAGGCTTTGAAATTGGAGTCAACTGTGAAAAGAAAGCAGGAAAAAGCACAAATACATGGAGATTAAACAACATACTTTTAAAGAACAACTGGGTCAAAGAAGAAATTAGAGGAGATCAAAAGATATATAGAAACAAATGACGATGAAAATACATCCTACCAAAATTTTTGGGATGCAGTGAAAGCAGTTTAAAAGGGAAATTTATATCATTACAGGCCTATCTCAAGAAACAAGAAAAATCCCAAATAAATAACCTCATGTTACGCCTTAAAGAACTAGAAAAAGAAGAACAAGTGAAACCCAAGTTCAGCAGAAGAAAGGAAATAACAAAAATCAGAGCAGAACTAAATGAAATTAAGAACAAAAAGACAATAGAAAAATTAATGTGACAAAGAGCTGGTTCTTTGAAAAGATTAACAAAATGGATAAACCCTTGTCTAGACGCATTAAAATAAAAAGAGAAAAGACACTAATTAACAAAATCAGAAATGAAAAAGGGGAAGTTATCACGGACACCACAGAAATACAAAGGATCATCCAAGATTACTATTAATGACAATATGCCACCAAATTCAATAACCTAGAAGAAATTGATAAGTTCTTAGAAACATATAGCCTTCCAAGGCTGAACCATGAAGAACTGGAAAATCTAACCAGACTGATCACCAGTAATGAAATTGAATCAGTCATCCAAAACTTTCCCAAAATCAAAAGTCTTGGACAAGACGACTTCACTAGTGAATTCTACCAAATCTTCAAAGAGGATCTAATACCAATCCTGCTCAAACTTCCAAAAAATTGAAAAAGACACAGTACACCCTAACTCATTTTATGAGGCCAACATTACCCTGATACCAAAACCTGGTAAGGACAACACAAAAAAAGAAAACTACAGACCAATATCTTTGATGAATACACATGCAAAAATCCTAAACAAAATTCTAGCAAATCGAATACAACAATGCATTAAAAAGATTATTCATCACGACCAAGTGGGGTTCATCCCCGGGGCACAAGGATGGTTCAACATCCGTAAATCCATTAATGTGATACATGACATAAACAAAATAAAGGACAAAAATCATATGATTATATCATTGATGCAGAAAAAGCATTTGACAAGATACAGCATCTATTTATGATTAAAATATTTAATAAAATAGGTATAGAAGGAAAATACCTTAACATAATAAAGGCCATATATGACAATCCCTCAGCTAATCTCATAATTAATGGTGAAAAACTGAAGCTCTACGTTCAGGAACACGACAGGGACATACACATGGCAAATAGACATATGAAAAAATGCTCAACATCACTAATCATCAGAGAAATGCAAATCAAAACCACAATGAGATACCACCTCACCCCAGTCAGAATGGCTATCATCAACAAGACAAATAGTAACAAGTGTTGGAGAGACTGTGGAGAAAAAGGAACCCTCATACACTGTTGGTGGGAATGCAGACTGGTGCAGCCTTTATGGAAGGCAGTGTGGAGTTTCCTCAAAAAATTACGAATAGAATTACCATATGACCCAACAATCCCTCTCCTGGGTGTCTACCCAAAAAATTTGAAAACATTTATACATAAAGACACGTGTGTGCCAATGTTCATTGCAGCTTTGTTTACGGTGGCCAATACATGGAAACAACCATGATGTACTTCGATAGATGAATGGACCAAGAAGTTGTGGTATATATACACAATGGAATACTATTCGGAGGTAAGAAAAGATGATATAGGAACATTTGTGACAACGTGGATGGATCTTGAGAGTATAATGGTAAGCAAAATAAGTCAGAGAGAAAAAGCAGAGAACCCTATGATTTCAGTGATATGTGGTATATAAACCAAAAACAAAAAAAGAACAAGACAAACAAATGAAAAACAAAAACTCAGACACAGACAATAGTTTAGTGGTTACCAGAGGGGGTTGGGGGGAGTGAGATAAGGGTAAGAGGGATCAAATATATGGTGATGGAAGGTGAACTGACTCTGGGTGGTGAATACGCAATGGAATTTATAGATGATGTAATACAGAATTGTACACCTGAAATCTATGTAATTTCACTAACAATTGTCACCCCAATAAATTAAAAAAAAAGAATGCATTGATGGTTTCGATATTATATTATAGGTAGACAACATATTATATTTGGGGGAAAGTAGGTGAAGGGTATCAGGCAGCTCTCAATACGACTTTGCAATATTCTGTACATCTACAATTATCTCAAAAGACAAAAAAAGAAAGAAAAAAAAAGGATTTCCAGTCAAGATGGCAGAGTAAGTAAATGCTGTGTTGGTATCCTTTCACGACCACATCAAAATTACAACTAAATTACAGAACAATCTTCATTGAGAGTTACCTGAAGTCTGATTGAACCAAAGTCGTGCAAATAAGGACATATAGAAGAAGGCACCTCAAAACTGGTAGGAAGAGCAGAGATCAGGAACAGGCTGGTCCCACACCTGCATGGGACCATTAAAAATCAGGAGGGATATCTCAGCTGCAGAGTCCCCTACTGAGAAGTGAAGGGTCCCAGCCCCACACCAGGCTCCCCAGCCCAGGGTTTCAGTGCCAGATAGAGAAGTATCCATAACTTCTGGTTGTGAAAACCAACTTTGTGCCTGAGTGAGACAGAGCAGCTGGAGTCCCAGGAGTTCCTCTTTAGGAGCCTGTGCATGTACTTACTTGCTGATGGACTCAATCTCTCTGAGCTCTGGTGCTGGGGTAGCAGCTCCAAGGTGCCAGGGACATACGTGGAAGATCTGAATTATCTAGCTTCAGAGAGAGAGCTGGAGGGGCACCTTTCTCCTTGACAAAGGAGCTGGCACAAGCTATTGTTTCCCTGTTGAGCTCTCCCCTCTCCAAGCTTGCAGATGCAGTTGGCTGATATATTTGAGTTACTACTGTGTTTCCCCAAACGTAAGACTAGGTCTTATATTAATTATTTCTGCAAAAGGTGCATTAGGACTTATGTTCAGGGTACGTCATCGGGAAAAATAATGCTAGGGCTTAGCATTTTCTGGTTAGTTCTTATTTTCGGGAAAACACAACCTGGCTAACACCATTCATTTGCCCTCCCCTGGTGATTCTGACACCCTGCTCCACTCAACTTTTGGGCACACCCAAGTCACTTCCAGTGGCTTTTGATACACATGGTTTGACTTAGCTCACACTGTAGACTTTCCTAAAATTTCTCAAAGGTTCACAAAACCAAACAAGCAGCATCTGGTTTTGGTGTGTCCTGTACCTCTGGCTGAGCAGCCCTAAGTCCAGAACTATAGACAGCAGGCCTTGGTTCATGGCTTGGTCCTTCAAGGCAACTCAAGCATACTGCCAGCAGCAATCAATTGCTGATTGCTTTGTGGCTTATGCCAGGTGGCCCAGCACGGCACAGGCTGCAGCTGAACTTAGCCAGCAGTGGGTCCCCTCCCAAAAGGCCCCAGTGGGCAGCTACAAGATGATACACCCAAAGGGCAGACTGAGCAGGCATGAGAGCCCTGATAATGCAAATCCAGTTCTGTAGGTTCAGCCCCAGCACCACAACTCCTCCAATGTAGTCACGGCCAGTCCTCACAACCAATGAGCCCAAGAATCAATCCTTCCCATTAGTGTGCAAACAGCAACCAAAGCTCAACTACAAAAGGTGGCCACACCTAACCTACACAACAGACACACCAGGAGCACTTGCCTCTGATGAACAGGGAGATTCCACCACTGGGGCCCACAGGACATCTATTACCTAAGGCCACTCTACTGAGACTGGGAGACATAGCAGCCCTGCCTAATACATAGAAACAAACACAGTAAGGCAGCCAAAATCAGGATACAAAGAAACATGTTCCAAGTAAAATAACAGAACCAATTTCCAGAAAAAAAAGTAAACAAAATGGAGACAAGCAATCTACCAGACATAGAGTTCAAAACAGTGGTTATAAAGATGCTCAGTGACCTCAGGGAGAAATTTAACACAGAGATAGGAAACACAAAAATGGAG
This sequence comes from Rhinolophus hipposideros, assembly GCF_964194185.1. Classification (NCBI taxonomy): domain Eukaryota; kingdom Metazoa; phylum Chordata; class Mammalia; order Chiroptera; family Rhinolophidae; genus Rhinolophus; species Rhinolophus hipposideros. The sequence continues at coordinate 12,462,389 of NC_138057.1, read as the reverse complement.
ACAGAAAACATGACAAAAAAAATAACCAGTCAGAAATAAAGAATGCAATAACAAAAATGAAGAATACATTAGAGGGATTCAATAATAGATTAGATGGAACAGAGGACTGAATCAGCAGTTTAGAAGATAAGGTAGCAGAAAACACCCCTCAGAACAGGAAAAAGAAAAAATAATTCAAAAAATGGAAGATAGTTTAACATCTAGCATACTAACATTCACATCATAGGGATAACAGAAGGAGAAGAGCAAGAGCAAGGAATTGAGAACCTACTCGAAGAAATAATGATGGAAAATTTCCCTAACCTGGCAAAGGAAATAGATATAGAACACCAGGAAGCACAGAGTGACTTATTTGTTATATACCTGGAACCAAAAATGATGAACCCAAACAGGCCCACACCAAGACACATCATACTTAAAACACCAAATGTTAAACACAAGGAGAAAAATCTTAAACGCAGTGAGAGAAAAGCAGTTGGTTACTGACAAGGGAGCTCCCATAAGATTGTCAGCTGATTTCTCAACAGGAACTTTGCAGGTGGAAAGGGACTGCCAGGAAATATTCAAAGTTATGAATTGTGAGGATCTACAACAAAGGATCTACACCCAGCAAAGTTATCATCTAGAATTGAAGGACTAATAAACAGCTTCACAGACAAGAAAAAGTTAAAGGAAGTCATCACCTCCAAACCAGTATTACAAACAATGATAGAGGTACTTCTTTAAGAAGAACAAGAAGCAAAAGTCACAAACATGAATATAATGCAAGAATTATATTATCTAGCAACACTTACTTTCAATGTAAATGGATTAAATGATCCGATCAAAAGAAATAGGGTAGCTGAATGATAGAAAAACAAGATCCACACATATGCTGCCTATAAGAGACTCACTTCAGAATGAAAGAAGCACAGAGACTGAACGTAAAGGTTTGGAAAAAGATATTTCATGAAAATGGAAACAAAAACAAACAAACAAACAAACAAAAGCTGGGGCAACAATACTTATACCAGACTAACAGACTTTTTGATAAATGATGTAATAAAACACAAAGAAGGACCCAGTAAACCTACTTTTGGGTATTTATCCGAAGAATCCCAAGGTGCTACTTTGAGGGAATGTGTGCACCCATATGTTCATTGCAGCATTATTTATAGTAGCCAAGATATGAAGACAGCTTGGGTGTCCCTAAACGAATGGATGGATGAAGAAGAGGTAGCACATATATACAAAGGAATATTACTCAGCCATTAAGAATGAATGAAATCTTGCCATCTGCAACAACATGGATGGACCTAGAGGGTATTCTGATGAGTGGAGTAAGTTAAACACAGAAAGGCAAGTGTTCTATTATTTTACTTATAAGCAGAATCTAAAGAAAAAAATACAAAAAAAAGAAACGAACAAACTTGTAGATACAGAGAGCATTTTGATGGTTGCCAGCTAGGAGGGTGAGTGGAGTAGTGGGTGAAATAGGGGAAGGGATTAAGAAGTACAAATTGGTTGTTATGCAGTAGTCATAAAGATGAAGGGTATATAATAATGAATATACATAGTCAATAATATTATAATAGCTATGTATGGTATCAGATGGGTACTAAATTTACTGGGGTGATAGATAGGAGGGGGGTTAGGGGGTAGGGTGGAAAAGGTGCAGGGATTAAGAAATACAAATAGGCAGTTACAAAATAGTCATGGGGATGTAAAGTATAGCATAGGGAGTATAGCCAATAATATTGTAATAACTATGTATGGTGCCAGGTGGGTTCTAGACTAGTCAGGGAGATCACTTCTTAAATTATATAAATGTCTAACCACTATGCTGTATACCTGAAATTAATATAAAATAATATTGAATGCCAACTGTAATCGAAAAATTAAAATGGGGGGATGGTGCGGGGGTAAGGGTTCAAATTTCCAGGTGTATAACAAATAAGTCATCGGGATATAATGTATAGCATAGGGAATATAGTCAATATTGTGACAGCATGGTACGGTGTCAGATTGTTGCTGGACTTATCATGGTGATCACTTCATTAGGTATATAAATGTGAATAACTATGGTGTACACCTGAAAGTAATATAATATTGTATGTTAGCTATATTTTAATGAAAATCCTTTCTTTTAATGTTAAAAAATGCAGTGCTGATCCTCCAGAGATCAGTGTTAAATTTAACTAAAGAAAAAAGATTGTGTTTAAAGAAAGAAATAAAATTCCACAAATGTTCTTCTCTCACCTGTTCACTGATAAAACATGGTAGGTTGTGAAAACACAATCTGGTTGTGATACAGGCCAAAACACTGATTCCTTTTGTTCCCTCTGCTTGAGTGTATCATTTGAACTGCTTACTACACATCCCAAGGGAGAGTTATTTCTTACTAGCTTCATTCCTAGACCAGAATCCTATGAACACTGGTTACTTTTATTCCTCAAGAGAATGCCCTGGCATTCTCTGAAGAGCTTACCCTCAATGGCAAAGGCAAAATGACTGGCAAAGTCTGGGCTTACGGCCAGATTGCAGAGCTTGAATGGAAAAACAAAGTAACTTCCTAACAACACATAAGTCATTTCCATGAGTTTGACTTTAGAATTCTTCTTGTTTTTTTTTTTTTTGTTGTTTGTTTGTTTTGTTTTGTTTTGTTTTGTTTTTGGCTTCAAAATCCCAGGGTCTATCCTGCTCAATGAAATTGCCAATGTGCCTGCTGGAGAGTACTGATTAGATCTAATTCACATCTCAAAGATGCAATTATGCACATACTGCATTCTGGTCCTCAGTCTAGAGCCTCATTGTAGTCGGAATCATAGAGACACTAGAATTACTAAACACTTCGGAGCCATTACCAAGGCTGGCAGTTTTGTATCTATGCTCTATCAAGCTGGCCTTTCTTACCTCTTCTTTCTAAGTATTTCTTGAAGTTACATCAAGCTTCTGGTGGTTAAGAGCTAATTACTAATGCATGTCACCATTCTAAAAAGTGTATATCCACTTTATATGATACTTGTAACAGGGAAAACTATTAAATTACACTACTCAAATTGTGTTTGCAGAAATGACACAGGATTCCCCTGAACCTTTACCTCATCTTCTTTATGACCAAGAAACATAGTCACTGCTTCAGCTGCCACCTCAGATAGGGGAGAGGTTCAGGGGCAAACACCCTGGCTTCTCCCTTTCCTTTCCCCTCTCATTTCTTGTTGGTGTCTGCCATTAGCTCAGCCAAGTACTACAGTTAATAAATAGATGCATGGATTAATGAATAATATATGTTTATATGATAGAAAATGTTAATATGCACCATTCCGCAATCATTGTACACTTCTGGAAGGACAGAAAAAGCATAACTCATTCCGGGTGTCTGGAAAAACCAGATAAGGAGGTACAAAGAAAGAAGCACAATAAACTGGGAGTCACATCCCCAAATTGCAAATGGTATACCAAAGACCTCTTAATGACATCGTTTTTAAACATTTGAAGCCATGAAATCATAATTTCTACTGAAACAATTTAATAATTAAAAATATATGGTAAAAACCAAGACATGTATATTGGTAGTCCTCCAAACAAATGGTTATTACCACATTTCTGTGCTTCAGTCATGCAGGTGTGTGTGTTTGTGTGTGTGTGTGTGTGTGTGTGTGTGTGTTTCTGCGCACACACACGTGTCTGTTTTCTTATCACATAACCATTTTATTCCTTGTTTCCCTGCTGTTGACCACCTTCAGTATATCTCACCAACTCTGGGTAGATTTGTTAGTTACTGCCTTGGCAATGCTTCTCAAACTCCAGGAAACCTAATTCCACTTCAGTTGATTGTACAGAAACATATATGTTTTTATTACACTATTTTATAAGTGTTACACATTATTTTTAATATATATATATTTATATTACAGAACATGGTATTTTATAATATTTTATATATATAATATTTTAAATTGTGGAAAACAAAGCTCTCCAGAAAAATGCAGAAAAACAAACATGTACCATGTTTCCCTGAAAATAAGACCAGGTCTTATACCGTATTTCCCTAAAAATAAGACTGGGTCTTACATTAATTTTTGCTCCAAAAGATGCATTAGGGTGTATTTTCAGGAAGTGTCTTATCCTTTCATGTATAACAATCTACATTTATTCAAATATAGTCATGTCATCTTCTCCTAGGACATCGTCATAATGTACTAAATGCATCCGTCTGGCTGATGATCTTAACTAGGGCTGATTTTTGGTGTAGTTCTTATTTTCGGGGAAACACGGTAGATGTTATACTACATTCAGAACAGATTAATTACATTTTACATTATGTCTACAATAAAGTCAGTTTAAAATTCTATTTCAATCTGCTATAGGGGATGTTTTATTATGTGAGAAACAAGACTCTTACTGAAAGGGTGTAGGAAAAAATCCTTCTAGCATTGTCAATTTCTGGCTATTTAAATACATAAGCAATTGAAATAGACTATTTAAGTAATGCTATTGAAAAATAAATGGGGAATGAATACACCAACAATTATAATTTATACAACACGTACTATGTGCCATATTCTTTTTCTTTTGCTGTACAGTGATCATATTTATTTTGATGGGTTAAGTAATGACACCAAAATTACAGAACTACTGAGATTTGGGTTACCATTAATATCATTGTCGTTGTTGTTAGTTTGGATTGGGATAGTAGCAGAGAAACTTGGAATTACTTCAGCAATTATAAAACCAACATCTTTATTTTACTAGTAGGCAACTGAGGTCTAAATAAAATTGCATAAAGAATTGTTATGTACTCTATGCAATTGTTCCTATGTATTCATAATCCATGGCTTCTGTATCTACCATTGCCCTTACATACATATGTATACAGAGTGGGCCCCCCAAAAAAGTATACACATTTTAGGAAAGGAAAAAAATGTATTAATTGTAATACTAAATATATATTAATAACAAAGGATGAATACAAGTCACGTTTGACTTCTGCAATTACAAGAGTTGCTCAAAGTGGTTACCATCAGCATCCAGACCCTTCTGTTTATGGCAAACCTCTGCTTGAGCATAGATAACATCGCTTAAAATGTGTATACATTTTTTTGGCACCCTCGGTACATACTGGCCCACTAGGAGTCCTCTTTCCATCATGAGACTTTTATTCCTTTTTGACCTTAATTTAAGTTGCTTCTCAACTCAGCAAACATTTGTTAACAAGCACCTATCACAAAATGCTGGGAATGGTTCTAAGACATGGAGATACATTGGTGAACAAATAGAACCCCGTAGAACAGCATTAACATCACAGCTAGAAGAAAATATAGATGACTTAATTTCATATATATATATATATGAATATATAAATTCATAAGACACTGTGAAAATTGCTGCATTTATTGGGAAATATAGGATGATGAGCAGAAACATGGGAAGGAAACCTATATTGTTCTTGGGAAGTAAGAAACATTATTGGAGGAAGTGCGTAAAATGTTAATAGGAAGGGAGAAATTTGATACTTTTAAACTTTTGAGTCATCCTTAGGTAAGGATGTCAACCTGAAGCACACAGGTTGCCATCTCCCCAAATCCCGCCTGATACTCACAGCAGACCTCACTGGTGAATGACAACAGAATACTGGGCTTTGTTCAGACTTAGTATCACGATCCTTCTTGAGATACTTCTCTGGGCAGCTACTAATATAAACTGTTGGTGTCTCATGAAATGGAACCTTTTGGTTCCAGGGATTAATCCATTCAACAAATGTTTTAAACATTTGCTACGTGCCGGGATTTTTCTAATTATTAAAGATGAAGAGATACTAACAGAGATACTAACAGGGGCCAAGCAGTCCTAGAGATCATAGGTTTAGTGAACAGACTTAGAGTCTAGCAGGGCACAGAATGGCACAAAAAGTTCAAAATGTCGTGTTACAGGAGAGAGACAAGAAAATAACTATATTCAAAGATAGGAAAAACATGTCACAGAAAGTGATCTGTGAGTGGTGTCTTAAAGGATGAATGAGAACTAACCAAGCAGACCAGAAGATAAAAGCACAAAACACGCACAATGCACTGACTTATTTAATCACATAGCAAGTGGAAGGAAGTGTTAAAAATTTACAATGGGAAAAGAATGGACTGTGTTGGGTGGGAGAGAGCAATATAAAGAAAGGTAGAAAGGAAATGTCCTGACTCAATCATCACACACAGACACACACATCCTGTGTATGGGGAAACTGCAACTACCATGTTTTCCCAAAAATAAGACCAGGTCTTATATTAATTTTTGCTCCATTAGGGCTTATTTTCAGGGTATGTCTTATTTTTTCATGGGCAGCAATCTACATTTATTCAAATACAGTCCTGTCATCTTCTTCTGAAACATCATAAAGTACTAAATGCATCCGTCTGGCTGACAGCTTAACTGGGGCTTATTTTCAGCGTGGGCCTTATTTTGGGGGAAACACAGTATTGGCTTGTGGAGTCAGACAGTTCCTGGGTCCTGCCTACTTACTCTTACTTCATCCAGACCTGGGGATGAATAAGGGGGTGCTCATAGAATGATCAGGGGGAAAAAAAAGAAGCTTTATAAACAGCAATACAAACTGCCTTTATTCAAGAGAATACTGTTCCAAGGCATAAAAAGTAAAACTAACATTCAAGTGTAGTAGGGCCCCCAATATATGAGATTTGCTGCATAAAATCCCTACAAAAACAAAACAAAACAAAACAAAACAAACCAAGGTGATAAATCTCCACATTTTAGAAAGAAATTTTGCATAAAAAAGGCATTAATAATTTGAGATATGAGGTGATTTCTGAGGCAGCAGCTTTCAAAGTGCACTCAAAGAATTGATATGTCTTTCCTGTAGCATGTATATTTTAAAAAGAAAACTATCCATTTGAAAAGACTGGGGTGTTGGTGACAGTCCTGTCCTTGTCGTCTGTTGCACAAATAGGCTTGAGACTTTCCCATGGACCATAGAGATGTAAGACTCCTTCCAACAATAAAATAAGAATACATTTTGCTCTTGTTGGCTTAGCCTAATATATCACTAGGAATGTAATTTCTCTCGAGTGTAGTGCCAGGAAAACAGATATGCCCAAAGCCAGGAACACATCAGGTGTTCAATGAATATTTTTTGAATAAGTAAATAGTTGAATATCTTTTACCTCAACATTTGGACTTATTTTTTTGGTAATAGACACACAGTCCAGAGAAAGCACTTTAAGCTGTTATTATTCTATCAGGTTAGTGTGATTAAGTTTTGTACTGTTTCTTAGAGCGTGATTTGATAAGGAGAGAGAGGGCTCTGGACAAGAATGAAAGGGAGGCACACTGAAACAAGCGGGGCGGGACTGCCTGTAGCTCTCCCTCTCCTAGTAAAAGCACATGCACAAACATTAACATCAAAATCTAACTCTATGTTTATGAAATTGCTTTTTTTAACTGAGCAAATATTCAATATCTTAATGAGCACCTAAACTCATTCTAGGTTGTATGATCGATGCTATGGAAGGCTTAACACATGCAGCACCATGCCTAATATCTATTATAGACAACTGTAATTTCCCCCCTCATCCTCCTCTTCTAAGCACAGAATGTTGATTTTTCCTTTTGGAACAATTTCTTCTCCACTCTCAAAGAAGTACTGGTGGAATTAATCATTTCTTCTTAAGGGACAGACATGTAGCCTGTAGTCAATCACTATTTTCCATCCCTTTGTCCCAATAACAGATTTTTGATATGTGATGCAAGACTAGCTACGGAGAGATATTAATTCTGGGATTCTGGTTGAAACTATGAGAAAAGAGAAATTAAAATGTGAGCTTATAAGCCTGGAGGTACTGAGGGGACACCCAGCGGGAACAGTGTGCTGCAGAAGACAGCCAGCACTAGACAGCCAAAACAAGACAGATGCTAAGAAATAGTTTCTTATCGCTACCTAAAAGAACCTGGATTAATTCACCACTGAACTTTCTAGCTGTATAACTAAATGCATGCATTTTTCTGCTGTTATTCTATACCTGTTCGATTGTCTGTCATTTATAACCTAAAAGAGACTTTCTATTAGAATAACTGTAATCAAATGCAAAATGTAGTGATTAAAATTAGAAGGATGAATTGGCAAAGAAGAATTGAGGATGTAGAATGATACTCTCCTTGGAAGTTGTCCTGTAAACACATGATATTTGATATTTTTCAATTATGACTACTATCATGATGGGTGTTGGAAAAGTTAACCTGACTCAGAGGACACATTGAAATTAAAGATACTAGAGTGGAAAAGAGCAGAGGGTATTTACACTAGGGGATATAGAGGGAAAATAACACTTTAGATAGTGTATTTTGAAAGGAAGAGGAGGAGATGGGGAAATAGGAACATGGAAACTGAAGCAAGAAAGAATCCCTTAGGATTTGGAACTCATGTTCTGAAATGCACCAACCTTAGCTAAATGAGGTTTAGTTTGTGATCAAAATGATCTAAGTTAAACCGCAAAATATTCTGACAAAGAAAGCACTATTCTATAGGGATAAAAGTAACAAACCACAAAGAAAGGTACCAAAATATTGTCTTTAATGCAATCCTATTCAGATGATTATATTTCAAAGAGACTTCAGAGGCTTTACAGAAGTATCTTCTGACACCTTCTCTGCACTGAAATTACATTAAATTAGAGGTATTACAGAGTGTGTATCACTCACATCACCTTCTAAAGAAAACGAACTCCAAGAAAATCACCATTTCCCACTGCTAAAGCTGACTGTACAAGGAGAGGATTTCTAACTCAAGGTCACCCAACACATGAATGAGTAGTTAACTTTTGCTTCTTGACTAAAAGACTTGCACTTAGCAGGAAAATCAAATAATCAAATGTGGTTTCACATATATTTGAAGTGGGCAATATAATGGAAATTGTTCAGTTATTAGTGGGGGTGAAAATAAAAGATACCATAAGAGTTGGGGTAAGAAATTTCACCAAGCCAAAATCATGGTCATGAGTGAGATAGTCATGTGGGAAAGCAAACTATGCATAAGGATTCAAATACAGTTGGTGGTGAAGAAAAATGAAACAAACGTGATTTTTAGCAGCATTATATTAATAGTGAAGCCTAAGAATAGAGATCCATTTTTTCTGCCTGTGCTGTGGAGGTGTTGAGAGCTGTACTCCATCTGCTCTCAGAATGACCCTGCAGTCTCCATTCCAGGCAGGTTTAGGCCTTGTCAGCTCCCATGAAATCCCTTTTCCCATGTGTTCCACTGGTGTTTTCACAACTCCCATTTTCTTGAGCTAGCTGGAGTAAATATCTTTTCCTTACATTTAAACAAGTTTTAATGTATAAACATATTTATTCAGATATATGAACACATATTAGATGTCTTCAATATGCTATAAAGTTCATTAGGAAAAATATGTTTTCCTTTTAGAATAAGAGAAAAATGTGTCTTTGGGAAACCCTGCATTTTAGTAACATATATTCTGCAAAAGAATTTTGCTAAAGTTCTGAGGAGGAACTGGATTTTTAGAGCTGTGTTGGGCATGTTTTATTCCAACTATTGGCTCTACTCACTATGGCCTTTAATATCATCTAAATTCAACCTTGCTGGATTTGATTATGTTTCCAGGCTCAGGGATAACAATATTGTCATATAGTAACAACAACAAAAATAAAGAAAATTGTGTGGAGATTCCTCAAAAAATTAAAAATAGAATTACCATATAACCTAGCAATCCCTCTTGGGTATCTACCCCAAAAATCTGAAAACATTTACCTGTAAAGATATATGTACTCCAATGTTCATTGCAGCTTTATTTATGATGGCTAAGACATGGAAACAACCAAAGTGTCCTTCCATAGATGATTGGATAAAGAACATGTAGTATATGCACACAATGGAATACTATTCTGCCATAAGAAAAAATGAAATAGTGCCAGTTGTGACAACATGTATCTTGAGATGATTATGCTAAGTGAAATAAGTCAGACGGAAAAAGTTGAGAACCATATGATTTCACTGATACGTGCTAAATAACACTGGAAATAATAAAAGAAGAAGACAAACACATGAAAAAACAAAAACTCATAGACACAGACAATAGTTTAGTGGTTACCAGGGGGTGGGAGGGAAAGGGTGGTAAATGAGGATAAAAGGGATCAAATATATGGTGATGGACGGAGAACTGGCTCTGAGTGGTGAACACACAAATATAGATGATGTATTACAGAATTGTACACCTGAAACCTATGTAACTTTACTAACAATTGTCATCCCAATAAATGTTAATTAAAAAAAAGAAGAAAATTGAATTTGAAACAAACATTCCAACTACTTTTAAGGTCCTTTGTTTAAGAGTTATTTACAATGATTAAAGCAGATATATTTTAATGTATGCATGAATTGTGACTGGTCTTGAGTGACTCTTCCTATATTGTCACAACATAGTCAGAATCTACTATCAAAATTCCATAATCAGAAAACCCATTGCATAATGGGAAGCCTAGACATGATTAAAGAAGGTAGAAGTGGGACAAAGGGATATGACAAGAGGTCTCTGCCCATATGTTTATTATACTGGTGTAAAATACAGCATATATGACATATATAGACTTGTTATCTTTTGACAGATATAAAATAGTTAATGTGACCAGTAGAATATAACACCATTTAAAGTATTGTTGAATTCATGGCAGAATTTTTGTCCTGAGGTGCTTTCCCAAACAAACATTACTGAAAGTTATACCTACTAATACATATGTATATAATAATCAAATTAATGAAAACTCACTAATCTTGAGAGGAAATATTCAACATTTCAAAAGGCTTCCTGATCTTTGAAAAGGAAGACACGTTGCTGTAAGCTCTAAGAGAATAGACATTTGTTTAAAACCAAGAAGATTTTAAATTAGGGATCAATTTGAAGGTAGCACGCCTTTGTAAAACCTGTTAAATTAATTTTAGTATCTGTTGGTTTGATTAAAAACCCTGAGAATCAATCTTGCCAACAAATAACACACCTATATTCCCTATTACATAGTGGTAAAACCTAGCTCCTACTAGGTTTATACCTGATCCTTCAATTCAGTGTTTTTCAGCTATGCTTGGTTCATTGATGGGAGAAAAGGGGACTGAATTACAGTCACTGTAGTGAGAACTGGTTATAACCCAGTACCTGTCTTATCTATGAGAGCCCAGAGTGATTAACCACTATGGTTCATAAGTAGGTCATTCATATAAACATAATTCATCATTTTAATGACGATGAAGAAAAGGATGTGAGGTACCTTTACCCCATAGTCAAGCACACAGCATGGGAAAAAAATCAAGCTCGAAGCCAAAACAAAATCCAATTGTGCAATTGTTTCTTTCTTCCAGTACGGTACCTGGACATACTAACAGTAGCAACTTGGTAGGAGGGAAGACGCCCAATCATTTCACTGTCACTAACTTCATATTTACTACATAGCTCCAGGTCAGTAAAGAACATGGTATACCGTCCATCGTTAGAGACCAAAGACTTCATTAGAAAGTAACCCTCTACACTGATCATGTGAGGAGATGGGTTGCCAGGACAAAATAAGAAATGATAATTGTTATGTAGGAAGACATAGTGAGTACTATGAGTATTTTATAAGAGCTAGGTAGCCTCATCTAGTGAAAATAATGCCTACTATCAGAACACAATCAAGTTCTCAGGCAAGAGTATGAGATGGGGCCAATAAAATAAGGCAGATTTAAGGTGACCTGGAGTGCAGAATGAAGCATGTTCCCAGCCTCATTAGTAACTATCTTGAAAGTAGTGTTCAGACTCGTTAGAGTATGAAACTTAAAAGCTAGACAGACCTGAATTACATATTGGATCTCTCGCTTACTGAATTAATAACCTTAACTATTTATCTTCATTTATATGAGCTTTAGTTTATTAATTTTAAAATGAATTTAATCCTATTTATCACATTCAATTGTTGTCAAGATCAAATTAGAAACTGTAGGTAAATTTCCTAGTTATTTTGAGTGGCACATAGCAGGTTCTTCATAAATGATAGCTATTAGCATTTTGATTTTCTTTGTCAGGGCAATCTTTATGGACAACCAGGGAAGCACCCTTGGACCCTATGCTTACATACTGTCCTCAAAGTGAAAGGTCCATGGAAAAGTTCAGAACTCTGTTTTCATGATATTTAGTGGCTGTAATCACTTTTGAGATTAGAGAAATCAAGCAGAGGTGTTGGGATAGTCATTCTATGTCACACATATCACTGTCAGTGAGGTGGGTGAGTTTGGAGCATTAAATACTATGCAAGTTAAGACTTGCACAATAACGACTTCAAGAACGTAGAGACCTGGGCAAATTGAGAAAGTGGAAGAAAATAATGAATCTTAGACGAGTCAAGCCAGTCTCTAACAAATTTTGATACTAACTGATCCAAATGTGATATGTGCCAACAGAAAAGATCAGGTAGGGAAGAAAAAAAAAAAAAAAGATCCATGCAGTCTAGCCAGGAAAGCCCTCTTTTGTCAAACATTCAGCACTGTTCAAGGGAGAAGATATGGGATTTGGTGAGTCCAGTTACCCACCATGAATTAGGAATAATTTCTTATGAAATATTACCTTTAAACTCTCTGCATACCTTTTTTTATACCATCAAAGTAATTATCTAATAGGCAATTTAGTTCCCTACCTAGTGTCCTACTGGAGAGAGTACTTTCCTCTTGGCAGGGTTTATAAGCAGTCTAGTAATTGGAGGGAATTCTCATTTATAAATTAGTATTTCAGGTTGATGTACCAGGCTTTTGTAAGTTTGAAAAGTGTGAGTTGGGGCAGATGGGTGGCTCAGTTGGTTAGAGCGTGAGCTCTGGGCAACAGGGCTGCCAGTTCGACTCCCACGTGGGTCAGTGAGCTGCGCCCTCTGTAACTGGAATGAACTCAATGAGCTGCCGCTGAGCTCCCTGGTGACCAGATGGCTCAGTTGGTTGGAGCGTGTCCTCTCAACCACAAAGTTGCTGGTTCCACTCCCACAAGGGATGGTGGGCTGCGCCCCTTGCAACTATCAACAGCAACTGGATCTGGAGCTGAACTGTGCCCTCCACAACTAAGATTGAAAGGACAACAACTTGACTTGGATGGAGCTGATGAGTCCTGGGAAAAACACACCACTGTTCCCCAATAAAAAAGTCCTGGAAATGCACACTGTTCCCCAATAAAGTCCTGTTCCCCTTCCCCAATAATCAAATCTTTCAAAAAAATCTTAATAAAAATAAAGTGTGAGTTCATCACTGAATGCACTGAAAACATATGATTTCTGGTTCTGGAAAGCTGAGGGAAACAATTCCAGAATGTAGGGACTCAAAGACCCAACCTTGCCTAGATTATCTTCAGCATTCCTTCTTTATAACTTCTAAAACTGAGAGACGACACCACAGGCATACATTTGTCTCTGAGAGCCTATACCGTTGCTGCTGCTACTACAATTATTGATGCCCAGAATACACAAACACCATGCACATTCAGTCTTTTGATCCCCCTTCCATCTATCACACTCAAAATATCAGGGATGGAGCCTAATACCTCTCATTCCCGTAATAACTTATTGTGGCTGCTCCATTAGGATAATAGTTTCCTTATGTTAACTCCCCACTGAGTAAAATAATATATTATTTCATTTACATATCTGCCTTTTGGAGCTTTAACAGGTGTATTGCCATTTCTTATATTCAGCGAGTTTTTTTGTGAGTGACTGACATAATCACTGTCAATGGTTTAGAATTGTTTCCTGTCTCTGGACATGGTTTTATACATAATGCTGTATAAAATACTTTATTTCATACTAGCTCCCAATGGTAGAAAATGACATGCTTTATTCCTGAATCTATACTTCCATATATTTATTATAAAGAATGTGGCAAGTTATAACATCATTACAAAGGAAATTATAGAGATATACTAAAATTTCATCTTAGTCTCTCAGTAGGTTGTATTTATGTAAAGGTTACTTTGCCCTTCAGGAATTCAAAAATAGCTAGCCTTTCAAGGCTATGCTTGCTTCCTCTAACATCACAATAAACCAAACCTTCCATGGAGTTTGCGATTATGCCATACATTAACTTGATATATTGTCCATTTAACCTTTATTATTATTTCGGCCTGTGTCACCTACTATTGTCAGTGATTCTGTATGAAGTTATTTATTTTGCTTTTTTTTTTCTTTACTGCTTATACAGCTTGTGGTTAATCAACCACAGCAGAGTATTTAAATCAAATGAGACCAAAATGTAGAAACATGTATTCTAAACACAAGGCTTCACAATAGTGGAAATGCAGATATGAAATGCATGCACACAAGACAAGCCAGAGTAAACGGTATCCTGGATTATGCATAAAGCACAAAATTAGATCTGCAAAATTCCACGGTAGGGTGACAGTAATTTGTCATTCTTAAACACGAAGATGGGAAGACTAGTTTCTATGGGAAGGCAAGGAAACTTCCCATCAATTCAGTCTACGTGATGCTTTGTAAAAATCACAAATATAATCCGTTCCACATATAATTCTGCCTGTACAGTTACTCCAAATCTTTTATGAAAGAACACAGCCTCTTTCCTTTATAATTATTTTGACACAAAATTTAAATTAATAAAATTTATAACCATACCTTAGACATTGCCGAGTTATCTCATTTCTCTAAGAAATGGTCAAGGCTTTCTCGTAAGGTTGACATTAATGAAAAGAGTGTTTATTAAGCACCTCATATGGTTCAGGAAATCCAATGAGCCTATTAAAAATCTGAAACATACTATTATTTATACTTTAAGTCCAATGATCATTTAACTATTTCATGAACCAAGCAACTAAATTCTTATGACACGAAGTTTAAAGCTAGTCTCTAAAATGTTATGTTCTTTGACTTAATTTTCCTATACAATCATGTTTTGACAAATTAAAAGGAAAGGAACTGCCTTCTTTCTTATAGTATGGTACACCCCTCAAATCTATGCTATCCTTACTCCATTATCTCAAGCACTCTTGAGATAATTCCTCAATTAAAAATAGAAACAAATATGCGTGTATGTGCATGTATATGTACAGTTATATAGGAAGAATCTACCAAAATTTATTTTCTGTTGGCGGAGTTTCACTAGATTAATCTCTCCCGACTGTCATATCACAGCACCCATAGAAACTAGGGCGGGGTAAAGGAATGTGACTGATTGCGGTCAGAGGCAAATGCCTTGGGGCTTTGTCCACTGCAAGCTCTCCCCTAACACTGTGAAGTAGGGATACTCAACCTTGGCACATTGTGTCCTACTGCACAGCACACCAGCTCAAAAAACCTGTCAGATGTAGGACAAGTTATGTAGTTCTAGCCTTTTTTAACTTGTATATCTGTTTCTTCAGTCAAGCAACGCACACATACTTTTTGAAGTATGTTTAAGACACAGCCAATAGAATTCTTCTGGTAAAAAGCACGCCTACCGCAAATGGGAATCCTAGGAGAAGGAGCACTAACATTGCATCCAAACAGTAATAAGGGTAATATTAGTGAGCAGAAGTAGAAATAGTAGCCAGAGTAATGACTAGTATGTCCCAAAAAGGTTGCTTCCACTCATTACATCTTCCCAATGATTCTAAGATGCAAATTCTAGCTTGTAGAGAAAAAAACTGAAGTTAGAGAGATTAACTAATTTATTATAAGTAGCTCATCCAAGATGTGGCAGAATCTAAAAGAACCAATCTAACACATTTATGGTATTATGCTGCTTCCTAACAATGATGAAAAACATTTGTTTTTCAACACACACACACACACACACACACACACACACACATTAAAAAAGAAGAAAAGAACAACAACAATAAAAAATCTTAAACATATGGCACTACTGATTTTAGTAGTCAAAGCAGATTTATCTGTTCATTTTCTCCCAGTCTGCCCCAATTCCTGCAGAATAGGAAGTAGTTAAGAAATTGTGAAAACTGAAAACTAATCACTGGATTGGGAATGGGAGGCAGAAGAAAATTGAGAGTGGAGAAGAAATAAACGAACAAACCAAGATCAGGATGCACTGCAAAACGTGAAACAGAAAAAGGAAATCTAACGTGGAAGGCCAAAGGAATGGTTGAGAAGGGCTGAGTATCCCCTCAGAAGACAGAGAGCAGTTTCCTGGTATCTTTAGATCTGGTAGCAGGTAAATGGGCAACATGTATATCAAGGTTGAGCCTTTCCAAGTACAACAGGCATGGTGGAGTCTTTGGATGCTGGAAGTTAATTTACTGGCGAAACCCTCGCTAAGTAGCCAGTTGTATTACAAGTCTGACAGAGTGACTTGATAGGCAAATAAGATGAAAATTATGAGGAAACAACTAAAAAAAAAAAGAAAATTGCAGATCCTCTAAATTGCCCTGGACATCATCTAGGATTGACCCTTTCAAAACAAAATATACAGAAATCATTCTAAACTGGTATGAGCGGAATTCTCTCAAAGACTGTAACCCGTGGGCTAGTTTCCCTTTCCTAATCTGAGAGGGGTTGCTTGTTAGCCTGCCATTCAGAGAACACTGCTACAATGTTTGTGGATTAGGCAAATAAGGGTTTTGTTTTTGTTTCTGTTTTTTTCTTACAAGTTCATTTTAAAGGTTTTACTGATACAGGATATATTTGAAAATCATGAGAACCACTCTGACTTGTTCTTTAGCTTGTTCATAATACCTCAATGGGTCACCGTGGACATAACTTGCTCACACAGGATATATTCTTACAGCACTTTATGAACAGGACAGAGCAAAGAGTTTAATAAGCTTAGAGACTGAGTCTACCAGGGCCATGCTCTTAATAAACAGCAGGACAAGACTAGCTTAGACTTGACTGCTTTCTCTGAGTCCCACACTGACCACTATGGGAACCTCTACCAATTCTACCTGCACCACCACGCTCACCAGCAATGATATCAAGAAAGGAAGATGGTAAATGTGTTGTGGGGGGCCAACAACGATGTTCACCAGAGCTCTCTCTAAGGGGTATTGATCCAATTCAGCAGATACCACTCAACACTCCTTGATGTAAAATTATACTTATAGAGAAACTGAGGCCAATGAGAATTTCCATAACTTAATATATTATGTTCTACTAAAACCTCTTTTCAAAAAATTAAAAGGGCTTTATATCATTTTAAGTTTTCTACTCTAAAATACATAATGTGTCCCTTTCCATGTCTTCAAAGCAAATTCATGTATGGTATGCTTTGGATGACCTTGCAGTCTATATGTGTAGGTTTATCCATTTCCAAACAGACACATTCACTCAATTTTCCAATCTCCCCAACCTCTAATAATTTATCATCCCTATATCAAATCCAGTATTTTCTGGTCTATGTTCTTTACTCACAATTTATCTTTTAACTTTTTTATTTTATACGTTTGTAAAATCCACTCTTCTAAGACTACCGGATCCATGCTCAGTCACCTAAACTCAACTTGAATTTTTACTTTAATTAAACTTTCCTTGTACTTTATTATCAATGAACTTCATTTTTAAGATATCATATCTTCTCTTACATGATAATTTCTTCATATGTTCTTCCTCTCTGCTAATTTATAAGTACAGTGGCCTGTTTTATTTTTGTATATTATACCTTTCCCCTCCCACCTTCATCTTCTCAGAATAGATAATATTATTTAGGGTGCCGGTGTTTAATAATAATTTACTGAATTGTGTTCAGTCAATGTCTTTCACATATTATTATTTGTGACTCTTTTTTTTCCATTTATAAAACACCAACAATTGGATTGGCATTTTCTAAAAGTTCAAAAATATTACAAAAGAAAAAGCTTGACACTACTTAAGCCCACATTATCTAAGTTAGTATTATTAATTTTTGTTTGTTTTTGACAGCTTCTATAAGTCTAGTTTAAGGTTCACAGTGCTTCGCTTCTGGGACTCGAAGGAATGAACTGCTACAAGGATAAAGGCAGGTAAGTTTCATGCCATTTACTTGACTATGAACTCTTACTCTCAAATGAGGAGGGAAGAATTCATCCAAAACTATGGCTTGTTGCTTCTTACAGACCTAAAGGAATAATTGAACACAAAATGTGTCTGGTTCTTTAGGCAATGAATTTGGCATTTATCTAGGAAGGCATATTTCTAGTAAAGAAGAAAATAAAAGCAGCAGTTCTTCAGGCAGATTAAAGGTAAGAAGAAAAGAGAGGATAGGAGTGGAGGAAATAGTTGATCCTTTACTTACAAAATCCTTGTGAAACAACAACAACCGTAGTATGTTAGAATTAGGGGCAAAAGCTTCACAGTGAGAACACCAAATCTGAAGATCAAAACATCATATACATTAAATTTAGGGGGGGAATAAATATGCTAATTGAATATATAGATAGATAGATAGATAGATAGATAATAAAACTCAAGATAAAACTTAAGAGGATTATTATATTCTCTACAATTTATAATCAATCTCAAAATTATGGAGATAATTTTAAGAAGATGTTTGACTCTTGAACACAAATATATCTATTATCTACTCTATTGAGCATGTATTAGCCAAATCTCAGTGTCCTACACATTCCATGTAGAAATTCCATGTGACACTCCTTCACACATCAGTCAGGTTTCCAAGCTAATGGACACTCTATAATCTTGTGACTGAACCATCTGGAGTAAGAAGCTTCCTCAGTCACCTTGACAAGGAAAGACGTTCTAGAGGATCTCATAAAGAAATGCTTAGACTTCACTATGACTCATTCAACTATTTCTCCTCAGATCCCATTGATTGTAATAGCTACATGGTCCAACTCAACAGTAAAGAAAAGGAGAAGTATATTTATCCAAGAAGTATATTTATATTGGAAAGACGGAATAAGTGAGAGCATTAGATAGCTCCATCACAGGATACAAAAATTAAATCAACCCATAAACATCCACCCCCTTCTGCTCCTACACTCTGTATTTTTATGATGCATCTTTCTTTCAAGTAAGTTCACGCTACTACTAGGAGATGTGTGATAAAAAGAAAAGTCAATACAACACAAATAAGAGGGTAAAATACAGAAGCATCTTTATCTCCAAACTTTCACCATGTACATTAGAGCTCAAATTCACACAGTATACACTGCCTGGCCTTGGTTTTGGCTGATCTGTGTTCTGAAAGTTTAGTTCGACCCACTGATTCATCAGAGCACATGACAATATCTATTTATTAAAGATTTTGAATATTACTCTGCAAAGTATTGTAGGGAAGTCACTAAATATAGAAGTGCCTTGAATACTATTCTAAAACAGTGTATTATGAAACAATGTTATAACAAAAAACAATGGCAATCAACCCATGGAAATCAAAAGTGTTATGTCAATGACCACTGTCCACTATTATATAAGCTTCTCATGCTATTAACATCACTGAATAGCATAAATATTTTGAGAGTTTTGCTAAATGGATATGTATATAATGGTTCCTGCATACTTTTTTATAGCTGCATACTTTTTCTACTTGATAACCAGAAAATACATTTTCTAAAGCATGTTCAAAAACTACATTTGCCAAGATTTCTTTTAAACAAATAAGCAGAGAAATTATGTCAAATATATTTGCTTAGAGCATGAAAAAATGTTTGAACTAACCAGATTATCTGTGCAAAAACACATGGGTCATCCAAATCATTTCCCCAAAGCCCTTTTATGTTCTAAGAAAGCAAGTAGAAGCAGTTCATATTTAATTAATGTATGGCATGTCTAGTATATTTATTTTAGAATTCATCTTTGAAATGGATATTGTAGTTATTTTGCTGCCCCTGGTGAAATAATTGAGTGTAGGGTATTTATTTTCATTTTACCAGACATTTACATTATGATAAAAGTGAATTAGATTGGTTGGGCATCAGGAGACCTAAATTTTGCCTCCATTTCATCCTTAAGTAGTAAATAAGCTGACTTTTACCAAGCTTCAGTTTCTTCAATTCCAACTGCAGTCTCCCTTGCTTGGAGATTTTCCATTCGTACAGAGGTTTACAAATACCTCCTAGCTTTTCAGGAGGCAATCCGTTTCATGGCAGTAATGTACAGTGATTAACAGTATGACTTTTGGAGACAGACTACCTGGATTTAACTCACAGTTTTACTGTTATTTGCTCTCTAGTCAGTAAAGCAGAAATAATAACAGCAGATTCATAAGATATTGGGAAGATTAAATGAGTTAATATTTACAAATGCATCTAGAGTGTTGAAATATAGCAAGTGCTCAATTATTATTGGCTAGTAGCATCATTAGGCATGTTTTGCTATGTGAAGAGGCTATCTCTTATTGGCGATCCAACTTAACTAACTTACTATTAGGGAATTGTTTGGAATATGTATAAGCACATCTGTTCATACGGTGCTTAAGATAATTAGGGAAGCCAAAAGATATGAATAATTAGAGGGCAATACATCCCATTTTTACCAAGTAAGTGGCAACCACAATATCCAGTAATAATACCCACAGCTTTGAGGAGCAGGAGAAGAATTTAGTATTAGATATAAAAATAGGTATTAAAATAGGAAACATTTCTTTGGTTTCTAGTAATTGGTGGAGCAGATATCCTCACTGAACCCCATGCTGAAGTCAACCTAAATGTTAGATAAAAATCTAAAACACAAAATGAAACATTTTAAAAATTCATTAACGAGCTGGCAAGATATTTAAAAATATTTATTCTAAAGCAAGGGGGTTAAACTTCAATGAATAATAGGATATTTATTTTTTTGAGAATATTTACATACTCTCAAATTATCTTATTAATTACAAAGGAAAAAATAGGATTTCAAAGGCAACTTATTAATCATAAAGAACTTGATAATAATTACATGACAGAGAAACGATTAGTCACCAACTTAACCCAATGATTACAATTAATACCACCATTAATTAGAAAAGTCGACATCGTGGTCTTCCTTGTATGGTGCAATGAGAATATTACCTTTGAAATATTCCAACCAAAATAACTGAATATAATCATGAGGAAACACAAGACATCCAAACTAAGAAACAATCTATGGAACAACTGGCTGCATGCTTCTGAAATTCCAATGTCTTGAAAGACAAAGGACACTGAAGAGACATGTGATCCACACTTTCTATTGCTATAAAGGATATTGTTGGGACAATGAGCAAAACTTGAATAATGTCTATGGTAGTTTTAATACATATCCAACCCTGCCCCCCACGTAATTCCATTCTCTATGAATGTTAGCTATCCTCAGTGACTCACTTCTACCAAATAAGAATGTGGCAGAAATCAAATGATGTCCCTTTAAGACTAAAAGGCACTGTGGCTCCCTCCTTGCTCTGTCTCCTAGATGTCTCACTCTGAGGAAGTGCGCTGCTATATCATGATGACACCAAGCGACTCTCTGGATAGGTGCACATAGTGAGAAACTGAGGCCTCCAGCCACAGCTATGTGAATGTTTCTTTTTGGAAATGACCATCAAGTACAGGCAAGCCTTTAAATGAAAGCTGCTTGATGAAAAACACACAGATACCCAAACCACCTAACTAAGTCACTCTTGGATCCTGACCCACAGAAATTGTGAGATAATAAGTGTTTGTGTTTTGTTTTGTTTTGCTCATTTCTAATTTCTCTAATTAGAAATCATACAGTTTACCATTTAAAGTTTATATATATGTATACATATACATATACATATACATATATATATATATATATATACATATATATATATATATATATATTTATTTATTTATTTATCTCATAAGCTTACCATATATGTATGTGTGTGTGTGTGTATTTACTCCATTGTATATGTACCACATCTTCTTCATTTAATCATCTTTCAAGGACACTCTGGTTGTTTCCATGTCTTGGCCACTAAGAATAATGCTTCAATGAACACAGGGATATATATCTTTAGTAATAAATGTTTCAACTTTGGAGGGTAGTTACCCAGAAGACAGATTGCTGGGTCATATGGTAGCTCTATTCTTAGTTTTTTAAAGAAATCTTTATACTGTTTTCCATAGTGGCTGTACCAATTTACATTCCCACCATCAGTATATGAGGGTTCCTTTTCATCCACAACCTCTCCAACACTTATTACTTCTCTTGTTGATAATAGCCATTGTAACGGGTGTTAGGTGGTATCTCATTGTGGTTTTGATTTGCATTTCCCTAATAGGTGGTGAAGTTGAGCATCTTTTCATATATCTGTTGGCCATTAGTATGTCTTCTTGGGAAAAGCGTTCAAATCATCTGCCCATTTTTTAATTGGGTCGTGAGTTTAGTTTCTTGTTGTTGTTGAGTTGTATGTGTTCTTTATGTATTTTGAATATTAGACCCTTATTGTAGATGTTGTTTGTAAAAATGTCTTATCCATTTGGTTGCTTGCCTTTTTGTTTTGTTGATGGTTTCTTTAGCTGTGCAGAAAGAAGCTTTTTAGTTTGATGTAGTCACATTCACTTACTTTAGCTTTTACTTCCCCTGCCTTTTACTTCCCCTGCCTTTGAGGTCAAATTCTTAAAATCCTCTTTGAACCCAAGGTCCACAAGTTTAGTAACTATTTTTCTTCTATGCAGTTTGTTGTTCCAGGTCTTACGTTTAGGTCCTTGATCCATTTTGAGTTAATTTTGGTACATGGTGAGAAATACCAGTCTAGTTTCATTCTTTTGCGTGTGGCTTTCAAATTTTCCATTTGTGGCACCGTTTATAGCAGAGGCTTTCCTTTCTCCATTGTTTACTTTGGGCTCCTTTGTTGAATATCATCTGCCCATTTCCATTGGTCGGTGTGTCTGTTTTTCTGCCAATGCCATGCTGTTTTGAATATTGTCACTTTATAGTATAAATGAAGTCAGGGAGTATACCTCCAGCCTTGTTCTTTTTTCTTAGGATTCTTTTGGCTATTCAGGATCTTTTGTGATTCCATACAAATTTGATAATTTCCTGTTCTTTTCCTGGAAAAGATGTCATTGGAACTTTGACGGGGATTGCATTAAATCTGTATATTGCTTTGGGAAATATGGCCATTTTAACTATTTTGATTCTTCCAATCCATGAACATGAAATGTCTTTCCACTTCTTTGTGTTTTCTCCAATTTATTTTGATGTTTTATAGTTTTCAGTGTTGTATCATTTTGTCTTTTTGTTTCAGGTAGAATAATCCTCTTCAGTATTTCCTGTAATGCAAGTGGTAAATTTCTTCAGCTTCTGTATGTTGGAGAAAGTTTTATAATTATTTCATATCTAAAGGATAAGATTGCCAGATATACTATTGTTGGCTGGATATTTCTCTCTTTCAATAATTTAAATATTTTAATCCACTCTCTCCTAGCTTGTAGGGTTTCTGCTGAGAAATGTGATGATAATCTAATGGAACTTTCTTTGTAAATTACCATCTTATTTTCCCTGGCTGCCTTGACAATTCTTTGTCATTATTTTCTTGACAGTTTTAATATAATATGCCTCAGAGAAGGCATTTTTGGATTGAGATATTAGGTGGTCTGTTTGCTTCTTGGATTCAAGGATCCAGCTCTTTCCATAGGTTTGGGAAGTTCTCATTGACTATTTGTTTGACTAGTCTCTCTGTTCCCTTTTCCTTCTCTACTTCTTCTGGTATACGCACCATTCTTATATTGCTATTTCTGATGGAGTTAGATAATTCTTTCATTTATTTTAAATCTCAAGTCTCTTTCTTCTTCTATCTGTGTCATTTCCAAATTTCTATCTTTGAGATAACTAGTTCTTTCTGCCATCTGGTCAGCACAATTTCCTAAGCTCATTAATTCATTCTTAATCTCTTTTATTGAATCCTTTAGCTCAATTATTTGTATTTGGTACTTTTTAAAAGTTTAATCACTTTGGTAAAGTAGTCCTTTTATTCATTGATGCTATTTCTGAGTTCATTAAACTATCTGTCTGAGTTTTCTTGCACTTCACTGAGTTTTCTCAGAACTGCAATCTTGAATTCTCTGTCATTTAAATCACATACTTACATGTGTTTAAGTTTATTTTCTGGAAAATTTTCATTTTCTTTCTGAGCAGCCTTATTACATTGGTTGTTCATGTTATTTGATGGATTATTTCTCTGCCTAGGCATTTATGAGAATGAAATCTGCTTTATTTACTTATTTATTTATTCAAATTTTCTCTTGCACCGCTCTGGTTCTTGGATCTCTGTGAGGTGATAGAAAATGCTCTGTATTACCTGGGGAGGTGGATGTCTGCTCTGTGACCAGGTCACCTCAGTCTCAGGGAACCACACACCATGAAGGAATGTGTGGTGGGTGGTGGGTTCTGAACCTGTGAAATCCCAGTGCTGACCCTGTAGCCGGATGCCATTGGCAGTGCTGCACTGCCCAAGGTGTCCCAGGTGCCCCTGCTAGTAGCCTTAATGGGTGGGGGCAGGGAGTGCTGGGAGACATCTGCTTCTGAGATTGTGGCCTAGTTTTCCTCCCAGTAATGGTGACTGCCAAACCTCAGTTGCCTTGCCTCTGTATTGACACCCCTGTCGCTGGAATTAGCACCAGCGTGTATCTGCTGCTCAAGGAGGAATGCTCCTGTCGCTCCAGTTTTCAGGGCTGCAGACAGTGTGCTCTGTAACCTTACTCTCACTGTTACAGCTTCTTCTGGGGCCCACTGCTAGCTCTAGGAGGGTGAATGGAGGCAGCCAGGCTCCATGCTTTTTTTTTTTTTTTTTTTGCCTGGCAATGGCAGTTGCTGGACCTCTGTCTTCCATCTCTGCCCTGGTCACTGGGCTCAGCTCTAGTATGTGCTGACCACTCAGACAGGAATGCTTACTCTCCCTCTGTGCTCCTTGCACTAACTACAGAGTGCACCTGGCAACCTGATCTTCCCCTTTTCTGAGACCTGCAGTGAGCTCCAGGCTGTGTCTCTGGCACCCATCTCTGCTATTCTTCCTTCCTTCTTTCTCTGTTAGCTCTGATTCCCCCATCTTCAGATATCCCAGTGCACGGATCTCTCAGATGTATTTGTGTGTTGAGCAAGGAATGCTTTGTCGACTTATAGCTGTTCAACTTGTTGTAACTTCAAGGGAAGAGACCAGGGATACCTCTTATGCTGCCATGCTTCTGACATCCTGATAAATGTCCTGAATGATTTTCACATATAGAAACATCCTTGCATTCCAGGCACAAATCCCACTTAGTCATGGTGTTTAATCCTGTTATGCTGCTGAATTCAGTTTACTGGTATTTTCTTAAGGATTTTTGCATTAATATCTATGAGTTATATTAGTCTGTAGTTTTATTTTTCTGTAATGTCTTTATCTGACTTTGATATTAGGGTAATGCTGGCTTTATAGAATACATTTGAAAGTATATCCTCTTGTTTAATTTTTTTTGAAGAGTTTGAAAATTGGTGTTAATTCTTCCTTAAATGTTTGATAGAATTCACCAGGGAAGTCTTCTAGTCCTGGATTTAGCTTTTCTGGGATGTTTTTGATACCTGATTCAATGTTTTTAGGTTTATTCAGGTTTATTTTTAATACATATTTTTCATGATTCAGTGTTGGTAGGTTGTGTGCTTCTAATGTGTCCATTTTACCAAGGTTACCCAATTTGTTGTCATAGAATTGTTCATGGTACTCTCTTATAATCCTTTTTGTTTCTGGAAAATTCGTAATAAAGTCCTCTCTTTCAATTTTAGTTATTTTGCCTTCTCTCTTTTATTCTTAGACTAGTTAAAAGTTTGCCAATTTTCTTGATATTTTCAAAGAACCAACTCTTGGTTTTGTTGATTTTCTCTATTTTGTTTTTATCTGCTCTAATCTTTATTTCCTTCATTCTGCGAGCTTTGGGTTTAGTTTGTTTTCTTTTTCTTTCTCTTTAAGGTGTAAAGCGAGGTTATAAATTTGAGATATTGCTTCTTTCTTAATGCCAACATTTATAGCTCTAAGTATCCTCGAAGTACTCCTTTCATTGCATTCCATAAGTTTTATTCCGTTGTGTTTTTATTTGCATTTGTCTCAAGATATTTTCTAATATTGCTTGTGATTGCTTCTTTGACTGTTAGTTATTTAAGAGTGTTTTGTTTAATTTCCCCATGTTTGTGGATTTTCCAGTTTTCCTTCTGCTATTAACATCTAGTTTATTTCACTGGTTGAAAAATGGAAGTTAATATGATTTTAATATTTTAAAATTTATTAAGGTTTGTTTTGTGACCTAACATATGATCTGTCCTGGAGAATGTTCTATGTGAAAAATGTGTATTCTGCTATTATTGGGTGGCGTGCTTTATACACTTCTTTTAGATCCAATTGAACTATAGTGTTGTTAAAATCCTGTTTCCTATTGATCTTCTGTCTTGTTTTCTGTCCATTATTGAAAATAGGGTATTGATGTCTCGAACTATTATTGTAGAGCTCTCTAGTTTTCCCTTCAATTCTGTCAATATTTGTTTCTTATTTAGAAGCTCTGACATTTGGTGCACATATCTTTATAATACAATTATTATATCTTTTTGGTGACTTGATTCTTTTGTCATTATGTAATATCTTTCCTTGGCTCTTTTAAAAATTTTTACCTGAAATCTATTTTGTCTAATATATCTATTTTCTCTCATTTTGTTTCCTATTTGAACGGAATATCATTAACTTTCAACCTATACATGTCCTTAGATCTAAAATGAGTCTTTATAGACAACAGATAGTTAGATCTTGTTTTTGTTTTGATTTCCTTTGTTTTTTTAAATCTGATTTGCCAATGTATGTCTTTTGATTGGGGAGCTTACTGTATATATGTTTGTTGTTCTTAAGCTAATATATTCTGGAGTAATCACAGCAAGAGATAACTAACACAATGTCTGTAGATTAATTAATAGTATCATATCAATGTAAATTTCATGTTTTTTATAATTATATTGTGGCTATGAATAAGATGTTTTGGTTTTAGGAAAAATATATCAGAAGCATTTCATAACTCAGAGGCATCACATCTCAAATCATTCTTAAATATTTCAGGGATATATTTCAGAGAGAGAGGGGAGGGGAGAGAGAGACAGAGAGAGAGAGAGAGACAGAGAGAGAGAGAGACAGAGAGAGACAGAGAGAGAGACAGAGACAGAGAGAGAGAGAGAAAGAGAGACAGAGAGACAGAGAGATTACAATGCAAATGCAGTAAAATGTTAACAGCTTGGAAACCTGGACAGTGGTCCATGAAAATCCTTGTTACTATTTTGCCACTATAGTATATGAAGTCAGGCAATTAAGTTCGCAAACTCATCTTAGATAAAGTGCTACATACCTCATTGCTAAATATCACTATGGTCACCTTCCAAGTACTCCCCTGGGGAAGCTATGTACCAGTGTCTAGTCCACTCTTCAAAGCAATTTTGGAACTCTTTTTCTGGAATGGCCATCAGAGCTGTTGTCGTATTACCCTTGATATTCAGAATGTCATCAAAATGCCTTCCTTTCAATATTTTCTTTATCTTCAGGTAAAGGAATAAGTCACTGGGGGCCAGATCAGGTGAATAGGGAAGGTGTTCCAATACAGTTATTTGTTTACTGGCTAAAAACTCCCCCACAGACATGCCATGTGAGCTGGTGCATTGTAGAGATGTTGGTAAAAAGTTTAGGTTGTCTAACTTTTTCCTCCAGCTTTTTCAGCACTTCCAAATAATAAACTTGATTAAATGTTTGTCCAGTTGGTACAAATTCATAATCCATAATCCCTCTGATATCAAAAAAAGATTAGCAACATGGTTGCAACAAGTTCTCAAACTTAATTATCAGACGTTGTATGTCTGAAATTATGTCACAAATTAAAGAAAACAAAGTTCAGAGACAAAAATTAAGGACACATTAGGAGCCAAAATTTGACTAGAGCACTGAAGTTAAATTTTACCTGATGTATTTCCAGTGGAAAAGAGAGAAAGAAAAAGAGGTAAGATATAGATAAATAATAACTGATAATTTTCCAGAAGTGATGAAAGATACCAATATAAAGTTTAACTAATCTAAGATTTAAAAATAAATAAATAAATAAATAAATAAATAAATAAATAAATAAATAAATACAAAGAAGTTAATACCTGGGAATTATATAGTAGAACTACCAGTTACCAAAGACAAAGAAAAATGTTAAACGTAGTAGAGTGGAGATTGATCGTTTTTATAGAAAAAGCAATGAGCTTGACAACTGACTTCTAAACAGGAACCATGTACATGAGTAGCCAGTATAGTAACAGATGAAATCCGCTGAAGCAAAATAACCAACAACTTAGAATCATATGTTCAACAAAATGTCTTTCAATGATGAGAAAGAAATAAAAAACATTTATAAACAAACAAAACTGAGCATCTGAAACCAATAGATAATAAAAATGATATTTAAAATGTAGTTCCTTGGGCAGAAAAAAGATCTCAGATGGAAGACCTCAGATAAAAAGGAATGGTAAGCAAGCATAGTGAGCAATATTCATATTTATTTATATGAAACAAAAATAAAAGTGTCATTAGGATTAAAAATTGCAACAGAACTAAAATACATGAAAATTGCTTATAAAATTAAAGGAGGATGCTTGTAGTTAAGTTATGCCAAGCTTTTAGATTGTTTAGACGGAGAGCGAAGATTGAACTTAACACTTTAGTGAGTTTCTCTATGGATGATAATATTTCTAATGTAATCATTAAAAAACTGAAAAAGAGATAAGTATTAAGCTAATGGAGGGAAAGATAAAAGAGAATAACTAATCAGTTCAAAATAATTAAATAATAGACAAAGAAACACAGAATGAGTAGACAAATGAAGTCAAAATAATGTTGAAGATATAAAGAAAATATATTACCATTGTAATTAACATAAATAGGCTAAAATTTAAAACAGAGGCTAGTAGTAAGTAGGCAACATGATTCCATATGTGTAAAATTAAAAAAAAAAAACTAAGATATGTATGCCACAACAAATATACATTGGTAAAAATATGTGTCCAAACCGTAGTGAAAAGCAAAAGAGTGAACAAATTCAGAAGAGAGTTTATTTTCTGACAAGGAAAGAGATTGAATTGGGGAAAAATATATGAGTTACTTCAGAATATGTTAACATTTTTCTTATACTGGATGGTGTGCATAATGCTATGCACATAATAGTTTTATTTACACCGCATGCATACTTGAAACATTGTTTCATATCTCCAGCTATTCAACAAAACCAATTAAAAAAGAGACAACATCAGAAATAAGAGATTCTGGATGGATGTAGAATGTATTATATCGCTGTTCTGATGCTAGGATGTGCTGTCAAATTGAGAAGGAGATCTGTTTTTGATTGAGGAACCAGTCTGATTACGTAAAAGTGCAAAAAGTAAATGTGGGTTAGGTTGTGGTGACCATTCAGCTCTACCAGGTAGTTAAGGGTGGTGGGTAGCAAAATTGCCCCCTTCCCTCACTCCTCCCTGGATCCATTCACTCTATAGTGTTACTTTGCATCTACTTTCATCAAGAGAGAAAGCGTAATTGTTCACTTCTTGTATTTGGGCTGGCTTTGTGACTTGCTTTGGCTAATAGAACATTTTAGACATTGGCCTCAAGAAGTCACGAATGAATCTATGCTTTGTCTTAAAACACTGCCATCTACTATGTGAATTTGTCCAAACTAATCAATTGTTTGATGAGAGACATGTGACCCAGTCACTCCTGTTGCCTTAGCTATAAAACTGCAGAATGAGTGAGGCCATTCTAAACTAATCAGCCCTGGTCTACCCACTGCTGAACTAATGGACATGAGCAAGTTCAGCCGAAATTAATGGAGACTGGGATCACCAAACCACCCATTGACCCCCAGACCCGTGAGCAATAATCAAATGACTGTTGCGTTAAGAAGTGAGTTTTTGAATAGTTTGTTACTCAGCAGCATATCATACAATCATTAAAGCAGATCTTAATCATAAGTAAACTGATTCTACAATTCTACAAGCACTATTTCCTTCCTATGTTTTCACTTTTTTTCTGAAAGTACCATAAAACATGTTTACCTGATTATAATTTTGTAAACCCATGAAACACTTAGTAGCCATGAATATTTCTAGGCTACACGAAATGGCCACATCTTTGGAATATTTGAGACAAGAAAGTCTTCAAATATTATAAAATATGAGAAAACAGATTTTAAATCACTTTAAGAAAGTAAATGGAACAAAGTTTCTTAAGGATAAAATAGAAAAAATTCGAGGGAAAATGCACAGGTAGGTATGAAACTGAGGGACACTGATCTCCCTTCTCTTCATTTACGGAGCTGTAACATGGAGCCGCAGTGCTCATGAAAAGAAGAGAACAGGGCTGACAGAAGGTCTCTTTAACAGAGTCATCAAGGCACGCATGAGGTTAGCATATTTTCCATGAACAAGCAGCATAACTTAGTATCTGCTCTAACACCACACACAGAATAATGGAAATGGCACTTTCAGACTACTGATACTCCCACAGGGAACTCAGCAGTGAACTAGGAAAAGATCACAGGCTCTGACAGCTGATTGGTGAATTAATTAGGTGTTGCACTTTTTTTAATGCCATTGTGAATTACATGTGGAACACACATTCAGAGTCATAAAAAGATTTTAAGGAACCTAGGTGTCTCGCAACAGTAAGGCAAAATGTAATCAGAATCCTGAGGGAAGCCCAATGCAAATAGGTTTGCTAGAGCCATGCTGAGATTAATCTTACATATCTCCCTTTCTGAGAGGAAAACTTAGACTGTGTGATCTAAATTATGTAGACTCCGAGTGAAAGAAAAGGCATGGATGCCTTTTTATTGCTCTTTCTCAAGTTTTCTTGATACAGACTTCATACTTACAAACTTTGTACTTATCTCTAAAGACATTCCTCCTTACAGAACTTATCAAGTGACAAGATTTTGAAGACAGAGCATTAAAAGGACCATTTTTCAATCTGCAAATGCCCACGTCCCAGTGACTGCTATGTATAGTCTCTCAAGAAATATTCTTTTGTTGTAGGACTTTGTGCTAAGTATATATTATTTGGTAATGTATTTGTCAGCTGTGTGATCTTGGGCAAGTTATTGAATGTCTTCAGCCCTCAGTATCTTTATCTGCAGAATGGGGATAGTGATAACATTCACTTCATAAGGCTATTATGAGGATTAAGTAAATATTGTCAAGTGCTTAAAAAAGTGCCTGGCATACATATGACAAGTGTTATAAAAGTTGCTGCATGAATATGAATACAAAATGATGTTCTCCTGTTGCCAATGAGATCCATTACCATTTAAACCATCAATCACTCAATGGACAAAGGTTTTGATTTCCAACATTCTAAATGAAATGGCTCTTCCCTCAGAAAACACATCTTTCACAGAGTTGAACTACAAAAATACTAACAGAGCTTCACATATCAAGAATAGGAGTGTGAAGTTTCACAGATTTGCTATGTTTTCCTATTATGTTCTGTAACTGGGAGAATAAGGAGATAAATGTAGAATTTATGCTGCAAGCAAGTTGAGGTGCAGGTGTGTTGAGATTAGCTATCCCCCTGCCCTGTGGGAATGGCACATAGCAAAGGCAAACCGATTCAAAACAATTCAGCTCTTACTTTGAGCAAAGCACTGGGAAAGGCCATGGAGATAATGTGAATCTAACACCAAAGGGAAAGGCCATGGAGATAATGTGAATCTAACACCAAAATAAGCTCCTCACCTTCAAGTCTCCAAAATCTCTATTAATAATATCTTAATCTCTTCCAATAAAACTTTGATCACTGAAAGTACATATGGGTATAGAAAGAACACATACAACTTTTTTAAAGGTTATTCTTAACTTTAGTTCCCTTTCCTTCCTCTGTCTGCTATGTGCTGAAATAACCGTTGTGTCATAAAAGGATCAACTGCTTTGCTTATCTGTACTGTTTTCTCATGTACACAAACACAACAGGTGCTCGATACATGCGTGTTTGGGTACTCCAAGAACTGTGGTGGAAAAAGAGCTGCTTCTCGGGAAATTCGTGAGTATTGACAATAGATAACATTTACCAAGAAAACGCGCTAATATATTAAGTGATTATCATGTTTAATTTTCAAAACACCACTGCAACTTAAGTGCTGACAAGAAAAATGAGGTGGCATCCTGACCAAATCTACCCTTGATCCAAATAAAAGAGCCAGGGTCCATGCCCAGGCTGATCCCAGAGCAATTAGGCTTCACCACCATTTGTGCCTTTAGCTTCTGTTCAATTGCCAGACACATGCAACAGATTTAGTTCTGAGTTTCCTAGTACCCTACACACACACACACACACACACACACACACACACACACACACAAGCGCTCAAATAAAGCTACCACATGATTCAGTGGAATCATCAGTTAAAATTTAGTAAGTTGCCACAAGAAGCTCTGCTATTTGGAGTGCTGAGACTGAAGGGAAGCACACCCCATGGTCTCCTCAATGGGGAAACTTTAGAGAGGATGCAGAAAAACCACACCATGAATAACATTACCCAGTAAATGCAAGCCTGGGCTTCCAGCATCTCAAACACAAATCACCGTAAGTCGATTGCATTGATTCAAGCTGTGGTTCAGTGAAAACACTTCTACGGAGTAAATACAAAGATTATAATAGTCTTGTTGAATCCACTGATACAATTTAAGGTATATAAATGAATAAAAGGGATTCATATTATCAGCCACATTATTAATATTATGTCGTGTTACTACTTTGCTGATTAACACTGGCTGGCAGAAATTGTGATGTACGAAGTTCAGACAATTATGTTCATGAACTCAACCTAGAAAAAGTGCTACATACCTCATTGCTGAATATCACTACGGTCATCTTCAAAGTACTCCCTTTGGGAAGCTATGCACTGATGCCAGTGCCTAGTCTACCCCCAAAGAAGTCATTGGGGGCCAGATCAGGTGAGTAGGGAGGGTGTTCCAATACAGTTATTTGTTTACTGGCTAAAAACTCCCTCACAGACAGTGCCCTGTGAGCTCATGCATTGTCGTGATGCAAGAGTGAAAATTTCAGGTTGTCCAACTTTTTCCTGCAGCCTTTTCAGCACTTCCAAATAGTAAATTTGGTTAACTGTTTCTCCAGTTGGTAGAAATTCATAATGAATAATCCCTGTGATATCAAAAAAGGTTAGGAACTTCACTGCAGCAAGTTTGTGAACTTAATTGTCATACCTTATACTGTATGATAAGTCACAGACCACAAATATTTGCTATTACTAAGTCAGGACATAGTCATAGGTTTAAAAATATTCATATTTTGGGCATCTTCTCAGAAGCTGAGATGCCTAACCAGAATACATATCTGAAGAGGCTACCATTGTATCTATGTAGAGAAGTATAAAAGGGAATATCTATAGCCTGCATCTAGACTTTTCTCAGAAAAAAAAAACAAAAAAACAAAAACTCTGGTTTTATCCAACATATGAGCAGCAGTATGATTGAAAGAACAGCATCCTATTCCAATCACAATATTAAACCATTAAAAATAATAAGTAAAATATTTAACTTTATGCTGTAAAATGCACTCCTAGGTAACTGAATAATTGTTGGCACTAATTCCAGGTCAATTAAATGGCAAAGCATGTGGTCTGTAATAGCTGATTGTAAGTCATTCTTCTTACTGTCATTATTACATACACCTCAATAACAACATCATATCACGAGCAGCGCTTTTATCATCCTATTTTCAAAGGCGCGCACACTAAGCCCAGACACCTCAAATAATTTACCAAAGTGACAGATGCAGTGAGTGTGAACCCACTGCACAGATGTTGGCACTCCTGGGATTGTAACCACTAAAACTTTCTGCCTCACTATTAGCAACTTATGTGAAATGGATGAAACTCATAGCTTTTCAGATGCAAAGTGACACCTCTTCAGACACTGGTTGATCCATGAATCCTTGGTGAGAAGCAACTGGCCAGCCAACCACACCAGAGAACATCTTTAGAGACAGGATTCAACCCTTTATGCAACAGCAGCCCATTCTGCTTGGGGAGAAATTCTAATTTTTACATTTTTTTGTTTGTTTTTTCGTTTACTTAAACTAAACCCATATAATACTCTTTCTAAATTCTTTCCCATATTAGATCATATTACACCCAATTGTACCACGAAGTTTTCTTGCGTCACAGCTATAAAAGTCTAGCCTCCCTTCCATTTGACAGTAATTCAGATATTTACAGGGAATTACCATCATCTTTAGCACTTGCAAGTCTTATCTTCTCAAAACAAGGCATAGCTCATTTATTCAAATCTTCAAATTTCCACATGAGCATGTTTTCTCTGGGCAGTTATCCTTGTATGGATGCCCTTCAACTTGTAGACTCAGCTCCCTGTTTGGGCCGTGTTCTGCTCGGAGCACTGACCTAGTATTTCCAGCTCTTTCTCTGTGCTGTACACCTATGTGAATGTCATTCACATTCTAATTGCATGTTGGTCATCACAATGGTGGTGACATTTACCTTTTAAAGTTGAATTGGTGATTCTGTGCACAACACAAAATGCCTCTGCTATATTCACACAAATGTATCTCACTCTTTACTAATATAGATTTTTTTAAAAATCTGATGGCTTTAGAATGTAGAAAATAATTTTTAAAACTTCACCAAAGGATTTGAGGCAGTAAAGATGAGCAATGAGAAATAGGTAAATAGATCAGTACCCGTGGGGATTGTAGGGGGCTACGTTAAAATCTCCCTTTGCCATTTTAGTTGAAGACTTGACCATAGGGGCAAAGGAGAAAGATCCCAGTGTTGCGAGAAGAAGGGGTTGAAAGTGGACGTGGAAATGAGTGTAATTGTCAGAAGAAGAACCTAGAGGATACGTGATCTTTTCCTTCACCCTGCTTATTTATATGCTTTAAATTGTTGTTAAAATGAAAGTTCTCAGTGCAAACTTCCATATGGCTATGATGTTTTTAAAAATCATATCAAAATCAAATGAAATATTAATTTTCAAATAACCTCTAGTCATTTAAAAAATCAATAGTGTGTTTCATTTCTTGTAGGTAAAAATAAAATCACTTCCTGTCAAGGGACATTGGAACACAGGCACTATTCTTTGGGTTCACAATCAGGAATAGACTGTAGGACTGTACATAAATTCAAGAAGGGGAAAAAAGAGGTTAATTTATCAGGATTATTTAAACTGGCGAAAGGAACTATCAAAGAATATACTAAGAAATGTTCAAAGAAGCAATTATACTTCACGGTGTCTTCAAATCACATCAAATTGATCAGATTTTAAGTGCCACTAAATGTTCTTTTTGATTGGAAGAGCCCTTTGATTGATAGTTTTGTGCTGTGCAAATGAGCAATTTCTCCTAATTCCCTTCACATGACAATTATTCCATTCTTTCCCTATTATCTCATCCAAGTTAACATAATGGAGAGCCTTGTAAAATGTGAGCCATATGCCTCATCATACTGTTCATAATTTAAATTTTATCATGATGCTTTTATTTAATAACAATCTGACCAATTCAATATATTCTGTTTATATTTAATTTGTCTCCTATTGCTCCTTGAAATATATTTCATTTTTCATTTAAGCTTATATTTCCATGCATGGAGAGTAAGAATTTCCTTTGGACCCAAACACACCATCCTTGACTGGTGGTGTACCTGTGTGTGTGCGTGTGTGTGTGTGTGTGTCCACTATTTGTACTCGGGTAGACCATTTACATACTAGTCATTCCTTCCTTGCTATTATTATTTGTCTGATAGACATGTGAAACAGTGCTGGAAGCAGGCATATTCCCTTTCTAGAAACCCCATCTTTCTGAAGGAAATGTTTTTGCTTCATCTTGGCCTTCATGAGGATAAAAGGGAGACAGTTCCATGTGCCTCCCTGTAGTTGCAATAATATGGTCTTTCTTAACAGTTGCTAGCCAAGCCTTATATTCCTGGATACCCCTCAAATCCGAATTCCTTTTTCCATAATTTTATGCGGTGAAAAGAGAGCAGTGATGGCAAATAGTCAATTTACTAACAACTGAAAACAAAAAAGAAAACAAAAGCCTTGTCGTAATGCTTGGTAAAAGACTGCCAGCAAAGAAAAAGAGGTAGAAAAACTCATAAGAGTTTCCCCAAAAAAGAAAGTCACCCACATCACACATACATAACCTCTGAAAGGGTATGATATGGTTACTACTCTTATAATTGCAATTTTTAAAATATAGAGTGAGTAAACGTTATGCCCTGCAAGAATAATGAAAACAAATAAAGCCCAGAGTAATTCAGCTTCCTCTTCAGATTAATAGCAATATA
Source organism: Rhinolophus hipposideros (assembly GCF_964194185.1). Lineage (NCBI taxonomy): Eukaryota > Metazoa > Chordata > Mammalia > Chiroptera > Rhinolophidae > Rhinolophus > Rhinolophus hipposideros. The sequence goes on along the minus strand of NC_138057.1, from coordinate 12,426,159 downwards.
CCTCCAATATCACTGCCCATATCATAAGTGTTAATAAAGAAAAAATCTTTATTCATACATAATGTATAACATTTGAAAAGGCTAATATTGTGTTTAAAAGGCCAACAATCACTTGACAAAGACAAAAACCAATTATAGGCTATTGGAAACATATCACTTGTAACATATACGGTAAAAATGGATAAGCCCAACTGTGGATTGTCAAAATCTCAATAACTTCCCCCAGTCACTTTGGAGCTAACAAACCAGAGGAACTACTTAATTAAAAATATGATAAAATAAAATAAAATCCACTTCCTGGTATCAAGAAATTAAGCTATGAGACAAAAAACACATTATTTCATTTCATCCCGAAAATACCATTAACATAAACTTAGTATTTACCTTATGTGATAAAAAATCCATTGGACACTTTAAAAGCCACAGCAACTCATGATGCAGCCTTCTGGTGGTACTCTTCAATTCCTATAAACAAAAAGAAGGTGAACGAGAACATTTAGAGCAACATATGTCATTGTAAAATCATGCTGATTAGCTATGAAATGTTTATTATCTCTCCACACCACCATTTAAGAAATCTTCCTATATATTGCTGCTACAGATTTCATTAAATGAATAATGCAGCAATAAAAATTATGTCCTCCTGGGATTCCCAAAGTATTAAGTCGACTCCAGATTATGAAACACTACAAAAAAGAAATCCACTCTATCACATGTTACTTTGCTGAGAACGGCTGTTGTACCATGAAAACTAAAGCTTTTGTAATTGAAATTTTCTCTTATTACATACACATTGCCAACGTAAACATTTTTTCCACCTTGACAGTGAGTTATAAGTAATAGGGGGTATTGCTCATTGTTTAGTTTTTACTAGTGATTTCTTTACTAGATTTTAGCAAGTATTCTTACTTTATGTTCCCAGATTTTCCTGGACAAGATACATAAAATATGGCAAATGACAGTCATCCATTTGACAAGTTGATATGAAATATATAGGTATTTAAGTGACTTCTACTTCTAGATAATATACACTATGCACAACAAATAATAATAATAATAATAATAATAATAATAATAATGCAAACTTTCACAACCTGTCTCAATTATCTATCAAAGAAACACTTTTAACCATTATGTTACCCCACCTACTTGCTAAAAGAGAAATAAAGTGATAGGCAAGATATATCAGTACCCTGCTGCTCTCTAATGTTACTTCTCTACATTTATTCAATTTGGGCACAAATCTCAATGAAGCAGCACCACAGACATCTGTGCCTGCCTCCCACTACTTTTCTGAAAATCTCCAGTTCATTAGGAGGCAAAGAATATCATGGTAGGAACAGAGATGGTGGGGAGGGATCTCCTAACTGAGAAGAATAACTTTGTCAAGGCACATGTAGGAGGTGAGAACAGAAACAAAGTGCTTCCTATCCCTTTGCCAGAGGGATCCTATGAGGACATACTTCAACAGCTAGATTCAAACAAATCACATTAGCAACCAATGTTTCGGAAACATACCAGCAGGAACTATATATATTTAGTATATACAAACATTAAATATCTATACAGGAGACACATATTTATATATATATATATATATATATATATATATATATATGTTATGTATATATTGGTTATAACTATCATCCATCTATCTATCTATCATCTATCTATCTATCTATCATCTATCTATCTATCTATCTATCTCTCTATCATCTATCTATCTATCATCTATCTATCTATCTATCTATCTATCTATCTATCTATCATCCATCTATCTATATATTAATAGCTCCCTTAGCACGTGCTTCTTTATCTCTTGTCTATTCTTGAAATTAAAACTCACTTTGAAGCAAAGATGCTTTCTAGCCAAATAAATAAATTCTGCATGGTAATATATTCCATTACATTCTAGAAAGACATCAGAAGCTACATTTACGTTGGGGAGAAACAAACTTTGAAAGAAAGTGTCAACCACATGTGATAAGAAAAGGAGTATTCTAAAGTTCAGAAGATTGGGGCAATAGGCATAAAAATACTGAAATATCAGGAATGGCTGCATAGCATTTTATGAATTTCTGGACATACTGCAGAACTATCCTGCTTTCTTGAAAACACATCAACTGATACAATGTTGCATCATCTGCTGACTCTGTATTCACAATTGTTTACCTTATTCTCATTTTGTTATTTCTAACTCTACCATAAACAACACTAAATTTTTATTGGAGGCTCACTGTGACAAATCCCGTGATAGGCATTTTCATATACGTATCTCATTTAATCAACAAGATATACATACATTGTCATACTTTGTAGACAGCTACCCATTGTCTTATATATGTCTCAGCATAAAAATCTTAAATTGGAAGCTGCATGCTCCATGAAATGAAGTGCCGTTTCCAATGAATTTTTAAGTTCTACATCTTTAATTCGCTTACATTTTAGAATGTGTAAAGTGTTGAATAATTTAACATGTATATGGAATGTGAAAGTTATCAAACAAAACCCATCATTTTGTTACCCCAAACTTGCATTTTAGCATTCCACTGGGGAGGGGGGATGATCCTGATACCTCACAAGTCCTTTTGTTTATGATCACATTTAAGGATTAGATTTATGACACCTTTAAGGAAGAAGAAATGTGTACTATATCTCCAACCTACGCATTTTATTTTTCTAATTTTGCTGGAAGAAAATAGTTTTAACTAAGACCATATATTGTTTGAGGGAGATGAAAAATAAGGTATGAAGGGAAAGTAAATGGTTTGAATACAAAAGAAGTATCTAGATATAAAGGACTAGAGAGACTAATTTTCTAAATAAAAAAAAAAAGTAGGGAACAGATAAGGTAGTGGAGAAAGAAGCTGGGGGAAATGTGGTGCTAAACCCATAAAAGTATATGTGTTTTGGGGGTGTTTATTCTGATGAGAGTTGAAGGAGTACAATTGTCTAAGTAGAAATTCCTTCATAATTTGCTGGGTTATTAATTACATACTGGAAGAAAGAAATGCAAAGCTGTAATACCTAAAAAATAATTCAGTGGTTACAAAAATGAGGCATCACACTCTGCACCTAACAAGTAAGATGAAAATCCAGGCCCAGATGTGATCCTATATCTTGTGACTCATTTCTCTTAACTTAGGGAGGTTCTTTTATATCAAAATTATTTGTGAAAGTAGCAGGATGATATTAGTAATAGAGTAAATATTGCTCAGAGGAAGAAGAGGGAAAGTATGAAAAATCAATTTCATAAAAATTGGAGCATGTGGTTCAGTTAAACTGAGAACGAGACTCAGAATAAAGAATCTGAGGAATTGTGCCCTCAACATTTTCACTGAGTCACATTCTTTGAGATAAGTGATAATACCTAGAACACAAAAAATAAGGACTTGAATTTGCATTTGCAAGTAGTAGAGAAAAGATAGCCCGGGCATGTGTAAAAAAAAAAAAAAAAAAAATCTGCCCACCTGCTTAAGATGTTCAATATAATCACACCTAAAGCAGGCAGTGTATCTAACACAATCCAATGAAAGTCAACCTGGAAAAGATTTATAAAATATACACAGACTTTTTTTTTTTAACCTTAGGTGTACAAATATGATTTTCCCCAAAAATCACATGATCAGTTACAGGCAGAAATAAAATAATATTTGCCTCTGGTTTCCAAGAAGGTTCCCTTTTCAGTACATGATAGCACCTCCCTTATTTCTAGTATCTTTCTACAGTACAATGATTAGATATTACAGTTCAACCCGAAATGTGTATGCAGTGCTCAGCAGACCGTGATTTTAAGTGCAGCACTGAAGTAATGTGTGGATTAAAGTACAGTGTACTTATCACAATCTCCAGCGTTTAGTGAGTGATTAAATGGCAGCTGCTATTGCTATATTATTATTACAAAATGAGAGAAAATACAAGTAAGAAGAAGATAGTGGTGATGAGAGGGGAAAAAAATAGTAAAGAGGGTCGATGAACATGCTATAACAGAAAGTTTAGAGGAATTAATATTTTAAAAAGAAAACCAGATCTGACTGAATACTCATTCAAACAAGTGACTTTAACTTCAAAGTTAGAAATATGCAAATGAAATTTATAAAAGAATAATTGTTGTTTTATTTACCTCTTTAGACAATGAGGATAATAATATACATGGGTAAGCAATATTTTAAAACTGGTTCAAACTGTAAGTATACCTGTTAGGTTTATGGTGGTATGCTAGGAAATATTTGAAAACAAAGGAAAAAAGAGTATCAGTCTTCCTGGAGTTTCCATAATATTTTAGAGGGAAGAATACATACCTACACTGTGGCTATTCCTAGGTATGAATACCCTCTAGTTATGAATTTACGTCTCTATCTTTACAAGAGTTTAGGAGAAAATCCCTGGTTTAAATAAAAGGGTTGATATTTTTACCATTCTTCTTTTCTTTTTTCCACAGCATTTTCTACTGATTTCTATACTTTATTTCAAAGTGGTGGAGAGGTGAAAAGTCTTTATTTTTTTTTTCCAGAGGAATGCACAGTATTACGGCATCTCCTTTTAAAAGAAAAGTAACTCTTCCACTTACTGAATTTTTTATTCACTATTAGTAATACTTAGTATACAATAGTCTGTGGGCTCTGTGCAACCTAATTCTCTATGATGCATTTAAGAACCTATATTTAAATACATTGAAAGAACCTACATAAATATTTTAAGAATACATATTTAAATATATTTAAGAACCTACTGTGAAATAAATTATGTATGTATCTGTGTGTGTGTGTGTGTGTGTGTTTATAATGTATAACTCATCTGTTTGTTACTGTTGTAGCTTTCACACAAGACCACGTTGCATAGGGCATTAACACGGAGAGAAAATGATGTTGCAGAGTTTATCACAATAAAGAGTTTTGAGCAATGAATTGCTTGGATGATCCCTTAAGACACATAACACAGCATTACCTAAGGAGCACCCAGTGGTCCATAACCTCTGACGTGGAATTGCACCAACATGCTGGAAAGCTTAGATATGGCTAAGAGAACTGGTGTGCCCTACACTGTGTGGGGAGAGAGTCGCTCATACACTGAGAAGATGGAATGTTTTAGACTAGTATATGGCACTGCATCCCCTTCACATGACTTTCTTTAGTCATGAAATAGAAGGAATAAGTGAAATAACCTGTCTGCTGTGTGCCTGGATATGATGCTTTAAAAACTTTGTTTAATTTATTTACCATACGATAAATCTTGTGAGATAGGTAGTACTGTCCCTTGTACAAATACAAAACTGAAGCTTAGAAAGTGACACAGTTATTTTTTCAAGATCACAGACTTTTGTGTTATATATCAGTGTCTCCATAGTATCAACTATAGCTTTGGCCACGGGAGTGGTTAGAACAAATGTTAAATTGAATGCAATGGTGCTTTATAAAATTTGGAACCTGTAATGAGTGCAGTTGACGAGAACTGGATGATTTAAGTGTTTTATTACCAACATTTCAGGATTGGTAAATAAAATAAAAGTTCTGAATAAAAGCTCTTTCTTTTGTTTGTTGTTTTGGCTCTTGTTGGAAAGGCTGGTTATTAAAATGATATACAGTCTGTTTTCTGAATGAATGTTAAATATTAGACTTACACTAGAATCTTTTTATTAAGATTCATAAAAATATAACATCCAATATTTTAAACAAGGTGTTTTTGCATAAAGTACTAGCTACTTAATCAAAACAAATAATATTTCCAACAAATTGACATAATATAAATGGCATTTTCTGGAAACGTAGATTCATTCAACATTACTTTTCCATTAGGATACAAAATAGATATACCATTTATTTAATCTTAATTCTAATATAACAAAGTACCTATGTAATTCTTAATTTTAATATTATAAAACAACTAGGCTAATACTAAGAATTAAGCTAGACAATTCATTACTCTAATATAGTAAGTTAGCTGTACTATTTACTGGGGCAACAGAAGGAATATAGAAGGGAAATAGGAGAAATACTTTCACAAAGTAATTTTGACTCTGGCATTTACTAGAACTTTTTAATATTAACGTACACATTTTTCCAAAGTCAAGAGAAGCATAACAATAGTATTACTTGACTGACTTACTCTATAGAGATTCCACTTATAACATGTTGCCCTAGATGGCAAAGAGACTCTTGCAATTACATTATACTAAATTCCATTTTAGTATGAAATGCACATCACGTGTTCTTCAGGAAAGGAAAACAGTAATAAAAAGGGGAATGTGGACTCCTCTATTTTAAGATGTCTGGTTTTAAATTGCTTTGTTTGGTGGCTCTCAACAGAATGACGAGGACTTCACTTTGGATTGCTTTTGGTGGCTTATATTTCCCTTTGTTCTTAACTTTCTCAGAGGGGTACGTGGTAGAGATATCAGCATTTTTATTTGCTTTCATCTTTCAAAACCCAAGAGTGAAAGAAATATCCTGTTATCTTTTTATTAGGTCCATCAAGTTAAAAGTTTTTTGTGCTTAAACTTTTAAAAAGTTGAAATTCTACTATGGCTAAAAATTTTTACAAGTGAAACATTTCAGTTTGGTCTCAAAACGTATCTTTATAAAATATTTCTCTTTGAACCACACACACACATACACACACACACACACACACACACACACACACAGTAAGACAATTTCATACCTTTCATACATTAACATAATTATACTTAATATGCACCAAATGCCTACCATAAACCAGGTACTTGCTAAGTACTTTACAGCTACTTGCTCACTAAATTCTCAAAACAATCAAATGACACTATTTTTATCCCAATTGAAAGATGGAAAATTGAGGCACAGAGATATTAACCAATCAAGTAATTAACAGACTTTTAATTTAAACCAAGGAAGCATAACTCCTGTTCTTGAGCTATTAACAACAATGCAATACTACCTCTGATTAAAAGATAGTAATAATGCAAAAATCAGAGAGTGTGATACCTCCAGTATTGTTCTTTTTTTTAAATATTGCTTTGGCTATTCGGGGTCTTTTGTGGTTCCAAACAAATCTGATGATTTTTTGTTCTATTTCTTTAAAAAATGCCATTGGGATTTTAATGGGGATTGCATTAAATCTGTATATGGCTTTGGGTAATATGGCCATTTTAACTATGTTGATTCTTCCAATCCATGAGCACGGAATGTCTTTCCATTTCTTTGTGTCTTCTTCAATTTCTTTCAAAAATGTCTTATAGTTTTCAGCATATAAATCCTTCACATCCTTGGTTAAGTTTATTCCTAGGTATTTTATTCTTTTTGCTGCAATTGCAAAAGGAATTGTTTTTTCTATCTCTTTTTCTGAGATTTCATTGTTGGTATATAGGAAAGCAATGGACTTTTGTACGTTGATTTTGTAGCCAGCAACTTTACTGTATTCATTGATTGTTTCTAATAGCTTTTTGGTGGAGTCTTTAGGGTTTTCAATAATCAAAACAGCTTGGTATTGGTGGAAAAACAGACACATAGACCAATGGAATAGAATTGAGAACCCAGAAATAAAACCACATAAATATGGACAGATAATTTTTGACAAAGAAGCTAAAAACATACAATGGAGGAAAGACAGCCTCTTCAATAAATGGTGCTGGCAGAATTGGATAGCTACATGCAAAAGAATGAAACTGGACTGCTATCTGTCACCATGTACCAAAATTAATTCAAAATGGATCAAAGACTTAAGCATAAGACCTGACACAATAAACTGCATTGAAGAAAACATAGGTACTAAACTTATGGACCTTGGGTTCAAAGAGCATTTTATGAATTTGACTCCAAAGGCAATGGAAGTAAAAACTAAAATAAACAAATGGGATTATATGAAACTGAAAAGCTTCTGCACAGCAAAAGAAACTATTGACAAAATAATGAGGCAACCAACTGAATGGGAGAAGATTTTCGCAAACAGTTCCTCTGATAAGGGGCTAATATCCAAAATATACAAGGAACTCATGAAACTCAACAACAAAAAAACAAACAACCCAACTGAAAAATGGACAGAGGACCTGAAGAGACATTTCTCCAAAGAGGATATACAAATGGCAAATAGACATATGAAAAAATGCTCAACATCGCTAATCATCAGAGAAATGCAAATGAAAACCACAATGAGATATCACTTCACCCCAGTCAGAATGGCTTTCATCAACAAGACAAATAGTAACAAGTGTTGGAGAGGCTGTGGAGAAAAAGGAACTCTCATACACTGTTGGTGGGAATGCAGACTGGTGCAGCCGCTATGGAAGGCAGTGTGGAGGTTCCTCAAGAAATTACGAATAGAATTACCATATGACCCAGCAATCGCTCTCCTGGGTATCTACCCCAAAAATATAAAAGCATCTCTCTATAGAGACACGTGTACTCCAATGTTCATTGCAGCTTTGTTTACGGTGGCCAAGACATGGAAACAACCAAAATGTCCTTCGATAGATGAATGGATAAAGAAGTTGTGGTACATATACACAATGGAATACTATTCGGCGTTAAGGAAAGATGATATAGGAACATTTGTGACAACATGGATGGATCTCGAGAGAATAATGCTAAGTGAAACAAGTCAGACAGAAAAAGCAGAGAACCCTATGATTTCACTGATATGTGGTATATAAACCAAAAAGAACAAGACAAACAAATGAGAAACAAAAACTCATAGACACAGACAATAATTTAGTGGTTACCAGAGGGTAAGGGGGTGGGGGGTGGGTGATGAGGGTAAAGGGGATCAAATATATGGTGATGGAAGGAGAACTGACTCTGGGTGGTGAACACACAATGGGATTTATAGACGATGTAATACAGAATTGTACACCTGAAATCTATGTAAATTTACTAACAATTGTCACCCCAATAAAATTAATTAAAAAAAAAAAAAAGAAGTTGTGGTACATATACACAATGGAATACTATTCGGCGTTAAGGAAAGATGATATAGTAGCATTTGTGACAACATGGATGGATCTTGAGAGTATAATGCTAAGTGAAATAAGTCAGACAGAAAAAGCAGAGAACCCTATGATTTCACTGATATGTGGTATATAAACCAAAAACAACAAAAGAACAAGACAAACAAATGAGAAACAAAAACTCATAGACACAGACAGTAATTTAGTGGTTACCAGAGGGTAAGGGGGTGGGGGATGGGTGATGAGGGTAAGGGGGTCAAATATATGGTGATGGAAGGAGAACTGACTCTGGGTGGTGAACACACAATGGGATTTATAGACGATGTAATACAGAATTGTACACCTGAAATCTATGTAAATTTACTAACAATTGTCACCCCAATAAATTTAATTAAAAAAAAAGATAGTAATAATGGCATTCTGATAAGAGTACACATGAAAATGTTCCTTTACCATCTTAACCACACTTAAATCAAAGCTATCAAACCACAGAAGTACATGTAGGGTGGCAGAAATAGTTTAGTTAATAATAACAGAGCTGAATTTGTTCACCACACAATGTCTGGTAGAGTACCAAACACAGGAAACCAGTCAATAAATATTTGTTGTATGAGTAAATTAACAAATAAATGATGAAATGTATGTGAGCTCTGGTGTGTCTACAAAACCCTCCAGAAGTGCCAGCTCCAAACACAGTAACCAAGCAGCCCAGTCTGGATACAGTACACACCTTTCCTGAGGCCACACATTGCCTTCCTCACCTTCATCTCCACCTTCCAGGTGGAGCTTTAGTAACCTGTGTTCCATTTACAGCTGCCTAAATTTATATTCATTAGGTTCTTGTTCTATGCTATGGTGCTTCTAATAGTACATAGCTTAGGCGGAGCTAAATAAATACTCACAGAAGGAATCAGTTGAATCAATGCATGAATCTATGAATGCAGAGAATAAAAAACTTAAATAAAGAAAATAATATGGATCAACCATTTAATAAATTAATTGAAAATGTGATTCCAGTTAATATCGGTACATTTTAACTGAGGCTTTTGAGAGAAATATCATGATTCAGGATAATAATCCTAGTCATGAGAACATAAGGCAATAATACCATAAATCAGAAATCCAAACCCAGAAGCCATTGTCGTTGTCCTGGATTCCTCCTCTCTTACCTCCTCAAGTGCACCCTGAATCCATGTATGTGCTGTCACCTTTACTGCCACCCTGCAGTGGGAGCCATACTCTGTCTCCTGGATGACTCTCGTGGCCTCCTAACTAGTCTTTCTACTTATGAGCTTATCCTTCCAATCCATTCTCTATATTCTAGAATTATCTTAAAATATCAATGGGATCATGTCTCTCTATAAGTGCCTTCCCTTTGTACTTTGGAGATTTTTACATTTTGTTTTCTTCCCATATGCATTCTCATTCTCTCTCTCTCTCTCTCTCTCTCTCTCTCACCAAACTCCACTTCTTCAGTTCTACCTCCTAGCGTCATCTTCCTCATGCTCAGTCTCATTCTGTGCTGAGAGCTTGGCCACATGTCAGCGTCCCCACATGCACTATTCCTCTATTAGAGCCATCTTCTTCCTACTCTTCCCCTCGCCTTTTCATTTTCACATTAGGTTTCACCTTAAATGTCACTTCCAAATGTACGCCTCATTCTAAATGGGAGACCCACTGACATGGCTTCCTCAACTTTTCCTCCTCCCTGTCATGTCCCATAATAATGTAATTGTTCTGAGCTCAAGATTTGTGTGGAGCACAACATTGGACAAGCTGTTTATCCTCGCTATGCACCAGTTTTCTTATTTATAATATGAGACACAATATTATTTACCTAAAAAGATGGTTGTGAGAACTAGTGAGTTAATACGTGTAAGCACTCAGAACAGTGTCTGACATCAGTAATATATGTGAGCCATTATCATTCAGTGAAATTTTATTTATCCATGTACTCATTTGATATTTTGCCTTTCTCATAAACATGCAAATTCAAGGTGAACAAGAATGATAGTTATATCCTTACCACCACACACTTGGTGCTACTAATAGTACATCGCTTAGGAAGAGCTAAATAAACACTTATAGAAGGAATCAGTTGAATCAATGCATGCATCTATGAATGCGGAGAATAAAAAACTTTAAAAAAGAGACAATAATATGGATCAACCATCTTTGAGCAGGTGGCTCCTTAATGTTCGAAAACTTATACAACATTGACCTGGAGATAATATGTAGCAGCATGTGTCACTTATTTAGAAAGTTGACTGGACATAAAGAAAGTATTAATATTGTACCCATTTAACTGTTCTCAATTCAAAGGTATTTGAGAATTAACTAAAAGTACCAGAAACAATTCTTGGGAGGTTGTTTCATCCCCATCCATTTCTGTCATTGTTGGGCATTAATGAATACAAAAACTTTGGTAGCTCTCAGGAAAATGTTCTGAGTTTTAAAAAAATCCATTCACGATTATCAAAGATACAATACAGTTCCTAGAATGAGACTTTACTCCAAGAAAATCTCAAAACCCAGTTTCTCACATTCTCTAACTTTGATTCTGATCTCCTTGAATTGTTGTTTTAAACCTCCTAATGCATAATCAACAAAGATGTCCTGTTGATACATTTCAGAAAATGACTGCTATGCTACTCTTAAAAAAAGATGATGTAAGACCCCCATAGCAAAAAATGATGTTAGATACCTCGTGTTCGTAATTGTTACAATATCCATTTAAACATAGATTTGGGGCTAAAAGTATAAAAGGAAAGTGTGCATATCAAGCCCTCTTGAGTTGCTTTTTTCTGCTTTCTTAGAAATAGTCATTTGTTCCTTTAATATCTTATCATTAACAACTCATCTTGGCAAACACTCTTTAGACAGTGTTTGTATTTAATCTTAGTTTCCTTCTGTAAGACCAGAGCAGAGGTATCACTGTGTATTATTTAAGAACTGGGCCTCTGCAGTCAATTTGAATCATAATCAATCCTAGTTTCTCCTGACACAAACAGTGTTCCTTTTATAAGATAAGATATTGAAAAATGTATTGAACAATATTGTTCAACAATTCATTTATTCACTATATATTTATTGAATAAATGCTTTGGGAGGGGACTGAGACTGAAGAGAAAAACAAGGCAAGTTCTTGCTCTGGAAAAATCATAGATCACAAACTCTGCTGTATCAGATATACTAAAAAGTCTGGCATACCTAAATTGTATGTAGGAGACTCCTAGTGATGTCTAGCTGTGTGTCAGATACCCTACCGATAATAGACAGAAAATAGACAGATAATAGATAATAGACAGATAATTTGTCTATTAATGAGCTCATGAGATAGGTGCTGTGATTCTCATGTGCAGAAAAGGAGCTCCCTGAGTTCAGAATTCAATAGCCAATGTCCCTATTTCATTTAACTAATAAGTAACCAAGTGTAGTTTCAACCTTGTACTTTTTTATTAGAAAACCCAAGCATTTTTGACTCAGCCTGTCTTTCTCTAAAAATTCCAGCCTGCCTTTCTCTAAAATTCCTGACAAAGTTGATGGAAGACTAGGAACCAGAAGACCATGAGGAACAGCTCCTCTTAACTTCTTCCTCTGGGAAAGGAGCAAGAGAGCACAATCCAACCCCAACCAGTAGTGTTCTCACAACAGGTATTCCAACAAACTCTTCAAAGTCTCTGTATCTCATCACCACTGCCTCAGCCCTTTCACAGAGGCCGTTAGAGAAAAAAGGGGAGTGGGGAATTAAAAAAAAAAAAAAAGAGAGAGAGAGAGAGAGCAAGAAGGAGAGAGGAATATAGAGAATGTCTGCATAGGGAAAGGGATGCCTGGCTGCTGGAACTGATGATCTACTTAGTTCCATGATGATCAAACCTACACTGGTTGAATCAACTCCCAAGCCAGAGTCACATCTCTGCAGAGGCACCATATTTACCCGAAATGTGTTCCTTTCACGATAATAGCTTTAGCCTAAGTAGTATCTGAAGAATTTGAAAGAAAAATCTGCAGAGATTAGGAAGTAGAGTGTTAACTCAAGAGAAATAGGCTTGGTGGAAATTTATGACTCCATCATTTATAAAATAATTGTAGTCTAGAAGGATCCATTAAATAGTCTGATCTCAAATTATGTTTGAATCTCTCCGGAAGTAGAGATCCAGAGGAACTGAGTAATTTGCTGATAAGCAAGCTGAGCAGGGAGTAGAATCTAGGTCTCCAGATCCAATAGTGAGTGTTTTTGGAGTTATCTCATCCTCCGAGGCCACTGTTGCCAAAGCTTGAGCATTATGGTCAGGTTTCTATCCAGCTCTTTCCTGGGATGACAGATCCCTGAGCGTGATGCTATCCAGGAAAGGAGATGCAACCCTTTTTAAGAAATGAGCCAGTGAACTCATGACGGTCTCTCTCAATAATGCTGCTCAGTTGTCTGAACATTGGGACAACATTGCAACCCTCGAGATGACTTCAAAGCAGATAGAAACGGGCTCAGGGAACCACACTGACCTTTCTTGAAGCTGTTTCATATTTTCTGGACTGTGTCTTATTGGCATTTCAGTGGGTTTGTCAAATCTTTGCTTTACATTTTTACTTCTTACAAAGTAATCTATTAATGAAAGAGTCATAACCAAATTCTAGATTCAATTTTTCTAGGTCATCTTTCAGGCTTTGTACATAGTTTTTCTTATTACAGGATATTGCTTAGGGATCTTCAGGAGGTTTTAATATACTTTTCTGAAACTTTTCTTTATATCTCTATTCATTTTGCCAAATACTTTCATAAGACGGTTTCACTACGATGGATATATTTCTATAGTCCTGAATCTATGTTTTGTTTCTCAGTAATATAATCTGAAATTAATAAAAGCATTAGGGAAATGTTGGTCATTCTAAATACATCACCATATGCTTAAAACCATTTGTAAAGATTTATGGAACTATATTAATTATGATGACTGACAAGTTAGATTATTTTAAATATACTCAATAGGAATTCATGCAGAATAAATAATAGGAATAATTTTATATTAAAACTTAATTATAGAAAGCTGATTCTGTTTCTATGGTAGATCGATGTTTATTACTTAAAAAACACATTGATTGAAGATAAATTCAATTTTAAGCCAAGCTACCGTGAAATATCTTTACATTAAGGGTAGCTCTACACATATTCTCTGATGTAAATTATGCAGTTAATTGGTAGAGTGATAAAAATTAGAGAAGAGCTACATAGAATGATTTTGCATATTCCCACCTCCCCCTGTCCTAAGATAATAACAGAAATAACCCAACCCTATCACTAAACATCCTATAATCTATTTCTGGTATTTTTCTTGCGTAAATAATAATTACATTTTGGCTTTTTTCAATTCTGAAATTGGAAACGACCTTGATACAGTAGTTATTCAAACCCAAGGATATAGGCGAGACTGAATTCAAAAGTTCTGAATGCCTGTTGCCTTAGTTTTAAAAACAGTCTTCTGAAAAAGTCTCTGGTATGCTCCAATAGTTATAGCATTTTTTTATGTATTTCCGAATGTTACACCCTAAACCTTGCCCACAGCCTTACCAAAACTTCATATTAAATAACTGTGCTATTGCCATGTTTTACTGCTAGTAACTGATCAAAGGACGAAAGGAATTTCTGAAGTCATATAAGCCCTCTCCAGGCTGCAGGCAATCACCACCAAGCAAGATGAATGAGCCTACCTGAATGTGTACCCAGCTTTTGCGCCAGCCCTGTCCTGCGAACTACATACTGATCCCTAGTTTGACACATCTTTGATATCTGTCTGATTTTGTACTGTGATCCTTCTATTAAAAAATGACCTTTCACTGGTTTTTCATGGAAAGAACATAAGGATTTTTTTTTTTTACAAATTTCCGTAAGTTTCATCCTTAAGTCAAGCTTTCTAAGCCCCTTATCCCAAGCAATAAGAATATTGCCCATTCCCTCCTCTGTTCTCCCAAGCAATCTGAAACATGCCTCTAATTATAGTACTTACAACATTGTAATTATTTATTTAGATAGTATTGAACCATTAATCACAAATTAGAACTTACTATGCTTCTACCCCAGTGCCTACGATATAACCAGGGCTCAATAATTGTTTGCTGCTGAAATAATCCTGTTTATAATGTATCTACAGAACGAAAATGAAAAATCTGATGTAGAACGCAATCAAGCTTTATCAAGATAGTTTTGTCATTCACTCACTCAGCATCTGCTACGTGGCAAGCACGTCTCAGTCCTCTGTGCTTTCTGTATAGACAGCCAGAGAAAAACTAAGAGTCTAGTCCATGGTTGACACTCATCAACTGTTAATATATTTCCTTTTGTCCTTCTTTTTCCCTCTTTCTGCAGCCACTTCCCACATAAGGTCAAATAATATATTTGTACTCCTATTCTTTAAATCCATATAAGGATTTATTAAACTGTTGCTTCTCTTCTTTCAATTTTTTGGCCTTTACTTTTCAAACCAATTTCTGTATCCCTTTCTTGTAGGACTCTTTTATGCATAGAACAAATGAAAAATAGCTACTCGTAGTCTACACCGAGTTCTTAAAAGGTTATTGTTTTCATTCTTACATCATTATTTTTAACCTGGCTCTTTATTTCAAATATCATCCCCCCTCCCTCCCGCTTTCCGATTATTCCAAGTTCTCCAGTGTAAAAGGGACAAGACTCTCATTAAGTAATTCACAGGGATATGCAAGTGACAGAAGTGTGACTCTTCGCAAGTTAATTTTTTTTTAAATAGGGTATCAGATATTAGTAATCAAAGGACACGGATCCCTGATAGAAAATGTCAGAGTCCATGGCACCTGATGGAGGAGAGGTAGAAGGCGGAGACACAGTGGTTCACAGAAACCTGAGAGTCAGACAGACCTGAGATTGAATCTCAACTCTACCACTTACCAGCTGTGTAATTTTGGCAAGTTGTTTAAACTCTGAGATTCATAAAGTCTTCTATTTCAAAGGAGGAATTATGCTATAAAATAGGCATTAATTTATACAAATTCAAAAAGCACAGTGGTTGGTAAATAGTTAAGTACTCAATTGGCAGCTTTATTTATTAGTTACCATTATGATAACATTAAAAAAATATCCTAGTTGCCATTAAATAAATTTCTGCTTTCATAGTATTATACAGTATTATACAGTATTATGAGAAAAAATCTGTTATTTTGATGTTCCATTGGTTTTTTTTAATTTTAAATCTATTAAATTTCTATGGTTTGGGAATCATATTATATCACATCTCTCTAGTAATTGACCCTCACATAGACCTTTCATTTTTTCTAAGTTTTAGTCATTTTGGAGAATGACTCCCTCATCTGGATGTGCTCCCTAGAACCCCTCAAAGTGAATTTTAGATTTTCCTTTTTAGTTATAGTCTGCATCAGAGAGCATAAAGATGCCTGACAGATTTGGTAACAAATCATCTGGCTATTTATTTTTACGTTGTGTGAGTGTGCATGTAAGTCTGTGTGTGTGTGTGTGTGTGTGTGTGTGTGTGCGTTTGTAAGTCTACACATACAGATTACCTTACTATTCCTTAAATTCTGTTATGAACACTCACTTGAACCATGACCTGTAGACTCAGTACTAAAAGTCATGCCTGCATTCTGGAATTCATCAACTGGGTGTTGTGTGGCTTCAAAATAGTTTTATCTATGTGCACACGCATGTGGTGTGAGTGTGAGGGAGGTTGGTGTGGAAAGTGAATAAATAATTAAAAGTTCTAGCAGTATGAACTGAACAGTTTTTTTTTTAATTTATTGGGGTGACAATTGTTAGTGAAATTACATAGATTTCAGGTGTACAATTCTGTATTACATCATCTATAAATCCCATTGTGTGTTCACCACCCAGAGTCAGTTCTCCTTCCATCACCATATATTTGATCCCCTTTACCCTCATCTCCCTCCCTCCATCCCCCTTACCTTTAGTAACCACTAAACTGTTGTCTGTGTCTATGACTTTTTCTTTCTCATTTGTTTGTCTTGTTCTTTTGTTGTTTTTGGTTTATATACCACATATCAGTGAAATCATAGGGTTCTTTGTTTTTTCTGTCTGACTTATTTCACTTAGCATCATACTCAAGATCCATCCATGTTGTCACAAATGTTCTACATGGGAACATTTGTGAACCGGACAGTTTTATAGCAGCTTAATTTTCTTTCCTTTTCCCATTTTGTTGCACTGTGTAGAGAAGAAATGGGAAAATTAATCAGGCCCTAAGACCTGATCATTGGACAGCACATGTAAAGATCCCCAAGCCTTACATTTTCCTGATATAATTGATGAAGACATTCTAAGTACAATGTAAGTCTCTGTGCTGAGCATAATATAATGCAAATGCTTGACCAGATGATTTTGTAGAGCAATATCCATTTTTTAAAATTAAACAACTGACATTTTCAATGCCCACAGGCTCTGGTACTATACAGATTATTGATTAAACTGACATTTTAAAATTACTATAGTGCAAAAAAAAAGCTCATTAAAATAGAAAAATAAATTGGGGCGGGGGGCGCTTTTAATAGCTGAAAAAATGGCCTGAACAAATGTTTGACTAAAGCACCAGGTGGAAATTTGTATCAATATTCAAAAGTCCTTAAGCAAGATTTATTTCATGGGACTATTTTCAAACCACATAGGTTTATAAGCAGCAAGCAGAACACCTGGCCTCTGATCTTGGCCTAGGCTTTTTACCTATTAGGGAATCTTCAACTCCTAGACCTAGTCCTGTACTTTACTACTCTCTAAAGACAATAACAAGCTTCTAAATGAAGTTCCACACCCACTGAGCCTTTTTGTCTGGTAAGTGAAGCTTGCTGGAATATTCATGTCAGCTCTTTTGTTTTACTTAGCTTAAATTCTACCAGAACAGATTTTAGTAATCCCCTCCAGTGACACAAGTATCTAAACATCCATAATCCATTGAGGATCCAATTTAAAACAATGGAATTCATGTTGAGTGTACGAAAGAAAAAGATATCTTTAAAACATCTACCATTTCAAATTCTGAGTCACACTTGTATTCAACTTAACAGGGGTGAGTCGCTACACTAGTTTTCAAGGGATTTGCATTATTGATCAAATTCAGGGGAAGACAAATTGGGGAGAATACAAAACTACACCTGGACAATGATGAAAAAATAAATTGGATTAAAAGGAAACAGTGTAACCCACAAACTACCTGTGGAAGTTGCGCAAACTATATTGGTTAGGAGATGCTGATTATATTTATACCCTAGACAATATATTTAGGGCTGCGCACAGCTTACTATAAGGGAGAAATATGAATGATACTGTACTAGAGTTATGTTTATATTCTTGCGTATACTGTTTATTCCTTTTTACAAGGGTAGGGCTTCATTTTCACCACAACTAAGATTGACCTCAAGTTAATTTTCAGAGTTCTGTTTGAAGTTTCAAATAATATACTTAAATAGCTGTGTTAAGTGAAATACCTTGGCCAGGTTTTAAATACCAAAGGTTGAAATTGTGAGAAACACAGGCTATCATGAATACTGTGCCAGAGGCTCTTTCTAGTATGTGTTCTGAAAAAAAAAAAAAAAAAAAAAAAAAAAACAAGAGGGGGAGAGGGAGAGGGAGAAGGAGAGAGAGAGAGTGATTCCTGAGAGTCTTCTCTCCTCACCACTTATTTGAATGAACATATGTAGGTCATTCATCCTCTCTCTCTCTTTCTCTCTTTCTCCCCCTCCCTCCTCCCTCTCTCATTTGTCTTATTCCACATTGTGCTTGTTACTCAATCTATCATGTTAATCTTTGCATGTTCTTTGCACATGGACACAATAAATCAACATAGGCTAAAACTAAATCACTGTGTATGCAAATGACCTAAGAATTATGGTGGGGATTTTGTTTCTTTTGGTCTAAATAGAAATGTGCGACGTACAAATATCATTCAATATTTTGATACTAATTCTACTTTCTTATTCCCTGAAACAGGTTTATACAATCACTTAGTTTTACTGCAATAAGATCTAATGATTGTGCCAAATACCACAAATTGAAAAGCTGCCAAGTAATAGTTATCAGCATGGACTCTGAATGGGAAAAACGAGAAAGAAGTGTTAGCTGCATAAAGCATGGGGAAAAAAGTAAACGGGGAGAAACTTTGAAAACATTTTAGTTCACTTTTAATAATCCCATGAAATTTGAACTAAACCGTCGTCTCTTAAAGTAGCTGTATGCTCATTCCTATAATTACACATATAGTCAGAACTGAAGCTTTACATAGACAGTTGTTGCAGGCCGCAGTAAGCACTGCAAAGCAGAAACACATTACCTCTGGCAAAGTGTATCGCAGTGACCCTATTAAACTCCTTTAAGGATTCACTTTACGATCTCAGCTCATTAGTCCCCTAAATAGCATTTGTCGAGACGAAAGGGAACACTTAGAAGGAAAGCCTTCTCAGTCAAATATGAACTGAGCCAAGAAAAAGCCCAGAAGTTATCAAAACAAAGCTTTGCAAGTTTGGAATAAATTAGCTTGCTTGGGCACAAACTGAATAATGTTCCTGTGTTTTTTTCAGTGCCTAAACATAATCTATTCGCCTCAGGCTTTTTTTAGACCTAAAATCTCATGCTGCCAACCGTTATCTGTAACTCCTTTAAATGGAGAAGTGTCACCGCTTCAATTGACTTGGTTTCACTAAGGGAAATTGCTCTCCGAAGGATGCAGGTGTATCCATCATTCAAAAGCCCCAAAAGGTATGTTCCTCATTTAAAAATAAACTCACTTAAACAATGAGAACTAATTACCACATTAATTTATTGTCAACACAACTAAGCACAGGCAGGCAGACATAATAATATATGTGTAAACTACTAACCAAGCAAAATAAAAAGGAAGCTCTACTGTGAATCACGTTCTTGGTACAGTGCAAATATAAAAGCTGTATTTTAGGTTTAATACTGTTGTTTTATTAATATTATGATACAAATGTCTATGTCCATATATTCCCATAATGCTTTACTTGCCTTTCCTCATGCCCTTAGTTCATTTTGGTTTCTCCACGTGTCGGAAACCTACTCCAGGGTGTTCTCCCATGATCCTCATCGGCTGGTGTTCATGCCCTGGCAAAATTCCTTTCCCTTGATTGAGGGTGGGACTCTGTGATTTGAGTCTAACTGACAGAATATAGCAAAGGGGATGGAATGCCAAGTCTCTTCCATAATTATATAAGACCCTGTTGTTGTTGTTTTGTTTGTTTTTGTTTTGACATCAAACCCCTTTTTTAATTAAATGTATTGGGGTGACAGTGGTTAGTAAAATTACATAGGTTCTGAGTGTACATTTCTATAAGCCATCACCTATATATGACATTGTGTGCTCACCCCCCAGTCAGTTCTCCCTCCATCTTCCTTACAGCTGACTTTCTCCAGTCTGTTCTAGTCCTTGCTGCCTTGAGAAGTGTGTAAGCAGTCCTATTAGGGCAGACCGCATGGCAAGGATCTACGAGTACTGTTTAGGAAACTGAGCAGGTTTTAGGAGCTATAGGCAGGCGAAAGAGGCTTAGGACGGCCTCCAGTTACAGCCAGTAGAAAAGCCAGGGCCCTGGGTCCTACAACTACAAGAAAAGGAAGCTGTCAACCAATTAAATTAGTTTGGAAATAGATTTTCCCCAGTGGAGCCTCCAGATAAGAACACACACCAGCCAACCTTTTGCTTTCAGACTTGAATGACCCTGAACAGAGGGGACCCACCTAAGCTGGGCCCAGACTCCTGACTGATGTCAACTGTGGGATAAAAATGTATGTTGTGTTGTTTTAAACTACTAAATGTGGGTGATTGGTTAAGTAGCAACAGAAAACTAATATAATGTATATCAAGATAAGATAATATCACTCACGGGTAGTAGTGCCACCATCCAACCCACCAACCCTTCTCCCTCAGTCAATTAGTCATCAAATCCAATTCTCTGATACATCATTTGATGATTTTCATCCTTCTGTTGCCTTGGAACAGGCCTTCCTCATTTCCCACCAGGAAAACCGTTGGAGTCTATTTCTGGGGCATTTTCTTTTCCCTTCATGAATACTTTTGCAAATATTTTTCAAAGTTGTTTCTAGATATCTTATCAAAACCAAAAAATAAGTAGATAGACTCTGTCTTTGGAATTTCTACCTCTTTCACTGTTCCCCCCATTGTATTCCATTTATTCCCATTTACTTAGGCAAATTCCTTGGTCCTCGGGTTTATCTTTCATTCTTCCTGACAATAAACCTTTACACACCTCACAACCCTTCACGTTCTATCATGCCATCTCACTCCCAAGGGTTACAAGACCATAATAGCTTAATTCTAATTGCATTTTAACACAGAATCATACAGACATACTGCCATCACATAGCGTTTTTCAAACATATCTTGCAGCAAAAACATTATTATAAATAAAAGCAAAATGAAATTTCAACATATAGAATGGATAAATGCAAAGCTGAATGTAAATGGTGTTGTGGAAGGGATATGTGGGTGGAGTTTGTAGAAAACCCAGTGAAATGCTGTTTCAGCATCTACTGTGCTCTTTAACACACAGAGTCAGCCCAGCAGCATCTATGAGTAACCACAGGGTTTTGAGTAAGACAATTTGAAAGCCACTGCTTTAAATCAAAATAATTATTCTTTAATAAGGATACATTTCAATGATTATCAAGAGAGATTGGTGGACACTTGTGATGGAATCAGATCATTTTGTTGAAATTTAATTCACAAGACACCAGTTCACCCTCAAATTCTTCACATTCTCAAACATATATAAAGTTACTGTCCTGATTTCAATAACTGATCCTTAGACAAAGTTGATTTGTGGAAACAGAAGTTTTCATGGAATTGAGGCTTTTTCATTCTTCCCTACACTACAGTAAATGCATCTGAGGCCATCACTGAACTTGACTTATTAAATCAAAAATTGATTTTTTTTTCTCCCTATAGCTACTAACCTCCATGTGCAAGCAAAACTTGGTGTCTTAATCACTGATAGAACTTTTTGCTTAACCTCTCTACTGCACCCTTAAGGAACTGGGGTGGGGAGATATTTTTTTCTTAAAAAGAAGCAACACATCTATATAGAAAAAATTAAAAGAATATCCACTTTATATATTAATAATCTTGGGAATCTGGCTAATTTGTACCTGTCATCTACATAATGAACGTGCATATTATCTTATAAATGTGAATCATATCTCCAAGCAGAGTTTTAGCTAAAAGGATCTGAAAGCTTGGATAATAATAGAGATGCGTCTGACCCTATCACTGTAATAGATCATTGTTTCATAATGACAATAGTAGCACCAAGAGCTACAATTTATTGCATTCTTACTATGTGCCAGCGCATAACTAAAGATAATATATAATGCAATTTATCGAGAATACATATAAAAGTCATTATTAACTCCATCAACAATATATGAAACTGAGACTAAAAGGGGTGAGGAAATTTTAAAGCAAAGAAATCTAATACGTCCTAGAGATGGAGTCTGATTGTATCTCTTATTTCCAATGCTTGTTTTCCGTGTCACTGGCTTAATTCTGGGATGGAATGGAATAAAGTGCAAAGGTGTTAAATGAATGACGATTTATAGCACTTGATATTTGTCCTGTAATATCCTTATATCAAGTCCAAGGTACCAACACCAAGAGTCTTAATAGTGCCCTTAATGTTAGCTGAAAAAAAAAAAAAGCTAAATTACTGTACAGCTCTCTTTTGCTGCTAAAATAATCCAAAAATTGGCTATATAGCTCAAGGACACATAATATTTAAAGCCAATATGTTCAGACATCTACAATTTGGTACCATTTCTCACTTTTACCTCTGTAACTGATCATTCATTTAATAATATAACCATTAAACATTTATTGCATTTCTATCATCAGTCAGGCTTTTTATTCGGTACTTGATATGGAGTGA
Organism: Rhinolophus hipposideros; assembly: GCF_964194185.1. Taxonomy (NCBI): domain Eukaryota; kingdom Metazoa; phylum Chordata; class Mammalia; order Chiroptera; family Rhinolophidae; genus Rhinolophus; species Rhinolophus hipposideros. The sequence goes on along the minus strand of NC_138057.1, from coordinate 12,403,298 downwards.
TTTTAAAAGACCATCACTGTTGTGACCCAGATTTAGCAACAGGCTGTGAAAATACATTATAATAATTATTCTATCACAGACATGTTCAAGGTAAAATGGAAGCACAAAGGAAAGTATCTTTAATCAGCCTGGAAAAGGTCTAGTCTCATTCCAGTGTTAACCTCAGATTCTGATGACATACTTCTTACTCAGAATTCTACCTTGAAGTTAAGTAAGCTCTTACTCAAAACATGGCTCTGAAATGTCAGGCCAGTCTAATAGTAAATAGCCCATCTGGAACTTGGAAAAACAAATACTGTGGCTTGAGATGACTGATGGGGTTGTGGGTAGAACATTTTCTTCTATATACATTTATTTCTTACAATATTTAATATGCTTTATATCCTCTTTTTTAATTAAAGTTTATTGCGGTGAAAATGATTAATAAAGTTACATAGATTTCAGGTGTACAATTCTATAATACATCACCTATATATCATATTGTTTGTTCACCGCCCAGGGTCAGTACCTCTTCCATCACCATATATTTGATTTAACTAGTTCCTTCTTACCAACAAGTGTTATACACTAACCACATAGATATCCGTGTGCTTACTCATATTTTGAGCATATTATAAAATGATCACTAGTAAAAATACTAGGTTATTATGGTTTCTAGCTATAACATCTGTGCCCCAGTTAACAATTGTTACACAAGGTAATTTTTGATTGAATATGTGGTTTTCCGAAAGATCTTTTGTAACTCTGCTGTTTGGACATGAGACTCATTTTTTCTCATTAAAAATTGCAAGTGGATTACACAATAGCCAAGATATGGAAACAACCAAAATGCCCATCGGTAGATGACTGGATTAAGAAGCTGTGGTACATTTATACAATGGAGTATTACGCAGCCATAAAGAAGAAAGAAATCTTATCATTTGCAGCAACATGGATGGATCTAGAGAACATTATGTTAAGTGAAATAAGTCAGAAAGAGAAAGACAAGTACCATATGATCTCACTTATATATGGAATCTAAAGAAAAGACTATGTGAATGAACTAATCAGAGACAGTTTTGGGGACGCAGAGAAAAAACCGAGAGTGGTTAGATGGGTGTGTGGGAGCGGGTTGGGGATAAGGGGAAAGGTGAAGGGATTTGAAAGCAGCTGGTAACTACAAGATGGCCTCAGGGTTTTTTTGAAAATTAATTTGGGGAAGGTATTCTATAATGTTGTAAAGATTTTGTTGGGTATCCGATGGACATGTGTCCTATTTGGGAGACCACCTCAGGGATACTGTGGATACCTGATCATGGCATTGTACACCAGAAGCTAAACATTAATGAATGCCAACTATAATTTTATATATATAATGTGATGGTTCAGTGTGAGGTCGGAGGGATAGTGGATGGGGGGAGGGGGGTTCACAGTATGAGGGATATAAATGATGAGCGTCTAAGTATTACCTTGTTTTGTACACCTGAAACTAATAAATAAATTAATTAATTAAAAAAAAATTGCAAGTGGAGATGACGTCCCGAGGCCAGTATCCCAATCTAAATATAACTGATGAGTATTATTAGCAGTAAAAGTCTGCATTCTATCTCGTCAGTCCCACATGATTAAGGAGGAAGAAGGATAAAGAGGAATCTCCTTTTTAACTCCTTGTACATAGCTCTATCTATGGGTACATTTTTGAATATATGACTTATTCTTTTAATATTTTGCTATTTCCTTTCTGTATCTGTATTCATATTTTCAATAAATACTCTCATTGTTCTACCTCATAGGGCCTTTCCTATCTCCCAAAGGACTTCCTGATGAAAATAATGCATATAACAATCACATGTGCTTATTTATACTACCTAAAATCTTACATATATACCAACTCCTGTAGTCCTCACAGCAGCCCTATGGGGTGGGTATTATTAGTCCAATTTTGTCAAATTAGAAATCCAAGGCACAAAAACTTAAATAACTTGCCCACAATGACACAGCTAGTAGGGGCATCCAAAACTAGAATTCAGATGTAGGCAGTCCAGCACTAGCAACCACATATTTAACCATCTTTTCACTATATCAATGGTGTTGGGGGCTCTAGCTATGAGGGATGGACTGTCAAGGTAGCCAAGGCTTGACATGATTCATGTCTGAGTGGGATGCTTACCTATTCAGAAACTAAATAAACGACTCACTTCCATAGGCACTTTTAAACCCGAAATTTCCCATTAAATGAGATAGTACTATCTCCTTTAAATGTGTTTTCATGATTTTATCCCATTTGTTATTTTTTATGCAGCTTAAGAAGTTTACTGTATGTGAATTGTACCCATTGAGCTGTCAGTATACTTTATGTGCTTCAAATCCTGATGCAGAAAATCAAGCATCCCTATAAAAAGGGCAGGACAAGTAGAAGACATTTCAAATTTGTCATGATTTTCTGGATGCTGAACAGAGCTATTTATCACTGGCAGGCTTCACTTAGGGCACACCATGTTGAAACAGATGTGATTGAGTTCTCGAAAATAATTACACATTCTGATGTTTCATTCAGCAATAAATATACGAAAAAATGTTCAACTTCACCAAATATCAAATAAATTGAACTCTCAATTGATGTATATACATATATATATATATATATATATATACATATATATATATATATATACACATCTATATATATATATACATCTATATATATATACATCTATATATATATTATATTGGCATAATGTTTTAAGTAATGATAATATCCAGTTTGTGCAAAGGGATGGGAAAATAGGTATTCACATTCAGTCTTGGTAAAAAATCAATGTCTATACGTAGATCCGTACATCAATTTTATAGACAGAAATCAATGTATAACCATATATAAATACATACAGATAAAAACCTATATATTTTTACAGGATACTTTTTCAGTAGTTATTAACCTTTAAAAGGTTATCCCAAGCAAATCCACTCCAAGGAATGCTTTTTACAAAAACATGACCATAAATGCATTAATAAATAGGTAAGTGGATAGCAGGCAAACAATCAAATGATAGAAATAAATACAATTTCAATGTTTCATAATAGTGGTTTTGTGAAATAGCCTACTTGTCTATCATTAAGTGGGCAGCTAAGTAGATTGTACTACTTCCAATAATATAATGCTACTAAGTCTCCAATACTGTTGAATGAACACAGCAAATTGCAAAACAGTATGCAGCATATAAAAAGTATTTCTGTTTTAAAAAAGCATCTGGAGAATGAGAGTATATTGCTTTAAAAGACATATACTTCTGCATCATTAGATTTTTGCAATTAAAAATAGAAAAATAAAAATATAACTTGACCAACTCATAATGTTTTTCTTGAAAGGTATATATTTTGATTTTATGCATGAACTACTCATTTTAATAAAAGTAACAGTATTATTGATGTGATATTAGGATCTATTTTCTTTCCACTTACTTTAGTTTATGCATATTTTTACTTCCTAAAAACAACTTAACATAAAAGAATGTAATGAAGAATTTTTTTTTCTTTCTTAATTGTGAACCTACAAATCTCTTTTTCTTTGCACAACAGGAACCATTAATTTCTTTTAGATATCAGCTTCTTTATCTTTAGGTGTTAGTTCTTTTCAAAGCTATGCTAAGCTACAAGAATCTTGTTCAAGTCTTCTGCACTTATTTAGCTATTAAAACTTTGCCACTGAACCATTTATAACAAATGCACATGCTAAGATTCTCCACTACTCATTCCCCATGGTCTGACTCCACAGTTTAGGGAAAATCGTCTTTACATAGCTTGTAATAAATGGAACATGGGAACAGCAAGTAATTATGCTGTGTTTCCATTATGCAAAATGTGTGCATCTAAAGTTACACATAAATACGATTTGCAAAAGGAAAAGCAAATTTACGAAACGTGGAAGGGCATTTCATATTCATTCCAAACCTACAGTTAACTTCTCAACTTAAATGTCTCCAATACAGCCTCAAGTTGATTTACTGTTTTGTTTACTTACCAATGAATGAATGAATGAATAAATTCATTTCTGAGCATATTATAGGAATCAGAAAAACTTGTGTGATAATACAAAGAATGGAGCTTGCTTTTCAGTGAGCTTACACTCTAATACTCTAAGTAAAATTAATAAAGATATAGGAGAATTAATATATAGGAGAATTAATATATAGGCAAATATGAGGTATTATTAGAAGTTCAGACTAGTTAATTATTATTATTGCATGTAAGTGGGATTCAAAGATGCTAGATAGGTAGCAGGAAGCTAGATATTTTTAATGCCAAGCCAAAAAGCTGTTTAAATAATTAAATGTCTAATTTCATTGAAAAGGAATTAAGATGAGCTAAAGAGGCTGAATTTTCTTGTCAGAAACAATATAGATTTCTCATTATAAAAGTGACATGACCTAAATTTTTATTCCTTGGCATGGTGACTTATTCTGAAGGAAATGCAAAAGTAATCCACATACTCCATACTTAATCTTCTGGGATTCAAAAGCGGGGTGTCATATTCTTTCAAACTTTTATGAGAAATATATTATTTCTTCTATTCCTGAACTGATTAGAACTCCATGTGAACTTACAAGGCAACTAGAGTGGAAATTCAATTTAAAACCAGAGACATCAGGGAGATCCAAGATAGCAGAGTAGATAAACACTGTGCCCGCTTCCTTCCATGAATACATTAAAATTACAACTAAATTATAGAATAATCAACCTGGAGAAGCATCTGAAGTCTGGCTGAACAGAAGTTTTATAACTAAGAATGTAAAGACGAAGCCATGTCGAGATTGGTAAGAGGGGAGAAGATGTGGAACTGGCTAACCCCAAACCTCCATGTGGTGGTTGAGAACCAGAAGAGATATCTCTGCCACAGAAGTTCCCTCCAGAGAAGAAAGAAACCCCAGCCAAACACTGGCCTCCCCAGCCTGGAGTACTGGTGCCAGAAAGCAGAGCCCCTACAACATCTGACTGAGAACAACAGTGGTGCTTCCAACCAGCCGGGTGGGATGGAAGGCTGCGGAAAACCTAGGCATCCTCTTAAATGGCCCGCACACGGACTCTGTCACTCGCAGGCACTCACCTGGGCTCCTGTGGAAGGACAGTGTGGGGACAGAGCCCCAAAAAGCAGTTTCCAGGCTCTCGGCCTCACATAGAAAGGTGCTTTCTCGGGTAGTAAATGGCCATCAACTGTGATCAGAGGGCCATCAGCTGTGGCTAGTTGACCATCAGCTGTAACCCATAAGCTATTGGCCACTAAAATAACTGCTGTGGCTATGCTAGCAGAAAGAATGGGGGCTCGCAAGAAGATGGGGGCTAGCAAGGGCGGATTGCAGAGAGGCAGATGCCGCCATTGAGAATATAATAATATGACACCCCTACTTATGGCTCCGTGGGTGTTCCTTTTTGGCCTCACCATGTCCTGCTTTCTTATGTGGGGAGCGGGACAGGAGGCCCCGCCTGACACCCGGCACGACAGACAGTAACTTGGAGGAGTCGAAGGCATGTTGGGGGTAGACTGAGGTGTGCAACTTCGGGATGAGTACTGGAAGAACAGTCCTCATTTTCCTTGTATGGGGATCTCTACCTGGGCAGCAAACAGCCAGGCACCATCTTTCTTGTGTTGAGCCCACCTTCACAGGCCAAATCTGAATCTGATTGGCTTGGTGAGCTTCACTTCCTCCACAGTGCTGACTCACTGGACCCCACCCCTCCCAACACCAGAGGCACCTTCTCCCTGAGCAGCCAGCCCCACTTACTTTACACAATTTCTTGGGAAACTATCAGAGTCCACAGGACCCAGGCAGGTGGCAGCTGGCCTCAGTGTGCTTTGAGACGTTTGCTGAGTAGCTCCAGACTCAGCATTGGCACCAAATCAGAGTCTACATTAACCTGTTGACTACAACTATTCCCACTTTAGTGAACTACTCCCTGAGACCCTGCTTCATCCAACTTGCATACCACATGAGGCTTTATCAGGGGCTGAACCTTAAGGGAGCCAGAGATGACAGCAGTCCTTGGAGTATCCTGCCTTTTTGCAAAGCTGCTTCAGGCCTGGTACTGGTAGCAGCTGTCCTCAGTTCACAGTGTGGCTTCTCTCATACACCTCTAGGATTAATACAGGTAGCGGACAACTGTGGACTGTTTTGTAGCTCCTACTAGGTCGTACCTGGCTGGTCACAGACTGGGTGATCTGGGGCTGCACTCAAGCCCCTTGCAAGATGACCCAGAACCAATATACTTGGAGGTTTGCTTCAGAGCATAGCAGAGCACCACCCAATTAGCCCTACAAGTGACAGACATGGAGTCCTCAGAGCCTGCTGGAGTGAATCCCACTCAGTAGGACAAGCCCCTGGAACAGCAACCAGTAAGATGTGGATGTTGCTGAACCACACAGACAATCAGCCTGAAGGTCAATACCTCCAACTAACATGCCAAGAGTAATCAGGGCTCAGTTATAATAGAAAGGCACACACAATCCACACAAATGGCAATCCTGGAGAACCTGGAACAGGTGACCAGGAGACTGTGCCCGGGCCCCACAAGGCACCTACTAAATAAGGTCACCCAGCCAACTTTGGGAGACATAGGAGATCTAATACTTAGAAACAAACAGACAGGCAACCAAAAATGAGGAAACAAAGAAATACATCCCAAATACATGAACTGGAGAAAATTCCAAAAAAAGAACTGAACGAGAAGGAGGCAAGCAACCTATCAGAGACAGAGTTCAAAATAATGGTTACAAAGATACTCAAGGAACTTACTTACTGAGAACTTCAACAAAATGATGGCAAACATAAAAAAAAGGACATTGAAAGCATAAAAAAGAACCAGTCAGAAGTGAAGAATAGAGCAACTGAAATGAAGAATGTAATAGCAAGAATCACTAGCACACTAGAAGAAGCAGAGGATCTAATCAGCAATTTGGAAGACACAGTATCAGAAAACACCCAATCAGAAAAGAAAAAAGAAAAAAAATGAGGATAGTTTAAGAGGCCTCTGGGACAACATCAAGCATAACAACATTCACATCGTAGTGGTACCAGAAGGAGAAGAGAGAAAGCAAGGGATTGAGAACCTGTTTGAAGAAACAATGACTGAAAACTTTCCTAACATGAAGGAAATAGACATATAAGTCCAGGAAGTGCAGAGAGTCCCAAATAAGATAAAATCAAAGAGGTCAACACCAAGACACATCATAATTGAAATGCCAAAGATTAAAGACAAAGAGAATCCCAAAAACAGAAAGAGAAAAGCAGTTAGTTAACTACAAGGGAACCCTCATAAGACTGTCAGCTGATTTCTCAACAGAAACTTTGCAGGCCAAAAGGTATTGGCACAAAATGTTCAATGTGATGAGAAGCAGGGACCTGCAACCAAGATTACTCTACAGAGCAAAGTTATCATTTATAATCGAAAGACAGATAAAGAACTTCCAGACAAGGAAAAGCTACAGGAGTTCATCACCACCAAACCAGTATTACAAAGGATGTTAAAATGATTTTTTTAAGATGAAAAATAAAGACCAAAATTATGAATAATAAAATGGCAATAGCTACATGTCGATCTATAATTACTTTCAATGTAAATGGATTAAATGTTCCACTTAAAAGACATAGGAGGGCTGAATGGGTAAGAAAACAAAACCCTTACATATGCTGCCTATGAGAGACTCATTTCAGATAAAAAGACAGAAACAGACAGAAAGTAAAGGGATGGAAAAAATATATTTAATGAAAATGGAAATAAAACAAAACAAAAATCTGGAGTAGCACTACTTATACCAGACAAAATAGACTTTAAAACGAAGGCTCTAACAAGACACAAAGAGGACCCAGTAATCCCACTTCAGGGTATTTATCCAAAGAAACCCAAAACACTAATTTGAGGGGACCTGTACATTCTTATGCTCATGGCAGCATCCTTTACAGTCGCCAAGATGTGGAAGCAGCCTGGTGTCAATAGATGAATGGATAAAGAGGAGGTGGTACATTTATACAATGGAATATTGCTTGGCCATGGAAATGGGTTCTTGCCATCTGCAGCAGCATAGATGGACCTGGAGGGTATTGTGCCGAGTGGTGCATGTCAGACACCGAGAGACAGATGCAAAGTGATTTCATTAGATGTGGAATCTAAAGAACAAAATAAACAAACAAAACAGAAATAAGCTTATAGGTACATATTATTGATGGTTCCCAGATAAGAGGGGGTGGAGGTGAGTGAAGAAGGGGAAGAGATTAAAAAAATTGGTTGTTACACAGTAGACATAGGAATGTAGGGTAAAGCATAAGGAATATAGTCAATAATATGGTAGTAACTATTGTAGGGTGTCAGATGGGTACTAGATTTGTTGGGGTGATAGATGGCAGTGGTTGGGGAATAGGGTGAAAAATGTGAAGGGATTAAGAAGTTTACAGGGTCGGCCGGCCCGGTGGCTCAGGTGGTTAGAACTCCATGCTCTTAACTCTGAAGGCTGCTGGTTCGATTCCCACATGGGCCAGTGGGCTCTCAACCACAAGGTTGTTGGTTCAACTCCTCGAGTCCCGCAAGAGATGGTGGGCTCCGCCCCCACAACTAAGATTGAACACAGCACTTTGAGCTTAGCTGCCTCCGAGCTCCCAGATGGCTCAGTTGGTTGGAGCGCGTCCTCTCAACCACAAGTTTGTCAGTTCGACTCCAGCAAGGGATGGTGGGCTGCGCCCCCTAAAACTAGCAACGGCAACTGGACCTGGAGCTGAGCTGTGCCCTCCACAAGTAAGACTGAAAGGACAACTTGAAGCTGAACGGCACCCTCCACAACTAACATTGAAAGGGCAACTTGACTTGGAAAAAAAAGTCCTGGAAGTACACACTGTTCCCCAATAAAGTCCTGTTCCCCTTCCCCAATAATATCTCAGAAAAAAAAAAAAGTTTACAGGGATGTAAATTGAAGCATAGGGAATATAGTGAATGATAGGGTAATAGCTATGTATAGTGCCAGATGAGTACTTGACTAGTCAGGAAGATCAATTCTTAAATTATATAAATGTTTCACCACTGTGCTGCATACCTGAAATTAACATAAAATAATATTAAATGTCAACTATAATTGAAAAAATTTAAAAGGGGGAAAAAGGTGAAAGAGAATAAGGTCCAAATTTCCAAATATAAAACAAAAAGTCATGAGAATGTAATATACAGCACAGGGAATATAGTCATTAATATTATGATAGTGTGGTACAGTGTCAGGTGGTTTCTGGACTTATCATGGTGATCAATTCTTTAGGTATATAGATGTTGCATAATAATGGGGTACACCTGAAACAAATATAATATTGTATGTTAGCTATATTTTTAAAAAATTTATTGGGGTGACAATTGTAAATGAAATTACATAATTTCAGATGTACAATTCTGTATTACATCATCTATAAATCTCATTGTGTGTTCACCACCCAGTCAGTTCTCCTTCCATCACCACATATTTGATCCCCCGTACCCTCATCTCCCTCCCCCCACTTAGCTATATTTTAATAAAATATTTTTAAAAATACAATGAATGCTCCTGGAGTTTTATTATTACATACCACATATTGAGAGAAATAATCTGTACCAATTTGAGAAAGAAAATACCATTTATATTCTCGTCCTACTTAAGGTGCTTTTATAAAAAATGGATGTTGCATTTTTTTTCAAAATAAATTTGGCATACTCTGGGATAATCACTTTATGTTTCTTCTATGATATATTGATGTGAAAAATTATATTAATGAATTTGTAATAATTGAATTATGTTTGCATTCTTGAAAGAAAACCGTCTGTTTTCATTATTTCATAAACAGCTGGGTAAATTTAATATGGCATTTTAGATTTTGGCATCTAAATGTAAATATTTGTGAGATTACTTTGTTGTTTTCTTTTTGTGTGTATTAGTTTTATAAGTTTTTGATAGTCCTTGTCTTGTTTTTGAATGGGAATTTCCCCCCCCACATATTTTAATGCCCTTGAAGAGTTAACAAGTCAGAAAATTATTTGTTCTTTAAAATTTGAAATATTTTTTCTTTACAATTTCTGATCAGGTAAATGTTTACATTGTTTTTCAAATACTTCTTAAGAATGTTTTCTATTTCTTCAGCAGTTAATATGCATATTTGGTAAGATGAGAATGATTCATTATATCAGGATTTTCAAATGTTTTTAAGTCTAAAATGAAACCTCCTTTCTCATCCCTAATTTTGTTCTTGTCTGTTATTTTTCCATGATTAGAATAAATAGAGCTTTGTGTGCATAAAAAAAAGAATGAAAAAAATAATAAAACCAGAGACCACAATATATGATAATGATACTTAGTTCTGCCCTCTTTTCCTCTTCTTTCCAGTGTTGTGTCTGGACCTGCTTCCTATTTATTCACTTTGTCACAGTACTCCAACGTGTCTGATCATCATATCTTCTTGGAATGGGTTGGATATTTTTCAGAGTTAGGGTACTGAGTGTGAATTATGAAAATTGAATTTTACTTTACACAGTAAAACCTACTTTGAAAAAAATATCATTTTACCTACTGCTTAAAATATTTTTTCAAATTGGCACTGGGCTATAATCTGAAAGGCCTTAACATTTTGCAATACCTAAATGGTGTCACCAGCTATGATTGCTTACAAGGACTGAAAAGGATATCCCACCACAAAGACAAAGGTGCAGAGCACAAAAACCAAGATGGTGACAGGGCATCGTTGGCAAAAGGGATGAGTGCTACCAACGAATAACTACATATGTATAAAAGAATTGAATCACTATGGCCACAACCTATAAATACAGAGGACTGCTCCCCAGTGGGGGAGAAGGTAAGCTCACCCTAGAGCATGAGCTCACCCTTTTCCATTCTTTGATGAAAAAATAAAGTTTCTTCTCTGCTCTACTGAACTCCATCTTGTTCTATTAGCATGAATGGCCCTGTGAAGAGGGACCTTGGTTTGGGTCCCTGACCTAGAAGGGCCAGTAACAAAACTATGTTATGAAGAATTCTTGAGTTTTAAGAGTTATTAAAAATTGGTTCCAATGACAGATACCATCCAAAGCCAGTGTTGCATATGGTTTCATCAGAAAATTTAAATGACCTCAACAAAAATTATAATAAATCAACAGAACTTCCATGGAAAAATGAATTAACTGTTGAACAGAGAGAAAAAAAAATGGAGCACCGTTTAAGTTTTGAGATTAAGAAAGTCCCTCTGCACCCAGTAATCCCACTTCTGGGTATTTGAAGAAACCCAAAATGCTATTTTCAAGGGACATGGGCATCCATATGTTCATTACAGCATTGTTTACAATGGCCTAAATGTGGAGGCAGCCCGGTGTCTGTCAGTAGATGAATGGATAAAGAGGAGGTGGTACATATATACAATGGAACATCACTTATGTGGAATCTAAAGAACAAAATAAACAAAACAGAACTAAACTCATCGATACAGAAAATATTTTGATGGTTGCCAGATGGGAGGGGGGTTGGGAGTGTGGGTGAAAAAAGGGGAAGGGATTAAGAAGTGCAAATTTGTTGTTACAAATTAGTCATGGGGAAGTAAAGGACAGCATAGGGAATGTAGTCAAAATATGGGAATATCTATGTATAATACAAGGTGTACTGGCACTTTTTGCTAGACAAGTCAGGAAGACCACTTTTAAATTATATAAAAATCTAACCGCTATGCTGCACATCTGAAACTAATATAAAATAGTATTGAATGTCAAAATAAATAAATGCAATGTATTAAAAAAAATCCCTCTATATGAGGGACCAAAAAGTTTTGATGGGAACACATTCTTGAACAGGGAACATGCAATTAAGTCATCTTCACCTTGTATAATTGATAAAATCTCTAAGTCACAGAAATTGAATTCAGGAGATCTAAAAGTTGATGACATTTCTCAGAATTCTTGTGTGGACCACCATGCAATATAGTCAAATAAAGCTCCAGGTATTCCACCAGAAGAATCACAGAAGAATTCAGACACGTCTCCAAGGCTAGGCCGCTTGCCTCTTGATGAGAAAGGACAAGTCATGCAGTCATTTCTTGGACTTGAAAATACCCCACCCATGCCCAATTCCTCTGAAGGCAAATCCTCAGATACCCACTGTCAGACAATGAAAACTGGGAGTTTAACACCAAGCCCCACAATTGCACTTGAAACCCTTCATCTTACTGATCATCATAAAAGTTCACCTCTACTCAGGTCTCCCCTCAGGTTTACTAATCCTCTTCCCTCTGATGACATGGACTCACATGAAAGGAACTCGGTGCTGTGACCAAGAATGAAACTAGTATTTCAACAGCAAGTGCCACTGTTTCTGCTGCACTAAGACTGAAAACATGTGTACAAGGAAAGTGTTGCTGATGTCCATTGCTAGACATGATATAGCAGGAATAATACATTCGGGTGCTGAAAAAGATGTTGATTTAGTAAAGATTCACCTCCTCCCCTAGCTGAAAGAACTCCCAAATCTTTTGTATTAGCAAGTGAACATAATCACCTGTAAGATCTGAATGGAGTGAACTTCAAAGTCAGGAAGAGTCTGAACAAAAAAAAATCTGAAGGCTTGATAACCTCTGGAAGTGAAAAATGTGATTATCCAGTAGTAGGTCTTACAGACTTGTATAGAATGTCACCCTACTTTCAGTAACAATAAAGACTGAATATTAGAAAATCCAACAGAAGCCACAGTGGTTTTGGTAATCACTGTGGAAAACCCAAAGCACCAAGAGATCCACCTTCAGAATGGACATAAGTCAGGGAGCTAAAGACATTTTAAATTATACTGGAAATTTCAAGTACAACTGAAAGCCAGATTTATAGTATTCCAAATTAAAGTGTGCGACTAACAGTAGTGTAGATTGTTACCTTAGTATATTTTACTGGGATCATCTACCTGCCTTATACTACACTTAGGAAAAAATATTACATATGATTTATTTTGTAACTTCGAGTATTATCGCTTTGATGTCTCTTAACCTTCTTACACGCTGCTTATAGACATGTTAACATAGTAATACTTTTATAAAAAATTGACTTTAAGGACCACTCTTTTGCTAATGTTTTATCATGCATAACATTATTTTGTGTATGTACTGGGCAAGTAGATATACGATTTGATAAAGTTGCAGTCATAAAATACTGCTAACAGAAGATGTAAGAAATTTCACATGGTCTAAATCTTTGTGTACCTTATTTGTAAATTATTTGACCTGAAATTTTAGAATACAGTTTCTGACTTTTAAAATTTCCGGATTAATTTACCCAGTATTGCAGGTTATCAGAGATCAAAGATTGTAATAATAATAATACATTTTGTAAATTGTAAGCAAACATTTATTTTTATCTTATATTCTGTTTAATTGTCTATCCTAATCGTCCTTTTCATCCAGTCATGGAGATTCAGTGTTTGGAATAATATTGAATTCTCTTAGCTTGTTTGTGTCACTTTAATATTTGAACTCAACTGAGATTAGAAGACTATAAAAAATATACATATGAGTGAAGTCGTATGGTTCTTCACTTTTTCAGTCTAACTTATTCCACTTAGCATAATAATCTCAAGATCCATCCATGTTGTCCCAAATGGCAGTATTCCATCTTTTCTTATGGTAGAGTAGCATTCCATTGCGAATATATGGCATATTAAACTGAAACTAACAAAGGAACAAGATAAACAAACAAAGAAACAAAACTCATAGACACAGATAACAGTTTAGTGCTTACCAGAGATAAGGGGGTGGGTGGTAAATGTGGATAAAGGAGCTTAAATATATAGAGATAAAAGGAGAACAGACTCTGAGTGGTAAACACAAAACGTGATATATAGATGATGTATTATAGAAATGTACAATTGAAACCTTTGTGATTTTACTAACCATTGTCACCCCAATAAATTTATATATATATATAGATGATAGAGATAGAGATAGAGATAGAGATAGAGATAGAAATAGAGATAGATAGAGATAGATAGAGATAGAGATATATTTGACCTGCCATTAAAAAAAACAAACAAGCAAACATTAGTACCACCTCTTTCCAAAATACAGTTCATTTCTTTGTTTTTTTTTTTAAAGTCAAAGTTGCTATCTTGGAAGAGTGCTGTGAAACACTTTTGCCCATTTTTAACTGAAGTAGAAATACATTAAAGAAAATCAGGGTAGCATATTGAATACATAATATGTTAAGGAGTCACATTTCATCCTCACTGTAACTCCTGATAGGCTTTTGTTAAGTGGAATCCGCATCGTCAAGTGAACTGTAAATGCTAATCAGCTCAGAAAACCCCAGGGTGCTTTTCATTGCTGCAATACTTTATAAGATTTCCCTGACTTTAAATAAAATATTGTTTCTTACAAAAGAAGCATACAACTTGTTCTCTAGACTATTTCATAGCTTGGCTTTAACAGCTTAAGCTTAAAAAAAAATACACATGATATTTGGATGCAAAATGCTGTCAAAACCAGTGAAGTCTTCATTGATGAAATCACTATTGAAGATTGGTAATTGATGGAATCTCTACATAAACATGGCCCAATTTATGAACTACTTAGACTCTGAAAGGTATCAGAAGCTGATGTATTCGTAATGCCAAAAAGACACAATATGTGTGAGAAACGTGTACACATTTATGAAGTTTAAGCTCCGTGAAAATCTTGGAAATTGATTACATGAATTCTAGCTGTTTTTACCTACCTAATTAAAATTTTCCCAGTGATACTTTCACCATGGCTATTTTATTTTCATTATAAATACATTTATACATTTACAACAATCCACATGTATTTTAATAAGTCATGAGCACACGTCCCTCATACATCTCTAAATTAGGATTCTGTTGTTCAAAAAATTATTACACTTTTTCAATGGAATTAGAGATCCATTGAAATGTTAATGTTAATGTAATATTAAATGTTTAACCTGATTCAGCCTGTTCTTAATTCAGTAACATCTTCTCCAAACCTCTGTAGTTTCAAATCTTTTGGAGATGTGTTTTGTTAAATTTGGGTCTTGATATTTACTAACATATTGAAATCTTCTAGATAAGGTTATTTGACCAGCTCCACAAGGTGCTATACATTTTTTATAGACTTTCTTTTTTTGAGAACACTTCTAGATTCACAGCAAAACAGTGGAAAATATAGAGAATTTCCTTATATAACCCTTGCTGACCCCCCTCTTTCACAAGTCTCTTTCAATATCAACATCCTGCACCAAAGTGCTACATTTGCTACAATCAATGAAACTACATAGACATGTAATTATCACCCCAAGTCCGAACTTTATATTGTTTTACTCTTGATGTTGTACGTTCTATGGACATTGAGAAATATATGATGATGTGTATCCACCGTTGGAGAATCATACAAAACAGTTTCATGGCCCTAAAAATCAGCTGTGTTCTGCCTATGAATCCTTCCCTCCCATTTAGCACCTGACAACCAATGATCTTTCTTCCGTCTCCATAGTTTTACCTTTCTACGATGTCATATGGTTGGAATTATACAATATCTAGTATTTTCAAATTGGCTTCTTTCCCTTATGTAATTAAGTTTCTCCATGTCTTTTCATGGCTTGATATCTCATTTGTTTCTAACATTGAATAATGTTCCATTGTCTGGGATTGTATTGAAATCATAGATCAAGTTGGGAAGAACTGACATCTTAACAGTAATGAGTCTTCTTGTCTCTGAACATGGTATATCTCTCCATTTATGTAGTTGTTTAATTTCATTCATCAAAGTTTTATAGTTTTCCTCAAACAGATCCTGTATATATTTCATTACATATACACCTAAGTATTTTGTTTTTGCCAGTGTAAAAAGCAAAGTCCACTTGTTCCTTGCTTATTTTTGGAAAATAATTAATTTTGTATAATAGTCTTCTATCCAACCTTGTGTTCATAGTGTTTCTTGTTGTAATCATTTTTTGTCAGTTCTTTCAGATTTTTTACATAGATGATCATGTCATCTGCAAACAAAGTATACTGTTGAAAAGGGGTGGTAAGAGAGGACATCTTTGCCTTTTTCCTAATCTTAGTAGGAAAGCTTCACGTTTGTCACCATTAAATACGATAATAGTTTTGTTTTATGTAGATGTTCTTTATAAGTTAGAAAGTTCCTCTCTATTAGTTTGCCCAGAGTTTTTATCATAAATGGGTGTTGGATTTCTCAAGTTTCTTTTGTGTGTGTGTGTGTGTGTGTGTGTGTGTGTGTGTGTGTGTGTGTGAGTGTCTATTGGCATGATCATATGACTTTCTTCTTCAACCAGTTGATGTGATGGAATACACTAATTAAGTTTTGAATGTTGAACCAGCCTTGCATACCTGGGGTAAATCCCACTTGGTTGTGGTGTGTAATTATTTTTATATATTATGGGATTCAATAAGCTGTGATTTTTGTTAAGGATTTTTGCATCTATGTTCATAAAATATATTCATATGAAATTTTCTTGTAATGTCTTTTTCTGGCTTTGGTATTAGGTTAATGCTGACATAATAGAATGAGTTGGGAAGTATTTCCTCTGCTTCTATTTTCTGGGAGAGATTATAAAACATTGGTCTAATTCCTTCCTTGAATGTTTGGTAGAACTTACCAGTGAACCCATCTGCTTTTTTTGGGGAATTATTGATTCAATTTCTTTAATAGATATAGAGGTTTTCAGATTGTCTGTTTAGCTTTGTGTGATTTTTTGGCAGACGGGGTCATCTAATTCTTCCATTTCATCAAAGTTATCAAATTTCTGGGCATAGAATTGTTCGGTGTTCATTTGTAAGACTTTTAGTGCCCATTGGGTCCATAGGATGTACAGTGATGGCCCCTTTTTCATTTCTGATATTATTTAGAGGCTTATAAATATTTTTGTTTTTTTCAGAGAATTAGTTTTTGGTTTTGTGGTGATTGTTTTTGGTTTTGTGGCTACATGTTTGATTCTGATTCTTTTAAATTTGTTAAGGTATTTTTTATGGCTCAGAATGTGATTTTTCTTGGTGAATGTTCTATATGAGCTTGAGAAAAATATGTACACTGCTGCTATTGAATTAAGCAGTTTATAGATATCAATTATATCCAGTTGAATGGTGGTACTTTGAGTTCAGCTATGTACTCACTGATTTTCTGCCTGCTGGATTTGTCCATTTCTGATTGAAGGGTATTGAGCATTTTATATGATTCCATTTTGTCTCCTTTCCTAGTATATCAATTATACTTCTCTTTTTATCTTCCAGTTGTTGCCCTAGAGTTTGAATATAGTTTCCACCTAACCCGTCTACTTTCAATTAACACTATAATATTTCATAGAAAGTATAAATACCTTATAATAACAAAATAGTCCTAATTCCTCCCCTGTATCCTTCTCGTCATTCATTTCAGTTATACTAAGCTATAATCATCAAATATATTTTCTTATATTTATTTTGAGAAAAAAAAAACACACACAAAAAACAGTGATCTGTTAGATCAATTAAGAAAAATACGTTTTTATTTTAACTCCACTTTCCATCTCTCTGCTTATATTACCTATCTGTTCTTGCACATTGTCTACTAGTCTATTAAAGCTCTTAGCATATTAACCATATATATATATATATGTGTGTGTGTGTGTGTGTGTGTGTGTGTGTGTGTATGTGTATATATATGTATATGTGTGTGTGTATATATATATATATATATATATATATATATTTATTTATATATAGATTTTTAAATTTCTTGCTCTCATAGTTCTAACACTCTTGCCATATCTGACTTTGGTTCTGTTGCTTGCTCTGTTTCTTCAAATTGTGTCTTTCTTTTTTTTTTTTTTTTGCCTTTTAGTATGGCTTATAGCTTTTTCTTGATAATCAAATATGATGCACCAAGTATAGAAAAAAAAACTGTAGTAAACAGGCCTTTAGTAAAGGGTATTAAGTAAGGTGTGATGGATGATGGGAGGCAAAGTGTTCTCTAGTCCTGTGATTAGGTCTCAGTCCTTTAGTGAGCTTGTGACCTTGAACTAAGAACTTAACAAGTTTCTCAGTCTCACCTAATCCCTCTTAGTGGGACAAAATATCTACAGTGGGCTGGAGTTGGGTATTTACCTTCTCCTAGGTCAGCTGGGATCTAATAAAACCCCAGTAGGTTAGGCTCTGATAAATAGTTTCTCTTGAAGGCAGGCTTATGTCAAAATGGCTACTTTCCCCTCCCCCGCCTGAAACACAAAGAGATTTGTCTCCAGTCTTCACTGTTAGAAACTGACACACTTCCTGGAGGTACAACTCATGAAGTTGTGAGGGTCCCTGTATGACTGGGCCTCCCTAGGGCTTTTCACTCTCAGACTCATCCCCACTGAGACTCCAGAAACTCAGCAATTTCAGTTCAGGTTTTATTATTACCCAAGAACTGGTTCCCACAGAGCTTTCTACTCATGGGATTCTGCTCCCGTGAGTTGTGATTTTATATATCCAGACTGTCTGTCTCTCTAATTTTTGAGGCAGTGGTTTACCTTGTGACCTCACTTCAGTGACAGATCTAAGTAGAGTTGTTGATTTTTCAGTTTGTTCAGATTTTTACTTGTTGTTAGAACAGAATAGTGACTTTCAAGTTCTTACATTCCACACTGGACTCTACTTTTTTCAAACAATAAAAATCATTTACCAAGTGAGGGCATAAATACTTCATACCACATTAATGTTTGTATGTATAACCCCATGGCAGCATATGTTTGTGGCTTTGAAGATATAATAGTTCTTTCCTAAAATGTCTCAATGTCAGTTTATTGTCTTTTTCTCTTGTCTTGTTGGCCTTTCTCAAGGTTGATTTCAAACAGTGATTCTGAAAACACAAAATGGTCTATGAGTTGAAAAACAGAGAAGATTTGGGAACCATCTAAACAACAATGCATTAGAATAATAATCATTCAGAAAAGATAAGTACCCAGGAGCATTATCAAACATAAAGATGGTTTGAAAATCATCTTATTCTGATGATAATAGTTTTCATACTTAGGGATGAAGTCATGAGATACAATAGTCAACAAAGAAATTAATGTTACTAAAATGTAGCTTTTTAAAGATTACCTTCTCAAAGAACAAATACGGGGATGCCAAAAAAATGTGTACAAGTGGACACTTTGGTCAACGTTGCTCAAGCAGTAGTTCACTGTAATTGAGAGAGTCTGGACGCTGATGGTAACCACTTTGAGCACCTCCTGTAATTGCAGAAGTCAAATGTGGCTTGTATTCATCTTTTGTTATTGGTATATATTGAGTATTACAATTTCAATAGTTTTTTTTTTCCTTTCTTAAAATGTGTATACATATTTTTGGCACCTCTGTAGTCAGCCTGACAAAACCAGGTGACTTATTTTAAAATTCCTGGGCGCATTTTCACCAGGTAAAAGTTTAAGTCAAACATGTGGAGCTTTAAACGCAGGATGGCACTGGTCTTCATGGTATACATACCATCCCTTATTTCTTCCCCCTAAATAGACCAGTTTTATTCACACAGAAATCTGTTGCAGTGGTTAATTCCCCTCTTTGAAGTTCAACAGTGTTTTAGAGGACACTTAGCTACTAGGCTTGCCACCCTTACAGCCTCACATTTCCATACCACACATCTACCATATTTTAACTTGGAGCACACTCATAAGAAGCACTTTTGCCTTGGTTAACCTTTAGGTTTTCAAACTCAGCTCTGATGCTGGACCATCCATCGTGACTTTATCTGCTTCTTACATGGACCTTTCTCTCTAAGAGTCCTACATAAAACACTTACCCAACTCCCACCCCCAAATAAACATACCTTGTTCATCCCTCTTACCCTTCATATTTCAGGAATGAAATCCCTACTTAATCACTTCTCTCCACCTAGGTTAGGATCCTTGACCACATGCTCTCATAGAAACATGCCCCATTCTTTAGACTATTTGTCGTGGTTTGCAATTATGAATTCATACAGTGTAATGACTTGTGAAAAATTCACAAGTGTGGTGACTGCTTTTGTCCACAACTGTATTACTATATCCTCAGCACTTGACAAAGAAGGAGTAATAAATCAATATTTATTGAATAAACAAAAGAAATATCAATGTGTCTCACAAAATCATTATACCTGCCAGCCAATTAATATCTGCCAGCCAATTAACCTGGTGGAGACCTAATGACATGGTACGTATTGCTAAGAATAGACACAGGAATGGCATGGGGGATGGAAAGCACACATAGGCTTCACGATGTTTCCCAGGGTCAATGTTTCCTCACCGACCATTAGATAAATTCATAAATTCCCGTAACATTCTACAGTTTCCCATAACAATCATAAATTCCCATAACAATCCACACTCCCTCAACCTTCCTGAAGTGTACATATTTCTGAGAGTCTTGCGAAGTAATTTATATTTTCTGATTTTATCTCACTGTCTACTTTGGGAAATTAAAAACAAACAAACAAACAAATAAACAAGCTATAATAAATCTTACGGAGCTCTATCGTGAGAGCTGGTCCATTTTTCCCCATTTTTATTGTGTACTGTCTGTTTCAGATTCCCAAAGGTGGTGACTAAATCTGCTTGAGAGTCTTATAATAATCCTGTCGTTCCACTGTCACTCTTCCTAATCAGGAGATGCTGCCTGGTCTGTTTGGAGGCCTGACAGATGAATGAATACCTCAGGGGGCTGTATTAGTATTTATTGTTGGGATGGTAAAGAGTGGAAAGAAGAAGTAGTGCAGTAAAAACCAACTGTGCTGAGAATGATAGAAGTCAGAAAAGGACTGCCAGGGAGTCCTACATCTATCACCACATGGAAGCCCAACTGAAATGCTCAAATTAGAAAAAATAAGATCTTGGCAGAATATGCCTCAAGGAGAAAAGGCTAAAACTCAAACCATGTGGAAATTATTCACTATTAAGAATAGAATAAATGAAAATAAGAATGCAGGAATACAGATTTAATGAAATGTTCTCGATATATTTTCTAACTTTTCCTATTTCAAGTAAATACAACTCACATTTCCATGTCGACTAGAGGGAAACTTGAATGAAACAAAGATTGGCAGAAATTATGTTACATGACATGGAGAACAACTGCTCTCCTTAACTAGTAACAAGGTAATGTATAACTTGAAGGCTTCCAACACAGGCATTAATAGAAATATAAAACATAGATTTTTTTAATAAACTGAAAAACACAGAAAGTAGCTAAAACATTTTGAAAATGAAAATAAGCATGCCTGTTAAATATGCATCATGCACAATTCAGGGATCAGGAAAGATCTGTTGCCATCTAGTGAGCTTTGCACCATGGGGTTGACCCTTACAGATGCCTTATCACTGCCATCTTTACCTGTCTGCTTTAGTGATTCTCTTTCTCTGTATACGAGTACCTGTATGGAGTTTCAAGGCAGATCAGGTGCTGACGTCTTTGATGACAAATTAAGAACTCCAGTTTGATTATAATGTATATTGATGTTAAATAAATAGCTTCCTGAGATATCTATAAGCATGTTTTGCTGCCTTTTGACTTTTGAAGTGTAGAAAGATGAATATTCTTCTCTATGAGTATGTTTAGTTCCTATGTTTTGGGGGAAAATGTCTGCAATAACTAAGGTCATATTTCAAGTTTTCCTTAACTAAATTCTGAGAATTTTACTCCAAATCAAATGCAGTATCACATTGAATGGCTGTGGATCATTCACAGGGAAAACATTTTTTCACGTCAGGAATATTAGTAAATATTACAAATATAATCAGAAATTTCTCTTACCTAGCGTAATACTTCATTTATCTGGATGTGGTATACAAATGAATTCTGCACATAAACAAGCCTTTGTTTTAAAGTACTAGCTAAAATATATATATTTATAATATATGTAATGCATATATTCGTCTAGTTCCATATACACATATACTCAACATGATATTCCACATGGTTGGTGATTCAAGGCTATTAAATAAATGTCAATTATTTTACTAGAAATTAATATGCCAATGCCTTAAAATGTGAAGGGTTATTTTTCCCTATTATTTAATGATTAATATATGAATGCACTTTTCAAGTTCCAGAGGCTATAGTTTCTGCTTTTAATCCCATTGACTCCTTTATGAGTGATATAAATTCTATTGATTTTTTTTTCTAATTGGAAAGTATATGCCAGATAACTGAGGCTGTTAGATAACTGGATACTGAATAAGAAATGTCATACATTTAATTATCAGATACCTATATAGCTATAGGTATTTACATAAGAAAACAATGCATTTTTTGTGTTGTTTTTTTCCAAAAATGTTTCACTAAAAAAATGGAGCTTCATCAGCCAACGAAAATGCACACATACTTGTTGAGGAGTTAATTGGAAAAATCTCTTTGGATGCTTGGCACAGTGTCTTTCTACCTCCTACTGGTCATACTTAAAGTAAACTTCTACTCACCTTTCACATTCCAGCTATAATCATGCTTCCCTGGGGATAGCTTCCCTTAACCCCTCTTTAAATCCCTCTTTTGTACTTTAAACTACATCAGCCTTTGATTACAAATTCCAATTATATATTTACATGAGTTCAGTAATATCTTTCTCCCTCATTAGACCAAAAGCCCCAAGACAGAGTAATTGTCTTACTTACTATTATGCATAGTGCGCAGGACAATATCTAGAAAGCAGTGGTCACACAATAAACATCCATTGAATGAATGAATGAATGAATGAATGAATGAATGAATGAATGAATAAGGTAATGGTGGTTCTGGGGAGAAGGCCAGGAGGAAACATGCTGTCTATAAGCAGACATACAGATCTGGGTCTTGATACCAGCCTCAGCATTTATTACAAGTATGTTGATTTAAATTCCCCTTATCTCTGTGTTAATATTTCCTGCTACTTTGACCTGCAGTGATAACACAATTAGGTAACTGATGTGAAAGAATCTAGTATTTATTAAGTGCTTAAGGAATAGTTTAATAGCTATGAATATAGGCTTTAGGGTCAAACCTGAGTGTGTATCATAGCCCTGCACTTAAGAGCTGAGTGATTGAAAAGTTATTATCTCTAAGATTCAGTTTTCTCATTTGTAAAATGGTGATAATCTACTGAGTAATTTTGAGGATATGTATGCTATATTTCAAATAAAATGCTTAGCCCAGAGCCTGACACATGGAAAGTGCTCAGTACTTCCTCTCAGGATCCACGTCACTCTCCTTTTAACCACCTGCACCCCACCACACGCCCTGAACAGCACCATAAGTAAGCGACAGTTTCAAAGAGAATTGGCATGCATTCCATATGCACCCTGGAGGAACTGATATACAACCATTATCTTACTACCTCAATAATTATTTTTAGGCTTGAATTTATTTTAATTTTGTGTACTTACTTATAAAAGTCTCAAATATTACATTTCTGTGCACATACACTTAGTTGCCAGCAAATATAATAAATAAAAGTTATAAATACAATGTTGCCACATATTGACAATTCTATGAATAGTTTGTGTCGCGGAGATTGCTAATCACTAAACCTCCTGCCCTTTTTTCATTGTCACACAACTAGACCTCTATTTCCCAGCCTCTCTTGCAGTTGGTTGTGACCATTCCAGCCAGTGGAATGTGAAGAAAATATGAAGATTTGTGGGTCCTTGAAATTAACATAATTTTGGAAATCTCTCTTTAAGAATATAAAATCATAAACTCAAAATTGCGAGGGTCCCCACCAGGGCTTTAAAAAGGGGCCCCTGCAAGTGAAGGGCCCGGAAGTGTAAGGTTCACTAGCGTCGTGGTGGACCTATCTCTGTTTTAATAGCTTGCCCATGGAGCAGACTCCAGACTTTGCAGAGCTGTGACCTTTGCTTTTAATTCTTGTTGGTTCTTTGTTGTGCTTCTGTGCCTACCTTAACAGAAATGCACGTTGGGCAAAATCCATGAGGTTTATGTAGCAGGAGAAAATGGATTTTTCTGTCATCTAAGAGAGATTTGATTAAAGGGCCACTCCCATATAAATGGGAGTGTGATGCAATGTATGCTGTGTATCCTCTTAGAAACTGGAATCCTAAAATCGTCCATGCTTTTTCCTCCTGACTGACCAATCAGTATTTCTGTGTACATTTTTTATTCTTTCCAACAGGATAACTTCCTTTGTTCTTCTGATTCATATGTGGTACTTCCCATTGGGATGTAGGTTTTGGATAGGGCAGCAGTGTTAATAAAAATAGTTTTCTAGGGAGGTCAGAAACAGCAAAGAAAGGCACTTCTCTGAAGACAGTGAGAACAATAGCTGAGACAGTACAGAGAACTTGACCACATTCAACCTAGCATTGATTGGGGTCACGGAGTCATAAAATTCTTGCACACTTTGATTGTCTTAATATGCTGTGGCAATGAAAAGAGCCAGACATACAACCACAAAAATACATTGCCAATGATAGGCATTCACATCTTCTGCATCTCACCATCCTCCATGCACGTTATACATTTCATGACAAGGGTGGCATTAATTCCAGCAGAATCCCAATTATCAACGAGGCATGGCTTACTTACCAAACACTTCTCAGGTTCAAGTTGGAGCCCGAGACTTTGCACTGGACCTGCCAGTTGCTCTGTAATAGGCAGTGTATCGACATGCCCTGGATCACAGATAACCTGAGGGTCACAATGTTGTTATAATCTCTAGAGAGACACTGGTCATCACACATGAATATGGCAGAGCTTCTTGAGCCTAATTCTATACAATGCTGAATGGAGCAAAATCCCTTCTACCCATCAATCAGGAACAGCTGGTTTGCTCTTTTTTGAGCAAGATACAATCTTCCATGGTGTTAAACCATGAGTTTCAGGTTCTTCTCGATTACAACAGCTACCATTTTCTAATTAATATAATCAATGTTTCATGATGTTTATGGTTTCAATACATTAGAATCACTAGAATAAAAATACCCCGTTAGTTCTAAAATAAAATACTTCAGTAGAGTTGCTTAAATGTTCCATTAATATTTCATATGCATTTTATTTTGTGGTAGAAATTCAAATTCTGACCTTGTAGACCTATAATATTATTCATCCAAAAGGTGTTTTTAGATGAATAATATATACAAATAAACATGTGAATTTAAGGAATTCGAAGATCCTTTTTTGGTTCAGTTTACCTCAACTATGGGTTCCCCTATAGGTATCCTTTGTATGTTTATAGATGACACTGTTTAGAATGTGAGTCTCAGTCAATAATTCTGGAATCCTCTATCCTGCTTGAACAAAGAATTCAACAGGATCACCAGGACTGCAAGAACATTTGGACTAGTGATATATTTTTCCAATTACTGCTTGCAGTGTTGGCTGTCTGTGAACACATTGGAGCCATTTAGGCTATATTATTCTAGTAAATGAGCAGACTGTTCACACACATTAAATTCCTGTTCCTGTGTAGACTGTAAAATGCAATACCTTTATGTATTTCATGCTGGAATTAAAAATCCATTATCACAAATTCTTATAAAATAAACCATTATCCTTTCTTAATGTAAATTAATAATGAGCATATATATTATCAGAAAAGTACTGAATTATGTTCATGATTTTTCTGGGTAACGCAGCTAAGATTAATTTATTCTGCAACATATACCTGTAATGTGTGTCCTTTACCATGTACATGAATGCAATTAAAGACCCATGATCCAAAGAAAGAATGAAGAAAGTTATTTGTCAATGAGCTGAGAGGTCAGGGCAAAGTTGATGGTGGGGCTGTCAGAGTAAATAAATTAGATTTTAAGTAAAAGCAGAAGACCATTCTCGCAGTTTTCTTATTTCATATGTTTGTTTAAAAAGATATGATGTTTCTCACATTTAAAATATCTACTGTGATTATTAATACAGATACAGACATGCTACTTCTCTGAAAAGGATTTTTTCAGAACAAAATTGGGGTGCAGTAGAAGAATGAATTAGATGACAGGTATAAAAACAAAAACAAAAACAAAAACCTGCATGCAGCTGTGGCTTCAATTGACACAAAAGATTCCTGCCTACACTAGGCTCTATCCAGTGGGATAGGATGTTAAGTAAATCTAGAAGACTTTTCTGATAAATAAGCAAATGTTTGGGTCTAGTTGTATTTAAGATGCTCGTTAAGTAGTTAGGAGTCTAACAGCAACAATAACACAGTGACAATAAAATGTGTTACCATGTCTTCCTGCTGGAATTGTCTAAACCAGGTGCACGCATTACTCCGGCCCATGCTATGATTCTGGGGGTTAAGAATAACTTTTATTTCAAGAGGATATACCATTTAAGTATTGTTGGATATTTCATTTGCCTTCAAAAGTTTTCCAACATTAAAAAACAAAACAAAACAACAAATCTGTAATACATCATCTATATATAGATGTATATAGGTGTATATATAGATGATGTATTACAGAATTGTATACTTGAAACCTATGTAAGTTTACTAACAATTGAAACTTTAATTTAAAACAATAACAACAAAATTCCACTCAACAATGCTATGGCTTCCTTCACATGTTAGAACAATTTGAAAATTGATTCCAAAAATAACCTATTTGTAAAAACAACAAAAACAACAACAACAACGAACAACATAGAAAAATGGAGGACTAGAATTTGAAAGAAAGAGAGACAGTGGTATGTGATGAAAAACTATTCTTCAGAGTGAGTAAACATTATGACAAGAAGACAGAAAGTAATAATAGGCCTAGTCTGACATACCGACATAGCTTAGACTCAGATTAGAGTCTGGTATAGGGCTTTAGAACTACATCGAAAATCCAAAATAGCAACACCGATATCCATCATCCATACAGTTCTAGTTAAAACAAAGTTAAAATGGAAAAAAAGGCAAAAACAGATTTTACAGTTTATTTTGCATATTCTGATTTGGATCTAAATATTAGGTTGTTTGAGGCCAGAAACTGTTCTGTTTATCGCTGTCCAGGATACTTATAATAAAGCTGTTATCTGGTAGATCATGATATATATGATGGTAATAGTCATTTTTAGATAACCTATAAAACTATAATTCTTAAATCGCTAAGTGTTTGCCATCGAATTATGTCAAAGGAATGAGGCAGATTCATGTTATTAAACTTAACATATTCTAAGCTAGCTATTGTCAATTAACTGTAGCCATTTACTCAGTCAAAGATTATACCTGGAAATTCCTGATGTATTTCAAAATATATTTATATAAAAGAGGTATAATAATGTAAATATACCTTAGAGTATAAAATATGGAATAAAATTACATGTGCTAACATTAAAAATTAAATGTTGTAAAAAATAATCAAGGAGGTACCAAGAGACAGAAAAGACTTTTTTTTTTCCGATTTGTTAATACTAGACTCCCAAGTAGGTGAAGGCTCTGTCAAGTTCACAAAGGTATCTGAGGAATTAAATTCTAGACTAATGGCTGCTCTAACCCTGATGTCCAATATCAAAGGAGCTATTTATTTTGTAGGAGTGTGCCCATCAGCTGCTTTAAAGAGTCCCGTAATACTTACTTGAGCTCAAACTAGGGGACAATTACTGGATTTATTTTCCATGAACACAACTTGATTAAAGTGACTCTCATTTAAAGTGCGCAAAAAGAGAGAGGGGCTTTTAAATAAATTTTATTAAGGTCCGGGGACAGGATTAAAATCAATGGCTTAAATTTCGTAGGGTTGAGGGAGGTAGACAGAGAAAGGGAAAATTAAAGTAACACTGTATTTCCCTGAAAATAAGACCTAGCTGGACAATCAGCTCTAATGCGTCTTTTGGAGCAAACATTAATATAAAACCCAGCCTTATATTATATAAGAATGGGTCTTATAGTAAAATAAAACCAGGTTTTATATGAATTTTTGTTCCAATGTGCTCGCTTTGGCAGCACATATACTAAAATTTTTGCTCCAAAAGACGCATAAGAGCTCATTGTCTGGCTAGGTCTTATTTTCGGGGAAACACAGCACTTAGGAGATTTTGGAAAGCAATTTATACTAAAACAATGAAGACAAAAGCGTTCGGGAGATTAACCCCTCTGTCTTTCCCTCATACACACACACACAAATATTCACAGTCATAATTTCTTCTCTCTGAACAATTTCAATACATTTTTCGATGCATATAGAAAATTGACTGTGAACAGTTTCCCCCACCCCAAACAGAATATTGTACAGTGGGAAAAGATCTTGGACGTCTATACTTCTTGTCTCTTTCAACTACACCCTTACCTGGTGATCCAGTGATTAGTGTCTTTATACTACTTCTGGCTTCTTAGAAGCCAAAGGGACTTTTTTTTTTTCAAGTGCTGCACCATTAATTCACCACTCCTGTCATGAAAATCTACTACCCAGTAACCCTCAGACTTCCCTATATGAAAGTCAGTACATATCATGAGCTAATTCAAATGACCATTTAAATTAAATGAGCATTTACTGAGTACCTAATTTTCACAAGAAAATGCCAGGACTGAGGGGAAGTGTGCTTAAGAAACATATATTCTTCATAAACAAACAAATATGGCCAGTATTATAACAACAGAGATACATAGGACAGAAAAAATGCCAAAGAAAGCTAGACAAATTTCACAAAGCACATTGTGGGAAGCTTCATGGACGAGGTGAAAGTTAAGAAGATGCTTATATTATTTAAGCCTGAAGAAAGAAATAATGTGGGATTAAAGTAGCAGGTGAGTACTAGTTAAGATCATACATAGCCTGAACCACATGCCCAGTGTTTTCTCAATAAGTTTGTAAACAGAGAGCGCAGGTAGCTGCTGGATGGCCCAGATGAAGGCTGGATACCTTACAGCCCTACAATGAAAATAACAGCCCAAGTCTCCTGGAAGCCCTCTATATTGCATGTATATGTCATATATATGCTGCATATACTTCTTGCCTTTATCTTTCTTTTCAACCCAATCATGCTATTACATCAGGCAACTTCAGATCCATGGAGTTTTCCTCAACACTCACCTCATAATTCTGTGATTTCTTCTTCCCTTTATCTCATCCATACTTAACCATCTTGTTAAAATCCCCGCTCTGATAAGATAACCTCTTACAACTCTCCCATCCACTCATTTCCAATAAATATCAGTACTTGACTCAGAACCTCCATTTGTTCCTAGGCTAAAAGCCTTCTAATTTCATTTCTTTTTTGATCTAAGCTTCTCAGTTATCTCAGTAACATTTTTACAAGCATTTTTTAACCCTCATACCCTTTGTCCTTTGCTCTAGTCATGCGAACAATCTGAAAGAAATCAATGCGAGCACTTTCCCTACTCCCCTTCCTGAACTGTCTGGTGCTGCTGAAAAAAGAAATTAAAATACTCTGCTAATTGGTGTAATTATAAGTTTATGATGCCTACCCTCTGCTGGATCTTCAAAACTGTTTTGTATCCTTTTAGTTGTACCATTTACTCTCCCCGAAACAGCTGTTCAAGCCCTCATCGCTCTTTCCAGTCTTTCTATTCAGACTCTGCTCCTTCCATTCTCAGCAGACAATTTACCGTCCGTTTTACAGAAAACAACAGAGACTGTCTGGTGGGAACTCCTAAACTTTTATTACTCCCGATTTTAAATCTATGATTAATTATCTCCCTGCTGTTATAAGGAGTAGGAACCTAGGCATTTCAAGGTGAATATTATTCCTCTTCTCATTTGAGAGCACACCCCATGACCCCCATGCATTTGTATCCTCAAGCGCTTCTCTTTAAGCTCCTTTTCTCCCACAACCAACATATCCCATACTCCCCAAACCTTCCCTAAATTAACCTCCCTCCCTGAAGGAAACAGATGTCTTCTCTTTCCTGTCTTCTGTGTAGAATATTTGTTACCAGCAAAAACCACATCTTCCTTGTTCACTCGTCACCCTGCCTTATTTGCATTCTTTTCTGGTAACCTACTGTGGGGACAGAGTCCCAGAGAGCTGTTTCCAGGCCCTCGGCCTCACGTGGAAAGGTACTGGCTCCGGTAGAAGATGGCCATCAGTTGTAACCAGTTAGCCAATTAGCCACTGACATAACTGCCGCGGCTGCATTGGTTGGTCAGTCGGTCGGTTGGTTGGCAGGCAGAGAAGCGGACAGCAGGTTGTAGGTCGTGTGACTCCAGCCTCCAGTGAGACCACAGTGGTATGAAGTCCCTATCTATGGCTCTGTGGGTGTTCCTTTTTGGCCTAGCCATACACTGCATTCTTATGTCGGGAGCGGGACTAGAGGCCCCGCAGGCCACCCTGCACGACACCTACTGCAGTTGCTCTTTCCAAACTCACCAATACCCCAGATCTGCTATTTTCAATCCTTGTCCTATTTGACTTTTATATGGGGTTAGGATACTACCTCGCTGTTCGAACACTCCAGCCAGTCCACCCTACCCTACTGCTTCCATCTTACCCTACCTTACTGACACTTTTTTTTCCTTCTCTGTTACATCCTTCTCATATTGATCATTCCTCTTCTCAGTTTGCATTTCCTGGGAAATCTCCTCTGCTTTAAAATACTCTTATGTTCAAGTACAAATTTTTATATCTAATAGAGACCATTTCACCAAGATTCAGGTCCATGGCTTTTACTACTTATGAAACATCAGGAATCAGCCCTATGAAACTCAACATATTCCAACTTGAAGTGTAATTTACTTTCATTTATCTCTTTCTCCAGATCAACAATGAATTTGGTGAATGGCATAAATTTGGACTTAATTTGACGTTCTTAAGGTCTGGTTTCATCTACCCAAACACCTCATGTTTTTCCATATTTATCCTCACTCTTTGTCATAGATTCACTTTATGCTTCAGCCACAACAATGTCTAATTTTGTGCTATACACAGATGTTCAAAGTTATTTCTGGAATTCATGCCTTTTCACAAGTTGCTTATTTTGCTCTTCCTCTCTATCTCCGAGGACATGTCACAGGTCTTTCCTGCAAAGCCTTCATAAATTCCTTTATATTACACTGTATCAAAATTATGTTTTATCGGGCTATGCCTCTAGTCTATGAATCCCTTGGAGTTCTTATTTATATATCTCTATCGTGTCTCCTTCCCCCAATTCTCCCTGTCATGCAGGGACTCTGCTCCCGCTCCCCACACCAGAACACAGGACATGATAAGGCCAAAAAAGAACACCCACGGAGCCTTAGATAGGGGAGTCATACCACTATATTCTCTCTGGTGACTGGGTTGGAGACACAGGAAGCAGGAGCCACACGATACGCAATCCACTGACCGCTTCTCTGCCAACCAACCAACCAACCCCACTTGCTAGCTGAAATCTGCCACCCACTTCTCTGCCAACCAACAACCAACCTCCCGGCATAGGCACGGCAGTTATATTAGTAGCTAATGGCTAACCGGTTATAGCTGATGGCTAACTAATCACAGCTGATGGTCATCTACTACCCGAGCCAGCAACTTTCCACGTGAGGCCAAGAGCCTAGAAACTGCTCTCTGGGAGTGTCCCCACACTCCCACTCAGAACTCCTTAGAATCCCAGCAAGTAAAAACTTCCTGTTACTTGAGTACTAAATATACATAGTCACATAATTCAAATAAAAAAAATATGTAGGAGGGACACTATTTGATGTTATTGAGATCTGAATGTATTCTAGAGAAAGCTTCAAGGATAACTCTTCAAAGATAATTTTTTTTTTTTTTAATCACTGTGGGGACAGAGCCCCAGAGAACAGTTTCCAGGCTCTAGGCCTCACATAGAAAGGTGCTGGCTCAGGTAGTAGATGGCCATCAACTGTGATTGGATGGCCATTAGCTGTGGCTAGTTGGCTGTCAGCTGTAACCAGTGAGCCATTGGCCACTAATATAACTGTCGTGGCTACTGTAGCAGCAAATAGGGGCTAGCAAGAAGATGGTGGCTGGGCTGGCAAGCACGGATTGCAGTTAGCATGGCGGAGTGCGGGTTGAGGATTGCAGAGAAGTGGTCAGCAAGTTGCAGACAGTGTGGCTCCTGCTTCCTGTGTCTCCAACCCAGCTGCCAGCAAGACTATAGTAGTATGAATCCCCTACCTATGGCTCTGTGGGTGTTCCTTTTTGCCTCACCATATCTTGCGTTCTTATGTGGGGAGCAGGAGCTGAGATGCCGCAGGTCACCCCGCACGACAATCACTCTAAATATAATGGCATCAATATTATAAGAAAGATTGAAATCTATGCGGCCACTTCAGTATAATGGGGTATGCCTTACCTTGTGTGCCTTTTCATGCAAAATGCATTAATAAGCATAGGTTTTTACAACACAATCTGTCTTCTTTTATGTGGAATACAGCTTTGAGTTGTGCAGAGGAACTCACTGGAGTGTCATCTCTCAGGATAAGGACCTGCCCTTGCTATGTTCTCATAGCTGGGTCCTAAGGTGGTAAACTATTGCCCGTTAAGGTGGTAAACTATTTCCCCCCACCAATGTTTAACCTTGAAAGTTTATTTAAAAAGCCAAAGTTCATTCATTATGTGTGAACTTTTTAATATGACACAAATAACATTAAAAAGAGTATTATATTATAGATAGATGATAGATATAGACGTAGTTATATAAGAAAATGGGAAAATCTTCATGAAGAGAAACAATAAACTAAATAGCCCCAAAATGTTTAAATTTTACTTCTGATGTGTTGAAAAAACATGACTTTCTGTTCAATGGGAAGGTATTAATAAATATGAAATATATTTCCTGCCTTCATTGAGTTTATGGTCTATTTAGAGAAACAGACCATAAATGTGTGAAAAATGAAAAACTTATAAATAGCCCAGAAGACGTACGAAAGAAAAACTAAGTCAGTTCATTATTAATGATCAAATAAATCTGTGTAAGCAATAATTGTTATAGAAAATCATGGAAGGAAAAAAGATCGCTTCCTTTGGGATACTGAGGCAAGGTTTTAGGGACTATGCCTTTTGAAATATAAAGGTATTTTTGTTTGACATCGGAAAGACTCTGAGCTGTATCTATCTAGGACCAACTCTGTATACCGTGTTTCCTCAAAATTAAGACCTAGCTGGGCAATCAGCTCTAATGTGTCTTTTGGAGCAAAAATTAATATAAGACCAGGTATTATATTATTATATTATATGATACTATATTATATTACATAAGACCAGGTCTTATATTATAGTGAGATAAGACCGGGTCTTATATTAAATTTTTCTCCAAGAGACGCATTAGAGCTGATTGTCCAACTAGGTCTTATTTTGGGGGAAACATGGTAGTTATGAAGATCTTGGTTTACGCTATTTTCTTACAAATTTCAAAATTGTATCACTCTTTGTGTAGCCACTGCAATCATGAATGTGAAGTAAAGCAGTTAAAAAGTGCAATCAGTCAGTGATATTTTTTTCTCTGACACAAGACACTGCGGAGAGAGAGCAGACTTTTCTGACAGTGTCATTACTGAGAGAAAACATGACATATGAGGCTAATCAAAGTTAAAACACAGAATTATACACAATTCTGAAACAGTGAATGCTAAGGACAGGGCGATGTCTATTTCTCTGCCCTTTTAAGGGCACTAGATACCGACCCTTAGGAGAATACTGTGGATATGACAACCCTTGATGCTGGCTGCAATCTTCTCCTCTAGCTAAGAATGATGCTATCACTATGGGGCCCAATAGGACTTTGCTGCTGGCCAACCCTGCAATAAGCAGTCCAACCTATTATCTGGCTCCAGAGGCAAATGCAATGCGGCTACGCTTTGCTCTAAAACAAACATCACCAGGGACCTCTGACATCATCCGCTGTCTACTACCACATGGGTATTGTATGCAAGGTGGCCTGCGATGTCTCTGCTCCCGCTCCCCACATAAGAACGCAGGACATGGTGAGGCCAAAAAGGAACACCCACGGAGCCATAGGAAGGGGAGTCACACCACTAGAGTCTCACTGGAGGCTGGATCCACACTGTCCGCAACCCTCACTGCTCCGCTTGCAGGCTCAGCCACCATCTTCTTGCTAGCCCCCATTTTTCTGCTAGTGTAGCCTCGACAGTTATATTAGTGGCCAATGGCTCACTGGTTACAGCTGACAGCCAACTAGCCACAGCTTATGGCCATCCAATCACAGTTGATGGCCATTTACTACCTGAGCCAGCACGTTTCTATGTGAGGTCGAGAGCCTGGAAACTTTATTCTGGGGCTCTGTCCCCACACTCCATCCCTACAGGGTCTCACCTCATAATCTACTCGCAAGGGGCCCTGTGCGAGGAGCCTGGAGGTGAATGCAATATCTTAGACACAGCCAGGCTCTCTGGGCACAGCCAGGCTTTTTCAGGGCACCACCAGTACTTCTGGGCACAGCAAGACTTCCTGGGCTTCTTAGGGTACCACCAGTCTCCCCGGACACAGCCAGGGTTTCTCAGGACACTGCTACTCTCTCTGGGCACAGCCAGACTTCTTGGGCTCAGCCAGGGCTCTCAGGGCACTGCCACTCTCTCTGGGCACAGACAGATTTCCTGGGCTCAGCTAGGGGGCTCTCAAGGCACTGCCACTCTCTCTGGGCCTCTCAGGGTACCGTGCTGGAACAACAGCGACTCACAGTCAAGATGCTTAATATTCTTGATGGTGGCCGGTCAAGCCACAAAAGCAAACATCTGCCAGTCCCACTACATGGTGGTAAGTTCCAAGCAAACAGTCAAATGGTCCATTAAATTAGGGATGGAAGTCAATTCTCCATAGTCCATAGTCATTCACCAGGGCTGTCTGTCCTTGGGGTGAGGGACGACCTTGACCTCACCCTCAGCTCCCACAGAGGACTCAGCAAGCCTTTCCTCTTGGGACAAGTCCTGCATCCAGGTTGCCTCAGCAAGAACTTCCCAGCCCACAGGGCAGCAATGACCTTCGCTTTCTCCGTCTTATGATGGTTGGGGAACTGTCCAGGTCTTTCCACCCCTCCATGGGGGTCCAGCCCTCCAGCAGCTGCTCCTCCTGGTCTTCCTGAGACTCAGTTTTCATACTCACAAACTGCTCCACCGCCTTTTGGAGAGCTTTGGCCAGCACCATACCCTGCTTACGAAACTGAGCTTTTATACGTGTAAACTGCTCCAGTACATTCCGGAGAGTTTCAGCCAACACCACAACCTGCTTGCTGCACTATCTGTCATGCAGGGTGTCCTGTAGGGTCTCTGCTCCTGCTCCCCACATAAGAACGCAGGACATGGTGAGGCCAAAAAGGAACACCCACGGAGCCATAGGTAGGGGAGTCATACCACTGTGGTCTCACTGGAGGCTGGATCCACACTGTCCGCAACCCTCACTGTTCCACTTGCAGGCTCAGCCACCATCTTCTTGCTAGCCCCCATTTTCTGCTAGCGTAGCCACGGCAGTTATATTAGTGGCCAATGGTCACTGGTTACAGCTGACGGCCAACTAGCCACAGCTGATCCAATCACAGTTGGATGGCCATTTACTACCTGAGCCAGCACCTTTCTATGTGAGGCCAAGAGTCTGGAAACTGCTTTCTGGGGTTCTGTCCCCACAGCTATGTACAGTGCTCATCCATAGGCAGGGATTAGAATCAGCTGAGGAGCTATTAAAACAATGATGTCTGGGTTCCACTTCAAATAATTACATCCAATCTCTGCTGATGGGCTTGGGCATCAGCCTTTTTAAAAGCTCTCCATGTGATTCTAACAGGCACCCAAGGCTAATTAACAGTATAGTGGACCAGTGCTTTTCACATGTTAATGTACATGTGAATGACCTGGAGATCTTGTTAAAATGTAGATTCTGACCCAGAAAGTCTGAGGTAAAACCCGAGATTCTGCATTTCTAATAAGCTCCCAGGTGATGCTGCTTGTCTAGGATCCCCATTTTGGTACACACATCTTTTTATATGTCCTTTAAAAATCAACAAAATTATAGCAGAGTTAGTAACAGTTCTTGAATCTCAGACTCTAAGAGACGGTGATTTTCTCCATGAGGTGTCTTCTACAAATTTGGAATTAAAAAGAAAAATAAAAAAATAGATGATACTGACATTACTGTGTAATCTTTGTTTATCTATTAGAAACTCCTGACCAAGGGGTCCAAGGGAGATACTATCCACCTTGAAAACTACCCTTGGAGACGGTGCTGTCTCTCAGCAGAAGTAATGTTCTTTGCTATGGATTTGGAAAGATTGATGGCAAGCTAAGCAAGGATAAGAATAGAATTGTTGAACTCTGTCAGGACTGGTTTCTTCTAGAGTATTTCAACATCATTCTTATCATGAAAGCAGCCCTTTTGGTTCAATGGATTAGTTGGGAAGTGCTGTCCCCTTTCCCTCATAGGAGACCCCCACACGTCATCTCCCAGAGATGGGCCGATATTAACATGCCTCCATTTCCTCCATAATAGAGATAAAGTATCATAATAAGTAGTTGAAATGGGACACACACATGCACACACACAAATAGTCTTACACACTGGATTTTAGGTTGATAAATAATTTTGTACTCCTCTTAGTCAAGTTATTAAATGGGCATAAGAGTTAGCTTCAAAGAAATTTTTGTACAGAGAAATAATGGAACGGTCAGCCCATCCCAAAGCAAGAACAACCATGAAACCCATGTTAAAATAAAAGAGATGAGTTTTCCTTTTTCCTAGTGACAATGGCAATAGAATACACATAGAATGCTCTATGTGTATTTAGGATGTGTATTATTTGCATGCATGTGAATATATGCAGAAGCAAATGCATACCAGAGAGGATACATTAAGACTAACATCACTCTTTTAAGTGCTGACCTCCATGTCAGAGATTAGATCTAATTTTAGCTCTGCGACCCTGGGACTCAGCTTCCCATCTATGAAATGAAGGAGTTGGATTGTATGATAATACCAGCAACTGTTTCTGGAGTACTTATTATGTCAACTACTGGGTTAAGTCCGTGGCAAATCGTTAATCCTCTTTACACCCCTATGAGACACAGTATGTTGCACCTGTTTTTACAGATAACGAAAGGGAAGGCACAGAGAAACAGTGTTTAATGTCCAAGGGTACAAATGATAAATTACATTTTGTTCCTGCCCTACAGAACCATCCCACAGGTGATTCATTCAGCAACCTTTATTACTATGTCTATATTCACACACTTGAATTTAGGATTGCAAGACACACCCAGGGACTCCAGAGCTCGTGTTCTTAATATGGACCTATTGTTTCCTTGGGGTAAACCCAGACTGACCTTGTGGATGGAACTCTCTGATCACTCTATCACAGGGGAAAACTCACCTAACAGGAAAGGGAGCGTGAGACAAACAGGAACCAATCAGAAATTTTTCTCCTCGTCAGACTAGTATCAGCAGAAATAGCTGATGTGTGTTGGGAGGATAAGGATGGAAGTGTTTAGGAGGGAAAAGCTCATGAACAGAAACCTGTCATGGAACTTTTCCTCTAACCCAAATTTTCACAAAGTTAATCCATTCACCTTCAGTTGGGGTGTCATGGAGACCCAGAAAGATACCCTTTTAAGGGACAGAGAAGTATTCCAGCCCAAGTCTCTAAAACTACAAGAAAGATACATTAGCTGAATGGTGAACATTCAAAGTATTCTCAGGCAAACAGAAAGGGATCCCAAGGATTATACCCCTTACAATACTTGGGAGCAAATAGTAGCTTGAATGGACTTATCATTATTTCAAGATAAATAAAAAGAAAGGTGAGAGAAAAATGCTGAAATAAAAATGAGAGAAGAAAATAAGCGTACACCTGAAAAGTAAAATTAAGAGCATATTTTTTTAGATAACTTCATGAAACAAAACATTTTAGACATCAACTGTTTTACTTGCTCAAGGTAATAAAAAATAACACAGACTCAACAAAAAAGAAAAATATGTATAATACATATATTTATGTATTTTTGTCTCATCCAGAAAAGGCAAGAAAAAATAGAGAGTAATAAAAATGGCTTGTTTAAGTTAAGAGAATAAGTGAAAAACAAATTTTCGTATTTAAATATATCATATTTTGCCATGTATAATGCATAGTTTCTTGAAAAAAATTGGTGAGGGGAAAGTAAGGATATGCATTATACATATAGATATGCAGTATCTATATAAATGCTTTTCTTTGACTTAGGCTTATGAGGTCTACAATTAAGTTCACAGACTCATCCTAGATAAAGTGCTACATACCTCATTGTTGAATATCACTACTGTCACCTTCAAAGTACTCCCCTTGGGAAGCTATGCACTGATTCCAGCGTCTAGTCCACCCTTCAAAGCAATTTTGGAACTCTTTTTCCGGAATGGTCATCAGAGCAGTCGTTGTATCACCCTTGATGTCCTGAGTGTCATCAAAATGTCTGCCTTTCAATATTTCCTTTATATTTGGATAAAGAAAGAAGTTGTTGGGGACCAGATTAGGTGAGTAGGGAGGGTGTTCCAATACAGTTATTTGTTTACTGGCTAAAAACTCCCTCACAGACAGTGCCCTGTGAGCAGGTGCATTGTCGTGATGCAAAAGCCATGAATTGCTGGTGAAAAGTTCAGGTCATTTTTGTATAACTTTTTCACCCAGACTTTTCAGCACTTTCAAATAGTAAACTTGGTTCTCTGTTTGTTCAATTGGTACAAATTCATAATGAATAAGACCTTTGATATCAAAAAAAAGTAGTAACATTGTTTTGACTCTTGAATTGGACTGACGGAACATTTTTGGTCGTGGAGAATTGGCTGACTTCCATTGTGCGCTTTGATGCTTTGTTTCAGGGTTGTACTGTTACACCCATGTTTCATCACCAGCGATAACATGGCCCAAAACATCGTCTTGCCTCTCCAAAAGGTCTTGGCAAACTTCGATTCTCCTTTGCTTTTGTTCATTGGTGAACAAATTGCTCCTTCGAGACCATTTTTGCACACACCTTTCTCATGCCAAGATTTTCAGTTAAAGTTTTCCTGTTTACCTATTGATGTTGTATTGGTCTGCTTTGCTTTTCACAGTCAGCTGATGATTTTGATGCACAATTCGACAAATGTTTGCAATGTTTTCATCAGTTCTGTTCATTACTGACCTCTCTTCATTAGTGATGCATTCTCTCCCCTCAGAAAACCTTTGAATCCATTTGTACACTATCATTTTCTTCATGGCATTATCCCCATGAACGTGGACAAACATGTCCCTGATTTTACTTCCACCCTTGCCAAGTTTACAAGAAATTTAATGTTTGTTCATTGCTCTAATTCAAGCTCAGACATTTTGGCGACGGCACACAAAAATAAGCAACAACAATAATGAACACCACTCAACAAGACACCACCACATGTCAAAATGAACACAATTGTGAGACATTGATATACCAAGGTTATGAAACCTTATTGAGCTGTTTGTACAGTGCTGTCAATCTAAGCACACGGTAGTTAAGTTTGCAAACTTAATTGGCCGACCTCGTATAAGTTAAAAGTATAACTAGAAATTAATAACCATTTCCATATGCAGAGTAATATACTGGAAGGTGATAATCATTTTTGTGGAACTTACGATGAACTTGCAATGAAGAAGAGTTCTTGGCCTTCCATGATGGATAAATGCCGTAAATTTGTGACAGATAATTAAAATTTCTTGTACCTTGTATCTGTTCTTGTGTTTTTAAATTATTTATTACACAAAATTACTTCTACCATAATATTTTTTAAAAAATGCTAAAATTCCTTTTTACTACAAAAACCAGTACCTAAATGTAAACAAATAAAAACTTGAATTAAAAAATTAAAAGAAAAAAAACCGTTTTCCTTGAAAGTTTGGGCCAAAAATGTGGGTGTGCATTATATACAGTAAAATATGGTAATTAGAAATAAAGTATATAACTAAACTTGAAAAAATCAGCAGTGGAACCAAATGGATAAACTACGTAGAATACAAAGGGAAAAGTCACCAGATTAAAAACAGGTAGGAGAGAAGGTATTCAACATAATAAAATCGCAATGGGTAAAAAATATAGCATAATTTGTAATCCTAAATAAAAGAGAACTATCCATATCTAACCAGAAAAAAAAATCCACAAAGATAATAAATATCTCAAACCAAAAGAAAATCTCAACCATGGAGTAAAACAGCTTGCTATGAACAAGGAAAAAAAGTAGAATGGCCTGCTACCGCATGGCATACTAAACATTGGATTGCAACGATAAGGTAAGAAAAGGACCCATAAACAAGAAAAAACATAAAGGAAGGTCAAACACATCTGTTAGAACCATAAATATAAAAATCATAACTTCACCTATTAAAAGCTTGTTCGATTCAAGTAAATAAGAGAAGAAAACATTAAAAAAAAGAAACTTGAAAAATAAAACTGAAAAAACACACAACTGAAAACAATACTTGACAATTAAAAAATGGAGTGTCTGTGTGTGTGTGTATGTGTGTGTGTGTGTGTGTGTGTGTGTGTGTGTGTGATATTTCATGAAGACAAAATCCAAGTTTATAAGTACTGAAAGAACAGTTTTGGAATTTTGTCTGTTTGTTGTTTATTTGTTGTTTTGCATAGGTATAATCCAATTTAGTAGTTCACAAAAGTTTTATATCAAGTAATAAAACATGTGACAAAATATCTGTATATTTATACACAGGCATTCACAACTTTACTTGGCTCTTAATTGTATGTATGTGTATCCAGTCTTTTCTAAGCTGAATATCAACTTAATTTATGAGACGAGGAAACATCATTTTGATCCCTCATGAGGTGGTCCTGCTTATCAGGCAAAATGGCCTGTGATAGCCAAGTCTCCATTTTTTATTTTATAGCAATATTTTAGAGTTAATATGAATATTTCATGATTTTGTCCTCATTACTTTATGAAAATGAGTAGAAAATGGAAAAAATGAAAGTGTTAATATTAACATAATGAAGACCAAGATGGCTTGCTGAAGTGGGGTTACAAGAAACACAATCAATTACAAAAAGCAGAGGGAGTTCAATTCAGATTTTCTGACCACAGTAGGATAAATCTAAATTTCATAATAAAACCTCAGCAGAGAGTTCCTTGCATTTACACACATCAACTGTATACAAATGTGAAGGAAATGAGTAATATTAAAGCTGAATATAGCCATGAAATGCTGGAAATAGGCTATTAGATAGTATCTGTAAAGGACACAGGATACAATATGGGTTATCTGGAGCAATCTTTTAATTTGTGGGTTGAGATTTTAAATGATCTCCATAAAAAAAATATATTGACAGGTCCATAGGAGTTAAATGGATAGCTTGCTACAAAGGATATTTTATTGTATCTATATTTTTTTTACATAAAATAAATATACAGTAAATAAATATTATCCATATAATGAAAAATAGTAACATTTACTTTTGAAATGTGCTTCTTAACAAACAATAGGCTACTTTAGAGGTGACATGATGTTGCTGAATGAGATTTGCAGTGCGAAGTTCAGTGTGTGACCATAGGCAAGCCCGGACTTCTCTAAATCTCAGTCTCCTGCTGTGCTAATCCTTCAAGATGATAGTGAGATAACACATGTGAAGGTGAATCGGATATGGAAAAATCTCTCTCTGGTGTAAAGGGTTTTCATTATATAATTTTTCGCTAGAGCCTAACCAAAGAGGACATTTAGTGGTGGGAACTGAACATAAAGTGTACATGTACTTTGATGGCTGCGTTGCTTATCTTCCTACAAGTAGTATATTTGCTCCTTGTACCTCTCAGCAAATGTCTTACATTCAAATTCTAAGCTAAGGGTCTGCTTCTGATGAAACCCACGTTAAGCTGCAGACCTTTCAGAGGCTTTTGAGGCAGAAAATTTTTTTAAATATGTCTGTTGCACTGTAACCATTATTCCTGTTGCCCTGAATATAAGTGGCTCCACGCCTCTACAGAAAATGATTAGTTGTCAATCTCCTGATGCCATAAAATGAAACAATCTACCCAACCCACTTCTTGGGAAAACCTGTGGCTGATGCAGTTTCTATCTGGAGAGACCAGTCCTGGAGATTGGAAATGAACGCCTACCAGACCCAGGGACAAAATGGTCAAGGGAAGTGTAACTCTGTAAAGATTACAAGGTGCCTCCAGATACAGAACACTAAGATACTATTAATGCTCAATATTAACTTGCTAAAAACAAAATGATATTTTTTATCATTCACATAGAACCTCCACAGGTTGCACTCTAGCCTTAGAAAGCTGGAAGCATTCTTTTCACTGTTTACTCTCTGGAAAAACCCGTGTCTATAGAAAAAAGATTTAAGGAATCAGTTTACTGTTCCCAGCATTATTTTCTTCCCGTTGTACTCCTGTTTATCTGGGAGAAAAGAGTCATATATAAAAGAAACACTAGCCATCTTTGGCTGTAAGGAGATAACATTGCACTGGCTCTCTCTAAATTTTCTCCATGAAGGAAGATTATGTCACTTACTGGAAAATCCCATGTCAAAAAATGTTGCAGAAAATTGATAGTGACGTTAAGTGCACTTATGGATATTTGATGAGTGTACCTTGCCAGCCCCTAGTCATCCTTCTGTAATTTTCAGGTTAGAGGTAAATGTCCATCTGCTTTATTCCTTCTCGCCTAACACGCTATAAGTCACCTTGTGAACCTGACTCCTCTTTCCTTCCCGTAAATGGTGAGTGCCGATGCGGATGTGGCCCAGCTTCCCCTGCATCACTTCTGTGATACCTATCATTTTTGCAGTTAACCTCTGCTCTTCCTAGAAGAGTCACATTTGCACATTACATAGCCTTCCCCGGAAGGCTTTTGCTACAACGTGGTGAACACTCCAGGATGTCACCATCTGCACAATGAAGATATCCACTCACATCCCCTATTGATCAAGAAAGGAAAGGAGAGACAATGGAACAATCTTTATGGAGTGACATCCACGACCTAAGCACCATCACTAAGTACGTAGTAGAAATTTTACACACATTATCTGTCTTTATCTCCACAGACATTTTAAGAAGTATAGCTGCCTCCGTTTTCCAGAGGAGAGAAGTGAAGCATATATATATATATATATATATATATATATATATATATATATATATATATATATATATATATATCTTATATATATCAACTTTCCCAAAGTCGCATAGCTTC
This sequence comes from Rhinolophus hipposideros, assembly GCF_964194185.1. Lineage (NCBI taxonomy): Eukaryota > Metazoa > Chordata > Mammalia > Chiroptera > Rhinolophidae > Rhinolophus > Rhinolophus hipposideros. The sequence goes on along the minus strand of NC_138057.1, from coordinate 12,360,285 downwards.
TAGGTGGTGAAATCAGAACACAAACCTGTCTTAAGCCCATATGCTATTTCTTAATCTATTTTTTTTTTAAATTGGGCATACACTTTATAAACAATTAAGTAACTAAGTCTTAAGTGTGCCTTCACTGAATTTTGACAAACGCATATGCATGGGTAACCTGAACCACTATCAAAATATATAAAATTACCATCACTCTAAAAAAAGTTTCTTCTTGCCCTTAAATCCCACTTGCTATACCCACTGCTGCTTTGATATTTACACAGCATGGATTCATTCTGACATTTGTAGAATTTCATATAAATTGAATAATACAGCATGTGCCCTTTTATGTAAGGCTTCTTCCACTTAACATAATTGTTTTGATGTTTTCCATAGATGTTTCTGAGTAATATTCCACTTTATGATTATACCAGTTTGTCCATTTTCCTATTGATGGACATCTGGGTTGGTTCTAGTTTTTGATCTTTCTATTTTTTGGTTTTTCTTTTTCATTTTTGCCTTCTTCCCAAACATCTTTACCTTGCCAATCTTCATACTCTTTCTAGGTCATTTTTTTTTTCATTATTCTTTACCAGAATTTATATGTTGTGTAAGGTCTAATGGAAGAGACAGGGAAAGAGAGGAGAGGAAAGCTGCATGGAGACGGAATCATACTTTGTCTGCACTGCATGACATTTCATTTGCACACTGATTATAAACTTAAAGTGAAGTTTAGCACTTAATTTCTTTCACTAGTTATATATTTAAAAAATTAAGTTAATATTTCTGAATCAGCACTTATTCACTCATTATGTTTTATGTCTTTAATTATGATAATTAAAAATTTTTATATTTGATGATGTTTACCCATTAGAGCTCTTTTTCTCTCTTTAAGCATATTTAGTTACTATTCCGAATCATTCATAAGCCCCTGAAGTGGTATCATTATGTCTTATACAGATTCCTATTGTCTTACACAGTTATTGAAATTATTGTAAATTATTCTGAAATCACATGTCAGTTAAGAAACTTTCGTATTCCTTCCTAACTGCACATATTTTCTAACAATAAACATCCCTGTATTTATATATCTTGAAATTCTTTAAAAGGAGTAACAATTTTAACACATTGCTTGCAAATCTATGATCTGTAACAACATTCTTTTAATTATCACATCTGCTTTCTTACTACAGGTGAAAAAAAATCTCATTACTTAAAAAATTCAAACTTGTCAGAGCTTCTAGGGAATATTAAGCAGGCACATATTTTAAGGAGAAATATAATTAAGTATCCTTTGCAATGTCACAGAGCTTCAGATGACATTTAGGGAGTTGAGACTTCCTGTTTATAACCACCAAACGACAGGACATTTTGCTGTCCTCATTGAGCTGTGTAGAAGAGGATATCGTGTGAAGAATTCAAATGTCATTAAAAGACATAATGGACATAAACAGTTGTGTCACGAGTGCATGACTGCATAACATAAGAAACACTGAGGTAGAAATTATCTGGGCTTGTCTCAGGATCAGTAGATGATTCCAGCTAAAGCAGTTCCATGGAACTCACAGATTTTTGGTCAGATTTTTGGTTCTGACAGAAGCTGCCTCGTATGTTCATCATGCACACACACACAAATGGGTGCCATAGCTCAAAGCTGAGGAAAGGAGACCATGAGCAGAAGTAATAGTGTCACCTCGCTTGAAATGTGGCTCCTAATTCTGCGAATTATACCAGGATTGCTCTAGTCTCTAGCTTCTGTCAGACTATTGTAGGGTGAAGACAGAAGCTAGTACATCAGCAGGTATTGCTTAGGAGTCAGCCCAAGGCTGAAATCATCATCTTATTCTTAAATTGCCATGCAGTCTAAACACATTAGATAACCTCTCTGAGCCTCAGTTTCCTCATTTTTAAGTGCTTTCTTCAAATGGGTCTTGTGATGATTAAACAATATAACATAAGATTCTTTTAGCGAATGCTCAGTGAATATTGCTAACGAAAAGAGATAACATGTGTTCTGTGCTTTCGATGGGCCTCGTGTTATTCTAGGTGCTGATGGTAAGTTGCTACAAAATGATCCCCAAGAACTCATGCCTCCCGAAATTCAGACCCTGTGGAGTCTCTCCATACATTGAATCTGCATTGGACTTAAAACTTTTTTGACCCTGAGGATATAGTAGAAGTAACAGTTGGAAAGTTTTGGGTTGAGGCATTAAGAGGCTTAAGAGCTTTTGCTTTGAATTTCTTGCTTTCCTGGGCTGCCATGCTATCAACGAAGCTGGGGCTAGTCTCCTCCAGGAGGAAAGGCCACATATACAGAGACGGAAACGCTGCAGGATGAATGACACCATGAAAGAGGAGGCCCAGGCAGCCCCCAGCCACTCCAGTCGTCTATGCTGTGACACCAGACATGGGATATTCTAGCCATAGACAAATTGTCAGCTGACAGAAAACACACGAAGGAACCCCATCAACACTACAGGGTGCAAAGCCAGTCAACCGGCTGAACGCAGCCCAGGTTGCAGAAACATGACAAAATAAGTGGCCATTTTTTTAAGCTACTAAATTTGGGGTGGCCTGTTATATAGCAATGGTTAACTGGCATAGTTTACTGGTACAGCTAACTTGACGTTTATACTTTCATGAACCCCATTTTATAGGTAAGGACATTGAGTGACAGATAACTGAAGCACTTTTTCTGGAATGATGCAGCTAATGCCCGGCAGAGCAGGGATTCTATCCAGGCGGCCCTCCTGCCCAGTCACCACAGGAAGTGGCCTCTGGTTTTTGTCAGCTCTTTCCTTCGGACATAACAAGGCTAGATCTCAAGTCTTGGGCTCACTCATGCTTTTGGGGTATCTTTATGGAATCTGACCCAAATTCCTTCTTCTCTTAAGGTTTGTGCCTCTAATAAAATATGCTTAATAGTCAAAAGGCTAGATAGATAAAGAGATGATAGATAGATAGATGATAGATGGATGGATGGATGGATAGATGACAGATAGATAGATAGATAGATAGATAGATAGATAGATAGATAGACAGACAGATAGATGATAGATAGATAGATAGATAGATAGATAGATAGATAGATAGATAGATAGATACTATAAATTTGAGACTTGGCAATGATAAAGGAAAGGCATATCCTAAAGGGGAAGTTCATATGGATACATATTTTAATAGATATTTCCTGGATTTTGGTGACTCAGCATCCACTCTATTTCCTTTTTGCAATAGCATCTTAATTTCCTATTTGGGATTATCCCTCACCAACTGAAAAATGTGTGGTTCAGGGGTCGACAACAAGTTCTCCTGCCTCCTCTACCGGAGGAAGAAACATTAGTTCATGCTGAGGCTAATATGTACTTAGAATTGGAGTTTGTGGTGTGGAGTGAGGACAAGACTGCATGCATTGATTGATTCCACTTGTACTGTGTGAGCAATTCTTGTCATCAAAATTTCTGATTTTTATGTCAATTGCTTCAGCCTTCCCTGCAATCTTGAGATCTTTCGCAGCCCCAGACACATACAGTGTCCCCCGTTATCCACGAGTGATGCATTACAAGAACTCCAGTGGATGCCTGAAACCACAGACAATACTAAACCCTATATATACTATGTTTTCTCCTATACATATATACCTATGATCAAGTTTAATTTATAAGTTAGGTACCGTAAGAGATTAACAGCAATGCTAATGACATATAACAATTATAACAATAAATTGTAATAAAAGTATCTTATTGTACTGTACTCACCCAGGCTGAGGTACAACAGCAAACCTAGCACAAATTTATTTTTTCTTTCTTCACAATTTCACATATAGAAGATTTGTTCTTACTGTAGAACTTAGCAACCTTAGCATATGACTTTATTCTTTCCTAATTAAGTCATGAACTTTCACCTTTTCCCTTAAAGAAAGCACTTCTTTTTTTTAGTATAGGGTTTTTTTAAACATTTAATTTATTGGGTGACAATGGTTAGTCAAATTACATAGGTTTCAAGTGTATATTAAATGAAGCACTTTAGGACTTCTCTTTGGTTACCAAAATTGCCAGAATCACTACTCTTCTGCTTTGTTGCCATTTTTAAGTAACATCAGGGTTACTTGAACACAAGCACTGCCATACCACAACAGTGGATCTGATAACCAAGTTGGCTACTAAGTGACTAATAGGTGGGGAGCACATACAATGTGGATATGCTTGTTACACCCAGGGAGGATTCACGTCCTGGACAGGATGGAGCAGACGACACAAGATTTCATCACGCTACTCAGAATGGCAGGCAATTTAAAACATGAATTGTTTATTTCTAGAATTTTCTATTTAATATTTTCAGACTATAGTTGACCATAGGTAACTAAAACTGCAGAAAGTAAAACCGTATATGGGGAAGGATTACTGTACTTCAAATTAACTCTCTCTCACACACATTTTCTCTGTCTCTCAAAGCTAGCAACTACAGAAACCAAAGTAATACACATTCATGTGAATATGCTTTTAAAAAGTCTGATAATCCTAGATATCAACAACTTGTAACTGAATCTAGACATCCAGATAAGTTAACAATTTAGCATACGTAAATGTCCCATAGAACATGCTATTCATAAGGCCCTACGTTTTCAAGCATTCAGAACTCTGATTAAAAATGAGACTGATTCTGAAATTATGAGAGTAGCATAATCCTATAACAAAATTTGACAAGAGAAAATCACTTCAACAAAAGCAAAACTCACTACAACAAAAGCAAAACTCACTGCATATTAATTTCACGTATGACTGTATAAAAAAATCCTAAATAAAATATTATCAAATTATGCAGAAAATAATCAACAATGAAAAATCAGTTGATTTCCAGAATGCAGAGAAGGTTTAAAATTAGGAAATTTGTTAATATAATATCTCACATTAAAAGATCAAAACACAGACATCTGACATTATCAGTAGCATTTACTAGAAAATACAGATATTTTCAGTAGAATAGTTATTTTTGACAATAAAAAGTAATATTTTTGTTTAAAACTTTCATTTAACTAAAATTCAAAAATATTTTTTTAACATGAGAAATAATAAATCTCTGAAATTAAAAGCCAAAGGCAACATTTCCTAAATTGTTTTCTCAATTTTAATACATCTTAGCCATCAAATATGTCTCTATTCCAATAGATATAGAAATGGTAGTTTTAACAAATGATGTTTTATAGCAGTCTATTTCACAGTATTTGATATCAAATGTATTTGTTGGCATTCCCAAAAAAGCATGCAGGAGTATGTGTGTCTGAAATTTATTTTTTCTTACTCGATGATTATATCCTTTCATCATTGAGCCCTTTGGGCACTAGTCTTCAAAAAAATATATAGAAACAAATTTTATAGTAAAGGTGTCCCTATTAAATTCAAGAAAAAGGAAGAATACTCACTTATGCCACTATTATTAACATTTTCCTATTAATCTTAGCTGATTTTTTTTGAAAAGAAAAAGCAGGAATTAAGAAATATTGTAAAGGACAGACACATTTGTCCCAATGTTTTTCCAGACACAGTTGTCTAAAGCAAACACAAGAACATCAACCGAAAACTATTTGGAATAAAACAAAATTTTTACAACAAATAAAAGTTATGAATGGGGAGATTGGATATTATAAAAATCTATATCTTTGTTACAACATCAAGAAATGTAAATTCTGAGGGACACTGAGAAACAAAAATACATCGGGAAGAATAAATTAGGATACATTTTCCCAGACATTTGCTTTTTAATTATGAGGACCCTACTATAGAGATTTAACAATATTATAGAAGTATAATAGTACACAATATGTTCAGTAGAGGATGTAAAGTCAGAAGACAGACTAGAGTGCTCATGATAGATTCAATATGTTGAATAATTAAATATGTAATAAAAATTGCACTTCAAATAAAATAATAAGAGGATGAGATTTAATAAACTAGGTTGGCACAAGTAAGAGCTCTGCATTATATCTACACATAGATAAATTTCAAAGGAATTCAAGATAAAAAAGAGAGCAAATAAAAGAACTAAAGAAATATGTAGTTAAATATTAATTATTGGAGTTGGATTTGTCTTTCTAAGAACAGACACAATTTTTTTTCAATGAAAAGAAGTCTGGTTCAATGAAAAGAATCCATAAGAGTGAAAAAATATCTGAACAATAACAACAGATTATAAGAAAAGGTAACATATTTATGATAAAAAAGTTTCATAAATCAAAAAAAGAATAGAAATATTGACAAATAATATAATCTGTCCATACACATATGTGCACACACACACACAAATGCAGGCATTAAAATTATCAATAAAATATTTTAGAAGATTCAACCTCACTATAATACTGAAAAATGCAGATGAAATTGAACTGTTTTCTATCATTAAACTGAGAAAGATACCAATAAGGATAATACACAATATTGTTTAAAGTACAACTGTACTGTTAAAAATGCAATGATTTCTATCAAAAGAGAAATTCACATAATTTCCAAGAAGGAAATTATGTCAATTTGCAATTATAACTCCCCCAGAAATACATGTTATTTGATATGGCAATTCTACTTCTAGAAATTTATATTAAGGTTATTATCATGAGTATAAACAAAGATTCATATGTAAGAATAAGACAGAATTCACATAATTCACCAATGGAAGTGTGCATTCCAATTTTTTAGTATATTTACAGGATTCTGCAGCCACAACAACGTGTGCAACGACACAATCTGATTTTAGAACATTTGTTCATCCTAAAAGAAATCCCTTGTTTATTAGCAGTCAATCTCCATTCTGCGCCCCTGATTTGCAAACATTTCTATCTCTTCTCAATTTTTTTTCAGTACTAATCACTACATTTTTCTTTTATGAATTTAATTTGAAATGTCTCCTTTTTTCTTTTTAATTTTCTTTTTAAGACAGTATTATAAAATCAGCATTTTAATTTGTTTTCAGAGAATTAACCAACCAAACACAGGATTTTAGGTGTAGTCTTAAGGTTCTAAGTTTTCCTGTATTTAATTGTATAGTGCTCTGGAATTGCTTTTGCAGTTGGGCTGGTTACCTCTCAGTGCAGGCAGTTTAATGATATAGCATTCTAGAACTTTCAAGGAAAGACAGTTTTTAGGAAAACAAGAATTTACAAGTATGTCTGTCAAAGCTTCTAGTATGAAAGTAAACACATCCAAACATTTCAGATAATTATTAATTAAATCGATTGGGGTGACACTGGTTAATAAGATAAGTTTCAAGTGTACAATATTATAATACATCATCTGTATATTGCATTGTGTGCTTATCACCCGAAGTTGAGTCTCCTTCCGTCACCATATATTTGACCCAGGTAATTTTGTTTTGATTAAAAGGCACAGGGCTTTTCACCCTATGCCTACCTAATTTCCCCCTCACACCACACCAAAAGTAACTGATGATGACGATGTCTATGACGACGTGATGAGAATAAGAAATTGCATCCAACAGAGGTGCAATCCTGACTGTGTTTACGTGGTAAGGAAACATTGGCCATGGAATCAGAAACACTAGTACCATTTCTATAGTTTATTACTTTAACCAAACTTCTTCTTAACTAAATTTCTTCTTTGGATTGGAGTAAATAACTTCCAAAGTATCTTTCAGCATTAAGATACAAATAATTTATTACCAAATTGCATTATGCATTCTCTGTTAAATGTAAGATCAAGAAAACACAAACTATCAAAAACATCAAACCCAAACACCATTTTGGAAAACATTATTATCAATAATAGAATTTTGCTCTAAGGTTTTACTCCAAGTGCATTAGAGGTGAGTGTACTGAGGGCAGCTAACTAATAACTATTTTAATAAAAAAATGACAATTATTGTACATCCCCTTAAACATATTCATTTTCCTATTTCATAAGCATGCTAAATGAAGTAAGCAATATATTTTAGGACCCTACAATTTCATTTTATAACTCTCCCTTAGGTGAAACCATTCTTTAAAAGGCAAAACCTATTTCTGAATCTACTCAGCTTCAAATAACTCCTGACTAGACATGCTATATAATGTTTGAGGTATGTTATCCCTGGAAGGTGCCGGAGGGAAGCTCCTCTGGAGTTAATTTAGATTCAGGGAAGACAACTTTGTTTTTCAGATGAGTTTGAAATATATATTGAATTGGAAAAGAAGTTTATTAAAATGGTTGATGTTTTTAAAAGATTATATAAAGATATGTACAATAAAATAATAATGTAATTGTTATGAACTTGGCTTTTGGAGGTAAACAAAAAAAAAGGCTTAATACACAGTTCAGCTTTTTCAAGTAGTCATGTGACCCAGGGCCAGTTATTGAACCGCTATAAGTCTCAGCTTTGATGTTTATAAAATAAGGAGGAGAATATTACCTACCCCACTTATTTGATGTAAGATCAATAAAATGACATAAATAAAGCCCTTTGCACAGTCCCTGAAATGTATTAAGCACAGATAAATTGTAGCAGTAGTTAGATCGTTAGAAAAGTGGGCCCTGAAATTTACCAGCCTGTGTTTGAATCCTAGGCTAATCTAATCATTTGTTAGCTCTGTGACCTGGGAAACGTCTTTAACTTTTCCTGCCTCACTTTCTCCCCTTTATAAAATAAAGAAAATCAGGATATCCACCAGTGTTGTGGTAAAGATTACGTCGAATGCCTACATCAAGCACTTAGGAAAGTGCTTGACACATAGTAACTCCTAAAGAATATTAGCTATTATAGTTCTAATGGTTGAAGCTCAATTTTATGTCTTAATAAAACAACTGCAGATAATTTCAGTAGTGTTCATCAAAAGAAAGCAATACGGTATGGGATTTAAGAAGAAGCTATAAACATGAAAGAAAAACCTGTGTCAGTAATGTAGATACTGTTCTTTTGGGAGGTTGGAAGGTGTCAATATCCATATTTCACACTAACCCTCATTAGCAGGTAGGTCTCTACATACCTTAGAAGGCAAGGGCAGTCATTGTCTGCAATTTTACAGAGTAATTAAATACTACTCGGTTTGTCTTGATGGTGGTATCAGGGTTCTTGTTGTGGACTAGGGTGGATCTTTCAACTGGAGATCTCTCAACTCTTTTGACCCAATTCTAAACATCTAGGTAATATCTCCCTTACTCCAAGAAAAAAACAACATCAAAGGATATTGCTATTTGTGGACTATAATAAATTTTATACTCTAAGATCAAATCCCAGTTTCCCCACAGATGACACTTCTGTGTGTATTTAACATAGCCCACATTTGAGTTGCATTGTGCATTTTCTGGACAATGAATAAACAATAATGATAAAAATAATCATCCACAAAGATTTATTTTGTTAAGATGATTTCTGCCAAATTAGAATTTTTAACCCACAAACTTTCCTTATTAAGAAAGAATCCATGTTGTTGAATAAAATACTGCAAGAAAAAAGAAAAAAAATGGCATATCTAAACAACTAGCCATTGTTATGATTCGTTAGTAGAATACTGCTTTTAATGAGGGGAGAAGCACACCCCGATGTTTTTCATTAATTCACTAGATTGCTATCCTGAATATATTCTTCTTAATAACCTGGGATTGTCACAAACTAATCAGATTCTCTTTTCTATGAATAGTATCAAATTTGCTTGAGAGGTTTCTAAAGGGTTTGTTGCTGTTTTTATTCCCAGACTGAAGGCTGAATAAAATTGGTTAATTTTATGGACTAATTAGGACAATATATGTCTAATTATATTCTTTATTAAAAAAAGAAAAAGCCTCCTCCAAACATTTAGCAGTATAGACAAAATTGCCAAAAGTAATGATGTAAAATATTATAAAATGAACAATAAATAAAAACAGAGATAAATAAAGAACTAGATATAAGTAATTACCTAGCATATGGCAGCTAAACATTTTTATATAAATTCAATTGTTTTGGTGTGTAGTCACTCTCAATAAATCATATTTTCATTATACTGAAATACCTCGCCTTTACCTATTTCTTGCTTATGTACTAAAAGTCACACTCAAAAAAATATAAATGTAGTGACAAATTTCTGGCCTTCAGATCACCAATCCAACACGACTTTCAAAGCTTTCCACCATATAGTCTCTCTTTTACTTCATCCTAAAGCCTTTATTTCCTACTCCCCTGTATGATCACCTTTTCTCATCAGTTTCTAATCTCAACATTTCCCACGTGTATCAGACTTATCTCTGTGTTCAAATATCTTTCAGGGAAACCTTCCCCATCTGGAGAAAGTTCCCTTTATCCATTCAAGGCCAGAGTCTTTATTTTGTATTTATAAAACTATATTCAGCAGTCTAGTCCCATGTGCCTTCCTCTGAGTTTATTTTTTATTTTTATTTTTTTTTTATTACTTTCAGGTACACAAGACAAAGTAATACTTAGATGTTTATCATTTATATCCCTCACACTGTGTGAATGCCCCTCCCCCATCCACTATCCCTCTGCCAACTATAATTTTATATATAAATGTATATATGTATATATACATAAGTACATATATATATACATATATACATATATACATATATACATAATATACACACATATACATATATATGTATATATATATATGTATGTATATACTTACAAGAAGTGGAGTACAGCATTAGGAATAGAGACAGTGGAAATGTAATGGCTCTGTGCGATCTCTGAGTTTATTTTAAGAATGTTTATTTTGACTTGAAAATCAATATTGGAACCATAACTAGAGAGAGAGTAATGAGTTTTGGATTTTAAAAATTGTATTTATTTTTAGAAACCTCAGTTTACATGTCTACTCGTATAGGTGCCATAGAAAACTAAACTTTTTTATAGGTGCCATAGAAAACTAAACTTCTTTATTTATAAGTTTTATTGTCTGAATGAGTTCCATTCATTTATCTAGTTATGACCTGTTGGGTTTACTTTACCAAGTTTTAACTAATCAAAGGATTTAACCGAAATTTATAAAGCAGTTTTAACCTAATTAGTGTTAATTTCTACATCTTCCTTTTTGGAAATAGTCATTTTAAGTTTTGAGTTTGTGTTTTCAAATAAAATTCTGTCCATTGACTGAAGGATATGGAAGTAAAATACAGCAGGAAAAATAAAGATGGAATGGGGAACCTAAAGTCAATTACTATGACGAGACAGAAATTTTAAGACATTTCATAGATATGTTTATTTTAAAAATAAAGAAACCACTTCAGAGGAGGGAAGTGATTGGTCCAAAACCATAGATTATACAGTGGCTGAAAGAACGCTTTACAAAGTACCCACAGTAGGGTTAACTTTGTGAGCAGATGACCATATTATAATGAGCAACAGACTCTGGAGAATGAATATGTGAAGAGTTTGATTATTGTAATCAAATAAAATTCATAACCAAATTAATCTGATGTATAGTTAATGATTTGCATAATTATTATTGTGTTGAATGGTGATTAGTCATAATTGCTAAAGGGTTTACATAAATTAATATAATTAGTATTGCTCCTACTCAAACTAAATATTTCTAGAATTATCTGAAGAGAAAGAAAAGGAAAAACAACTAAAAGAAATGGGAAGCTGTCTTAATGGGAACCAAAAATTAGGAGGAATTTAGAGATAATTTAGCTTAACTCTCTCTTTATACTAATGAACAAAGTGAAAGAGAATGGAGTTATCTATTTGGGTACCTAACTTCAAAGTACAACCTATTTTTTTATTTTATTTTTTTCTCTTATTGATTCCCTGGCTCTGAAATCTGTAGAACTCAGACTTTGTCTTGTCAAGAGAGGAACTGGCAGTCATGTGAGCTGAGAGTAATAAGCTCTCATTTTTCATCTGTTTTCTAAGAAAAACCCCACCCCCGTCCCTTGCCCCATCTTATGCAGATGGAGGAATCTGGTAGAATATACCAAGACTCTAAAATACTACCCTCGCAGAGAGTCCTAAACCAAAATTTAGTGGGAAGGGAAACACACATTCTAAAGGACTGAAAGGAAAAGAGAAAAGTGCTATGAGAACACACTCTTCCGGGTCACACTGCTTCACCAGTTGCCAGCCTGGTCACTTTCCCTATTCTCACTTTCCCAATTGGAAAAGCAATGATTCATTGTGGGAAAACAACAGATTTGGAGTCAAACATGTTTGTGTCTAATTGGCTACATATTCTTGGGGAAGTCAACCTTTTTGAGCCCCACCTTCTTCATCTGTTACGTGGCAGAATTCATTTTTATTATATCTCACATAACTCCTGTTGGAATTAAATGAGATAATGTATATGAAGTTGAATTATAGTATTTGGCACATCATTGTGGGTAGGCAATATGCAATGGACATTTTGAGCTCTTACATGTCTTGCTGAGTGTGCCAAAATTATAAGACCAAGACAATTCTTTCATCTCAGAAGTGAACCGATGCACTGCAATAATGCATCATGAAGTCCAGCAATATAATTAGTCTCCCTCAGGCCAAAGAAGAGGCTGGCTCACTGATTGCTATAAAAGTCGTGTCTCAGATACACTCAGCATGTCCCTTCCAAAGGGACTTAGCACTTGGTGTTTCCTCTGTCTGAACAGGTTTGCATTGAATCTACAGACCAATTTGGGGAGAATTGCATCTTAATATTTACTCATTTGAGTCATAACTAAGGTATATCACTTCACTATTTTGGGTCCTTTTCATTTCTCACAGCAATATTATATAGCTTTCAGTGAACAAATATTGTACATCGTTTGTCGGATTTGTCCCTTTATATTCATATATATATATATATATATATATATATATATATATGATTTTGTAAATGGCAATTATTTTAAACTAAATTTTAAAGTGGTGGATTCCCTAAGCTTGAGGGTTTCTTTTTCCTACAAAAAACTCCATTATATAAGCACAGGTTCCATCTGGCTTCCATGCCACCCTGTAGATTCGGGACTTGGGTATACGAGTATACCTATTATGATACTCGTGACAGTATTTTGCCATGAATAATGAGTCTTTTGTCTCTGACTCAGAAGTCTCATTTGTCATGGAACTTATTAGCTCTTTCCACATCATCATGCTTATTTAAATAGCGTAAAACCCAGGTTATAATTTGCATTCAAGAAAGGGTAATCATTACATAAGTATTGTTTTTATTCATTTGAGCTAAATAACACACATTGAAGAATAGTAAAATAGTCAGACATGCTTCATATAATCTCACAGTAAGCCATTAGACAGATATCGTTAAATCCATTTGAAAAATAATAGTAGAGAGACTCAGGTTTGAACAGTCTGAATATATTATGTAAGCATTGCATTCTTATTGGCATCAGAGGGTGGGGGATTGGTAGTATAACAAATACAGGTAGAATGATACTTTAAATAACTTACCTTGATAATGTTGCCCAAAACAGCTGTGGCCCTTCTCCTAGAGACCAGACACAGTTGATTTCCAATCAAGTGAAGTGGGGTAGCCAATGGGAGATAACTCCGTAATAATTCATTCAGAAGACTGGCGGTAGAGGACAAGGGATGTACCGCTAACCGAGAACATTCAATACTCTACATGACCATTCACGCTACAACTTAAAGGGAAATGCACAGAGAGCTACACTATTATACTGTATTCTACATGTTCATATATAATGGACATGAATTTTCCACAGGAGAAAATCACAGAAACCTTCTCTGTGAAATACTTTCCATAGAATATTGAAAATGCCTCAGATATATTCAGAAGTAAGTGATTCAACAGTCTCTTTCCCATATTTACCACATTGAGCATAATGGATTCACGAGGCTCACAGGAAGTTGGAAACCATTCTATTTGGCGCCTAACTCTATCGAAGTCCTACCTCTCCTTATCTTAACCGTGAGGTACCAGTACTTGTTTGGACTCTGTAATGAAGAGTAATGATTTGGGAATATGGCAGCTGAATTTTGCATTCTGGCTCTCCTATTGTCTGGTTTTGTGCCTGCGGCCAGACAAGTTATTGAAACTCTATGGGCCTCATTTTACATATATATATATAAAATGGAGATGATACTACTCCCTGGGAAAGGTCACCCTGGCTGGCATAAAGTAGGTGCACAGTGAATGGGACACGTGATTGACACTTCCAGGTCACACAGCACCCCGGTGCAAAAGACGGACTGTGATCTGGAGACTCTTGATATATCACAGTATAAGCAGCTGGAAAGCTTTCTTGTCCTGTGGCTCCAGAGAAGATTACTCACACAAAATCCCAGAGGAACAATTTGGAAGGGGTTCAGGGAAGTGCTCACAGGTCTACACTTGCACAATAAGAGTGGTCCCAGGAAAAACACTTCAGGAAGCAGGGTGCTCTTGATGTGAGGCTGAAGTATTGCTTAGCACATCGGGGCTTCTCCAAAATCTTCCTTTGACTTAAAATCTCTCTCTCTCTCTCTCTCTCTCTCTCTCTCTCTCTCTCTCTCTCTCTCTCTCTCTCTCTCTCTCTCTCCCAGCCCCCCAGAGAAAGGTATTCCATTCATTCAGCTGTTACCCACTCACTGAGGAAAAAAAAAAAAAAACAGAAATAAGACAAAGTTGCAAATGTGAAGGCATAATCAAGAAGGAAATTGTCTCTTCAGAGACAGTCCTCAAAGAAAGATTATGTCCTAAATCAGAGCACTTAATATTTTGCATGGCAATTAAACCTGAGCTGTTTAAAATTCCAAGAATATGCTACAATATACCTGAGGACTGAGAGGCTATGGCAGGGGATGAGGGGTAGCTTTCAATTTCTGTGTTGCTGTTTGTATTTAATCCTAAATAAGAAAGCAGATCTGGGGTCAGGAATGGAAAGGTGATAAGGGACACTGGAAAGAGAATATCATACAAGTTAAGAGACTTATTTTTGAATCAAAGAGAGCCAGATCCAAATCCTGGCTGTGTCACTAGTAGGTAAACTTGGCAAGTAACTTAACCTCTCTCTGTGTCCTGGCAGAGGAGTATATACAGGCAAGAGAGGAGAGGAATTCTTTGTGGGGGTGTCATCTGAGTTAAAAAGATAATGTGTAGAAAGCACTCAGCACTTAATAAATATTCAATAAAAGGGAAATCATTATTACTTGAGAGTAAAAATGTTTGCATTCCACAAATTTTTAACTTTTGCATAGATTATGCTATTTTTCTTACTTTAACTCTTATTAAACAAGAACATAAGACACACACACGCACGCACACACGCACACACGCACACACACACACACACACACAGTATATTTTAATAAAACACCCTCTACTGAAGCTAGGTGTTTATATTATATTTCCTTACAGAGTATTTCCCAACTACCCTTAAAAAGCAATACGTAATAAATATAATACTCCTCCTATGAATGAGACAAGTAGATGTTCCAAAATAGCTACTCTATACTGAATTTGTTCAACAAATTATTGAAAATGTTTGGTCTAACCATGCCATTGCAGACATCAACTATCACTGAGAGTTATTCACAGGTACCTTTCCTCAGTCTAAGAAAGGGAAACAAGATTTCCAAATAAAAGAGCCAACATGAAAAAGACAAAAACAAACAAACAAACAAAAAAAAAAACTTTGGGTGATTTCTCTCTCCCATAAAACACTTATTAAATTTTCTATTCAATGTCACAAAACATACAGAAACATTCTTTGAAAAAATATAAATGAATTCTAGGATACATTTGATTTTAACAGAGGAAAAGAAAATGACAGGAGAAATAGGTTTTGGACATTTCTCTAGCAAAACCGTTTCTATATATTTAGAGCAGCAGCCCAGCCCTCAGTACAGAGAGCAATCATTTCACCATTTGGTTGAATAACAGTGGCTGAGAATCTACTGGGCATGGAAAGGCTGTACTAGCTACCCTGAGGAAATGCAAAGGAAAAGTCAACAAGTTCCTGGCCTTGAGGAGTTTAAAGTTTAACAGGAAAAGGAGCAAGCTCATGAGAGGACAAAAACCAAAACCAAACATAAAAAACATATGTTTGCTTGTTAAGGGCACATAAGAAAATAACCATCTTTTCAGTATTATATAAGTTCCACTCTGATAAGAAGATAATACTGTCATGGCTTAATCTGGTCAAAGAAAAATAAGAAAAATGACATCTTTCTGTAATACCCTTAAGAAAAATAACCTCTTACAGTGATACTCTTATATGAGTAAAAACAAATTAAAAATGAGAGGCTTAATCCTTTCTCTTGAAAATAAGAGGAGAGACTCCCCTCCCCTCCTTTTTCTTTGAGCATTTACTTTAGAAAACTTTCTCATTATAAGTACTTTAAATTGTGTATACATTGTTTGGAAAACTAGGTAGGCTATTTGTCAGTTTTATAACTTTGGAGTGTTTCTCTCAAAGACCTGAGAGCCATAATTTTGAAACATAAACACTCAGACAGCGAGCGCCCCTATCTCCCAGTTTCTGTGGGAGGGTGGGAGCCTAACTTTGGTGGGTACCTTGCTCTAAGTTGTAAAGGTAACTCCTTCCATAAAGGTAGGAAGAATGTTCTTCCTTCTAGATAAATCCAATTAGCCAACACAGATGCTCACCCCTGTTACTCAGTAAAGTTAGGGTGAACTATGAGTATGAGTGACAAATGGTGCTGTCAACTCTCCTATTTGAGGACTAGTTATTGAGTACCTTGAAAACTTGCATGGAATGGGTTCTTGTCTGCTTGGCTATCTAACTGGGTGAGATTTCTTTCTCTTTGCCTTCTCAGAGGATTGCCTGTGATGTTTATTTCATTCGGGTTTAATGCTTATTCAATAATACAACAGTTTTCTCTCTCTAGTATATACTTTTGTGGAGAGGATTTCTGAGTTGTGAGAAGATTTTTAAAATTCTATTTTCCCACATGTCAGTTAGTGGTATTCTTGCTTTCTAAAGTTTAGCACAAGAACTTAGAATATCAAACAGTATTAACTTACCTAAACTGGGGTAGACAAAAACATAAATAATTTTAAATGGCCTTTAATATTTATTTTTGTTTTAATTGCCCTATTTACAACAATACCTCGATACAGGAGCTATTATGATTTTTGTGTCATGGGTATACATTTGTAAAGGTGGCTAAACTACAAAAAAAAGTAATAAGAAAGAAAAAAAGGAAGGAAGGAAGAAGGGAAAAAAAGGAAGAAGGAAAGAAAAGAGGGAATGAGGGAGGGAAGAAAGGAAGGGAGAAAGGGAGGGAGGGGTCAGTGGAAGTGAACGAAGGAGGGAGGGGTTTGAGGAAAGTAAAGAGCTAAGTTCTAAGTACAAATTTCATCTGGCTTGTGACTGCCAATAGGTTACAGTGTCTCCATCTTTAAAGAGAAGATAATGTTATCTATTTCACCATTTATGCTGTTGTTTTAAGTACAAGTCAGTGGCTCCAGAAGCCCCTCCAGACAGCTCATCCCAATCACAGGCTTCTCTCTCAAAAAGGACTGTGCTAATTTTTATATTGATTACTTTCTTGAATTCCTTTCTGATTTTTATTACCCTAATATGCATCCTTAGACACTATAGTTTAGTTTTTCCCATTCAAAGAAATTGTTTATGTCTTTTAGGTTTGTTTCAATCTACAGTTTACCCCTCTATCTCTTTCTTATGAGCTTCTGTTAAAGAACAAAGGCCATTTACCCTGCAGGTTTCCCCCCAGTCTCATTTTTCTATTGTTATTATAAAACTGTTAACATGCTTTTATTCCCACTATATTTCCAGGTTGATCAGACTCAGGCTTAATTCCTTTGACAAGACTGTAGATAGGGTCTTTTTTTTTTTTTCATCAGGAGGCACATGATATCTAGTTTTCTCCTTTTATGTGATGTTAACAGCTATCAATACTCACCGCAGACCCATTTATTCACTGGAAGTGCAAAATAGTGATATTTGAATTCTATCATTGTATTTTATTAAGTGGAACACATGTATAAAAACATGTTTTCCTTATAAAGAGAAATTATCCTTTCTTTGGCTACCCAGTTATGGGAATATGGGGAAAGGAAAAGAAGTGCTTGATGCTTGCTCATTATTTGTTAATTTAAAGGTAATGAATTGGTTCCTAGTCATCCTGGAAAGGTAAATGATTGTTTTTTAACATTATTATGAACTCATGAATTTCGACATATTTTATAGGTTTCAATACATTGAAATTGGTATCTTAACAAAAGCTCAAGCTGATCCATCCTTAGGCAGTGGGAGCCTCTTTAGGTTGGTTCCTAGGTCTGTTTGATATTATCTTTAGAGGTGTTGATATATATTATTTGCTATCAGATATGACAGGATGTTCCAGACTTATACAGGTTCTGCCCCAAAATCAAGATCAATTATTCCCCAAGAAACACTGGTTTCTTTTAGTGAGAAATGGCATTTAAATTCTATAAAATGAGCACTAAGGATGCTCATTGTTAGTAGTTGTCATATTTCTAGACCTGTTCAGTAGAATGAAAAATACACATACATAATATATACATATGTATACACACATTTACTTTTTAGATTTGTCATCTCATGAGTATATTCTGATATTTACAATTCAAATATAGTACTACATGGTTTTACTGATTTTTTTCTATATTATATCTATGTCTTCTTCTAAACTGAGAATCTTGATTCTCATGAGCACATGATAAGACAAGAATATTCCATAATTTCTCATTTGCTTTATCCAATGTTATACACACAATATATACCTAATAGTCTTCATATAACAGTACATATGTAACTAATGTTTTTTTTTCCACTCTGAGAACGCTTTCAAGGATAAAATTAAAGTATTCTGCATATATATTTTTTCATTTGTTTTATCCCATATTATACAAACAGTAGTAAGAGTATAGCAATACTATCATCACCAATTGTAATCCTGAGTAATTTTTTGGAATCTCTATCCCCATTCTGCTTCCTATTTTTTTAATTTAATGGTTATTGTACATATGCATTATCAAAATACTCAGCCATAAATATCTATTAATTCCTTTTTAGCCCTTATTTAATCTTAGTTCTACAGGTAAGTATGTATTTAATGCTCACCACTGCTTCTTCTTCTTTTTTTTCT
Organism: Rhinolophus hipposideros; assembly: GCF_964194185.1. Taxonomy (NCBI): domain Eukaryota; kingdom Metazoa; phylum Chordata; class Mammalia; order Chiroptera; family Rhinolophidae; genus Rhinolophus; species Rhinolophus hipposideros. The sequence goes on along the minus strand of NC_138057.1, from coordinate 12,341,298 downwards.
TTTTTTTAGTTTCAGGTGCACAAGACAAGGTAATACTTAGACGTTCATCATTTGTATCCCTCACACTGTGGACCCCCCTCCCCTATCCCTCTGACATCGCACCGAGCCATCACATTATATATATAAAATTCTAGTTGGCATTCATTATTGTTCAGCTTCAGGTGTACAGTACACTGATCAAGCATCTACATCTTCCCTGAGGTTCACCACTGCTTCTTGATATCATTGTTTCTTTGGGCATTTTGCTTACATGAAGCTTTTCTCTAGTAGATTCTTCAGGAAGAACTCAATAGGAAAACATTCCCTCAGCTCTTGCATTACGATAAATATTGTATATGTCCTTTATATCTCAACATAAGTTTTACTGGATAGACTATCTGCCTCACATTTTATCTTCTTGAATATTTTAATATTACTCTATGTCTTTTTGGCACAAGACATTGCTGTTAAAAAGTCTGACAATGATCTAATTTAATTTTCCCTTTAAGTCATATGCTTTTTTACCTAAATTCCCAAAGAAATTTCAGTTTTAAACTCCATAATTTTATTAGAGAATTTTGATTTTGGCTATCCTACATCATCATTCTCATTGTATTCTTTCAATGTGTTTTCCAGTCTTTTATTTTCTCAGGACATTTTCTTGAATTATAATACTCATTATTTATTCTGATTTTCTGCTTTGATTTATTTCTTAACTCATTCCTATCATCTGTGGAATAGATCTTTTCCTATGTTTAATCTTTCATTTACTAATGGGTGTTCTTCTGCTTCTCATTCTATTTTTTAAATATAATCATGTTATACAGGCTTTGACATCATTACTCTTGTGTTAGCTCAGTTTTGTTTTAGTTTCCCTGAACTTTTAGGGGGAAGTTTAGTCCAGATAGCTTTTCTCACTTCGAAGATCTCCCCTTCTGTTGTGTTTGGGTAGTGTTAAACACCTGGTGGCTTGCTTTCTGGTATTTAACTCTATTTTCTCACAAGGTGCGTCTAGATATTTTTTTCTTTTGACTCCATTGTCTCTGTCCAGTTTTGTGTTGACTCCATGCCTAGAAGTTTCTCTGCAGTGTGGTGCACTGTTGGAGAAGAGTGCTCTGCTATTCAATTATGAGAGTTCACTGGGTCTAGAACATTCCAGTGCCTCCAGATCTTCTTACTGCGTGCGCTTGCGCTCACTTGTGATTGGATGGGTAAAACCCCATCTCTTTTAGCAGCTATTCTCAGGTTGGTCCACTGTCCCTTCCAGGTGGTCCCTCCAACTCTCTGGGGGTTCTCTTATTAAAGATTCGCAGTCCCCCTACTTCTTGCAACACAGATGTGGATACCATGCACTCTTGTGGCTACTGGTGTCTTAGCTTCATTCCATTGTAAATATTATCCATAGATCTCTGCTTTTGTGATTTGGTTAACTGCCATTTCATATGGGGATTTGGAAAGACACAAAAACATGCTTCCACTGTCACCTGTCTCCTTAGAATTCCACATTGCGGTCCTTAGTATACCATAGTTTCATTATGTGTTGCATTAGATTTAATTAAATAACAAAGTGAATGATAAGTTAGGAAAATTCTTTGTAAATCACAAATCTTTAACAATATATACTTGTATATGTTATACATAACTTATACAAATATAAACATGTTGATATGTAGTATGGCATAAGAGAAAATAGGACGTACTGGGAAGAGATAAAAGTGTGATCACCCTTTCTTCAAGGAAAAATTGGTAGATAGTCAAGGAAGTCATTGTTGATCAGATCAAAGGGCAGAATCTCTGCCATTAGTTTTACTCTCCTTTACTCTGGTTGTGTATATTCAAAATCATCCTGGCTTAATGGAAAAACTAAAAGACATTGATTTAGACATAGATAAGGATCACCTAACTGTAAGTGTCTCATTAGCCAAGTGCTGAAGGCCATTTGCTATCAACCTGATCTTACAACCAAGTCTTACAAATTGGGGAACTACCAACTGGTCTCACCTTAAAAACAAATGCTGCCTGAGACTCCTTTGATTTGCACATCAGAAGTCCCTTCTCTGTTGCAGTGGTAGTTTACATAGGTCTGCTAGCTTATAAAGATCTCATGAACAAACCAGTTCATTAAAAGATCAGCCTCAAGAATCAAAATCAATGAGAATATAAAATGAAAATAATTACATTTTTGGTAGAAATAACCTGCATTAAAAGAAAAGCAATTAAAAACTCTTCAACATTATCTATTATCTTCTAGAATTTAATATTACAAGTAGGATATCTGACGCCAGTCTGGCTATCTCTTCTGTGACTGAGATCCTCTCCCTACCCTCTTTTCTTCACTTGTTTTCTATGTGTGGGGATAAAAGGGACAGGTATCATGTAGGTCAGAAGTATGAGGTTTAGAATCAACCAGATGTTATTTAGTGTCCCACTAAATAAAGAGCCACGTGCAAGTTGTGGGAGCCGAGGGAAATTATTTAATCTCTCTAATCCTCAATTTTGTCATCAACAAAATGGGGATAATAACTATCTAATACTTAGAAGGTTGTGAAGTTCAATGCTAGGATGTGTTTAAAGTGGTTAGTAGCAACCTTTTAGTAAAGGTTACCTATTATATTACAATGCTTTATTACTACAGCTACTATTAGCTTTGATCTTCATAATTCAGAAATCTCTCTAGAATATATCTAGGTATAGATCTTTTTAGTATCCACGAATAGTTTCATAAAACCTTTCATTTATACATATCATAGTATTTTCACATTTTATTGGCATAACATTTTTACATATCTGTATTTATGAAAGAACCTACCTTTTTAACTATTGTATTTTATACCTAGCACAGTGCACTGCAGACATTCAATGTATATTTGTTGAATAAATGGGTAAATTAATTCAAAATTAATTTTCTCAAATATCTAGGTATGAGGAAAGAGATGCTTTGGATAAAAATAGAAAATCACTATACCTCATTTGTACATTAATAAATTGGCAGTGGCTTATATATCTTGCCTTGTAAGGTTGAGTATTATGGTAAGTAACCTTGCTTTGGTCTTCATTGAGTAACTGATAAAATCTAGCTCTCATCCTGAAAAATCTAATCAGATTCCAGTCTCAGATAACGTACCAAAACAAAACAAAACAAAACCAAAAAAAACCCTGGAGGCTCTGCTTGAGCAGTTCCTCGGACTTTCTTTTGAAAAACCAGTCTTCTCGGTCAAAAAACTGCAGCTATCCACTGAAGACCAGTTAAATGCATGTATGTAACATCAGCCTCACTTTTGGCTACTTCTGAGCACACATGAATAAACAGTAAAATGAGACCCCAGCTTAGCAATTCTTCAGTAAATGAATGGGAAACCATGCTCGAGGCAGTTATTGATATTACTAAATGGCCCTTGAAAATTGCCTATTGGAGCTGAACGCATATCCTATTTCTCCTAGGCCTTGCATTTTCTTTAACTCTTCTTTGGTACTTTAGTACTATATGCTCTCTTGCCTAGGAAGTAATAGGCTTCATAACCAAGGCTGCAGGACACTGGATAAACCCTTCCAAATAACACTTCAAGACAAAAGTTAACTTCAAAGCTGCATTCCATGGAGATAAATACAAATAGTCAAGGAGGAGCTCTGAGGCTCCAGTAGGTAAGTTCCATGCTTAAAATGGCACGCCTATCAATCTGTAAGGTGAACTCAGACTTTCTTAATCCCACTCACCCACGATGGCATGTCACTTATATGGAGCTGGCATTTAAACCTCTTATTCTAACCTCCTTACATGATATTATGTTGCCTTGAGATGAGTGAGGGAATATCGTCAAACAATAATCAAATAGAAGCGGAATGCTCAACTATGTGAGACATATGAGTAAGTATAAGGCAATAAAGTCGACCTATACACAAAGACGTAGTGTTTGAAGAATAGCTATTTACATAGGTTAAAGGGATATTATGCACCGTTTAGGTAGGAAAAGTAGTATCAGTGTGATGATGTGTATAAAGACTGTGTGATAAAGACTGTACCACTAATGTTTTGTCAACATTTCCCTATTTAGTATTGATCTACACCCCGAGTAATTCCTTCCAAATCCCACTGCTGGAAGCCTGCATCTCCAAGCTTTTAGGCGTATCTATTATTCACGCTGCTTGTTTGTACAATATTGTTGATTATTCACTATTTGCACGAAGAATAGGATGATATTTCACTCTCAATGAAAACTAATGGCCAATGATTGAGGAACCAAAATTAGATTGTGGAGAAGAGTATAGAGAGACCAATTCAACGAAGAGAGGGTCAAATATGAAAAATTAAACAAACAATGCTTTAAGTGTGGATGTTTTCCAGTCGTCAAGAATCTTGTGGAACTCAGACTACGTACGGGTGCAGGACTATGAATAATTATTTATTTTAAAAGAAACTCAGTTTACTATGAAAAATTTGAAATCACGTGATAACCAAGTAATGGATACTTTTGTAAATATTAGTGATTTTAAACTTTTTGAGAGATTAAAATAAATTTTATGTGTGGACCAAAAATGTCATTTTCAGTTTCTTAAGGTAATGTATAAAATGTCCCTTTTGTTATATACATAGATATCAATACATAAGAATCTATATCTGTAAGTAGGTATAAATATTAAAAGGTTCTTACTTTTTATAAAGCCAATACTTAAAACATTTTTAAGCAGCTAAAGGCTTGATGCTCCTATTATTTTGATAACAGAATACAAGCCATACAGCAAGAACAACTTCCCATTCTCATGATGGTTTTCTGTACAACAGAATGCATATATTTAAACTACATGGAATAAGTCTGGGTAGTTCTTCCTAAAATGATTCTCTACATAGAAAAAAAAATAAAGATAGGTCCTTCCTGAAATAAAATACATGTTTTGTATTTTCTGTTTTAACCAAAGCCAAAATGTATTCCACAAAAATATTATGTTTCATTGTAGAGCAAAAATGAGGATTTCTTTATATACATGTATCTATGCCTAGCCATATACATATACATATATAGCAAAATGAGAGTGGTACATTCTCTTGTTTTATATCATTAATGTGTATATTTTAAAAGACAACGTGGCAACTCTGAACTAAAATAAAACACAGCAACTAAACTTTCCTGGCACTAGAGGTCACTAAAACCAGGTTACAGATAGAGTGACGGCATTTCTGCTAAATTCACAGAGTGAAGCATAGTTAATCTACAATCTAATATGCAGTTATAAAAAACTAAAGGGAACTCAATTTGCAGGATTATAATAACATGAAGCACTGAACAATTCAAACTGCAAATAGGAAAATAATCAACAAAATTGTGGGTATTCAAATCAGATTAATAAAAAGGAAAATGTATATTGCCCCTATTTATAACAGCTGTGTACATTGATTCAAAATGAAGTCATCAGACCTTCACCTTTGCTGTTGATTTGTTTTGCATTTCAAAGGTCGCATGGGAGCAAAGTGTCCAATCTTTATAGTATACCTGGGAATAAACACATTAATTGAATAGAGGCATGAGCGTGGGGAGAAGAGTGACCAGTGAAGTAGATGCAAATACTGCTGCTGGTGAAGCCATCCAAATGGCCACAGGTGACTAGACACAGTGATAAGCTATGCTTTACAAAGAGAAGCTTTGCTGGGTAGTTATTGACTGCTGAGCCTAATTCTGGATTCTGCTTCTTAGCACAGGAGACTTCCTGGCTTTGGGGCTGGGGAAAGCCACACATGTTCTAATGGCTTTCTGTTGTTGCTCCCTAGTATTACACAGCTATGCCATCACTTGACTTTGAAGAAGCAGCTTATTGGTTTACTCCCATCAAACAGGGATTGTTTCCATTTGTCATCTCTGTGCCGGGTTTCCCAGCCCCAAGGATAGTGGAAACATCTGCACTAAAGTTCTAGATCTTTAGAATTCATGACCTGATTGTTTTCTAAATGGAACCATGGCCTCTTTAAACACCAGCATGGTTTGGAAGTCAAGAGTCTAGGTGCTATATGTGCAATGGAGGAAAGCATAGAACTCTTTTGGCCTCAAATGCCATGAGCATTAAATGAGATAACTGGGCTATGTGGTCTCAAATATTGTGAGTCTAATGACCATTGAGTTAATACGAGTCCTGCCTGAGAAGAATTACATAACTGAGTTCTGCTAAGAACTATTAAAGAAATAATCTTGAGGAATTTTCATAACTGAAAACAATTGGTACTTTCCAGCTTATTCTCCTGCAAAGATACTGGCCATTCTATAAAATGTTACATTTTCTTGTATTTCATATATGTAGGAAAGAACTTGCTTGTTTTTAAAACCTATTTGGTTGTCGTTAGAGACTGTTAGTGATATCTTTAATAAGCAAAGGGAAAAAGACTAAAGTGTCATATATCTCCTATTTTCCTTCAAAATCCAGAGAAGAATATTTGAGATGCTCAAAGGCAAGGGTAAGCAGTCCCCATTTCACCAGCACCTGGCTCACAGAGAGCATACAAAGGGTGTTTGATGGATCCACCAAATACAGAGTCAGTGTGTTTATTAATGACCTAGTGGTGACCATAGTTTGGGGATTTTGAATGAGTCAGTTTATGGAATGTTTTTATTATAATTGAAAATGTGATACCTCAATGAATCCTTGGCTTTGTGGGGAAGAAGTGAACTTTAGTGGTTCTTCTGTTGGGAAAATACTTAAGTACCCACCAAATGAAGAAAGAGGAGAGAAGATAGTGCAAAGGAGATTATCATGATTACTTGTTTCTCCTTTTGTTTCTGCCTCTTAAACTTTATGTGATAGCCCCTAAATCAAATTAACAAAAAAAATATTTTATAGAAATCTTGAATAAAATTAATTGATTTTAAATTGAAATATGTAGAAACAATTACTTAATAGCCCTGTCTTTCCTATAGTACTATTGAAAAAAAAAACTAAATAATAGAAGGAAATATTCAAAGAGCTAAAAGGATAGTTATTTAAATTCAATATTCAAATGTTACTAAATTAACCAATAACTATAGTCCCTCCATTAAGTAAGTACAGCTTCTCAACAGGAAAAATGTTTAAGGAGATATTTTAAGCAGGTGATCCTGCTGAAACTCTTTCCTTTCATGTGACCTTCTTTCCTCTTTTTATTCCACAAAGATTAAGGGCCCAATGCATGCCAGGTAGCATTTAGATTCAGGAAACGTGATGATGAAATACACAGACACTGTCCCGCCCTCACAGAGGTTACTGGAAATGAGAGAAGACTGTCAATCAAGTAAATAAGCAATAATGATGCAGTGAGATTTGTGCCAGGATAGAAGAGCATAGAGATCCCAAAAAAACAGCAAAACAGATGCCTCTTCTCTTTTCTGTCAATTTGTCATATGGAAATTATTCAACGTCTTGAATTATACAAGTTGAACAATTGAGACTGAATAAGATAGTCATCGCTGAAGAAGAAGGGGAGGGGAGACATGAATAATCTAAATATTTTTTCTAGTGCTGATAGCTTCATGCACAGCCAAGAAACACATGTCTTGGTAAACTGAAGGAGTAAGCAAGACTCTCTTGTAAGATACTCAACCACCAGTCTCCACTCACGGGAACTAAAATCTCTACTCCATTTTGTGAGTTGTTGAAAGATGGAGTAAGAGCTCAAGTGGCAACAAAAGAGGAATGAGATGATCCAAGATCAGGTATGGGAAAAACAAAGTTTACTTCAGCCCAAATTGTGTGGCCATGAGCTAGCGTTTGCTCATTAATTCTCCAAAAAGATATATTTTGATTTCACTATTTCAATATGAGGAAGTCACAAGCACAGGGTGCCCTATTTTTGGAAAAGGAGTATACAGACACATGCAGAGTATGATCACACACAAAGATTTTTTTGGTCTAGGATGGAGAATAGGACAGAAAAAAATCTCATAAAAGCCCAGAGTGCTTTGGAAAATTGTGATCCATCAGGGGTTCAGTTGTTTTCATTAAGTCTTGTCCATAACTGTGCTTGCTCTGATAAACTGACAAAACAAGTGACTTCCACATGTAGGAAAGTTCATAAATTCCAAGTATTAAATCCATTTCGATTTTATTTTAAAATAAAGATTTATCTTTTTCTAACAGCACATCTCACAGTTCCTTCTGGCTTCTTGCTGCATTGGAGAGCAATCATGAATGTCACGTTTTGATGGACACCGTGCGGACCCTTCTCTACAGTCTACTGTCCATGTGGGTCTTTCTGATATGATTGATTGTGGCACAGAGGCATTCTCCATATAAAGATTAATTGCTTCAGCAATTATCCATTACTGAAAGGTCGACTGTTACTCTACATTTTTGACTCCTACTTAAGTAAGCAGTTCCTGTGTTAGGTTTATTTATTTCCTCTCTCTTTTAATTAGTCTATAGTCATATTATTCTTCTCTTTTACATTTAGGTACAATGTTTCCTCTTGTAAATCTAGGTGAGATTTGGGCAAGTTCTTTGTAAGTCATAAAGAACAAGATGAAATGTTGGATGGCGTATGTCACCTCTCTTCTTTAATGCAGATGTCACCTAACTATGACGAGTCAACACGATAAGGTTATTTTCCAAATTTAATTCTCTCAAAAGAGCCATTGAGTTGGACTTGATCCTCATGAAATGTAAGAAGTTAAGAGAAACTAGAGAAGTGCATACAAATTATTTTCAGCTTATTTAAAAAGGCCAGAGCAGGAGCACAGGGACAATCTTTCTTTTGAAAAGTGAAAAGCAAGCTTTTGCTTGATTGCACTTGATGAAATACCCTAGGGCAAATGTTATAATTTTTCAACTTGCTCTGCGAAAGCAGAACAAAACCAAATGTGTCCATGTTCTCTTGATAAGTAACTCTTTCGTAGCGAGAACAAATTTTTTTAATTTGTCATTTTCACATGAAGTGGCTTTCAGATAGAAGGCCATCTACTGAGAACATAGGAATGTTACATTTAAAAAGAGAGAATACAATAAAGCTTTAGATTCAGGAGGTATTACTTATTTTGCATCTGGACAATCTATATCTGTCATGGAAGAGAAATAAAATTAACTTCACTTAAGATCACACAAAATAGACAAAGCAGGAACAATAAAACCTAGATCTCTTCTTAGAGCAGTAAATACTTGACTGTACTATCTTTAAAGTATAGTTGTGCTCTAAAACTTACAACTGGCTGCCAATAAATCTGTTGTATAATGTTATTTAGTTCACGAAGCTAAATAATCAGTTTTACCAGGATGTAAGCAAGGGAATACTTAGCTACCTTTCAGTAGTTTAGGAGGAAAAAAATAGTATGTAGTCACCAAAGGGTAAGTAGAAAGCATAGTGTTATTAACTATTATACATTTCCAAGATATACAAGCCTTTTTATTTGAGCAGATTTTTACATAAATTAGATAGTTAGGGTGTGGGTCCTTCCAAATTCCCTCTCCCGCCTATCTCATATGATGGGTCAACAATCCATCATGGCTCATTACTTTGTTACCTTGACACAGTTCTGAATGCAAAGCATCTGGAAGTATTGATGAGGTCCTATTTGCAAAACTGGGTTTTCCCCTGAGCAGTGTTGTTCATTAAATTTTAAAATATCAGTCACTTCCTCTGAGTGGATGGCTCACCAATTTTTTGACTTCAAACTACTGAATGAGTATATAAACCAGAGAACCGTCCATTATGCCCCCACATTCACAGTTAGAGGAAAAGAGGGCATAGTATCACCTGTAAAAGTCAGTTGTGTGGCTCTTTGAATCCATTTCTGAATTACTGGATTCAGGCCATGGTTTTTTCTGATTGCTTCTTCTTAATTTTCATAAGAAGATTTTTTTAATGTACATTTTGTTTTCAGCCCCCCCAAAATTAAAAACAAACAAACAAACAAACAAACAAAACACTTTCAACATTGCAAATCTGGCTGGCACCTAGATGCAAATGGAACTTGAACCTAATAGTGATTCACAGTACAGAAACATTGCATTATTTAATTTCTCTCTCTCTCTCTCTCTTTCTCTCTCTCTCTCTCTCTCTCTCTCACTAGTTATATGGAAAATTAAAGACAAAACATGTTTTTTACTATCTTTTTTCTTCTCTCTAAAATCATTAAAACAAAATTTTCTAAATTAGCTAATCTCAGACTCAAAACTTTTAACTCATTGTTTGTCCCATTTACATAGCTTAATTCAAATGGGACATTAGGGTAGATAGTCTTAAATGATTAGATTTTTATGAAAACATCAACTTGGATATTTCGATACAGGTGCTCAATATAAATAAAAAGTATGAGACATTTTTTTAAAAGCTAATGTTGCCTCTGAAATCAAGTAACTTGGCAGCCCCCCTGTACTCTGTCTTGTTCAAATCCAGCCTATGATGTAGTACAGTTAAGGTATTACAGTTTAAGTTTAGTATTTTATGTACTTTAATCAACATTTAAAATAGAAGGTCATTTTGTGAGTGAATATCTGTGCATTGTTCCAGTGGACAGCTTATAGACCAAGACATAAAGTTTACAGGAAGGTGGATTTTGAGTCTATATTAAGAATAAATATCTAGCAAATGGAATTGGTTAGCATTGTGTGCCTCTTCCTCACAACTAAAGCGATTAAAGGAAAGCGAAAAGTTACAGGAATGTGAAAGAGGGAGACAAGAGCATCTCGGAAGATCCTTTCCAGCTCTTAAGTATCTATTTTTCTCATTAGTACATTGAGTTCAATTTCCTCTCTCTTCTCTTGTTTTCTCTAGCTCTTTCTTCTTCAGAGCTCCATTATAAGCCGTCTGCTTTCTGCATAACTCTTACGATAAATTACAGGTTATCATTAGTTAGATCAGCTTCCGGTTATTATTGTTTTTTATAAGCCTTGGGAATGGTTTATAAACTGTGTGCATTTCTTCCTAGTTTTACTCTTCTTGGCTTCTGTGTGGTGAGTCATTTGACCAATTACAATGCACGTGAACAGAGCCAAGAGTTCCTTGAAGTAGTTGCCGAAATTTTCAAATATGACCTTATGATTAGATGTATATACTTGAGGCTGTGGGTGCTGGGTTGGCTGTTGTTTCCTTGAATTTAGGAAGGAAGACGGTAGGAAATTAACAATAACAAACATATTTTTGAAAATCTAATTCATAAGGTAAGAGTGATTACATTGGAATACATGTATGTGTTTCTATAGGGAGAGTCATAGATTGGCTGATCTAGAAATGACTTTAGAGGGCTCATGTTTCAGTCCTATCATTTTATCTGTGAGGATACTGAGGCCCATAGAGGAGTTTGGCCTTATTCTATGTAATAGGTAGAGTTAGAAACAAAAATGGGGCTAGAGGTCATTTATTTCGTTTGATCCCTGCCCTATTATGCCCTGTGTTGGAAAGACATAAATTGAAAGTGCTTTGACAGAGGCTGGGCAACCAGATAACAGGATCTGGTACAACTATAAAAGAGATTCCTATGCTGGGTGAAGGTCAGACTACAAAATCTCCAGAATGTGCATTCCAATTCCAATATTTTATTCATCCACATTTGAAAATAAATTGTGATGAAGAGGAAGAAAGTGATGAAGTTCTTTTGTAGGCAGTATGCTGAAATTTTTGAAGTTCTTTATTAAAAGACTAACAAAACAAAATCATTAATTTTCCAAGCCTACATTTGGCAATATTTCCTACTTGAAAATAGACCATCAAACCTTCCTATATTCCATTTTTTCTCATAATTATGCATGTTATTAAACAATTGGTAGGATAAGAGGCATGAAGTAGACTCTATTTCATTGGCATCGTATAACTACAAAAATATATGATGCCAAAAGTCACATCCATTCAGCTGATTAAGTAAAGGAACAATAGGTCTGCAAACAAAAGTAGTCAGTTAGCAAATGGCAGGCATTCAGGGAAATTACCAATAAAGAACAAGGAGAAAACTACAACAACAACAACAAAACAACACTCAATCCTCTGCTGTATAAAAACAAATCTAAAAGTATTTACACTATAAATAAAAACCTCAACACGACTTCTCATTGGCAGCATTAAGAATATTTTCAATTGTGTTTAAACTCAAATGTGATTGACAAACATTTTTAAGTGCTAAAGTTGAATTACCTCAGAAGGAATTTGAATGTTTTTACAGTAACTTGTAGGCATATGGTAAATGTCTGAATGTCAGAATCATGGAGAATTGATAATTTCCTACTCTATTCCCCAATTTCCCTAGCTACCTCATACATCACAAATTCCTAAAAGACCAGTTTGCAAACAAGATCCTATAAATTGTATCTAGTAGCGATGATGACAAAATACTTTAGCTATGAACCCTGGAGCAACTCTACAACAGGGGTTAGAAAGATAACGCAATCCACGGGTCCCTGGATCAACTGTAAAAGGAAATGAGGAAGCAGAAATTCTCATTAGAAGTGCAACACGATGCTGAATGGATGATGCAAATAGGAAAGAGCCTTTCTCCTCCAGAAACCAAAATATCAATAATTTCCTTCCATCTTCCCTTCCTTCCTTCCTTCTTTCCCTTCTTTCTTTTCCTTCCTTCTTTCCTTCCTCCTTCCTTCCTTCATTCAATATGCGTTATTTGATCATCTACTATGCACCAGGTACTGTTTTAGGTGCTGAGGATATAAAAGGCTGGCCTGTGGCCAAAAGACAATGACAGTGTGTAAAGTCTAGGCCCAGAGCAAGAACCAGCAGGATAAACAGAATGATACCAAGAATATGAGCACGATTGTTATCAATATACATTATTTTATAATGTAATGGAGGTCTCACATTACTGTTTACAATTTGTACCAAGAAATTTGACAAAGAGAGATACAGATATGCACAAAAGTAAAATGTGTGTGGTGAAACTCTCCTCTTTTTATCATTCCTACAATGAAGAATTTGTTCCTTCTGTGAAGGCCATCCTAGCAGCATGTGAATTAACTTAGACCATTGAATAGCAATAGTCCATTCTTCCACCTGCAACCCTAAAATGCATAATATGAGAACAGTTCAACAGTGCTCAACTTAAAATTCATTGACAGGCATTACTAGTACACAGAGAAATGACTATATGTTCTTTGCCTTTAAGCAGGCAATAGATAACATAGGAGTATAGGACACAGACCCCAGGGCAAACACTCTACCTAAAGGTCTTAGTGAAATCTGAACATAGGTGACCTTTAAACTGAGTGTTGAAGGTTAAGTGGGATTTCATAAAGCAAAGAGGGAACCACAAGTACAAAATCAATGTGAAGGAGAATGGATTGTTCTTTGAAATTTTCATTCTCTTTCATACTGTGACTTTGCAGAGACAACTACTGTTTGCAGTTTCCTGGAAGGAGAGACTGGTATTTCTTCATATTTTGCTAATTTGTTCATTTGTACAAATTTATCAAGTACCTATTCTATACCTAGTAATATTTTAGACCTTGAAGAGAAGACAAAAGAAAAGTTGAAAGGTATTTCCCATCTAGAAGCAAAATATTTAAATGTAGAGAGAAGCAGAGGTGCAATGGAAAGAATATAAGGTTCTGGAGTTAGAGAGAAGGCAATTTGAGTCCCAGTTGAGCTACTTACTAATTGTGTGACCCTGTGCTGTAATTTCAACTAGATTACTTATTTTCCTTCATCGATATACTAGGCATTATAAAACTTGACACTTCAGGGTTGTTATAAAGATAACAGTAAAATGACTTTTTTAAATCATTTTGAAGAAGTCCCTGTAATATTTCTTGTTATACTGGCTTGGTGATGAACTCCTTTAGTTTTTCCTTGTCTGAGAAGGTCTTTATCTTCAATTCTTAATGGCAGCTTTTCTGGGTAGAGTAATCTTGATTGTAAGTCCTCTCTTTTCATCACTTTGAATATTTCATGCCAACCCTTTCTGGCCAGCAAAGTTTCTGTTGATAAATTAGCTGACAGTTTTATGGGAGCTCCCTTGTAGGTAACTGCTTATCGTTTACTGCGTTTAAGATTATATTTTTGTCTTTAACCTTTGGCATTTTAATTATGATGTGTCTTGGTTCGGGCCTTTTTGGGCTCATCTTGTTTGGGACTCTGTGCTTCCTGGGCTTGTATATCTATTTCTTTCACCAGGTTACGGAAGTTTTCTGCCATCATTTCTTCAAACGGGTTTTCAATTTTTTGCTCTCTTTCTTCTCCTTCTGGTACCCCTATGATGAAAATGTTGGTATGCTTGAAGTTGTTCCAGAGACCCTTAAACCATCCTAATTTTTAAAAATTATTTTCTTTTTGCTGTTCTGATTGAGTGTTTTATGCTACCTATCTTACAAATCACTGATTTGATCATCTACTTCATCTAATATACTGTTGGTTCCCTACAATGTATTCTCCATTTAAATTATTGTATTCATTAATTCTGACTGTTTCCTTTTATGTTTTCTGTCTCCATTTTATGTTTCCTATCTCTTTGTTGATGGCCTGTCTGAGATCACTGAGCATGCTTATAACTAGTGTTTGGAACTTTGTGTCTGATAAATTTCTTTCACCATTTTGTTTAGTTCTTTTTCTGGACTTTGTTCTGTTTTTTTATTTGGGACATGTTTCCTTGTCTCCCCATTTTGGCTGCCTCCTTGTGTTTGTTATATATGTTAGGTATGGCTGCTATGTCTCCGGGTCTTGGTAGAGTGGCCTTATGTAATAGGTGTCCTTTGGGCCCAGTAGCACAGTCTCCCTGGTCACCTGAGCCTGGTACTCCAGGTGTTTCACTTGTGTGGGTTACTTATGCCCTACTGTTATAGTTGAGCTTTGTTTGCACATCACTAGGAGGGACTGACCCTCAGGCTGGTTAGTTGTAAGGACAGGCCATGACTACAGTGGAAGAGCTATGGTGTAGGGGCTGACCCTAAGGAGCAGGATTTGCTTTAGCAGGGCTCTGGTGTCTGCCTAGGCTGCCTTTTGAGTGCGTCATCCTTGGAGGCAGCCATGTGATGCTCCAGCTAGGTCTTTAGCTGGCCACTGGGAAAGCCAGTCCCAGAGTCTCCTGGGAACGAGCTAAGTTCAACTGAGCCCCTGTCTTATCTGGGGACACCTGGCATAAGCCACAATCTGGGAGAGAGTTGTCCCTCCAGCCCTCACCCTGAAGTGAGACAATTCAGTTCCTCTTGTATGTCGCTGACAACTTTCGATCTGTTGCCCCAAGGCTGGACCTCAGAGCAAGTGAGTCCGTCAGTGAGTAAGTCCATGTGCGGACCCTTTAAGAGGAGCCACCCTCTGTCTCACTCAGCCACAATCTTCACTGGTTTTCACAACCAGAAGTTATGGGGACTTCCCTCCCCGGGACTGGAACCTTGAACTGGGGAGCCTGCTGTGGTGCTGGGACCCTGTGGTCTTCCTGGGGGGAACTCCACAGCCAAGACATCTCTCCCTATGTTTGACTGCCACAGGCAGGTGTGGGACCTGCCCATTCTATGTCTCCACCCCTCATACCAGTCTCGAGGTGGCTTCTTCTGTATGTCCTTAGTTATAGCACTTCTGTTCAGCTGGGCTTCAGGTGATTTTTTTCAATGATGGTTTTCTGTAGTTTGTTTGTAATTTGATGTGGTCACACGAGGAGGCAAGCACAGTATTTACCTACTCCACCATTTTTACCAGAAATGCAGTGATGCTATTTTGAATAGCTGTGCTAATATAATGTTGGGCCTCAGTACACATAGCTGTTGACACTCATTTGTGCATAAAGGGAGTGGCGTCACGAGAAGTAAAAGTAATAAATCTAGCACCAATTTTTTCAGGAAAATGCCTGAGTTTAATAATAATACAATAAGTAAAGATATGTGATCCACTACACTATAAAATCATGCAACTTAATATGTACTCCGAAAACTTATATGGTGTTACAATAGAGTAGAAACTAGTGGTCATTTATAAATGCATACATACTGATTAGATATTTATACCAGATTGTATATGGTTTTCAAAAGAATCTATACAAAAGAAATTGTGTGGCACCTTGTGGAATAAATCTTTCATACATATGCTAAATGATGAGAGAGGAATTTGGAGAAAAATTCAAAGAAAAACCTATTTAATCAACCAGGAATGCTGTTCTTGACTTCCCTATCACAAATATTTATGTAAAAAAATATGGAGCAACAAATAACTGCAAAATGCTTGCATTCCAACTGTGAGAAGGAAAAAAAAGAACAGACAAACAAACAAACAAAAAAACACACACCTTTTATCTGGTAGTTCCTCAGCAATTCCACATGTAGAATATTTTCTCTACTATTATTATTCCTGGTACCATTGGAAGCTTTTAACAAGGCAACTGCATATTTAAGTAATATTGATTAAACTTCCAATATCTCTTATTTACTATATTGTTATTTTTGTTAATACATTCACCATTACCAATACAGACAGAACTCAATCAAAACACCAGTTTTAAAGATTGTCATATATTTTTATTTAAATTAAACTGTATCAGTATATTCATGTTTGACTCTTTAGAATATTTCCATTTACCTCAATACCAAAGTCATGTTCTCCTAGGCTTGACAGATGTTTTAAACAATATCTAAATTCACTAATTATAGGTATTGCCTTTCTGATAAATTCTATGAACTAAAACATATTTTTCAGTACTAGCCCTTGATGAACTATATCTGAAGTTATTTGAGCAATCTAGCAGGGAAGAAAAACCAGAAGGAAATTAAGATAAAATTAAAAGATATCAAGCTACAAAAGATAAATATTTCTTTAAGATCGTATCCTGCCATAATGCAATTACCATTCAAGTGAAACTATCTTATAGTTAAATACTATTACAAAGTCTGTAATTAAACCTGTTTGAATGAGGTTGGAAATTAATGTCTATGCTACTCTACAGTGAACAGTGCCAGTGAGATTTCAGTTTAAACCAATTAATTAGCTTTGCCATATTTTTCAGGCAAATTATGTTTATTGGCCAGAACATCGTTTTGATATTATATTATGTAGTAAGGGCCTGGGGATCAAGTTGTCAAAAATAAATAAATAATAAAATACCTTGATCGATAGTTATTAGATTTTTTCTGAATTATCATCTTGCAGAAGTAGGAAAACTAACAGGCATTATAACTTTTGGTATTTGAGGGTGAACCAAAAGAGTAAAATATTGTTTGGTGATAGTGCAATGGAGAATTGCATTGTTTGACAGAAATGCTTTTAAGATTGAAGAAAGTATTTTTTTTCCCAATTTAAGTCCCTTAATATGTAATAATACAAACCCATTCTTACTAAAGAGTGACAAAATTAAAATATAACCCTGAAAGTACATGTCTAGCTCTGTACAGATATATTCATGATTTTGACATAGCATCAGTAAAACCTGTATTTTAGACTTTGAGTGAACTTAGAATACATATTTACAACTTTAAAATATCACCTGTTGAACATTTTTAATGGTTTTTGTAGTGTTTATGACATTGGACCTGGTTAGAAAGGAAATAAGACTATAGGTCCTTTAGCAAAATTCTCTGATAGAACAAATCACAGTGTTTTGAGATAAGGGAAGGAGGATAATTCAAGTGTTTTTATTATTTTAGTAAATAAAAACCATTATCACAACATCTCTTATTGTAATGAACCGGATTCATGTTGAATTTCTAGCTGTCTGCTGACAGTTATCAAATGGACAATGTCGTAAAAAGCAAGCCAAATAACTGAAGAACGTGAAGTATGCTAAATAATGTAACTTCTTACCTAAAAGGGTTCATTGCTTATCTAACTTAGAGCCTTATTTTTGTGGCTATTCTTATCTCCATATCTAGGAAAAGACAGGTCAAATCTCCCAAACGTTTCACCCTCCCAGTCTATAGCTGATTGGAAAGAGATGGGCATTAGCTGCTAGTCAGGTTGAGTCCATGTACTAAAACATCATGGTTTTAGAACAGATGCCATGGCTAATTGAGAAAGGGTAATGTAAGTTTATGGTAGAATAGAATAAAAGTTACCCATAGAAGAATGGAAAAAGCCGAGAGTACACAAAGGAAAACTATGGAGTCCCTTAGAATTAATAAAAAGTATGACAGAAAACTTGTTCTTTGAAATAAATAAACTTAAACATAAAATATCATACAAATTAAATAACATAAACAAGGATTAAACAAATTTAAATGAGATCGATTTAAAAACTAAAACTAATTAATGAATTAATCAACAAATATATTTATTGCCTAATCCATAATGTCAACATAGATCTATTTAAGGCATAGCTTCCTGCCACAATAAGCAGACTTATGCATCAGAATAAAGGGAGAGGAAAGAAAGAAGAGATTATATTCAAGTAATCTCTGTAAAGAAGAAGACGGGATGTGCACATTGGTACTTTTTATTTGTATTTTTGCTATAAACTCCTGAGGCAAAATAATTATAAGACAAACAAATCAACAAATGATTTAAAGATTACATTAAACCAGCTGAAAGTTTAGGATGAATCACTCTAAAATGTCCAAACACAATAAAATGTGATCATAAACATGTTATTTACCTTCAGCTACAAAATGCTGCAGTCTCTAGTGATATATATTTAAGAGAGAATTAAGATAAATAAAAGAACTGCATTACCCGTCTTATTTTAGATAGTGATTATCCAAATGGGCTTTACGTTATAGTGTTGCTATTTATTGGATTCTACAGAAAATTGCCCTAGAGTGAAAACTTCATATAAATACGTGGTGATTAATCCCTCAGTTGAATACTACTTTAATAAAAGAAACAACTACACCTATCCAAAATGTTTGAAAGTACCTCGAATGACTTAAGATGAATTCTTTCCACGGTGGGTGCATAACTGGAGAGCGTATTAAGATTTAGAGTAGCAGGAAAACAGTCATATTTTGTTCCATTATTGTCCTCATGTTATGCATTTCTTCCAAGAGCATAAGCTTCTCATAATAAATTCTTTCCCCAGTGACTTCAGGATGAATATCCACCTACTATATATTGGGACTCTATAATTATCTATTGTCTTCAAGTAGAAATCTAATACTTTTACTTCACCAATAATCGTAATGTCACCTTTGGGCAAAATAATGAAAAGGCACATGACAGAGAAGCAAAACAAAACACATGAATGCCGCTGAACTGATCAAAACAAATAAAATGAAAAACTTCAGAGGAACAATGTTTTTTGTTTATTTTTTGAGCTTTTGGGTTGTCTGTATTTCACTCACTTATTTGAATACTGCTACCAAAAAAGCAGAAATATTAAAGATCTTCTATTAGACCAAAGCCTACCATCCATTTAGAGAATCTTAGTCTTTAATATAATTTAAATTCTATTAGTGTTTTCCCTCGTATGGCCGGTTTCTCTCTCTCACTCTCTTTCATTCACTCCACTCTGCCTTCTGTTTAGAGTTATCATTTCATTCCAAGATAACTGTTGACTTTTCCCCGATCAGTCTAACTCCTAAATTTTACTACAATTTCTTCTTATATTTCAACCCAGTTACATATAATTTTAACGATAAATGCCTTATATGTGCAGTCCCCCCCCACACACACACACAAGTGGAAAGCCTCCCGAAGCACCCATAAAGCATTCCTTCCATTCCTTTATTAGCCAGTCACAGATAGAATATGCCAGATCAGAACAGCAGACACCACAAATCATCCTAATAAAATATTCTATACCTTATCTACTCAAAGTGTATTTCTGGCATCAGTAGCATAGGTATCACCTGAGAGTTTGTTAGAAAAGCAGAATCTCCAGTTCCTAGACTGGTCATGGGAACCTGAATTTCAACGTGATCCCCAGTTGATTCACTTGTATATTGAAGTTTGAGATGCACTGCTCTATACAATGTAAGGAACTCAGAACTCCCAAGTACTTGGTAGGTAATTAACCAGAGGGGAAAAAAAATAAAAGAAATCAATGAAACAATGTCAACTCTCTCCAGCCTTCTCTTCCTCAAAGCCCCATCACTATCATTCAAAAAACAAACAAACAAACATGACCAAAGGTGTTTCTCTGACTGGGAGATTTTGACCTAGTCTGAATTTATGTTACACCTCAGGGAAAACATTGGGTTAACTATGGGAAGTTAGTTTGTTCACCACAGATCAATACCAATAGAGTCAGGCTCTTTTAAGTGGAAGACACACATTAAATGACTTTGTTTTTAATTGTTGTTGCACTACACTTGTATTACACTGGTTCCTTTTCTCATTCGCCTATGAATAACAGCCATGTGCTCAATGCCTTCTCTCTGACTTCCAACAGAATTTATTCTGAGAATGTAATGAGAAAGATCCTGTGCTGTCTAAATACCTTCCAGCAAAAATGGAGGGACAATTTGGATATTTTTATGTGTGTGTAAATGGTGTGACATTTAAGGCCCAAAATGACAGAGTTATCAATTAAATTCACTGAATGATAGGTTCCTACAGAAATAGAAGTCTAGCTCTACTGTTAGGTGACAGGTTCATAAAGGCAAGAGCTACATGTGTATTTTGTGTTTCTGTATTTCCATGCAGTCCTAGAATGGAGCATATACTCAATTAGTAAGTTTTATAAATGAACCGACTTGAATTACAACCAATCTCTGGCTAATCAGACGGCAAAGTGTTCATATTCAGACTAACAGTCTTGAATTATAAAGAAATATACATATATATATTATATATATATTGTATATATTATATATGATATATAATACATATTATACATACATATATATTATATAATATGTATAATAAATTATATAAATTATATAATATGTATAATAAATTATATAAATAAATATATATACAATAAATTATATAATTTGGCATACAAATGTATATATAATATATAACTATCACATATATGTGTATATATATATGTGTATATATATATATACGTGATACTTATATATATATATTATATGACAGTACGAAGAGACTAGAAAACAGGAGCCCTGAGTTCTAGTCATACCTCCGTGGCAAAAATAATAGTCATGACATTCCCAAGGGAGCAAAATTTAACTATTAGAAATTGTCAAAAATGTCATAGTATCTATTGGGATAAAAACAGTAAACTTACACTCGAAACTATGTAATTTTACTAACAATTGTCACCCCCACTAATTTAATAAAAAATATCTATGATATAAACTGTGAAATAAGTCATTAGTCTATTTCTTTTGATATATTATAAAGTTTAAAATATTACCAAGGTAAAAAATAAAGACTATGAATCTGTGTTATGGAATAACATGCTGATACTTGCCCGAATAATTATTATGTCTCCCTAGAATTTCAGTGGGGCCATAAGACACTGTACCAGTGATTGTCCATACTCAAAAACACCTGTTATTCAGTTTAAGCCCTGTAGATGATGATGAAGTACTAGGAATGGCAGACAAACAAGCTGGAAAGAATCTATTAGATTGGTGCAAAAGTAATTGTGGTTTTTGCAATTATTTTTAACTTTTTAAACCACAATTATATTTGCAGCATCTTAATAGGAGTCTGTCTGACAGTGTATAGAAAAGTTTCTTGCCTCCCACCCTGAAAAAAAAAATGTGGAGAAAAACTCACCTTGGAGAAATATGTGTGGGGCAGGGGAAAGAGAGAGACAGAGACAGAGAGACAGAGACAGAGACAGAGAGACAGAGAGAGAGAAAAAATGAAGAAATTCTCCATAAGTTACTCTTTTTCGGGTTTACATTGTTACAGCAACTAGGCCTTTAGCAAAATTAATACAATCCCACACTATCTACCATTTACAATAAATCTATAATTGTCAACAAATATCTAGATAACTTGGAGAACGTTATGTCTATCGTTTTTCTATTATTTCTAATGTCAAGAGATAAACTTAAAAGGAAGAAGAGTTAATAGAGTAAGGTAAGATGTCACAGTTTTAAAAACTGTGTTCAGCATTATTATGACAATGGAATACACAATTCATGGCTAAACCGTGTAGCACTGCTATATATTTCCTCTCTTCCTCAGAGTTAATAATTGACATATTTTATGTTTGTTTACTTTCCTATGTAATCAAATTAATCCGTTTCCAAAATCTCTATCCTCAGTTTAAATTTCCATTCAACATATTCATACAAATCAGTTCATCTTTCGTTTTCATTTATTTTTTCTCATACATAGCACCTTTAGAGAACTCCTTTCTCCTATCCTAATCTGTATGGAACCTGCCACTATTCATTTGGGGATTCCCATCATCCTTACTTGGAAATTCCCCCTTTCTTCTGTGTCCAATCCACTGTGCACTAGTTTCTATGTCCACTTTTTGTTTTTTTAATTATTCTGTGATTTGGTAAAGCACTCTCTTCAATATCTTTTTGAGAAAGAGAGCAAAGGAAGTATATTTCTTTTAGGATTTTCTGTGTCCGAAAAATATTTATTCTATCTTCATATTTGATCGATAGTTTGGACAATTATTCAAATTCTAGAATGATATAATTTCTCATACAAATTTTGAAAGCACGATTCTGTTCCCATTTAGCTTCAAGCATTGTTTTGAGAATGCTGATGCTATTATTTTATTGAGATATAGCTCACATACCACAAAATTCACCGTTTAAAATGTTCAGTTCAGTGGGATTTATTATATCCAAAATGTTGTGCACCTATTACCACCATCTAAGTTCAGAACCTTTTCATCACCCACAAAAGAAAGCCTGATTTCAGTTGAATGTACCTGGCCTTAGCCACGCCTGATCCCTGAGAACAGAGCATCTGTAGTAAGTTGTCTCTAGGGCACACCTCCGGTTTATAGAGGAATAAGAGAGAGGTCTTTACTGGCTATGTGGGGCAGGAAATCATGATCCTGCTTCTGAAAACCTGCTTTTCTACAAGGACTCTCAGCTGATCTTCCTGAATGTCCAATTGTACCACCTCTGCTTCCAGGCGGTATCTGGCCCATCTATTTGTTGCACCTTTAGAGTGTTCTGTAGCACATGGCACCCTATTCCTGGGTGTGCTTTCCAGAGTATCCTCATTCACAACTTAGAGTCATTCTTTCTATATAACAAAGTCAAGTATCAAGAAGTCATCGAGTTTGCTGCTTCCAAGCTATCTTTGCTATTGTCCCTTCTTAAGCATTATTTTTTCTTAGTAATCACATACACAAACAATATTTACTGTATTTTAATAAGGAGGAATTTGAGGGAAACTCCTGTTTTTCCCAGTAGCCTCAGAATGTCATTCTACTATGTATGTGAATCATCTATTACTCACTAGAATCATATATGTGGCCAAGAAAAATGGTCAGTTATAGCTTTATAAATCTAGACAACTAGTGTTAAACATACACACACACAAACACACACACACTTCAGAAAAAAATGTGTGGAAATAATAATTCTGGAAGGTGATCAGGAAAATAACTAAATAGACAGTGTGCAAAAATCTTTAAAACCAATTTACCAGTCACTATATTTGAGGGTAAAGGGTACCCTGACATTTATTTATTGACAAGTTAAACAATAAAGATGCAGTAGAGCTTCCAACTGAAATATTCATTAGGGATAATATCCCAAGCATTTGGGAACTGATAATTCTGAAAACAGAATATTGTCACTTTGATATCCATAATCATTTGCTGCTGATATAACTTTGAATATATCTCATTCATAAATTTTTCAAAAGATAGGCTTAGTCTCAAAAGCTCCTAAAGTCACATCCCAGAATTATTTTTTTATATGACAGAATTCGATATTTGTATTAAAACTGATCTGACAATGATCTTGTC
This sequence comes from Rhinolophus hipposideros, assembly GCF_964194185.1. Classification (NCBI taxonomy): domain Eukaryota; kingdom Metazoa; phylum Chordata; class Mammalia; order Chiroptera; family Rhinolophidae; genus Rhinolophus; species Rhinolophus hipposideros. The sequence goes on along the minus strand of NC_138057.1, from coordinate 12,317,653 downwards.
ATTGATATGATAAGCACGTTTTACACAAATAAGTGCTTAATTAATATATTTCATGATAATGAAAATTTGCTAAATGATGCACTAAATCTATTGAAATGTTCTCATTTTTCATTGTTTATATGAACATAGGAAAGTATCTACAATTGGGCTATCTCACTGAATAAGACAAGATCTACATCATGATGATTTTCAGGTACTAAATAAAAATGAGGAGGACATATGTTTCCTTAATCATGGAGGTCTCTAAGATTTGCAAACTTTTAAAATACTGGAAAGGAAGGATTCATAAATCGTTAAATGTATCTTTCTCTGAGCCTCCAAAATTAGGGTTAATGGATTGTACCAGCTATATTCGATGTCATAGGGGTAGCAGATTGGGGCGGGGGATTCTGACTTTGTGAGGGGGGTAAATGTCTAAGTATTACATTGTTTTGCACATCTGAAACTAATAAAAATATACATATATATATGTATATATATACATATATATACAAAATAAATTTTAAAAATTTACTGTCAAACACTGAGAAGCATCTGATACAATGTGGATGTTATATATTAATTTTTTTTCTTTCCAAGATATTTTACATAGGTTATAGGATTGGAGGGTAGTCTACACTGTTTTCTGAAGTGGTGATTGTGTGTATATGTGCATAAATGTATGGTTTGGACTAGATATCTTAATGTGGAAATTAATTTGTTTCTCAGAGATGAAGAACTTTTAAAGGTTTGATTTACATAAAATATTTGTGTAAAATATTCTAGAAATAAGCAATATAGCATATAGTGAGGCACACTGAGTCTAGGGAGAGAATTTTAAATTCACAGAGCTGAGTGATTACTGAACTGCTCCAAACTTCAGGTCATTCACTCAACAAATACAGACTGATTAAATTGCAGTGTTCCAGGCGCTGTTCTGGTCACTGATTAGTAGTATGTGAGAAGAAAACATCCTTTATCCTCAAGGGAAGCTACTGGAATAACTCAGATGGAAAGGATGACATTTTAGACCAAGATGGCAATGATAGAACTGGTATGTTCTGGTCTCACTGTTAGATACTGAATACATTCTTGAGGTTAACCTGACATGTGTTTCTGATAGATTAGATGTGAAGTGTACTTGAAAAAGAAAAATCAACAATGAGTCAAAAATCTATTCTAAGCATCTAGAAGGATAGTGTTGTCATTAATGAACATGGGCAAGGGTGTGTGAAGAGCATGTTTAAAGGTGAGGGGACATGAGGAGTTCAGCTACGGACATGTTTAGTCTGATATGCCTATTAGATAACCAAATAAATCAATCAAACCCTTGAATATGGGCATTTGGAATTTAGGGGAGAGATGCTGCCTACAGATATAAAGTTGAGATGAGAAAGCAGATGACATTTGAAAATGTACGACTACATGATATCATCAAAGAGTATAGTGGGTATAGTGAGTGTAGTGAGAGATGAGAAAGGATGCAAGCACTAAAACTAGGTCCTCAAGATTTTAGAGGCTCAAACAGGGGCCAGGAAAGGAAATTGAGAAGGAATGGCCAACAAGGTAGAAGGATAACGAGGAAAATCTGTAATATGGATGCTAAATGAAGAAAGACAGGGTGACTTGGCAGACAGTTCAAGTGAAATAAGGACTGAACAGTGGTCACTGGATTTAGAGGGGTGGGTTCCAGTGACACAAGTAAATAAGATGGCCTTAGCTATTAATAACGATTTCCCCCATTGCAGAAGGAGAGAAGGCAAGGTATAGAGCATTGTGGCTCGCTGGTGTGTAAATGTGGGTGTGGAAGTTGTTGGTGTGGTTCTTGTGATATATCTGCTTTCCCATTAAAATAGAAATTGAGACTATTATTTTAAAAATGGAGATATTGTTGGTTTGAGGAGAGGAAGGGTAGTATGAAATGTTAGTCTCAGAGAGTGTAAAAGTGAACGGACTCACTTGAAATTGATGAGTACAAATCTAACCTAAAACTAATCAATTTAAGTGAAGAGTTCCGTGTTTTCTTCTGGCCATGTTCAGCTGCACAATTTAACCAGCACCAAACAAGTTGAAAGCTGGCTTTAATCACGGTATATTTTGATATCCACATGAAGCTAGCAAAAAGCAAGCAAGTGGGGGCCTATAAGAGAAGTAATTACAGTGACTGAATATTGATTTTAAGCTGGGTAAGAAGAAAAATAATGAGACAAGGTTTGGGAGGTACAGGAAATGTTGATATAGTCAGTGGGTTGCAGATCAATCGGGGAATAAAAATCATTAAGTGGAAAGAGAGGAGCTGGTAATCAGAAAGGAACAGATGAAACAGATCACGGAAAGGCTGTGTTTACTGGTAATAACAAAGTTTATGGTATGACACGAGTGATGATGAGTAGCTACAATATTATGGAAGGCAAAGTCATTGGTGGAGAGAAGGTCAAGGAGCTGAAAGACCAGGTTATTGAAGGATAGTCCACACATTTATGACTTCACTAAGAATCATGGCAGGATAATGATTAATCAAGACAGTGAACCAGAACTTAAATCTTCTAGAACTTAGGAGAATGACAAGAGTGGCAGTGATGAATACAACAGTGAGAGGCAATGGTTACTATAGTCTAGTGGCATAAGATTCAAACATGTTTTTAGGGAAGACAGAGGGCAAATGGCCTAGCAACATCAGTTAGGAGCAAGGAAATGTCTATACCCCAAGTTTAGTGGTCTGAAGAGTACAACCACCACTTTTTCAGGAGGACACATGGGAGCCTGTGTTCTCAAGGGAGAGGCAGCTTACAAAGAAACCAAGAAAATAAAATATATCAAGGAAATATTTTGGGAAGAATAGTTTTTCAGCATTTTTCTGGTGACTCATTGTGAAGAAAGGCAGCAAAGTTTCAAGAACTGAAAGGTGACGAATGGAGTCGGATAGGGAAATGTGCGGAGATGTGTGGGGATCAGAGTTCCACACATGACAGCATCTAGAAATGCTGATTTTCATATGCTAATTGATTAAAAATTTCTGCATGTTCAAAGTGGAAGTAACAATACTGTCTATGTCACAGTGTTGTTATGAAAAGTAAATATGATAAAGGCGGGATGCACTTAACCCAGCACCCATCACAGCTGAAATGTACAATAAACATTAGCTATTCTCACCATCCCCATCAATCAGTCTGACAAGGATACCGAATCCACTAGGAATATGAGTAGGCCACATAATTTTCAAGGAATCAACTGCCCCCCAGCTCCAGAAATGAATCTCCAAAATTACAATGCAAGCTGATGAGGAAATATGAACCATCACAAAGAAAAGCCATTTAGCAAACAACTTTTTTTTTTTTTTTTTTTTAGAACAATGATAGTTATTTTCTTTCTTTCTTTAGAACTTAGGTTTATTGACTTGGTTTCAGTGATTCTATGGTACGTGACATGTTGATACTTCCAGGAAAAGATGAGCAGAATCAAAATGACATTTTACATGTCAGCAGTGACAAATACAAAAGAGGTTTCAGATTCACTGCATTTTTATAAATCAACATAGGTTCCTAGATTTTTAGCTGAAGTAACTCTTGCAATCCCAAGTTGGTAGTTAGCATTTCCATGTGGAAATGTCTTCTGAGCTGAAATCTTTTTGCTTTCACTAAAATGGAGAAATACCCCCCTTGTTTGATATGCTCCACCAGGAGTCTTTTGAAGTTTAAATTTATATCCCCAATTTCTTTTCCCAGAGAGTCCTACTTATTCCCCTTCCAGCCCTCCCTTGGCTCCCCCTCTCTAGAGATTGTCCTTTTGAAAGGAACTCTGCAGTCTATTACAAGTCTGTTCTGTTAATTAAAATGACATCCAAATCATTTGGGGGTCTGTCTCTCGTAGATGTATTGCTCTAGTCTACTTGTAATTAATTCTCCACTCAGCACCAGTAGTAGCCATATCATTGGTCATGAAAGTACTCGGAAGATTAATGAAACTGGATAAAATAAATGGAGTTGTAATTCGGGAGGACAAGCTAAACATCCCCACTAAGCAGACACTGCCAAAACTAGCAGACTATAGCTCATCTCATATTGAGCCATGACAGTAAACATTCATCAAGTGAAGGGAAAATTATATGCCAACCTTAAAATAATATCGTATTAAATGCCTAGAGACTAGAATACTCTGACTCGTCTTTGCTAAATAACAATGGGGTTATGTTACAAAGCATATATAGTTTTTTTTCAGCCAATTCTAGTGCAGGAGGTATGCCCTCAAACTGCTTGATGAGACAGAAAGCCACACAGAAAAACAGATGCCGTGCTATACGATTGAGCAATATAGCACAATTGGCGAGAGATGTTGCAATCCTACTGATCGTCTCTCAGAAATAGGCAGTAAATCTGAATCCTAATTATAGCGGCCGGGCTCATTTCCTAATCAGACAGCCAGATAAGAAGGGATCTCATTTTGAAGCATTGGCCCTCCAATGGAACTAACAACCATGTGAGAAGCTTGGGTCTCTGGGTCCTGCCATAGTAATCACAGTTTTTGACAATGGTAAAGCCTACAGTTGTATAAGCCAACAGCAGTAAAAACTGCTCAGGATGGGTGGGGGCAAACTGATAGCTTTAAGGTGCTGCTTTTCACTGGAAACTAGGTGACAATCTCAGGAGACTGTATATTGACCAAGAACTCATAAAGACTGACATTAACAAATAATTTAAGTAATGTTTAGCTATGATCCAAATTTGCATACAGTTTCCCAGACTATGATTTTAAAGACTCTGCCCCTTTTTGTCTATTCACTTCTGTCATATGATGTAACCTGACTTAGAGACCCAAAAATATGATCTCAAAAGTAAGGGTGGCTAAAGACATTCGAATGCTATTTACGTTCATTTAATTTCGGCCACATTTGCTTGGAGTCACTCTGCAGTCCTCATCTATGTTCCCCTTGTCTGCACACTAATTATAGCCTCGTGTAATCTTTAGTTGTTAACATCTCTGTTTCACATTTGGTTGTAAACTCCTTCCAGACAGAAGCTATGTTAATCATTTTTCCCAAATAATTTGCTCAAGTAACCAAGTAAAAAAACCCTCAAACTTTGGAGAATCAGGTTACGTAAGAATAAAAAGAAATAAAAATGGGTCCTAGATTTTAGAAAGCTACATATCTAGTAGAAGAACCAGAAGTAGGCATAAGTAAAATGAATATATGTATATCTATCTATACACACGCATATATATATATATATATATATACATATACATATGCATGTATATGCAACATGTATTTGTTTTTTAATTAAATAAAATATTATATGTTCACTGTAAGAAATCTGAGAAATATAGGCTACCAAAGAACTAAATTAAAATCTTTGTAATTTCACAATTCTGACTTAGTTTCAAACTAAATTTTCACATGCAATGTTTTGCCTCTTCTGTAAATAAATGAGACATTTATATTTTAACAACGGATACTATATTTGTATATAAGTTTTGTCATCTATTAATAGTAATATGAAAGTCCCATAACTTTTCTGATTTCCCTTAAGAACATAAACTCAAAAATTTTTTTCTCTCTTTCAATTGTTTATTTTCAGCAACGAGAATAGTGTCTTTTATATAGTAGACACTTAAACCAACATAATTCATTATTCTTTTACAGTTAAGTTTTTCCACATCCTAAAACATAAAGTGTTTTAACGGTCACAAATGTCGTCTAAGAGAAAAGTCAGAGACAGATTTCTGAGAGCCATAAATGCCTACAAGAAAGGTCTAGCTTCTATAAGGTGGAAATCTTCTATCATTGTTTAAATAAAAATGGTTTGATTATATCTATGCTTTCTATTATTACTAATAAAAATGTCCTACCAGCTTACATTTTTTACATTTTATTTCTCATTGATCTACAGGAATGTGAGTATCATTTTCAAAGATATCTGTCAAATGATGATAATTTCAGTGGTATGCCCATTTTTGTCTCGAATGAGAATTAGAAAACCATGTGGGGTAGCATGGAATGTTACCCACTGGCCAACTTATCTGGAGAAACAAAAAAGGATAACTAAAAATTAAGATATTCAGAGATATATTTTCAAGTTTATTCATAGAGTCCCAAAGTCCAAAAGCCGTCTCTCACAGCACGGGGAGAGGTGCTGGGTGGGGATTCATAGCAACTTTCTCACTGTCTGTTGGCAGCTCTCTGCGCTCTTGTGCTCCCATGACTAGCAATCATGAAGCCTCCAAACCAGAGAGCTACAAGAGGAAAAGAAGCACTTTAGCATATTGCCTCCTTGTCCTCATGTCCTGGGAATGTGATTTCTCCCAAGTCTCCAGATGCAGGTACCCTTCCTAAGCACTGTACCATGAAGGTTTGAAAGAACCTTCAAATCCAGCACTCTGGGAAAGATGAAAACCATTCATGAGTAGCACCAGTTAAGCCACGATCTGAACTGGTTAGTTAGACAATGTACTGAAAAAATTCAGCATATTTAGAGCTCATATGGGGTTATACAGGCCATATTATCAACAATTTGTGCCTGGTAGCTCAATGTAAATGCTCTATTTCACTTACCTTGTAAATCAGTTAAGTGGATCACAAACAGCATTTTTAAAAAATGGAATAAACTATAATTAAAAAATCAGAGTGCATCGTAAGTTGGAGTATTTTTTCAGATGTGTGTTTGTGTGTATGTGTACATATGTGTATGATCATGTGTTTATTGAATTACAATGTAAACTTATAATTTATTTATTCATTCTAGGTCACAGTAAACAATATTGGAAAGCCACTATTCCAAGTCTCATATGAAAAAAAAACCTATAATTAAGGGTTATGATTCTGAACAAGGAGTTGACATTTAACAGGTTTAAATGTGATTCGCAGTTTTTCGGTGCACATACAGCACCACTGTTATTTGAAACAAGAGAAGCATACTGTCAAGTCATATCATGTAAAACCGTGATTACTTAATTTCCCTTCATTTGCAAGGGGTTGAGTGACTTTTCTAACATAACACAGCTTCACACAAGGCATGATAAAACTCAGGTGTTCTGAGGTACAGTCCAATCATTTCCCTACTAGTTTAGATAGTATTTCCCCTATAGTGCTCATATAAAAAGCATAAATACTCTGTGAGCAAACCATAAAATGGAACTTCATATAATACACAATAAAAATTTTTCTCCAGATGATAAATGTAACCTGTGTGAATATATCAGGCAAAATTAACATTAACTAAATGACATGTTTCTCCAAAAATAACACCTAACAGGACAATCAGCTCTAATGTGTCTTTTGGAGCAAACATTAATATAAGACCTGGTCTTATTTTACTATAATATAAGACAGAGTCATATAATATAATATAATATAATATAATATAATATAATATAATATAATATAATAATTCTGGGTCTTATATTAATGTTTCCTCCAAAAGACGCATTAGAGTTCATTGTCCGGCCAGGTCTTATTTTCAGGGCAACACAGTGGTAACAAAGTTATCCTGATGCTCCTTTAAATATTTAGAATATTTTTTAATAAAATAATCTCTGTTGTCCATTTTTCTTCAAGAAATTATAAAGATAAGTTTGAACCCATGTCTCCTCTCATCCCAATATATTGCGGTGACTTATTTATCACTAAAATAGGCGTTAGATAATATCCATATGTGGAAGCTCCCACCTAGGACTATACTTATAGTTTGGAGAACAAGACTCTTGTGTTAAATCCCCGTTTGTCTTATTCTCTTTTTGTCCATCTCCATTAGTCCCCCAGCCTTCCCCATCTCTGACACTAACTTAAAAGGTGGGTATCTGAGGTGTGAATAGGAAACAAAGATGTGATATCTTCAGACATTTATAAATACAATTATTTGGGCCAGCTTCCTCCCTCAGTGTCTTGTGTTGATGTCCACATAAGGGACCATCTGAGAGAAGCACAAATGAATGACACCATATGGAACCTCGAAATTCACTCGTGACGTCTATATGTTAAACAGACCTTTTTGGAAGAACAGGTAAGGAATGCAAAGAGAAGACCCTTAGACTGAGTAAGTTAGGTTAGTTGCAAATGGTGGGGGGGTTCAAGAAAGCCTTGTGTATTGGATTTCCAAATTCTCAATCTGGTCTATTCTTTCCTGAATAAAGGGCTGGAAATTGGAGCATTAGTTCCTTAGACACTATTTCAAATTAAATTTCAGTAGCTGTCAAGGGTATTTAAGAGTTCTCTGGGTTAAGAAAGGAGTTGAAGCAAAGCAGTACACAATATTATTTAATAAATGCCTTAATGAGAAGGAATTTTATTTATTTTTCCCTCCTTAAAACAATGTGTCTGTACTTACGCTAAAATAAGAGGTCCTAAAATTCAGTTCTTTGCAGAGAAGACCAGGCTTAAAAGTAGATCAGTAATCGGGTCAGTGTCTGGGCAGTTAAATCAAACCACGGCACAGTTGGAAGGTCTTCCAGCCAATCAGAGACCATCTTCATAATTCTCATTGTAGAAAATACAGTAACATTATTCCTAGTGCTTCCTTCCAGATAAATGATGTCTTTAATATTCTTGTCCAGCCCCTGTGCTAGATGGCCTAATTTTAAAATGATGATAACCAAATGTGGGAATGCGATTTAGGAAAAGAATAAGATTTCATGGGAATTATATTAAACATTCAGGTCCTACACAGAGCATGCATGTCTGTCCTTTAAAACCTGATCAACACTTGTCCCAAACCTATATTTTTTTAAATTATAATTGAGAGATTCATTTAGCACCTTAGTAAGTCTTGAGATGTGACACTCAGATTCTGTTAGTACAAATACAAAATTCAGAAATTCACCATTATATTATTTTTGCCTGGGACATTAGATACGTACGTATTTCTAAGCATCATCAGTTGTTGCATACATTTTTTCCCAAGGTACTTATTTTAGTATCATACAACAACTTGTCACCTAGTGGATACCACAACAAACTGAATATCAGAGACCCGAGTTCTAGGACTTCCTTTGTCACCAAGTGGCTCTGTGATTTCAGAGAGTTTACTCTAGGACACAAGTTGGTTGCTCTGTGTAATTTTAATGGGTTGACAAAAATATATCTACCATGTGGCTTCTCTGTCTAATTTCATGAATGAAAAAGTGAAAGTTTAGGCCCCAAAATTTGGGTTACTACAAATGGTTGTGGTGTATTTAGACTGGTCAATTTGTAACATCCCATGACATGGAAATCTACCCATCTGTGTTACTGTGTTGTTGTACTGTCATCCGGGTAAAAATGCTGATTTGGCCTTTAAATATTTTCTAACAGGATTGGGGTAAGTTGCAGGCAAGTCTCCAAAGCTTCCTGAAACTATCTCAGAGAGGCTCAATCTTCAAGGAATGGTAATCCCTAACTAGCTCCTCTACAGTGTCTATTCCACATTGAATCCTCTCGATAACGATTGGGAAGTAAGGCACTGTAAGGAACAGTGTGACTATAATCAAAATCAGTATGCATGAGCTTTTTCTAGTAAAAGCACACAGATTTTCCACACAAAAACCTATACACAATGTCTATGGCGATTTTATTCATAATTGCCACAACCTGGAAGAAACCAAGGGATCCTTCAGTAGGTGATGAATAAACAAACTGGGATTCATCCAAGAGTGGACTGTTGTTCAGCATTAAAAAGAAATGAGCAGCCAAGCGATGAAAAAACATAGAGTAACCCTAACTGCATATTACTAGGTGAAAGAATCCAATCTGAAAAGACTATGAACTGTATGATTTCAACTTACATAACATTCTACAGAGGCAATAAATGGTCAGTGTTTGCCAGGAGTTACACAGTGAGGAGGGATGAATAGGCGGAACACAGAGGATTTTAGGGCAGTGAAACTTCTCTTATGACACTCTAATGATGGATCCATGTTATTATCCATCTGTGCAAAGTCATAGAATGCACAACACCAAGAGTGACCCATCACATGAACTATGGCCTTGGAGTGATTATGACATGTCAGTGCAGGGTTATCAATTGTGCCACTCAGGTGGGGGTGGGGGTGGGGTTCTGAATGGGGCAGGTTATGCATGTGTAGGGCAGGGAGTATAGAGGGAATCCCCATACCTTTCCCTTCATTTTACAATGAACCTAAAACTTCTCTTAAAAAACAGTCTTAAAACACATACACACACATGCAGAAAATTATAATATATATTTTATTTTTTCCAATCCTATTCTATTTTATCAAGAGTGTAGATAAAAACAAATAAACTGATAAGGCATTCCTTAAAATTATAACTGACAATGATCTTTCTACAATGAAATATATAGAACATTTATGAAAATCTATCTTCTTCCAATTCTGTTGGGATGATGGCATTTTCAGTTATCTCTTAGTCACACTTCCATTTGGTTGAGGTGAAAGCATGACCACAATGCAATAATTCACCATTGAGAGGGTGCTTATCACACAATATTCTGATGGAGACTCAAAATTCTACTACAGACATTCTTCATTTCTGATTGAGTAAGTGATTTCCCAGAACTGTATGCCTGATTCATTAGTAAAATGACCTGTCAGCATTATATATATATGCTATATATTTTTATATTTATATTTATATATTTATGTGAATGTTATATTTATATTTATATATTTATGCGAATATATTATATTTATATATTATGCGAATATATATATATATTATATATATTATATAAATGTTATATATTTTTATATTTATATTTATATATTTATATGAATGTTATATTTATATTTATATATTTATGCAAATATATATTTATGTGAATCAGAGATGCATGCCCCCTATATGGGAAAAGCTGCTACCTCCAGGATCCCTTGCTGGTATTTCAGTTGCGTTTAATGTCAAGGTCCTCCACATTCTGAAAGTTCCAAATATGATATTAATTACTGGTTGTACTGGAATTACAAAAGCTGAGTTCTCATACCAATTTCAGGTAATATCCTTGAAAAGTTTCTGACTCAGTTCTTATTTATAAAATGGGGGATACAACTCCATACTACAGACTGTTCCTGTAGCAGAATGAATCCTAACTCTGTCACCTGCTTTTTAATTTTTTTTAATTAAACTTTATTGTGTCATAAACTTTATGCCAATGTTTAGTAAAATTACATAGGCTTCAAGTGTATAATTCTGTAATAATCATCTGTATATCACATTGTGTGTTCACCACTAGAGTCAGTTCTCCTTCCATCACCATATATTTGATCCCTTTTACCCTCATCTACCATCCCTCCCTCTTCACCTTCTGGTAACCACTAAACTATGGTCTGTGTATGTGAGTTTTTGTTTCTTTACTTGTTTGTCTTGTTCCTTTGTTGTTTTAAGTTTTATATCCCATATATCAGTGAAATCACACGGTTCTCTACTTTTTCTGTCTGACTTATTTTGACTCTGTCACTTTCTTAACTTATTTCGAAAGAAAATACACCTGTCCTTACCTAGAGTGATAAGAACTAGAATACCATGTCCACATCAGAAAATATACCTGTAGTCATCTTCTACACATGACTCATCAGAAGTCAAGTTGACAGAAAATCACCTTTAGAAAATTACTATATGGGATTATGATTTCTGCATTCTCCTCAAAGTAGTTTAAATTTTGTACATTACCCTGCATCAGCAGTACACTGCATTTTTCAACCACATGTGCCTAGCCTCCTGTAAAATTATCTTCCCTCAGGTACTTGACTACTATGATTTCACTTTAAGGTTTTTTATAGAGAGCCATTCCAAGAAATTGTCATATTAAAATTGTTTCCACATTTAGATATAAAATCGTGATATAAGTATCTGACTTAATGTTTCCTGTATGAGGTCCCATGTGAGAAACTGCTTTGAAAATTGAGAGAGGAAAAAGTTTATCTCACGCAAAGAACAATAGCCTGCTTACTTCTTTCTGGTAAGAATTTATGTAATTCAACATGCTTCCCTTTTTCCTTTACTTTCAGATTGTCAAAACGAAGTTTAAGCATTGTAACTCTGTTAAGCCTCATGGGTAGAATTTGGTCTTGTTTTGCTACACTGATTTCTAGTAAGCATTTATTTAATTTATTTGTACAATAGGTACATTAAGGCCAAATAGTACACACCTGAAATTGAAGCTGTAAGTAACCTACATATATTTTTAAATGGTAAACATAAACAATTGAGAATAACATTGGCTGCATCTAGGCTTTTAGATGAGATAACCAAAACAAAAGGTATTTGCACATAGTAAGAGTTTGTTTTGTTATTATAACAATTTTACAAAATGACAGTTTTTGCATAATCATAGTATTTGTAATAAATAATTTATCTATTTATTTCTTCCACTAGATTATTATCCCTTCGAGGGTACCAACAGTATTCATTTTAGTAACCCCAGGTTTTAGGCAGCGCCTGGCACATAACAAACCTCAGAAAATGCTGAATGAGCAAAAGAAAGAACAAGAGACTAACAAATTTAGAAACATAACAATACAATGGTCTTACTGACCTTATTATTTATAACAAGATGATGATGCATTGGACAGATTTTAACATTACCAATTATCAGAATCATCATAATGACCCAAAAAAATGATAGTGAAAAAATCTGGTTTTCCATCATATTGTAATTTTGAATCATTCCATTTTTTGTTTCCCAATGCAGTTTTAGCAATGCTTTAAACATTCTGAAGAACTAAAAGCTTTTAGAGCTAAATACATCAATTACACATAATCTTATGATACAATCCTGCCATGAATCCTTAGTCATTCATTCTCAGCCCACAGAATGCCATCTGCTTATTTTAAGTGTACCTTGTTACAAAGAGAAAAAGGCAGAAGCCTTAAACTGATTTTATTCCCCTGAATTATGCAGCTTTAAAGTATATTTTTGTTTGGAAAAAATAATGTTCTTATGTTTTCAATGACATTATTGGCTGTAAAAGTTAAAGTTTCTATAATGATACGTTCTAATCATTTTGACCTTTATGATAAATTATCTGTGTATGCATTCCCCTTTGTTGATTCGGAACGTGAAACAATAATCTGAGGAAAGTTCTAATTTCAAATATCCAGTGACCATAACCCTGACTTGATTCCTTTGAAGTTATACTTTAATAAAATCCTAGCATTGCAGGGTAGGGCTTGGGCTGATCATTTCATGTGGCAGACTCTCCCAGATAAGGACAAAGCTATAGAATTTAATGGTAGGATGAGTAACCAAGAATGTGCTCTATATTCTCAGCAATGGTGACTCGAAGTAAAATCAACCACAGGGGGGAAATGGAATTATCATCCTACTTGGTTCTGTTCATTTCAATAATGTCATTAAAAATAATATTTTTTTATGGTAAACATTTAAAGAAGGCTGATCAGTCTCTAAATATTTCCACCATCATTTTATCCTTTGATTTTTCCATCGATGTATAGAGTGCAAACCCACCCAGAAGGTAAATTTTCCTAGGTAACGCAATAGTTGAAAAAATAATTGGTGCTGAAACTGTGGTTATCCAGTGCCTAGAGTAGAGGTGACTCCAAACCTCCTTTCTGTCTTAGTATTTTATAAATTTATGTATTTTATTATTGTATCTTATATATTTAATGACATAGATATCGGTGGTATGTCTTGGCCTCTGGTTGTAAAACAAATCTGGCTACTAGAAATATTCCTTTAATTAAAATGATTAATCATTCATAAGATGAAATAAAGATGCTGGTCTCTAGAACATCATATAAAAAATATTTGGATAACAGTAATTGTTGAATGTAGCAATTTAAACACGTGCCAAATTTCTTAATAGAAATCTAAGTGTTATGGCACTGCCAGAATTGGTGGTCTATCATGAGTACTGATAAATCTTGGCACCTACTCAACTTTCTATATCTACTACTCTGTCTCCAAGGTAACACCATCTCTTCCTAGACTGCTACAATAGCTCTTCAACAAGTTTCCCAACATCCATTTTTCTCTCTAATCTATTCTCCACAGCACTGGAATTCTTTGAATATCCAATAAGTGATGATGTCCACTCTATTTTTAATATAACTGGCTACAAGTTTCCAAAACCTGCTTCAGCATAATTTTTTATGCTTCAGGCACTAGTTTGCATTGTTTCACTCTCTAATACCTACAGCTATTGGAAACAGCATCATGAACTTCAGTTTGGGTGGACGTGGCAGGGCACATGCTTAGCACAGGAGCCAAGGTTGTCAGTTGCACTCATGGACTGACTATACGTCCTTCCTCGCTACCATCAGACTGCCTTCACCATCTCCTTTCCATGTCATTTAAGATGTTTTTCTTTCAAGGTTGGCATGGTTAAAATCTTAGCTCAAAAGAGCCTATCTTTCCTCCTTCCCTTTATCTCAACAGAATAAAGCACAATTACTTTCATTCTGAACTTTGAACCCCGAGAAAGCTTTCTCTGAGAAAAACAATCCTCCACTCTCAAATTTATTTAGTGTGTTAGACAAATTCTTGATATGTTTTGTAAGAGAAAGATGCAGGCATTAGTTTTCTCCTGCTGCATGTGGTTGGGGCATTTGATGGAACCGAGTTGCTATTAGGCATATAATTGGGCCATTAAGCATAGGAATTTGTACAGACATTCTTCGATAATGTTGGAAACCTGAAGTTCTTATGTGAATAGGGCAGAGCTTAAATATGACACAGATGTTGAGCTGTTTCTTCACAGGCAGGAGTGAACACTGCAATGTGTGAAGAAATGTGATACAAGCCTCAATTAACCCTTTTCTTCCTCCCTCCCACCCTCCTTCCCTCCCTCCCTCCCTCCCTCCCTCCCTTCTTTCCTTCCTTCCTCCCTTCCATTATTTAATAAATATATAAGAAGCGTGAGCAGTTACCAATTTGTCATCACAGGAGATGCAACATTGAACAACACAGAAAAGGCCCCTCTCTTATGGTGATTCTGGAGACAGAGAATAAATGAAGAAAGAAACCAATAAATAAGATAATTACCTTTTGTAACAAATAAATGAATAAAAGAATCAGTGTGAAGTCACGGAGTGATAATTGGGAGAGATAATCAAGGAGGGCCTCCAAGCTGAGACATGAAAAATAAAAGTAATCCAGCCATGCAAAATGTTAGTTGGAAAACATTCCTGTCTAAGGGAACTAAAGTCTAGACGTAGAAAATATTTTATTTTGTACAAGAACCCAAAAAGTCAGCAAGTCAGCAAAATCATCATGGATGGCCTGATATTAAATGAAGATATAAAGAGAGGCAGGGACCAGCTTTAGAAGACGGAGGTTCAAAATGTAAGACCCACTGATAACAAAACTAGTGTTATTATAGAGTGTATTTCAGCCTAAATGCATTCCCCACAAGCCTATATGATACACAAGCGAGTGTGAATGATTAGACCCAAATCACACATGTAGTAAGTCTTAAAGCGAGGATGCTAGCCCATCTTGTACAACTATGTCTAGTTGTCACTACATACTGTCACAGTTGTCCAGCACGTCTTTGTCACAAAACCCCGAGAAAAGCGTGGAAGGGAACATGTACATGAATGTCAGTCCACAGTGCTGATGGATATGTTATGAAGACAGTTGTATAAATGAAAAAAAAGTCAGTAGTTTGGAATTGTTTCTTAATCAAAACACAAGCTTAGGAAAGCCACTTAAACACTCAAAGCAACAATAGTGTCACTTATAAAATAGAAAGCTGGACTTAATTAGTGGTTTTTGAAACTTTTGTTTTTTTTCACAAGGTGGCAGGACTCTTTGAATTTATTTTTAATAAATTAGATAAATAACATCAATAAAATAGAGCAGGAAAAGGTGGGTCTGCTTTAAGGCAAATACAAGGTCATGACCCCGAGGGCAAATCTTGAAAGACTGCCATGAACTTTAAGGTATCCATGATCAAAAACCATAATAATCTCAAATGTTCTTTCAGCTACAAGACTCTATGATTCTTTATTCACATTCCTTGTACGTCAAATATAGGTTTCAGCGGTGAAAAAAATAAAAATAACGATATAAAAATAAAACTATATTGGGAGACTAGAAAGCAATACAAAAAGAAAGTTTATTTTCTAAAATCACTCAGGAGTTCTTAGTATTGTACTTGGTCTGTATCACAGTGCATTTTCAACTGTGTAAGTGTATGGTGGAAAATTTGAGAACTTAATTGTTCAACCTCGTGTACTAGAACGAGAAACAGGAACAAAATCAAGAAACTAGAGTGAACTATTGGGGACAGCAAAATTAGAGATTTCTATCAAAATTTCAGACAAAGGAAAGGGAAGCAAAAATACAAAGTTAGTACCAGTAAACGATGCTTTAACCAAACCATGAGAAGGGTACCGAGTCAGCATTTGGACAATAGTATTTGTCGTTGCTGCTCAGGAAGCTGGGCATTGTAAGGAGAGCTGACACCAACCCATGAACTGGCTGCTGTTAAGTCACAAGAAGGCATCCAGGTAGCCTTAGGGTCCTGGAAAAAGCCAACTGGGTCAGCTGATTACTCTCATCTGTACGGCATTGTTCCTATTAAACTCTCCTCAGCTACACTTGGGTGGTTGTTTCTGGTGGGTCTCCTCAACTTGTATTTTCTCCTTTCTCTTCCATGGTTTTCCTGGTCCACTTTGGAAATCTGTATATCATAAGGCTATAACAAAGAGAACACCCTAAACCAGCTGGACAATATCACAGTTACGTTCCATGCCATATACTCAATAGTTAAGCCGAGGTGTGGCAGAAACAGCATGTGACTGGGTGTCGGTACAAAGGCCCAATCCTGAGCCCACTAATTATTCATAATGTAGTTTTAGTCTAGCCACTTAAATCACTGAGTCTCTGTTTGCTAAAGTGAGATAATAGGGATGAAAATATTTGTAAACTATAATGTGTTACAAAAATGAAAATCTTATTACTGATGTTAACACATTAAATGAGAACATTAAATAATAAACCTTTAAAAAATGTGAAGTCCTCTTGATTAAGAAGACTGAAAATATCACGGAGCATAAATAGCACGGAGATAGGTCCAGAAAGGAACACAGAACACAGTCTTCCCTCCATCTCTGTGTTTAACCTCTGCCCCCACCTCAAGGTCAACATGCATATCACTGTGCTCCTGTATTGAAAAGGATGGGTGCCAATAAACTGGGAATTTGAGTCCTGCCTTCAGGAAATGGCAATCTACTAGAAATGTTCACGGCATATCTGTCATCTCATGAGGATCTCAGATTCTTAAAGAAACTCCTCCTATTTGAGATACAGCAGGGCTGAGATTCTCCACACAATGTAGTATCTTACACTGTAGTTTGCAAGGGGTGGGAGGATCTTGGTATGAAGACAGAGGAACTACACACACACATATAGATAGATAGATATAGATATTGATATATAGATATATAGATGTTGCTTCAGCAAGGCACTCAGAGAAAACGTTTTACAAATTAACTCTCTCAATGAGAAAGTTTATTATCTTGTCTTCAAAAGGTATTCCCATTTTTTTTGTGCAAGAATATATTTTTGTGTTTAATCTTTAAAAGCTCCTCCATCCTGTTTTCTTCAAGACATTTTTTTTTACTACCAGATTTTTTAAGTTTGCTCTTACTGCCTCTACCTGTTTTGTCCTCTATTCATTTCTCAATCTGTTGTATTCTGTTTGCAGCTCCGAGTACTTCACTAGTAATGTTCCCAAAGAGTTAGCATTTGTACTGAATAAAACTTTGACTTAATCAAAAACAACCTTTTTTTCTTCTTTTTAAAAATACATCGCAAGGAAACATCGAGCATGCCATTTCCTTATCTCTAGTATTTTGGCCTAACATTTTATTTCTGGCATTGACCTGCCTGTGCTTTCAGATGCCATTTGTCATAACAGCGATCGTCTATATGCATACACACGCGTGCTGCTAATATAGGAATCATTATCATACCATGGTTAATTAACAAACTAAACATCCTGGATGAGTAGAGGCTTTACCAATTAGTAACTGGATATAGTCACTATAAAGTTTTGAACTAACCAGAAAATTTTCATAATGCTCTAATGCCAAGTGCACCTGTAACTACTAAAGTATTTGTGTCAGAAAAATGTGGGGCTGAAAGACAAAAAGCTTCCGCTTTTGTCTTTCAGGCCAGGTACCAAGAATCTGGAGCATCACTCATAATTAATTCTGGCAGGAGAAAAAAACGCAGAGCCATTCAGGAAGGCAACAGATGGAAATTCGTTCCACTTCTGTAAACCAGAACAGTAAGATGATCACATTTAAAAGTCAGGCCTTGCTTTAGTAGGATTTTTAAAATTCCTTGGATTTGGTGAATATATGAACCATAACTAAGTTCAGACGATCCAGATGGATCTAGAAATACTCCCTCACTCCACTCACTGAAAAGGAATGTTTCTTATCATTCCTGCTCAAATACATTTACTTGCTGATATTTCACTAGGACAGCCATACGCATTCCTTCTCTAACTCCCAGCTATGTTTGTTTGTTTTTATATAATATGATTTCTTAAAATTACCCACGTGCTACTATGAAAAATAAGAAATGCTCAATTTTCCCCTTAGTCTTATTCTGTCCTTATTCAAACAAATGTAACGCGGAAGAATCATAATAACAGAACTGGCCTTTGGAGGAATATGTGATTGAGCAATCAGGAAGGAGATTATAAAGGTGTTATAGTTAGAGATAAGAGTGTTCAAGAGGAGAAGACAGACCTGAAACATATTTAGGAGAAGATATTATAGTTAGATAGACAATTGTTTTAAGGATGGAAAGTGAGAGGAGTCAAGAATAAGGTCAGAATTTGGGTTTGAGAAATTATGTGAGCAACCATGCTAGTCAGTAATAAGAGAGTGCAGACAATGTGAAAACGTAGTGGGGGAAATGAGTTTATATGGAGCATGTTAAATTTTAGGTGTTTTTAGGTCATACACACTAAGAAGTTCAAAGGAGTTTGACTGAACAGCTCTGGAGTAAAGTCTCTGTCTCTCTGTCTCTCTGTCTCTCTCTGTCTCTCTGTCTCTCTCTCTCTCATGTGTGTCTGCATGCGTGTGCTTGTGGGGTCATGTGGAAAGTGATGTAGAAACCTCAGGAGTGACTAAATCATTCAGGGATAACATATAGAGGGAGGTGGTAAGGCAGCTTATATCAGAACCCTGAGCAACACTGATATTCAAACAACAATTTGATTAGATATGCTTATAAAAAAAAAATCAAAGAAGTTGGAGGGAAGGCAGGATCGAATGATGAAGCTGAAACCTAAAGAGGAACTTTGAAAAAGACCGAATCATCAATAGTTTCAAATTCTTCAGAGAACAAATCAACTGAAACAGCAACTTCAGTCCCAGAGAAAGCCCTTTCGAGGGAGAAGGAACCAAATAATAATGGGTTGAAGAATAAGTGGAGGCCGATCACACAGCAATACATTCAGTTATAAAAGGAAGGTAAGCCATGGGGACATTCCAATGAAGGGGCAAATAATTAAGACACAATTGTTTATTCATATATATATAATTTTTAAGATTGAGTAGATTTGGATAGCTTTATATACGCAAGGAAATGTAGTTCTGGCTAACAGAAAGAAATTTAATATATAGAAAAAAATGAGAGAGATTGAGCATAGCTCAAAATGAAGGAACAGAAAATGGGATTTAGAACAGAGATAAGAGGGGTTGCCATCATTAATAGAACAGCACTATTTTCCTCAATCCATCTGGTTTCTGAATAAGGATATCCATTAGTTCAAAAACTTGACTTGTCTCCTCTAATCATTTTTTTCCTTGGCCAATCAGCTCGAAAATGAGATCTAGGAGATAGAAGTCATTCTCAGAAAGATCTCATATAGGATTCCTTCTTAACTTTAAAG